>NC_137159.1:88170771-88833980 GCF_951394435.1 Stenella coeruleoalba
CAAGGGGCACCCGTCCCAGCTCTCGCCCCAGCGTGGACACTCCGCCCCCAGACTCCAGGTGTGGACACAGCCCCGTCGGGCCCACTCTGTCCTGCCCTGCCTGCAGCCCAGCTTCTCTTCACCGAACTCCCTTGGCCTCTCCAGGTTCCTAACTGGCCTTCCACCTGGCCTCTCCAGGTCCCTAACTGGCCTTCCACCTGGCCTCTCCAGGTCCCTAACTGGCCTTCCACCTGGCCTCTCCAGGTCCCTAACTGGCCTTCCACCTGGCCTCTCCAGGTCCCTAACTGGCCTTCCACCTGGCCTCTCTAGGTCCCTAACTGGCCTTCCACCTGGCCTCTCCAGGTCCCTAACTGGCCTTCCACCTGGCCTCTCCAGGTTCCTAACTGACCTTCCACCTGGCCTCTCCAGGTCCCTAACTGGCCTTCCAGGTGGCCTCTCCTGGTCCCTAACTGGCCTTCCAGGTGGAAACTGAAGCCCAATTTTTGAGGCTTGCTGCCTCCAGCTGGGAACTGGTGGCCCTAGACGCAGCTCTCCAGTCAGCTGGGAACTGGAGGCCCTAGACGCAGCTCTCCAGTCAGCTGGGTTAGTCATTCAGGGGTGACATTAACCTTTCCTTTGTGGTGCGCCGTTATTAGGTTTAATGTGTGTCTGCTTTGTGTCAGGCAGCCCCTGAAGGCTGGAACGAGGGAAGATGGTGCCCCCAGAGCCTGGAGGAGGACAGGCACGTGATGAGTGGAGGCAGCAGGGGCTGCTACTTCTGCCCAGAGAGGCCGAGGGAGCCCTAGAGAAGGGAAGGTTTGTTCCTGGGGAATAGCGTCCCCTGCAGTGACAACGGCCTGTCACAGGCCTGGAGGGGACAGGGTGTAAGGAGAGAGGAGGTGAGGGTTGTTTTCCATGAGAAGGCGTGAGAGTGGGACCAGCGAGATGCCCGTGTTGACTGGACCAGGTGCCCGCCGGCTCGGGCACTGCCGGCCGTGGTGGGGACACGGTGATGGTGCTGCAGGAGGGCGCAGGCTGAAGCCCCAGAGTTGTTGTAGGGGCTTGACTGCTGCAGAAACCACTTCTAATTCATCCAGAAAGCCTGCGGGCGCCATCTTTGAAATCCAGCCATCGTGCAAATCTCTCCCCACCCAAGAGTCGGCACCGCGGTCAACATCTCCCTCAGCGCCAGGACAGCCTGCAATGGTGTCCTGGCTAGTCAACTGTGCCCACCTCGCGAGTCTCTGCCAGCGCTCAGAGGGACCCTGTAAAAACCAAGCAGCTCTGTCACTGCACCGTGGGGCCCCTCCCAGGGGTTCCTGTCTCATGCACGATAAACGCAAAGCAAACCCCGGGGCCCACCAGCCCTCATGGTCTGGCCTCTCTGCTCTCGACGTCGTCCACGCCTCTACCTCTGGCCACGCCCTGCAGCAAGGATGGGCACCTGCTGTCCTGAACAGATGGGGCAGCTTCTCCCAAGGGGGGGTGGCTGTGCATTTTCTCCTCCGCCTGGAGCAGCAACAGTTGTGACATCCTTCTTGCCTCTTTGTGATAGGTGCCCTCCCTGTTCACGCGCAGCCCTCTCCTGGGTTCTCCCACCTTCCCTGGCCTTCCTTCCTCCATGGGACCCGGGCCCTCTGTGGCAGACAGGCCTGAGCAGGCCCACCTCCTGGTGCTCTCATCCTGGGGTGAGCCCCTCCCCAGGTGTGGGCAGGACCTGTGACCACCTCTGCCTACAGAAGGTGCCCCGGGCGCTGGGGCCTCGCTCGCGGCTCATTGACAGACGTGAGACCCCTTGTTGCTAACTCAGCCTAGAGCCTTGCTGTGGTTTGCTTTGGATAACTAAGCTGTCTGCAGATGCAAGCAAGTTCTGCCAAAGCCTGAGTGAGTGAAGATGGGGATGAGAACGCAGCCTGGCCCGCACCTGGATTGCTGCCTGAGCGGAAAGCCCAGCCCGGCGGTGCCAGGGCTCCTGGCCACAGACACCAGGAGATGGTCAGCTTGTGTGTCTGCAGCTGCTGAGCATGCGGTGGTTGTCAGGCAGTGATAAAGAGCCATTGCACCTTCTAACCTCGGCGTGTTTCCCTTGTTTATTTCTGCTGCCTGTCCCCCCAGCACAGGGAGGCCTGAGAGGGTGAAGACCTTTGTCCCTTGGCTCTGCTGCATCTCCAGGGCCTGAGCACACATAGAACTGTAGGCGCTCCGTGAATGTGTGTTGAATGAGGTGACATTTCATTGCTTTTATGCAGATAAGAAATAGATAAGGGGAGAAATATTATGGGCCGCAAAATGCGGAATGTTTCTGTTCTGCAGACACAGCAGTGACTTCCCATATAGTTATTTATTCTTTTTTCTGTAACCTCATTTTAAGGGCATTTCCTTGTCTTAAATAGAAACACAGGATGGAATTGTTGGAAGGGGGCTTGGTGACTGCAAGCTGAGCCCTTGTTTTATAGATGAGGGAAAAGACTCGCTTAGGGTCACACAGCGAGCGAGGGAGGGAGTGAATATTGTGCACAGAAAAGGAGGCAGAACAGAAACTGAGCCAGCTTCCACGCCCAGGGCTCTCCCCCGAGCCCGAGAAACCCCATGCAGGAGGCCGTGAAGCCCAGCCCCTCTGTCCTCCTTAACCGTGGGTGCAACGCTGACGTGAGTAGGTTACCTGCTGTTCATGAACCTAAGGGCAGCAGTAATAGGATTTAATTCTGCTGTTGGGCAAAGCTGTTTCTCTCAGGAAATGGCAGCTCACGGGCCAGGACTCTATAATCCTAACAGTGAGGGAAACGTGACAGCGCGGGTGACGCTCTCGCGATAAGTGACTGCACGTGATGTGTTTTGGAGAATCTCACTTGACATTGGGAAGAAGAAAGACTCTTTGTGACGAGTGTGAGTGTGCGTTTTATTTTATGGAAAGCAAAGTCAGCTATGTTTTCTCTTTGTTTTCCAATTAAACATCTACATTCTCTATTTGATAAAATTTGATACTTTAGTTTACGGCAAATAAGCCTGTGGACATATTACAAATACAATTTTGAACCACCTCTTATACACTGTATAGGCTGAGATGACTTGCTATTTAATGGTAGATGTGTAATTAACACGATTAAGTCATAGATTAGATCCAAAATTCAAGTGGTGCAGCCTCATAGGCAATGTCCTCATCATGAAGTATTTGCTAGGTATTTTCATAGACATTTGATAAATATTACCCTTTAAAATAAGCTTCTGTATTGTCAGATGAGGAACTAGCAATCACACAGGCTTGGTATTCATTTTTGTCTGTTTTCATTATCTTACAGAAAAGATGTTTTATGTTCATCTTTTTGTCTGGTAGTTTGGGAAAATTGTAGAGTTAAGGTATAGTTTTTTTTCTTCTGTTTCTCCAAAGATGCATAGTATTTGCTACCGGTTACAGGGCTTGATTTTAAATGCTCACATCCCGTCACCAATACAGACCCACACAGACCCCTGCACCATCCCACCCTCTCTAGCTGAGCACACAGGGGAAGGAGACTAAGAGGCTGTTACTGAAAACCTCTTACGTGCAGGTGCTGTGTCTAGGGGAATGCTTTGGTGGATTCAGGCCGTCAGGGAGAGGATGGGCACCAAGAGACACCAGGGCCCCTCCCCTCACCTGATCACCTGGCCGCCTGACTGTCACCTGGCCATCTGCCCTCACCTGGCCACCTCCCCTCACCAGGCCGCCTGCCCTCACCTGGTCACCTGCCTTTCACCTGGTCACATCCCCTTACCTGGCCATCTGCCCCTCACCTGGCCACCTGCCCCTCACCAGGCAACCTCCCCTCACCAGGCCACCTGCCCTCACCTGGCCCCCTCCCCTCACCTGGCCCCCTGCCCTCACCTGGCCACCTCCCCTCACCTGGCCACCTGCCCTCAGGTGCTGCCTGGCCCTGTGGCCTCTGCTCCTCCCTCCCTGTGCTTTCTGATCTCGTTGCAGCCCTGGGTTTCACGGGGCTCACCCCGATAGCAAGTAACCGTCTGGGGCTGGCCGGTCTCTGTATGCACCTGCCCACGTGTTCTCTGCCCACGTGTTGCCCTCCATTCAGCCTGGCTCCCCGCCTGGACACCATCCTGCTCTAACCCGGCATCTCGATGCTACACACATCCTCACCATGAGCCCAGCCCACCAGCCTCTTCCATGTGCCACGTCATTCAGTCTGAAGTCACTGAGAACAGCGGTTATGGCTTTGGGTTTGGGGGTTTAGGTCACAGGCTCTAGCTGCTGCCAGAAGTGGTAGGTTCGTCTCCACCTGCCCATCTCCTCTGTGACGAAGGCAGTTCAGGTGGCCGCATGACAGGGACAGGCTTGTTAGGAGCCTTCTGTGGGGTCCAGAAGAGGAGACCGGGAGGGGGGAGAGTTCCGTTTGCTGCCAGAGTCTCTCTGTGTGGAGAAGTTCCTCAGGTGTGCTGGTGGGAGCCTGGCTGTGAGACGCAGAGTGGGCGGTGTTAAGAGGAAGAGAGCCTGCCAGTCCCCGGGCACTGAGTCCCCCCGAGGCTTCATCCCGGCTCGTGTGCCCCTGCCTGCCCACCTCCTGGCCTTTCCTTTCCTTGGTGGGGGAGGTCCGGGCTCTTCCCGTGCACAGCGGGGCCTGGAGGACTTCGGTGATTATCCATAGGGGTGAGCGGGGCTCTGGGGCCTTGGAGGTTAGGAGCGGCATTTCCTGCGCCTGCGGCTCCCTGCCGTCTTCATGATCCCGGGAAGCTTCGTACCTGTAGGAAGTGTGTGGTTTCTACTAGATGCTTTATTGCTAATCTCATCATATAGCTCCAGTTTTTCCTTTCAAATGCTGAATTTTTTAAAGACCTAAAAGGCTTAGAAAGCAGATTGTCCCTGGCTCCGAGGAAACCCTCAGGGTGGACCCACCAGTTCCCTGGCCTCCCCTCCGGGTTCTCAGAAGCTGTGAGCACACTGTGCCCTCAGCTCTGCCTGCCAGGGCCTCTTTGGGAAACAGGATCTGCAGGGCGTTGTGTCCACAGCCCTGTTACTTGGGACACACTCCAGCCCCTGCAGGAAAGGGCTTTTGAGCGTCCTTGCTATGCAGCCCAGTGTGGGCTGCTCCAGGCCTATTCTCTGAGCCGGGCAGGGAGCGGAGGGTGAGCCCTGAAGGAGGACCGGGTGCTGGGCGCTCCCTGGGGTCACTGTCCTTCCTCTTGCGTATTCTGTGGTTCTGCAGGGGTTTGCCAGTTCGGGTTGTATTGGACTCCAGCGATCGGCCCTCCACGGCAGCCAGAGCCTACGTCTGCGTTCCCGGCCCTCTGCGGTTCCTCTCTCCAGCGGGGAGCCTCTCCCCGCTTCTTGACTCTAGACGGGCCTTTGCAATTTGCTTCATCCATTGGATGCAGAAGGAGGGACATTCCAGAGCTTCGGAGGCCGGTTCAGAAAAACTTGAAGCTCCTGCCTCGGCCTCTTGGAAGCTTGCCTCTGACGGCCCTGGGACACTAAGTAAGAATTCCTGCTACCCACTGGGAGTCACCTGGAGAGGACTGGGCCTCCCGGGAAGGAGAGGGGCCCACAGGGGCCCAACCCTGCTCTGTGCCCGCCAAGGTCCAGGCCTGTGGATGGAGCATCTGAGCCCAGCTGCTGCCATGTAGGGCAGACCAGCAGTCCTTGAATTCCTGACCTGCAAAGGCATGAGACATAATAAAATAATAATTTTAAGTTAAAAATGAACGACATTTTAAAGTTTGGGGGAATGTGCTCTGCAGCCGCGGACAGCCGGCACCACGACTCAGCGCCGCCCGTGTGGGGCGGCCAAGGCCTGGAGGCGGCCCCCGCTGCCGCTGGCACGTCTCCCACCTCGTCCTGGGTTGGGGTCTTGGCAGGCTCGGCGGTGGACGGCCGCGGGGAACTGCCAGGGCCCAGGACTGCCGGCCGCCTTCGTAGCCTCTGCCGGCTGGGCCTCGGGTCTGCCAGGGCCTCTACGGCAGGCGGCGGGGGAATCACATTCCTCTCCAGTGCTCTTGGCACCTGGCTTGTCGTCCCTCTGCAGTAACTGCAGGAACTCAAGGACTGTGGCAGGACGAAAAGATGAGAGCAGTGAACCCACGTATGCTTGCCTGGAAGGGGCGGCTGCCTGCTGCCCTGCAGGAGAAGTTAGCGCTGACGTAGTGTCGGAACCAGAGAGTTCTGTGGAAAGAGGGTAGCAAGGCAGGAACGAGGCGGGTGCACGGGCAGCGCCGCCGTCCAGGGCGGCTGAGTGGGGGGCGGCAAGGGTCATGGGGGCGGCGTTTTGAGGGGAATAATTCCAGAGAAGCAGGATGCACAGAAGGCACACACACTGCAGGGCTGCCAGCCGGAGTCACGCTTGCCCCAGGGACCCTGGACTTGGAAGTGGGAGGTGTGGGCGGCTTGTGGGAGGGAATCCACTGAGCGGACCTGGGCTCTGAGTGGTGGAGACCTGGGGTTAGAGTCTCACCTGTGCCACGTTCTCTGAACCAGCTTCCTCCAGGGCAACAGGAAAATTGGGGAAGTTAACAAAAAATGTAGTAGTGCAGACACGAGGTTGACACACCTACGCTTGAGGAAAAGTATTTCACCTGGAGGGGGCGGGATGGGGGGAGGGAGGGAGACGCAAGAGGGAAGAGATATGCGAACATATGTGTGTGTATAACTGATTCACTTTGTTATGAAGCAGAAACTAACACACCTTTGTAAAGCAAGTATACTCCAATAAAGATGTAAAAAAAAAAACAAAACCAAAAACCAATAATCACACACACACACAAAAGTATTTCATAGCTCAGATGCTGGTCATCGTGGTTTAGCCGAGTGGAGAGACAAGAACCCCTAGAACCCCCGAACCCTGAATCGCTGCTCTCTTCACACATCGTGGGTGGTGGTCAGAGTGACGGAAGGAAAGGGCTGCATTTTCCCAAAGAACCACTTCAATTGTCAGCAAAATTAAATCCTGCTCTATGTAATTTTTTACTTAATAGACTTCATTTTTGGAGCAGTTTCCAGTGTACAGAGAAACTGGGTCTAAAGGTCAGAGGATTCCCCACGTTTCCCCCCCCCCAGTTCCTCCTGGTGTTCACGTCCCGCGTTAGCATCTAGGTTTGTTGCAATCAGTGAGCGTTACTGATGCGTTACTATTAGCTAAGTTCATGGTTTACATGTTTACATCAGGGTTTACGCTTGTACGTTCTGTGCGTTTTGACAGATGCGTGGCGCCGTGCGGCGTCGTCGCAGCATCGTATAGAACAGGCTCCTCTCCGCTCGAGCTCCACTATTCAGCCTCCCTCCCCCTGGCAGGCGCTGATCATTTACTGTCTCCACAGTTTGCCTTTTCTAGAACATCATATGGTGGGAATCCTACAGTTTGCAGCCTTTGCAGCCTGGCGTCTCTGACTTGACGATGCGCATGTAGGTTCCCCCGTGTCTTTCCCTGCTCTCTGTAGTCTTATTAGTAAATACCTCATGACGTCCTTGTTTTCCAGATGCTGAGAACCCGCGTCACTGTATTCAGGCGGCAGTGGCAGCCTCCACCCGCCGGAACTAGTAGGAACGGGGCTCCACCCTCGTCCCCACCCCTCCACCCTCACCTGTGCTCTCCCTTCCCAGACGGCTCCACTCGCACATCCGGTACCCACGTCCCAGCTGTTGTTGACCTGCTGGCTCTCAGCATCCGGATGTGTCCTGTGGGTGGCCCTGTGCGGCCGCTCCGAGGGGACCGTCCTCCGGGCAGACCTGTGCTCCTGGTCTGCAGCCCTCAGGCACTCACGGCAGACAGCTCCCTTGAAAGGGCCCCGCTGGCCGCTCCCTGTAGCCCTGAACCATTCAGTTCTGTGCATTGTATGTTAGAAAAATCCAGAAGCCCCTCCTCTTTTTATGGTGACATTGTCTAGGTGAGCCGGAGGCGGCTTCTCCTCGGTGCACCTGGCTCCTCTCCTCCAGCTCTGGTCTGTCCTCTCTTTCCCACTCTTCCCCTCATACTTGCCTTCTTTGACGGTGTCACCGAATGAATCTGCCGCATCCTGGAGACCTGAGTCCTTGGCGCCAGCCTCGCAAGCGCGCGGGCACCCGCCAGCGTGTGGGTCTGGCTCTCTGAGCCGGCTTCTTTGGGAGGAATATTAAACAGGACACATGGTATGTGTCTTCCAGGTTCGTATGATGGTTACATGAGATCATGTCTGTGAAGAGTTTGGTGTGCAATGCTCCACAAATGTTCTGTTTTTCTCTCTTTCCTTATTGAACGAGGTGAGCTTCCAGCTGAGCACGGTAGCGTCTAGGTTTAGTTTGGGCAATTCAGTTCACCTAATAAAGCCTGACTGACCGTTCGGTGTCTGCCCTGGACACGCTGCTGACCACACACACACTCACAAACACAGACACGCGCACACCCTCACTAGTGAAGAGCCTCG
Source organism: Stenella coeruleoalba (assembly GCF_951394435.1). Lineage (NCBI taxonomy): Eukaryota > Metazoa > Chordata > Mammalia > Artiodactyla > Delphinidae > Stenella > Stenella coeruleoalba. The sequence continues at coordinate 88,179,133 of NC_137159.1, forward strand.
GAGCCCCAAGCCTACCGTGGCTCCAGCAGTCAGGGTCCTCGCGCCGTGCAGAGCCGCAGGACGGGGAGTGGACAGGCTCGGGGCCCCAAGCCTACCGTGGCTCCAGCAGTCAGAGTCCTCACGCCGTGCAGAGCAGCAGGACGGGGAGTGCAGAGGCTCGGGGATTTCAGGGAGGAAAGGACTCTGCGCGTGAGTCTGGGCTGATTCCCCGAGGGCCCGGCCACTTCCCCGCCCCGAGTGGTCCGGGGACGGCCTGGCCTGGTACGGCCCTTGTGGGAGCCCAGGTCAGAAGCTCCCTGCCACCGCCCTGAGCTGGTGATGTGGAGGCCTCACGTGGCTGAGGGCTCCTGGGGTCCCGGGTCCTGTGACCGCCCCACCTGGCCCCAGACTGCGAGGAGGGTGGAGCGTGTGCGGGGTGGAGGGCTGGGCAGGACCCCCGTCACCTCTCATCCCTGCCCTCAGAGCCCCCGGGTCTCACGCACGTGAACCCTGACGGTGTGGCAGCAACTCCACAGCAGGCTCTGGGGCCTGGGCCCTCACGGGCGCAGCCTGAGGACTGAGCTGAGGGTCTGAGGCCACGGCCGGGCCCTCAGCTCCCCTCACCGGGCAGGCCGCCCCCCAGTCCTCAGAGCAGGCTCTGCGCTCCACCTGAGTGCCCACGTGGGCCTCCCGTCTTCCTGACCCTCCTGGCAGCCGCTGGGCTATGCTGCCCGCCCGGCCTCGCCCGGGCTCCGGCCCCAGCGTCTCCCGCGCCCACACACCCAGTCGCTCCCGACCCCCGGCAGCTCGCCGGGGAGGCTGGGCTTCAGCTGGCTTTGAGGACATTGGCTGTCCTTGCACGAGTCTCCTGGAGGAGAAACCTGCAGCCTGGTCCTGCCCGCGGCAACGTGGACCCGCATTCACGAACCTTGGCCGTCGGGGCCGTGAGGGTTCTGTGCACTCATCCAGCGGCAGAGGTGGGACAGGCCGCTGAGCCGCGGGGGAGCGGAGGACCCTGGGCACTGGTGTCCCAGGCGTGGGCGGCACAGGGGGAGGGACACCAGCCCCGCTATTGCCAGGGTCTCCTCTGCCAGGCACTCCGCACGTGCCGATTCAATTTTCACAGAAAGCCCATCAACTGCTGCGTCTCACAAAAGGGGAAACGGAGTCTCAGAGAGACCGAGCGAGCTGAGCTGCCCCTGGGCTGGCTCGGGCAAAGCCAGGGCTGCAGGCTGTGGCTCCTCCCTGGCAGACATGGCCCAGCCCCACAGAGCAGCGGTGCTCCTACCCCGGGAGAATTTGGGGGACTTGTTTCCTCCTCCCGAGATGAGGTACATCTGCCCAGGACGCCCTGGTAAACCCAGAGTCCCCGCTGGAAGGCCAGGGACCCCATGGAAAGCCAGGTTCTCTTCCACAGACACCTCGGCCTCCTCTGAGTTTAGTTCCTGCAGATGGTGTTGACTAAAGGCTCCTTTAAAGTGTGAGACAGAGGAAAACAACTGGGCACCTATTCCGTGTCCTCGACGTGTGAAGTCCTCGCTGGGTGCGTGGGCCGCAGTTTCGAGCTTGTTCTTCATCACGCCTTTGATACGGGCCCACCTGCCCCTGTTTCAGGATGAGGGAATCATAGTTTTGAGAAGCTGGTGATTTGCCAGATCTCAACATGAGTGATCGGGAGTCATAATTTAAAACAAGATCTGTTTTCCTGAAAAATTGTATGCAATTCCTGGTCAGCCTTGTTATTCATTGATTCTTCTAAGGAATCGGTGTTACGTCCTGGAGTCACCAATATGCAGACTGTGTGCGCTTCTGCTAACTGGTGATAGTGCCGACACCTGTTTCCCGCTGCAGACTCACTGACTGTCCCTTGGACGCACAGCCATAGAGCCCTGTGGGGAGCGGGGCCAGAGCTGGAGAAGACTGTGTTTGCAGATTTCCCAGGCAGAGCTGCCCTGCTAATGGAGCTAGGAAGCCATTGCCTTGAATACGATGATATCATCCATTGTCACAGCTTATCCCCTCCCAGAGAATCTCAAGGCAATGTGTAGTTTCAAAGGGCATTAAGCTCCTTGGAGAAATGGCTCCTTCCAGGAAATATGATGAGCCCGAAAGCTAGGAAGCTCAAAAACAAAAATAAAAACAGACTCTGACAGTGATGTGGGTGTGACGAAGGAGCACAGGAGCCACAACCGAAGGAACCCCCAGGGGCCAAGGCTGGTGCAGTTTGAGCAACAGAATAAAGTCATGCTGGATTATAACCCAAGGTATGAAATATATACCCAACAAGCTCACATGGATATGAATGAATTATTCAACAAATATGTAAATGGAGGAGAATAGACAAATCTCTCGTGCAGAGGAATTCCAATTCATGTAGATATTCCGCCCCAAAGCACGTGGAACGTAACTCCGACTCCTTAAGTGTGAGCTGTGTGCACTGACCACTTCCAAAGAGGACAGGGTGGAAAGAAAGAAATGCGATAAGCTCACTGCCAGGACACCTGGCAGACACACCTGAGCCAGGTCAACGTCCCAGTGATGAGTCAGGTCGATAGCTGTACCCTGGACATGATACGATAGCAACACCCCTTCACCTCGACGGTCTTTGCTCCAAAACACATCACCCCAGTCTAATCGTGAGGAGAACATCAGACAAGTCCCAACCGAGGGAACTTCTACAAAACACCCGACCGGTTCTCTTCCAAACCGTGAAGATCAATGAAAACAAGGAAATTCGGAGAAACTGCCACTGTCCAGGGGAGCCTAAGGACAGATGACAAGTAAGTGTAATGTGGGATCCTGGATGGGGCCTCAGACCAGAAAAGGACACTGGGTAAGAACTAAGGAGTGAAGTACGGACTGCCGTCCATGCAACAATAATGCGTCGTCATTGGTTCATTCATCATCATTGGTGACAGATATCTTACACTAACGTCAGATGTGAGGAACAGGGTGAACCTGCAGAGGGGAGTGTGGGTATGGGAACACTGTGTCCTCTTCACAGCTTTTCTGGACGTATAAAACTTTTTAAAAATGGAAACAAAAATAAACGAGTAAACCTAAAAATGGGAATTTAAAAAAGAACCCTGGCTTTCACATAGTATCTTCATGTCTTATGTTTATTAAAAAGATGAACCCATCATAGCAGAGATATTGGCATGTTATGGACCTCCATGACCCGGGGTCCTCAGCCTTTTTCTTACTAGAGTCTAGTTTTACTTTTCTTGAAGTCTTAAGATTGGGGGCTGTAGGAGGAACAGGACCTACACTATGTTCATATAAGAAGATGTGAATAAGAGATACATGCAGTGCAGATGAGGGCTGTGGACATGGCTGACGGCGCTGGTTAGCAAGAGGTCAAACGCACGGGAGTTGCTGCCGCTTCTGAAAATCCCCAAGTGCTCCAGACAGCTGTGGATGGAAGAGAGGGGATTGTGCGGTCCAGTGAGACCAGCTGGGGTCGTCGGGGGAGCTGCCAGGCCCAGGCTTACTCTGCGGGTTCAGGTCTCGTGGGAGGCCTCCAAGACAGTGACAAGTGGAGAACTTCCTCGGAGGAATCAGTGGATCAGCTATAAATAACACAGTTCCGCGGCCCCCATGTTCTCACTGATGGCCTCCTCTGTACCCTGAGCAGCCCTGGGCTTGGGGAACACAAGGAAGAGAGGAGAGGAAAACCATAGAAAGATGAGACCTGGGGTCCCACCGAACTTTTCAGAACAGGCCCAGGAAGGAGGGTGTGTTCATTCCCTGACTGGTCCAGCTCTCAGCACTGGCGGCTTGACCTTCTCAGACATCAGGTCACGTTGGGACGACCAGAGGCCTGTGGTGGCCCCACTTGTGCCCCTGCTGTCTTTCACTCCACACTGCTGGCGTGCTCCCCTCTGCATCCGGAGCTGTGAGCGCCGAGGAAGTTCCCTGCAGCCCCAAGTCTGTAAAGCCGGGATTCATTCACCACCTGAAGGTCGTGAGCCCATCGTGGGGACAACAGAGTCAGCCCCTGACTCACTGGGATTTCTTTGGAGACACTGGCCCCAGAGTGGGGCAGAGACATTCCACCTACGTGAGCATCCCAGTCCTGGTTTTCTTTGCCAAGAAAAGCAAGATGGGAACATCCTCTGTTGGTTCTCCCTCTGGTGTCAGTCCAGACCCGACTGTCATGCCCAGGTGGGTCCCTCCAAGTCTGTCCGCGTGGCCCTGACCTGCTTCTGGAGACAGAGGCCCGTGTCGCCAGTGTTCGTGCCCACTGCACCTCATCTTGCTTGCCTCCGAAGCTGAGCTGACCTCCGTTCTTTCTAAACGGGTGCGCTTGGCTCTGCTGTTTCGATCCACAGCAGAGAGCCATCAGTTTAATTCTCCAGCTGTAAATTGAGCATTTCCTGTGTGCTGCGTTTTTTTTTCCCCCCCCAGATCGTCAAGAAAATAAAGATGAGCAGGAGAGAAGGGAACTCACACTGATTGATTACCTGCCATGGGATGGGCTTGTTGACACATTGCAGAGTTAGCCATCGTTAAACTCTGAGAGACACCATTTTTGTTCCCTTTGGAGGAGAAACTGAGGCTCACTTAGCAAGGTCAGTCCCCTCCCGTATTCACAGTTAGGAACTGGCCTGACCTGAATCGAAGCCCAGGGATGCAAATTCCAAGCATAATTCCACCATCATCTACACTCATCTACACCTAAGGGTTTTCAGTGCAGCGCGGGGTAGAAGGTCAGGAACAACTCAGTAGAGTTGATTTGGATAAAATCCTTTAAAGAAGGGCCCATGCTGAAATGTTTCACTTTCTCCAGTGAGAACTGATTTAGGAGAGCAAAGACAAAAATAGTGGGCAAGCCACCGCCTGAAATAGGAACCGAGTTTATTACCTATTGTGATAATAAGAAGTGTCTTTCCTTTATTAATTCATGTGATTGCAGTCCAAATATTTGTGGAGCTCTTGTACACCAGGTATTGTCTGAAGAGCTGGGGCCAGAACCCACAGGGACACTTCCCTCATTGAGCTTGCATTCTAGTGGACTGACATGAAACACACCATTCTCAAGTAAGTATGTGAGCAGAATTCTGCCAAGTTCTGGAAAGGAAATGTATATCTTGCTCTCTGTGGGAAAATAGCAGGGGCTCGCCCAGTCTGAGGGTAGCTGTGGGAGCTTCCCTGAGGAAGTGATGGTCCAAACACGGCCTGCAGGTCGAATGAGAGTTGGTCCTGTGAGGAGGGATGGGGGCTCGGAGGATGTAAAAGAGGTGTTCCAGGCATGCACAGCAATGTGCACCAAGGTTCTGAGGAGAGACAGATGGAGAGAAGGCAGCGGGGCAGGGCTGTGGGCGCAGGTGCCGAGCGTGGCCTGCAGGGCTGATTGTGGACACAACGCCAGGTCCACCCTTCCCGGCAGGGACAGTCTTCTCACTCTGACAGTGCAGCTTCTCCCTCTAGGGCTGCGGTCTGCTTGCCTTCCTCCCCAGCCCTGCATCTGGGCTGGCCTGGCTTGACCATGAGGATACGGTGAAAGTGACCACAACTCAAGAGGCCACTGTGCTCCCTCTCCCTCTCCCTCTCCCTCTCTCTCTCTCTCTCTCTCTCTCTCTCTAATTCCACCACAGTTCTGTGAACAAGCCCAGGCGGAGGTCCAGTTACACAAGCCAAAGCCATCCTCGACCAGCCAGCCCCCAGCTGACACACCAGCCGGCACAGATTCATGTGTGAACCCAGCTGAGAACAGCCCAGCCTGGCCCTCATTAGAAGAACTGCCCAGCTGACTCACAGATGCAGTAAGAAATAAGAGATTGTTGTTATTTTGATCTACTGAATGTTGGAGTAGATTTTTAGGCTGCAGTAGCTACTCCGTCCACATGGAAAAGAAACAGGGATACAGTAGTGAGAATTGTAGGTCACGGTAAGAGTTTTATATTTTATCTTAAGGGCAAAGGGAAGTCAGCGAAGGAGCTCATTCAGTGAAATGATAGGATTAAACTGGCATTCTAAAAAGATAATTTCTGAGCACTCAGAGAGCCGCAGCCATGCAGGAGGGTCTCATTCTTTAGTTCATGGGTGACGTCACCAGTGTACCCGAGGAGGCGACCCCTGACCCCTTGTCTCTTCAGCTGCCTGGGTGTTCATTAGCCACATTTTATCAGTCTCTCTAGGTTTTAGGTCCTTGAGCCCTCGGTGTGCTCTGGGTGAGAGGCAACAGCTAAGGTCCTGGAACCCACCAAGATGAATGAATAATTAATTAAGTGAGTATTAATGAATTAATAATTAACCAATCACCCGTCCAACCATCCATTCTTTACCCTTCCATCCATCCATCCATCCATCCCCCCAGCCACTCACCCATCCATCTACCCGCTCGTCCATGCAACTGAGGATGGTCTCTATGTGTTTAGCCAAGTACACCCCCTCCATCACTCTTTAGACCCCGCAACTGTCACCTCCTCAGAGATGTTATTTTCCAGACACCCTCCACTCTAACTCCTATATTGTCAATTTCCCCCTCTCTACTGTCTTATTTCCAATAGAAGTAATGAAATAGAATGATTTGTTTCTTTATCCTCTGAAGAACCTCCCTTGACTTTTCTTTGTCCTCCAGCTAACACCCCACTTATCTAGTTCCCTGGAAAGAGGAGTCTACATTCATTATCTTCCTTTTCTCCCCTCCCGTATATCACGACGGAAATGCTTTTGGTCTGTTTTGAACTCTAGATCAGTAGATCTAAGTATTTAAGTGTCCAGTAAATATTTATTGAATGAATAAGTAACTGAATGACTACACATATATTTGCTGAGCACTTACTGTGTGGAAAAATCAAATTTGTCAGATTCTCCTTGCCTGGGAATCCCTTGACCAAAACTTGAAGTGGGAGAAGTCCGAATGGCCACGTGCAGGATGGAGAACCTCCGACACCACTGATGCCAAAGGCTGTCCCTGGCTGTCCCTGCAAGAGGTGAGCTCAGGGCTCTTCCACTCCTTCTGTTATCTTGCAGGAGAACTGAGAGGTTCAAGTCTCAGTCTCAAATCACTTCGGTAAAGAAGTGATTTCATCTTTACTTAGCATCCACTTTGTGCCAGGGACTATTTTAGGCGTTTGTGAAGATCTGGGCTTGTTGTTAAGAAGTGTGGGCACTGCTCACCATCAGAGCATGAGGAAATGGGCGACTCCTCCAACGAGGGCTTGGAATAACCTCCAGCTCCACTGGGTCCTCATCCAGCTTTGGGCCCAGGACGACATCGGTCACCTGCTGGCCTCTTGGCTTCATGCTCTGTTCCAAGGCCCCTCCACGTTCCTCATCCCAGCCTCTCAGCCTCTGTGCAGAGCAGCTTTGAAATGCGAGATGCTGGGAGCTCCCAAGCCCCAAATAGGGCCGGAGGGAGGCCCACACTGAATATTTAATTGCTTCTCTCCTGGCTTCTGCTGAGCCTGCCCAGGTCAAGGTCAGCTCTGAGACTGGCTGAGTTCTTTAAAAATCACTACCTTCACCGTCTTCTCCAAGGGTTCAAAAGGAGGCTCAATTTTCGTCCCATTAATATTAATTCCTTTGCTATGGGGGCTTGTACTGATGACATATTTTCTTGTTAAATATTCATGGCTGGAGCTAGCAGTGCACTGCAGAGTAATTATTACTGGGAAGATTGGAGCAAATCACCATTAGCTGCTATTGACAATTGTCCCTGATTTGTCTCCCTGCCCCCTGAGAGATGGCCTCCTTGTCAGGAAAGGTCTGGCCGGGCGTCCCTCCGCGTCCTTGGCTTTCCCTTGGCTGTGCCGGAGGCCACGGGACCACGGCGGTGCTCGGAATTCAGTGCAGGCTTCCTAAATCCCCACGATCCAGGCTCTGCCACATCTTACTGCCCACAATTTTTGTTGGCTTTGCAGATAATGGGCTGTTCAGGTGGGAGGGATGAGGAATGAGCTTGAGAGACGTGAAGGGGTCAAAGTCACACATTAGCTGGAGCCGGGCTGGGAGAAGCACCCGTGACATGGCTACCTGCGCGTAAGAATCAAAACAAGGAATCTATGTCCTAGAGATAGTCGGTTCTATGACGTAGCAGTTAGATCCCTGCAAAGACCTTTGAGGTCAACCTGCTCGTTCCCCAGCCGTCAGTCAGCAGGACTTGACTGAGAGCCCTCAGGATTTCCAGGCCTGGCCGAGGAGCCCCTCATGTCTGCGTCTGCAGAGCTTCCGAGGGAGAACCAGGCACAGGCATCAACACAAGCGTAACGCTGTTCACCAACCTGCAGACCCTCCAAAATGCTTTCAGTCAATTCTGTGTCTTAAATGAGGCAGAAGCAGACTCTACGGCCTGCCTGCAAAGACCCGGACTAATACCAAGGCTTAGCAGGAACGAATTCCTTCCGGCACAGACTCCTGCTTGGGGATAGATGGAGGGTGTTGGTGCTAAGAGTCTCTCTGGCTGGAGACCCTGGCCCACTGCCATCCCTGGTGTCGGTCTAGATCTTCCTTTGTTGTTCATTCTTGTTTCAGTCCACCCGTGGGCCTGCAGCCACCTGAGCTGCACGGAGGGAGGTCAGGCCCAGGTGCCCAGACCGAGCACGCCTGTCCTCGTCTGTCTGTCTCTCTCCCATTATTGCTGCACAAATGCGAGGCCAGAGCAGTGAGACTTTGCTCTGTGACAACCAGTGAGTCCCCTTGAAACAGCTCCTGCTGCCGCCACTGTTGATGCCACAGCACGGGGGTAATGACCCCCACGGCCGAAAGCAAGACCAGGTGTGACGTCTGAGCTGGTTCTTGACTTCCTGACCTTTTCTCATGGCTCAAAGTCTGTTTTCTCCAGGATTATTAGCGACTCCCTTGGACAGTTTTCTCATAAAGCCTCTGGTGTTAATTATTGTCCACTGTGGCAAAATTCTGTCTTGGTCTGATGTCTGTTAACTGAGGATCTGCTGTTTTTCTGTTTTATTTCTAAAAATGACCTCTATATATGAGGGAGGAATGGTTCTCCATGTCTTTAGGGCCCTGGGACTTCAAACGCCTTTGCAGTGTAGGCTCCATCTGTCTTGGTCTCTGCTCTAAGCTCCTCCCTGTCACCACCCTGCAGGTCCTACTGTTCCCTGTGTACTTACAGGGCAGATGTCTCTGGACACACTCTCTGCTCTCCTCAATTGTTGGCCCAGAATTTTTTTAAAAAGCCCGGGGATGAGATATGTCCAGGTTGCCCAAATTTCAGCAGTGACTTTATCTCCCCAGCCAGTAATTTCTCTGGAATGTGCCTCCCCAGTCAGACCAGGCTACCTCCTGGCAGCTCCCCCGGGCAGGTATTAGCACTCCACCTGCACGTGTTCCCTTTAACCCAGTGGACTTGCTCTTTGATTATTGTAAATGACAATGGCAACCATTTCTTCAGCACCTGTTATGTTCTAAACAATTTCCAACATGATAGCATAGCAGGGAATTATTTTCCCAACCTTACACACGAGGGTCTCTTTTTCTTAAAATGTAGTAAAATACACAAACATACAGTTTACCCTCTTAAGCATGTCTAAGTGCACATCTCAGTAGTGGTAAGTGATCTGACATTGTTGTGTAACTGATCTCCAGAACTTTTTCATCTTGCAGAACTGAAACCCTGTCCCCGTCAAGCAGCATCTCCCATTCTCCCTCCCCCGGCCCTGGGCAGCTACGATTCTACTTTCAGTTTTCAAGAACTTGATTCTTCTAAGTGCCTTCCTATGATGGAATGACACGGTTTTTGACTGTTTGTGATGGACTCATTCCATTTAGCATAATGTCCTCAAGGTTTATTCACATTGTAGCATGTGTTAGAATACTATCTCTTTTTATGGCAGAATAATATTCCATTGTATGGATGGCCCACACTTAGCCATTCATCTGTCCATGGACACGTGGGTTTTGCTTCCACACCTTGTGGAATAATGCTTGTACAAATATAGGTGTGCAAATATCTATTTAAAATCTTATTTTCAGTTCTTTTGGATGTATACCCAGAGGTGGAATTGCTGGATCACAGTAATTCTATTTTCAAGGTCTTCATGAACATCTATACTGTTTTCCACAGTGACTGCTCTATTTTATATTTCCACCAACAGTGCAGTCTGAGAACGCATGACCCACTCCGCCCACTGGCGGGCTGGCACTAGTCCTGGGAACCAACCTCACACACCAGTCAGTGGACATCAGCCCCGAAAGCTGATGGGTCATGGCCCCATCCACCAGCAGAGGGACATCAGCCCTGGACCACTGAGACCCATCCGCCAGTGGGCTGACACCAACACCAGAACCCCAGGGCCCTGCAGTCAGAAACCCAAAGACCTGGCCCCACCCACCAGTGAGCTGGGATTAGCTCAGGGATCACCAGGCCCTGCAGCCAGAGAACCCAGGACCTGGCTCTGCCCATCAGTGGGCCATCATTAGCCCTAGGACACAGCCTCACTCACCAGTGGGCCGACATCAGCCCCAGGACCACCATGGCCACCAACCAACCGTGTCAAGACCAGCTCTACCCACCAGCAGGCCGGCACCAGCCTGGGTCACCCTGGGCCCTGGCCCTGCCCAGCATCAGGTTGACACCAGCTCCAGGACACCTTGGGCCTTTCAGCCAGCTATGCCAGGACCTGGTCCTGCCCGCCAGTTCATCAATGAATTTGGTAAAGTTGCAGGATATAAAATTAATATACAGAAATCTGTTGCATTTATATACACTAACAATGAACTATCAGAAATAGAAATTAAGGAAACAGTTTCATTTACAATTGTATCAAAAAGAATAAAATACCTAGGAATAAACCTATCTAAGGAGGTAAAATACCTATACTTGGAAGACTGTAAGACACTGATGAAAGAAGTTGAAGACAACACAAACAGATGAAAAATATATCACATTCATGGATTGGAAGAATTAATATTGTTAAAATGACTATACTACCCAAGGCGATTTATACTCATTGCAATTCCTATCAAAATATAAATGACATTTTTCACAGAACTAGAACAAATAATCCTAAAATTTGAATGAAAACACAAAAGATGCCAAAGCAATCTTGAGAAAGAACAAAACTAGTGGTATCACACTCCCAGACTTGAAACTATACTACAAAGCTATAGTCATCAAAACAGTCCTGTACTGACACAAAAACAGACACACAGATAAATGGAATGGAATAGAGAGCCCAGAAATGAACTCACACTTACATGAGCAATAAGTCTATGACAAAGAGGGGAAGAATATACAATGGAAAAAAGTCAGCCTCTTCAATAAATGGTGTTGGGAAAACTGGACAGCTACATGTAAAAGAATTAAACTGGACCACTTTCTCATACCAGGAACAAAAATAAATTCAAAATAGATCAAACACTTAAATGTAAGACTTGAAACCAAAAAACTTCTAGAATAAAGAATAGGCAGTACACTCTTTGACATCAGCCTTAGCAATCATTTTTTGGATCTGTCTCCTCAGGCAAGAGGAACAAAAGCAAAAGTAAACAAATGGGACTATATCAAACTAAAAGCTTCTGTACAGTGAAGGAAATTATCAACAAAATGAAAAGGCAGCCAACCAAATGGGAGAAGATGTTTGTAAACAATCTATCTGATAAGGGGTCAATATCTAAAATATACAAAGAACTCATACAACTCAACATCAAGACAAACAAACAAACAAACAAACAGACAATCAATACAATTAAAAAATGGACAGAGGACCTGACTAGACATTTTTCCAAAGAAGACATACAGATGGCCAACAGACACATGAAAAGATGCCCAACATCACTAATCATCAGGGAAATGCAAATCCAAACCACAATGAGATACCACCTCACACCTGTCGGAATGGCCATTATGAAAAAGACAATAAATAACAAGTGTTGGCGAGGATATCAGGTAACGGGAACCCTCCTGCACTGTTAGTGGGAATGTCAACTGGTGAAGCCACTATGGAAAACAATATGGCGGTTCCTCAAAAAATTAAAAATAGAACTTTTATACAATCCAGCAATTCCACTTCTGGGTATTTATCCAAAGAAAATAAAAACACTAATTAGAAAAGACACATGCACCCCTATGTTCATAGCAGCATTATGTACAATAGTCAAGATATGGAAACAATCGAAGTGTCCATTAACAGATGAATGGATAAAGAAGTTTTTTATGTATACAATGGAATATTACTCAGCCACAAAAGACTTGAAATCTTGCCATTTGTGACAACATGGCTGGACCTAGAGGGTATTGTGCTTAGTGAAATAAGTCAGAGAAAGACAAATACCGTATGATTTCACTTAGATGTGGAATCTAAAAAGCAAAAAAAATACACATAACTAAACAGAAACAAAGTCATAGATACAGGAAACCAACAGGCGGTTGCCATAGTGAAAGAGGTGAGGGAGATTGAGAGGTACAAACCTGCAGTTACAAAATAAAAGTCACAAGTATGAAATGTAGTGTGGGGAATACAGTCAAGAATTGGATAAAGGGGGTAAAAAGGTACGAACTTCCAGGTATAAGATAAGTAGGTACTAGGGATGTAATGTACACATGATAAATATAATTAACACTGCTGTATGTTATATATGAAAGCTGCTAAGAGATTAAATCCTGAGTTATCATCACAGGGAAAATATATATTTTGTTCTACTTTTTAAACGTTGTGTCTAAGTGAGATGACGGATGTTCACTAAACACCGTGGTCCTCATTTCATGACGTACGTAAGTCTAATCACCGTGCTGCACACCTTAAACTTCATCAGTGCAGTACATCAATTATAGCTCAATAGAAGTGGAAGAAAAAACAATAAAGCTGATGCTATGATTTCCCGTAGTACCACCCTGCCCTTCTGCATGATTTTAAAGTAATTACGATAGTCTGTTACTTTAATCTGAGCCTCTGTGAGTGTAGCCTTTCAAAAACAAGGGACTTACTTCTTCCTTGGGGTGGGGATTACAGACCAGTGTCACAAATGACATTGCCGTGTGTATTTACAAAGCACTGGAAAGGCCATCTGTACACACAGCCAAGCCACCGCCCCCGCACATTGTGGAGCCGTTGTGCCCCTGCTGGGCTTGCCCCAGTGGCACCAGAACCCTTGGCGGGGGTGGACTAGGGGGACGGACACAGCCGAGCCGTGGCGGGTGGCGTTACTGTCGAGGCCTAAGCGGACACATGACGGGTCGCCCTGGGCGTGTATGGCCCAGAGTTGTTCCCGGGGGTCCATGGAAGGGAGTGGGTTTTCCGGGGGTTCACGTGGCTCAGAGCTGCTAGGACTCTGGGAGAATCTGGTGAGACCCAGCTCCCTCCTGGGTGTAGTGGGGGCAGAGCGGCAGCCAGGCTGGAAGTCGCATCCAGGCTCCTTTAGAGCAGGGACGTGGCGCCCGGGAGCACGTGCACACAGTGGAGGCAACGTTGCACACACTTGCAGGCATCTCCCAAGAGCAAGGTGAGCTCGCGAGAAGCAGCACGCAGCACAGCACCTGGCACGTGCTACCTGTGTGTCTCCCGTTCACGTGTGGCAGCTTCACTTCTAACCCGGACGTGGACGTGGGACTCAAGCCCTCCGGGTCTCACTTTCACCGGCACAGAATCTCGGGCCAAGGGGTGGTCTGTAAGGACACTTGGTTTTATTTTATGAAAAATTTATTTGCCAAACCGCCTGCATTAAATGGACTCTCACAATTAGCTTCTTGCTGTCCCTGTAATGAAGGAGCGGGATCTTTGCTTCCCTCCTCACTGTGGTACGGCACTGCCCACGGTAATGGATGAAGCCACTTATTCTCAGGTAATGACGCAGAGTGACATAAGCTAATTATGCACTTTGTAACCTCAAAGCGGCAAAATCTCACAATATATCATGATAATGCCCCTGTATTTCACGGAGGGAACGGCTGCTGAAAGACCATGTTAATTATGCATGCAGTTAATAGGATCGTGGTGTGGGGAGGGGGGGGTCAGGGGAGAGCCTGTGGAGTCAGCTGCCTCCGCCCCAGTGCTGAGCGGGCTTAGTTTCATCTACTGCCTAAGTTGCATTTATTTGTACGATTATAAAAAGCCCTCACTGGGCAACGCAACTTATGCCACACGAACTGTACTCCTTGCTACTGCCTCGTACGGTTCACCAAAACACTTAGGAATCAGTAGACAAAGAAATACTGCCTGTGCTTTTTACAAGTAAGGACACTGAGGCTTGCATAGATCCAATCTTGCTGCCAGTTATGAAGCAGAACCAGGACTCAAACCAAGACTTTGAACTTGGGTTCCTTCCAGGACCACGTGGCCTGGAGGGGATTCTTAAACACGGGAAGGACAGAGGCCGTACTTCATCTCTCCCAGACCGCGCAGGCACCACCTTCTCCACCGGTGTGGATTTTCCCTCTGTAACCCACAGTGCGCTGTTCACTGCATTAACAATTTTCAATGATTTCCAAGTTTGGTTGCCCCTCCCCTGGCATCTTTTATGGCATGCGTGAGTCATAGCTCACCGTCCTGCTGTCCGAGACCATGGTTGGGAGCCTCAGTTACTGGGTGAATCTGTGATGCTCCCGGGCATTCGCTGTTAGAACTTGTTCCCAAACCACCGGGATCCAGGTTAGGTTCCCCCACGCCTCCGCCCCACCGATTCCATTCTCGTTTGTCTTCCACTGTCAGTTGTTTTTCTTGCTGCTGTCGGTCTGTCGGTCTTTACGCTGCTGTGTGTCATCACAGTCTACCTGGGGACCAGGCACGCAGGTGTGTGACAACTGCATGGAAACCGGCAGTCAGCGGGGATTCCACGCAGGCCCAGGAGTCTCTCCCCGGACAAGCTGCGTAGCTTAGCTCCCTTCCGACTGCTCGGAGCCCCCCTTTCTCGTATTTTGGGTCTCAGCTGTGTCTTTCACGGATGAGGTCACTGAGTGTGGACATCGGTGTCATTGTCACCAGTGTGCCGTGACCTGTGAGCAGAAGCAGCCGCTTCGCGGTAACAGGGCCCCGCAGGTGGATGCACGCTGCGCGGCCTGCGCCACGCGAGCCCTCCTGCATCAGTGCCTGGAGGAGTCGCGTCTGAGGGGCGGGGCCGGAGGCGCTGCCGGCTGGTGTGGACGCCTCCTCTGCGCCGGCCTGTTGTCAGCCGCGCCATGTCCCGCCCTCCCGTAGCAGGGTCGGGGGCCGGGAGGGGTCCCCGGGGCGACAGTGCGAACCGGGGCCGAAGGCAGGCCCGGGCCGGTGAGTCAGGGCAGCGGCGCCCAGCCTCCCCCGCCCGCCTGGGCAGCGTGCGCCCAGCTGCGCCTCCCTGCCTGGGGACACCAGCTCGATCAAGGCTGGAGCCGAGGGAGACAGGGAAGGACACACCCGCCAGCCCCGGAGAGCACGGAGGCAGGAGAACACTAAGGCGAGCCCCGGGCGCGGGACAGGAGCCCGGCAGGGAACTTGTCACACCAGGAGGGACAAGGGAGACAGACGAGGGCCTGGGGGAAGGGGGGGCCGGCAGGGCCTCCTGGGGTCACGGCCGAGCTCCATGGATCGAGGTCTCCAGGTTCCCTAGATGGGGTGCTCACCGCAACCCTTCACCCTGGGGATGGGAAACGGAGGGCGGGGGGCAGCCACTCCATAGGGGACGCGTTCGCCCGCCCGCTGGAGCTCACCGGCTTCTCTCAAAGACTCCTTCCTCTTGCAGGCGACAGAGCAGGGTCTGGGCGCCCGAGATGGCACGGCTGGGTAGGAGGAGGGCACGGGTCGGGCCCAGGGTGTGTTCTGCTGCATCAGCACAGGCCTTGCTGAGTCCTCGGAGTGCACGTGACACAGACACCCTCCCTTCTTTGGCCTCTGACCGCACCTAAGCGCTGTTCTTAAGAAACACCGGCGTGAGTTAATTACACCACACAACATTTGCTCTCTACTTGAAAACGTTGTTTAATTTCTCTAAGCCCCTGTTTCCTCGTCTTGAAAACAAGGTAGTGACAGCCAGTCACCGAGCTGTTGTGAGATGGGAAATGAACTCCACTTGTGAAGCAGCTTGGGGCTGTGCCCGTCAGCCGCCTCTGGTCGTCGTCCCCTACTTTGTTCCCACTGGGCGGCAGGCTCTCTCTCACCGCGCGTGCTCTCTGGGGAAGGGAAAGAGTCCTGGCAAGTCTCCGCCGTCTTTGTGCCTGAGAGTCTTTCTGCGGGGCAGTGACACCTGTCACAGAGGGAGGTAGAAGAGGGGGGGAATGCTCTGGGAGCAGCGGGAACCGTCTACAAATGCACCCGCTCATCACTTCAACATTTCAGTTTCTTGGATGACCTTGGAATCTGTGCTTTTCACTAATTGCATCTTTGCTCTTTCTTCCAGATCATTAATAAAATGGTAAACCCAGTCTGATGTTCTGTTAACACGTTTGCCTCTGAGCCCCTCTCAGCCTCACGGTGAAAGCATCGTTGCTTTGATACTGAGGCCAGTTCACAAGTCATTACATTGCATTTATTTTAGATACAATTATAATCAGCTTCGTGGAAACTCTGAAAGGTTATATAATTGACACTTCATTAGAGTCCAAATATGTGATATTTACAGCTATTTATCCCGCTGCTTAATGCTGTTTGGAAATGCCTCAGTTGTCCAGCTTCATGGAGTGACAAGATGCTGTAACCACTTCAGGGAGTGACAAGATGCTGTAACCAACTGAATTTTGCAGATAACTAAAGTTTACCAATATGGGCAGCAAAACTTAAACACACACACACACCCCAGTCTGAATTTTATTTTATTTTTATTTATTTATTTTTTGCGGTACACGGGCCTCTCACTGTTGTGGCCTCTCCCATTGCGGAGCACAGGCTCCGGACGCGCAGGCTCAGTGGCCATGGCTCACGGGCCCAGCCACTCCGCGGCATGTGGGATCTTCCCGGATCAGGGCACGAACCCGCGTCCCCTGCATCGGCAGGCAGACTCTCAACCACTGCGCCACCAGGGAAGCCCCCCAGTCTGAATTTTAAATTAAAATATTCCTAAAATGGATTGCACCCTTTCTTGTATACAGAATATGAGAAACGTAATTTAACCTTTCATTGATGATGTCATAAATATCACTTATTCCATCCTATAAACAGAGGTGCTCTAGTTAGCAACTATGGAACTGTGTCGGCCTAGACATCTTATGATTTTTGAGTTTTCAATGGGCTCAATCTCTCATATCTCATGACAAGCTGTAGACAGTATTGGGTGGTAGGTTTATGGGTGATATACTTTCTTTTTTAAAAATAAGTAGGGTGTGCACTTTTCTTTTGTGGGAACTATTTATTTTAAATTAAATAGGTGCTAATGGAGGTACAGGAAACCTCTGGGGAAATAGAGGAAATATTTGGTAGTGGAATAGGGAGACTCTGCAGAGAACCATGAACCCGGAGGGGCTTCAGTAAGGAAGCCTGTCTCAGAGGCTGACAGTGATGTTCAGAGATGCAAAATTTCGGGGTGAATTCCTCTAAGAGAGAGAAGTGTGATTAGGGAACAGGGTCACATTCAGTGTGGGTTTCAGAGCCTTGAAGATGAACCTCCACCCTGGCTCCCCGCTCAGCCTTTGGCCTTGGATAAGGCCCACCTTCATCGTGTGTACGTTGCACCAAGGCCAGCAGGCTCTCCGTAACCCTTGCGCGACACCCTAGGTGGGGGGAGGCTGCATGGTTCAGAGTTCCAGGCATCGAGAGCCACTGCAGATCCCCAGAACTGTAATTAAGGCGAGCTTAATAGGTGTTATCCACGAGCTCAAATAACTGTGTTAAACCTCAGGAACACTCCAGGCACACGTGGGGTCGAAGATGAGAAATCTTTCAGCTCTTCCCTTTGGCCATTAAGACTTCAAAGTCATCATTTTTATATATCTTTTAGTAAATTCCATACAGTTATCTCGATAATTCAATACTTTATATTTTTAAGTATAGCTTTAGTCCCTTTAAAACGGTTCCCCTGCTGCAAATAGAACTTCATAACCACATCTATTTCTCTGCCCCACTCCTTTCCCGTTAGTCCTGGTCTTTCTTCTCGGCCCTGAACTCCCTCACTGCTTTAGTCACTAGATCTTCTGTCGCCTGTGATGGACCTTGGAAAGTATTTGATATCTCGTGTGCAGATGTCAGTCTATCTCCTCAGTTAATGTTAATATTCTTGATAGAATACCTCTTGGTCTTTAAAAACCAAATTTTACTGTAGTATTTTTCTGCTGATGTTGCATAGAAACATTTTTCCCAAACTCAGCACAGCACTTCAGACAGATCATGTGCCGGGGAAGGTCTCAGGTGACACCCCACATACAGCCCGTGCGGGGTCAGCTGCGCGCGCAGGCGTCCCTGGGAGACCTGCGTTTCTCAGGAAGTCACTGGTGCTGGCCCTGTTTGCTGACGCCATGGTCACCATTTGTGGACATGGAGTTACACTGTAAGCGTTTTGTGTACCAGTGTGTTCTTTTGTTACTCGCATGTAAAAGATTTTTGTGTTTTAGTTTTGCTTTGGAAAATCAATCAGGAGTTTTGGATCAACAGGTAACACATATTAAAAAAAAAAAACTTAAAATAATTGAAGAAAAACTTTTGGTTAGTGTCTTTACACAAACCTGATGTTCAGAAATCAATCACTAATGCTAAGTGGGAGATGCCCTGCGTGCCACCCAGGAGAAGCCGGCTTCTACTGCCAGGTGGCGTCCACACGGCGGGTGGCGTGTTACTCGCTTCATCCCCCCTGCAGGTCAGTGGAGGGAGCAGTCTGCTTTGTACAAGCGCTCAGGGTCCCCGGCTAAGGAAAGAGCCACCATTCCGTACCTGTACCATCTCTAAGAAGTCCTTGTCATTTATCTTCCCAATGAGGCACTGATTCGCTTACCTATTGCTGTTCAACAGACCACTCCAAACAGCAGTTTAGATTTCGCATCGTTTCTCCTGGGCTGGCACGTGAGTCTGTGTTCATCTCGGGGATGGCGTGCGCTGGGGCAGGAGTCGCGGTGGCCTCGCTCCGGCCATTGTCTGGCTGGTGCTTCTGCGTGTTGACTGGGTGACCCGCTTCTGCTCTGTCTGGTCTCTCTTCCTCTGGCTTGGGCTGCTTTGCGGCGTGGTGACCCAGGGCAGCAAGAACAGGAACAGAAATCCTGGAACGCAGACCCCACAGGCATCACTTCTGCCGTATCCTGTGGGTCAAACCAAGTGACACACCCAGGCCAGATTCAAGGGGTGGGGGACAGACCCTCCTGTTGACCAAAAGAGCTTCAGAATCTGTGGTGTGTGCACTGGTAGTGCTCCAGGCACATTTGGGGGCAATACCTCAGGCGGGGCACAAGTGTGGGGCACAAGTGTGAACGGGGATGCTTCAGGACACTGGGACGTAGGGGCACCTAAACCTGCGACACAACCTCTGAAGTCATTGCAGCCGTGGACACAGAGGCTTTCGTGCTGATTTTCCTGTGTTTCAGACCAGAAGTGGTCAGGACAGGACTCGTGTCCCCATGGAGCTGCAAAGAGGCTGAGATTTAAGAAAATGTAGATGGAGCTTTGGTGCATAACAGCTGTTTGTGTCTCACCCACAGTGAGCTCGTGGGTCCACGTGGTTTTGCCCCGTTACATTTCCAGTGGGATTTGCGAATCCCTTCAGGGAAAGTCAGTTCTGTGCACGTGCCCCGCGTAGCCCCCAACCTAAACATGTGTTACTGGGCAAATCACTTACCTCCTCTTAACGTCAGTATCCTTTTTTATCTTTTTCTTTTTTCCACTTTTTGGCTGCACTGTGTGGCATGTGGGATCTTAGTTTCCTGACCACTGGAAGCACAGGATACAGACTCTCTTCTTTCCATCTCCCCGGGGGAGCAGGTAGCCATTTGCTGGGAGGGAAATCCCCTTTGCTGGGGCTCCTGTGTATGGATTAAAGGCCGGGAGGCCTCAGAGAGAACAGGGCATCCACGCTGGAGCGGGGTCGACCCTGCCCATTTCCTTCCCTGTTGACCCGTCAGCCTCTTTTCATTAACTAAAATCACAGGACAGGAATCATCTTTCAACAACCTCTCTCTTGTTGCTCCCAGATTCTAGTTAAACATCTCTAGCAGACCCTGGGGAGATGCACAGCTGCTCCCGGCCGAGAGAGGAAATCCACGGCAAACCCCATTCTTCTCTGCTTCGTGGCTGATTTGAAACACCTGCAAGGCAATCAGGTCCCCCCCCCCCCCCCACCGGAAGCGGAGGGTCAGAGGCCCCCGGACACGTGCAGGCCTCTCTGTGCAGGCTCGGGCACTGCTCCCACCAGGGAGATGGGCAGCAGGTCCCAGAGGCTCCGCTCAGGAAGCGGGCCGTCCAGTCCCACTAAAGGCAGCAGCTGGGTGCAGGCTGGACGCTGCAGCTCAGGAAACAGCAGGAGGGACGGGGCCCCAAGGGCCGGCCGTGGAGCCCACCCTTCAGCCGACGCCACAGGGAGCAGGACGTGGAAGTGGACTCGGGGTGCTGAGCGGGCTGCCCCTCCCCGAGCAGGCCTGGGGAGCGGGTGCGGCCGCGAGAAGATGCAGAGACAGATGACATGGGAGGTGCGTCTGGGATGGGAGCGGTTAGGTGCTCACGGCTTCGCCCGGGCTGTTCACGGTGTTGAGCCCCGGGCTCTGCTTCTCCTCTGACACGCGGTCGACCCCTTCACTGCCCTCCTGGTGGCGTGGACGTCCTTGGAGGAGTGGCACAGTCCCTGAGTGTCCCCTGGCCACCAGGGGCCCAGCCCCCTCCTCGTGTCCGTCGGGGCCGACGGGGCACAGACGACACACAGACGTTAGGGAACGTTTAACCAAGGGCCACATAGAAGGGTGCTGGGGAATGCAGGTGACAGTGGTTGACCGACCGCAGGGCTGGTCTTGGCATTCGGTTAGCGCTGCCGGGCCTGGAGGGACCACGGGAAGGAGCAGGTGTCAAAGCCGAGGGTCTCACAGGGAAGGCCGCCTCTGGCTGGGTGACGGTGTCCACGGAGACCACGCAGGAATGCATCCGGGGGACAAAGACCCGCTCCCCACCCGCTCTCTCCCCACGGTCTCCTGCCAGGGCTCCTCTCCGGTCAGACCCAAGGAGAAGACGGAGAACAAGGAAGCCCACCGCCGCCGCGGTCCGTGTGGTCAGCCCTGTGGGCAGAGAGCGGGCGGGGTGGGGGCGGGGCCATGGGACGAGGGACCCCCCAGCCAGACCTGCCGTCACCGCTTCTCCGTGAGCTGCATGAGCTGCACCTGCAGGTGGAGATAAGGTGCTGCTGCCCTGGGCACCCTGAGGGCACAGGGAGGGGCACAGGCAGAGCGCCAGGCACAGCGGTCCCCAAGCCGCACCTTCCCCAAGCTGGGCCTGGGCCAAAGGCAGCACCGTGAACTTCCCAGGAGTGGAGCAAAGGGGAGGGGAGGCTGCAGCAGCAAATGTCCTGCTCCTGAAATGCATGTCCTCTGCACAGTCCCCAGAGCACTGATGCTATGAGGCTGGGGAGGGAGAGGCACTGCCTCAACCGTGCAGGTGGAGCTACCGAGGCTCAGAGACACCAAACCACGTGCCTGAGGCCACACAGCTAGTCAGCAGCGGACTCAGTCCTTGATCAGATTCTGATTCTGTGAGTGTTCTTCCTCCCTCTGTGCTGATGTTTTCTCCACACGATTAAAGATGATAAATAAGTTAGAATCTGAAAATACATAGCAAGGGTGAAAAACAGTGCAGCAGGAGGTACCAGCCGTGGCAACTCTGTTTCAGGTTCCCCAGGTACAACCGCTATTCCAGGGATAAGGAGAGATGAGAGGCACCCCGGTAGGACATAAGCTCAGCGTTGGCAAGGCCACGCCCCCCCCCATCACCCGCCTTCTTCCCAGAACTGGTGTGACTGTCCTTTGAGAGACGCATCAGATTTCCGCGGATGTTCGCGGCCATCCCTCTCCTGGACGCCTGCTGCAGCCGGCAGGCAGATCAATTGGTCCAGCAGCTCCGCCGCCCAAGACACAGAGCTGAGCTGACATCTTCCAGGGAAGCCCCAGAGCTTCAAGCCTGGGCACCTGGGTCTGTTCAGTACAGAGCAACAGGCAGGCGCTAGGCGTGCTGTCAGCTGAGCGGTGAAAAGGGACAAGCAGCTATGTCAAAAATGACACGCTGGCTTCTGCTGGTCTTGCAAAAGATATCTGCAGTGATGTGACTGCCGCTGACAGCCAGCAACAGAAGCGGCTGGTTTCTGTGCTGGATTGAAATTCCTCCAGCTCCCTGCGTTCACGGCGATGACTTCCAATGCTAATTCTCAGCGAGCCAGGCATGAAATATATGCACAGGCGCTACTCGGTTAGGGCCCTTTGGAGTTATTTGAGGTACCTGTGATGGAAACATCTGTGCCACTTGCTTTTGTGCACTTTTGTTCCCTCGGTTTCAATTATGCAGTCAAAGAATATTTGGGCAAGAAGGGGAAAGAGAGAGAGAGAGAGAGCGAGAGCGAGAGCGAGAGCGAGAGCGAGAGAGAGAGAGAGAGAGAGAGAGAGAGAGAGAGAGAGAGGAGAGGGAGGAGGCCGCTGATGTGGTTCTTTTCCTCCCTGTAAGAGCGGGTGCCTGGTCAGGTGTCTGAATTGGGGAGCAGAGGTAGAGAGAGGCAAACTTTAATCTTCTGCGATGACACAGGGATGCACTCTGCGTGATGCAAATGAGGTTGTTCTCAAAGCATCTCCCCACTTCCTGCCAAGCTGCCTGGGGTCGTTTAACCATTCTCCCAGCGTGACAAGTAAAGGGTGAGATTACTGAGAGCACATCTGTGAACATAAGTAATTGATAGGGATGCCCGCAGTGGAAGGGGTGGGAGAAGGACGCGGGGGAGGAAGACACGCAGCCTGGGGCTGTGCGTGCCAGTGTGTGTGTGCTTGAGCGTGTGTGTGTGTGTGTGTGTGTGTGTGTGCGTGTGAGCGTGTGCACACGTGGGCATGTGTATGTGATTTCCCATTGAATCATTACCTGTGTTTCTAGCTCTTCAGCCTTGAGAAGCCCCATCTTGCCCTTTGTCCTCTCGTGGGGAGGGGGACTGAGCTTGGCGTGCTGAGGGAGGCTTGGAGAAGGGCTAGAGGTCACGCCACCAGCAGAGAAGAGCTTAGGGCGCAGGTCCTCTGGTCTCCCAGGAACTGTGGCTGGAAGAGCCCTTCATCCCTCCTGCCCTCGGGGGGCTGCCCTCCTCGTGTTGACGAGTTGGTGGGTCGCACCTCTCTGGGGGTCCAAGCGTGGCTGAGGCAGTGCCCCGGGCTCTGCGGTCCTCTCTTGGGGGCTTCAGAGTGTGCCCTTGGCTTTGCCTGTCTGCAGACACGCCCCGTGTCCACCCTCAGCTCTCAAAGCTAATAGCTAATGGCTTTGCAAGAAATGCCCATTGATTCCTGGAGCTGCCAGCTCTACTTATTATGGGAAATACTGAAAGGTCTGTTCCCCGTCTCCCCACTCCCAGGGTGAGAAAGGCTGCCAGCTGGACATGGAGAGGCAGAAGCTGCAGAAGTGGTGTTCCTGGAATTCCTGGGTCTCCTTGCAGCATCCCCAAGGTGGAGCATCGACTCCCACTCTGGAGAGGATGCACAGCCGTCGCACTGCTGAGAGAGGAAAGGCTAAATGCTTAACCCCACATTCAAGGAGCAGCACGGTCGGTCTGAGCCCAGACAGCCTCCAGGCGGGTGCTGCCCCTGGACCACGTGGGCCCCCCACTCTGCCCTCTGCACGCTGGTGCCTTTTCTCTGCGCAGCCGGCCAGCTCCATCTGTCCCAGCCCTGCCCCCTTGTCCACCTGCTCTGCACCTGAGCCTCGGCCCTGCCGGCCTCGGGCTTCTGATCGCATCCACGGGCCGGGAGCCCTATGCGGGGTCGCTGCCAGGAGCGCCGCTGCGGTGCTGGCTCCTTGCTGCGGGGTTTCCACGTCTGCGTGCTTCAGCCGCAGGGCACAGCCCCCAGCAGCGTGCTCGTGACCCCTCGGTGTTACCTTCCTGCGGCTGCCACGGAACGTGAACACAGGCTACCTTATGGTCTGGAGGCCACAGTCCCTACGCAGGGCGCTGGCAGGGCTGTTCTTCTCGCGGAGCCTCAGGGGACGATCCGCTTCCTGCCTTCTCCAGCTTCGGGAGGCGCCTGCCTTCCTTGGCTTGTGGCCTCTTCCTCCATCTTCAAAGCCAGGCGTGTCTTCAGATGGCTCTCCCTCCCTCTCTGTGTCTCTCACCTTAGCCTCCGTCCTCACCTCGCCTCCCCCTCGTGAGGGCCCCGTGACGGTACCTGGTAATCCAGACTCTTCTCCCACCTCGAGACCCTTACTCACTGCCGTCAGCCGAGTCCCGTTGGCTGCAGAAGTGACCATATTCGACAGGTCCTGGGGATCAGGGTGTGGACACCATCGGGGCCCTTACCGTACGCCTGCCCACCTCTTCCCTGCGGTCTCAGTGGTGGAGCTGCCCCATCACTAGCCCTGAGGGCTTTGCTCCCTGTTTCCCTCTCTCCGCCCAGGCCTTTGGGGTTGACCTTCTCCCTAAGCGCTTCTCAAAAGACCAGTTTCTGCTGGTTTGACAGCTCTTTCTCCTTCCAGCCCGTTAGGAACCCCCATGGCATCTTCTTATTGGAGTTCAGGTCTGGACCCCAGAGGCACCTCTCTCGTCCCTGCTTTCCTGTTTAGAATCCCTCCACGTGGCTGCCCCTGGACGGCGCCCACCCTCTGTCCAAAGCCCATTCTTGAGGAGCTCGGAGAACAGTGCAGACAGACCCGTGCGTGGTGCCCTGGACGTGGAAGCGGCTTCACTCCCCTGACCCCGAGGTGCTGACGGCACTACTGCTCTTGCTGCCCACCGGCCCCGCCACCGGGACCCCAGCGCCGGTACTCGTGTAACTGCCTCCTTAGGGCTCTGGTGCCAAGGCCCGGTGTCAGGACCCGCGCGTCCGTGGAGCCTGGGCCCCACACGGGACATGAGCCATCTCTTTCTCTCCTCCCCGCTTGGCTCTCCGAGCACTTTGTTCACACTACGTCCTTAGCAGCTGCCGCCTTCTCTGAGTGTCAGGGCGCCTGCTGTCTCCCCGAGACCCAGAACCACGTGCAGGCCAGCTCTGCACCCACACGCCTGCTAAGAAGGACGACAAAGCAGGTGCAGGAGGGCTGGTGGCTTCAACCCGAACGTGGTGAAACCCACCGGTTTCCGTCAGTTGTTCCTCCTCCTGGGGCCATCACCCTCTCGCTTCTCCATCGCCAGGGGACACCTGCTGAGGAAGAAGCCGGGAAGGGAGGGTGTCTCATGTTAGAATAAAAAGGGAGGAAAAGGGGAATTTCAGCCCAAGGGCGTGGGCTGGGAATGGAGGAGGTTCAGACCCGAAGAGCGAAATTTGTGAGCTACGGGGTTGGTTGGTTCTGACCAGCCGGCCCCCCCTTCCAGCCCCCATCCCCGGGCCTCAGCGTGCTCAGGGATCGGGAGACCCTGGGGACACCCAGGTGGGCTCTGTTCCTCCTCAAAGGATGTGCGGCCTCAGCAGCTCTTCAGGTTCCTCGTCCGTGAAGTGGGGGCATTGACTCCCACCACGTCGCTGGCGCTCAGAGCAGCGCCCGACGTGTGGCAACTACTCAGAAATGTGCATCTTACTCGCACCCACACCTTAGGCTCATCTTTAGTTCTAGGTAGCGTTACACACGCTGAGGAAGGAAGACCCCAGCGGGGAAGGGGGAACGGGGGTAGGAAATACCTGCCTGCGAGTGGTCAAACCAGCCTCTGCTCCTGCTGGCCAGGACCCCAGGCCCTCCCGCCAAGACGCCAGCCGCTGGGGGCAACACAGCTGTTATTAAACGTGTGTGTGAGAGAGAGAGACAGAGACAGAGGCGGAGAGACCGGAGGCAGAGAGAGAGGAGGGAGAGGAATGGCCAGCTCTTCAGAGAGGAGGGGACTGGAGACTCCGCCCCTGACCACTTCTGCTCAGCTGGCCGCCACTTCCCTGCATCCTGTCTTAGCTGCCCCGCTCAGAGCGCCTCAGACTGGCCGCGGCTGGTCTGAGAACCCTTGGAAGGAGCCAGTGGGAGCTGAGTTAGCTGCCGGGATGGATACAGTCCGGCATGCTGAGCAGAGGCCCAGCCTGGGGTGTCGACAGCCCTGCCGTCCTTGTGGCCCGGCGGGCACCTCTGTCTGCGCCGCCCCCTCTCCGAGCAGGTGCCAGGTCATGTCACGCCCTTGATCTTCAGAGCTGCCTGCGGGGTGGTGTCATCGCCCTCCCCTTCTCCCGAGGGACGTGAGTGCAGGGCCTCTCATCTCAAGGATGGAGCTGGGTGCCTGGCTGCAGGCCGGGAGCCTTTCCCCAGGCAGCCTGGATGGGGCGGGACCCCGCTGCAGGGCCTCCAGGGCGCCGGGAGTGGCATCTGGGAGTGAGGTTTAAGTGGCCTGGGCTCCACTCTCAGAGGGGCGGGACTTGGAGCAGAAGATCAGGGCTGGGTCACCTGTGCCACGTCACCAGCTGGGACCCTCGCCCGGCTCTCCTGGGCTGAGGTGCAGCCTCAGGGCCGCTGTTTACCCGGCCCCTCCCTGGGGAAAGGGGGACGTCATCTCAGGCAGCTCTTTGCCGTTTCCTCCAGAGTCAGCCCAGCCCCCAGACGCCTGTGGGTGGAGATGGGGACGGTGCCAGTGAGGGCGGCAGGGCAGTGGGCTCAGTGCTGAGAGCAGAGGCCACCCGGCAGGGCTGCTGCGGGGTCCTGTGGATGAAACGCTGTCCTAGCGCTGCCCCTGTGCCGGGAAGGGCCAACACAAACGACGCTGACATCAGCCTGGTGGTGGCAGAGGTTAGGCGCGACGACGTGCAGGGCCGTGTCCAGGAGCGTTTGTTTGCCCAGCTGTAGGGCAAGGTGTGTTAGTGCCGTCCTGGGCCTGTAGAGCGCTGGCGGGCTGGGGTCAGGGTCAGGGTCAGGACCCTGCCAAGGAGCTCACGGCCAGGCGAGACCACCCGCTGGAGTCTGCCCCCCTGTGGGCCCTAAGAACATGCCTGAGGCCTCCCGGGGGCAGCAGGGAGACTGCGCAGAGGGACCTGCCTTTCCCTACTCGCCCAGGGGGAGGCGCTCTTGTTAATTCTGGAGCCCAGGAGCACCCTCCACAGCCCCCCCGCCCACCGCAAGTCACAGAGCCTGTGACGGAAGGTCACCTGCAGCCTGATTCTGACAGCCTCAGTCCACAGCCCCCCTCCGGCCCGCTGCCTCTTCAGAGGGACCCTACTGTGGTTTCTCTGAAGGAGGGAGATTCGGGGCAGAGGGCGGGAGGGGAAGCTCAAGGGTCAACCTTTCCTTGCTTCCTTACTTTCCAGTAAATGCAGCACCAGAGCAGGAAGGGGGGAGGGGGCGCAGTTAGGGACCTAGGGTGGCTTTTGGTTCATGCCATCAATCCTAAGATGCATAGTTTATGTTCCTCCAAAAAGACGGCATCAAAAACTGGAGATGCCTTTGATGTTAACCTATGAAAAAGAACATGTGCACCTCGGACTCGATGCAGTACCTCCCCAGCAGTACGCGGTTGGGGCAAACCAGCACCCTTTTGGGTAGACTCTGCTAGGTCCCCATTTCGTCATCCGTTCAATGGGAGAGATAACAATGTCCCACCCTCTGTGGATCTCACAGGCTGTGAGATGTGGTCTCCCAGGGCATGAAGCCTTTGGGGGTGATGGTCACCACCCCCACCAAAAGCTCTCTGTGCTGGGGGGACCCTGTGGCCGCTGTCGGGTGGGCAGACAGCGGGGTCTCCGGGGGGCAGTCCCAAGGCCCCCGCGGTGCTCTGGCCTGGCAGGCCCTTACTGTCCCGGGGAGCACTCCCGCGAGCCCCCCAGTGCCTGGCGCCTGGGTTCACCTCTGTCTCCAGAAGAAAGATCAGAGAATTCAAGAAGCCGCTAAGTGCAGCTGCAGGAGCGGTAGGTTTCCAGCTACTTTCTGGGCTGGTCTGTGCCAGCGCTGGGGCATTTAATAATGCAGACAGAGGCTCTTGTCCTATTAATTATTAATCGCCCTTTTTGCATATCTGAGGGCAGCTCAGAGATGAGCTCTAAGGCGGAAGAAAGCGGGACTGAGTGGGAGCAAGGGAGGAAGTACCCGCCACCAAACCCTCTGAGAGAGACCTCTGGGCTCGTCTTTGTTGCATCACTGGGGGGCGGGCGGCAGCCTTCTCCAGCCTGGAAGCTGTCTGTGCGTCGTGCGTGGAGAGGCCCACATCTCCAAGGGTCCCAAGTTCTCTAGCAGGAAACGTGGGTGGGCTGTCTTCTTGAAAGGACCTCCCCTGTGACTGGGCCCACCTGCCCACCCACCTGCTCACCCGGAGGTGAAGCACAGCCTCCCTTGACCCAGACGCAGCAGTTTGCCTGCCAGCCGTGGGGGTCGCTCTCCCAGCTCGCTGCACTGCATCCAGGGGGTTTCAGCCTGCCCACCGGCCTTTCTGAGTGGCCCTCTCTCCTGCCAGCCACTTCCCGGTCCTGCATCCCCAGCGGGCCGGCGAGGGACGTGCCAGGCCAGCTCTCGGCTGTCGCAGCCCCTGGATCTCCCTAGAGCAGGACGTGCAGAGATGGCTCTGGCTGTTGGGGGTCTCCCTCTCCCTGGCGACCAGCAGCCTTTCCTGCCACCACAGATCCCGCTCTCTGCTCACTAATGCAGCCCTCGGCCTTGGGGAGTAGAATTAAAAAATAATAACAAAAGGAAAAACGGAAAAGGAAAGAGAAACAGTCCACTTCAGTTGCACATGGTTTTGACTGCGTCCCTTCGGAACCCGTGGTGGGGTGGGTGTGTCACGACGGTGCTCGCTAGACTCTTCTCTGGGTGGCGCCGAGGACAGCAGGGCCAGCCGGGAACGTGCTCGCCGGGCTCTCCCTTTGGACCAGCTCCCTGGCCTGGCGAGAAGAGGAAGAGCAGCCAGCATGTTCTGGGGCCTGAGGAGAGACGAGCTGCCTGGACAGGGCTCTCTCCCCGGCTCTTCGGAGACGCCGTGCGGGGGGCCAGGACTGAGCATCAGGGAGGGGCTCGCGGAGGGTCCCCAGGCCAGTTTGTAACAGAGCAGAACACATTCCGCTCTGTTGGGATTTACCTGACTGTGTCTATTTTCCTTACAAGAGTGTAAGCACCTGCTTGTGTGTGTGGTTCCCTTGTGCAAAGAGGGCGGGAGCCATCTTGTCTGCAGAGGGACCAGCTCCCTTCCCGGGGTGGGGTAGGGTTACAGGCTCCTCTGACCCCTGGGCAGGCGCCCCGACCAGAAGAGCCAGCTGCGAACCCTGTGTGCTTCCCTGAAACCAGAGGGCACGGCCTCGCACCTCCTGGCACCTGACACTGTGCCCGGCACAGAGTAGGTGTGCGAGAGCTGTTGGAATGAGTAAAGTGTGATGGGCCCCTCGAGGGCGTGGTGGAAACAATTAGAAATCTCTGAGCTGCACTTGGGTTTCTCCCCATCGTGTCCATGAGTGTCTGTCTGCTGCTGTCACCAAGCACTGAGCCAACCCGGGAAATAACATGGGGACAACACAGCCACTACTTCCAGCTCAAGGTCAGTCAAAGTAGCCGCGGGCACACGTGCACCAGGGAGAGATCAACATGCTGGTGTGTGTTGCGCTGTCTCTCCGTTTCCCATGGGTGTGTGTGTCTACAGCCTGGAGGGCACTGCAGTCTGGGTCCAGCCCCGACACATCCCCAGGGGCTCGGGGGGTCCGGCCACTGCAGGACAGCCAGTGGCTGCTTCTCCATCGCGGCACCAAGTACTGTCATTTAATTAATCGCTTCCCTCACTGTGGACACTTGTATTGCTTCCATTTTTACTGCCATGAGGAGCACTGTGATAAATGTCCTGGTTTGTCTACGTTCTCGGTTTAGATTTGTATAATTAGGAAAAGTTACCAAGAGTGGGCCAAAGGATACGAACGCTGAGTTCCCTGATACCTACTGTTTGCCAGAAATACTGTCTATTTCAAATGTTCACTTCCGCCGGGATGTTCGGGAACGTCTTTATTGCCGCACTCTCATTAGGAACAACTGGTATTATGACTTCTTTTTAACTTGATGGTGAAGAAGAAAGTGCCTCGTTTTAAAGCACACTGCTCTCGTCCCAGAGCGTCCTGGGATGGTTTTGCAGCTCCACGAGCCTTCCCTTCCTCCCCCTCGGGGTCCTCCGCCCCCCGCAGGCAGCATGGTATCAGAGACTCAGCCCCACAGCCAGTGGGCATGGAACTAACCGGCTGCTCCAGGCCTGACATCCGAGGCGACAAGATCCCAGCTGCACACGTCTCGGTCCACCCACG
Organism: Stenella coeruleoalba; assembly: GCF_951394435.1. Taxonomy (NCBI): domain Eukaryota; kingdom Metazoa; phylum Chordata; class Mammalia; order Artiodactyla; family Delphinidae; genus Stenella; species Stenella coeruleoalba. Next base: position 88,209,284 of record NC_137159.1, read on the forward strand.
TCGAACGTGTCCTTCAACCCAAGGTCACGGAACTGAATCTTTGTCCCCACTGCTGACACTGTTTGTTTTGCAATTCCCTGACCCCTCAACTAGCCAGGGCCAAGACTGGGCTCCCCTCCCAGGGAGCCCAGCCCTTTTTCTAAATCAGCACCTCTCATGCCCCACCATGTGCTCTTGGACCCTTTGGACTGGAAATCCCTGGTCATGTGGGTTCTCCCAGCCCGACGCGTGCCTGTGGACTCAGCTGCTGATGCCACATCACGCCTGCAGGCTGAGCCGCTCGGCTTCAGGACAAGAGGCCTTAGCCTTGCCAGCCGCGTCCAGTCCAGTGGTCACAGGTCCGCTCAGCACACAGGCCAGGCCGACCCCGCCCCAGCGGCTGACACTGGACTGCATCCAAGTCTAACGTTTCCTCCTGGCTGAGGCAGGGCGATGTTGTGAGAAGGAAGAAATGAAGCTCTTAAAGGGCGTTTGACCACTCGAGAAAAAGTGGATATAAAAAAATGCAAAGTTATGTACACAGAACTGCTTACCTGTGCAGATGGGCTTCTATAACCATAGGAGAGTTCGGATCTAAGGAAGAACAATTCTCAATTAATTCTGAGTTGGAAGTGAAGAGAGAGATTTAGAAATCAGAAAGCATGTGGTGAGAACTGTCACCTGCATGTCAGCTTAAGATCTGGTGCTGAAACTGGGCACGGACCCCAGCCCCGGTGATCGCAGCTATGCTGCCCTAACTCTCGGACTTACGGGTGACAGAGACAGGCACGGCCACTGGGTCCAGGGCTGGAGGCCCAGGCTGGAGTCAGGGGCTCGGGAGATTGTGGGAGGAGCTCTGGGAAGAGCTGTGCTCTGGAAGTGACAGAGGCAAGTGTGACAGCAGAGTGTCTCAGTGGCGCATCAGAGCACGAGGCAGCGTCCCTGTGTGGTGGTCATTCACGGCAGCCGTGGCTGGAGCCACGCATCACTGGGCTGGAAGATTCACACGCCTCACTCCAAGTTCATCCCACGTGAGAGTGGACATTCCAGGCAGAAAATGTGTCCCCACCCACAGTGCAGACGGTTTGGATGATGGAGGGTTCCGGGAACCAATGATTTTGCACAAAGTTTCACAAAAGCTGAAAAATTGGCTGAATCCATCCAAGAGGACTTTCTGCTGCTGTGGAAGCCCCCGGGAGTATTGAGGCAGGACAATGGTGAGGAAGGAAACTGGAATACAGAGGTGTCCCTAGACCTCCCAAGGTGGATGAGGTCAGATTTGCTTTTCACCAAGGGGAGAGAGTAAAGGACAGAGCCACTGTGTCTGCTGGGTTCCAACTCTGCTCAGCCAGTTGGGATCAGGCCAGGCATCTGTGTCTACGTAGATGTGTGTGCAGGGTGGGACCTGCCACCATTATGGAAGGCATACGGGGGAGGAGGACAGGTACGTGTGGGGAATCGCACCCTGTGTCTTACTTCTGGTAGCCCACGGCATCCGGCTGCCTGGAAGGTCTGGGTGTTGAGAAGGCATCCGCCCAGGGGAGGAGGAGGGAGGACTCTGGACAGGCCAGGTTGGGCACCTCCCTCCGCGAGGTGTTCCTGTTGCCACGGAGACACCTTCCCTGAGCAGCCCAGACCTCAGCAGGAATTTCCCAGGAGGCCTCGCCTAAGTTTCCGGCTCCTATTGGTCTCTTCTGGGTTCTCCTTTCCTCCCCGTTCCTTCCTTGTTTCTGTTACATAATCTCTCCTTCTGGGACAGACGTGTAGGAGGCAAGTGAAGGATTCCTGCTTTAAACCCGGGGAGGCCGAGCTGAAGGAAGTGTCAGGACAGCTGCCTTGGCAGCAGCGTCTCCTAAGAGCCCGTATCCTGGCAGAACAGCTGCTCAGTGAATGCGTGTCGAATAGAATCGCAGGAGAGTGTGGGCATGAGCGCTCCTTTCCTGTGTGTTCAGCCCACACTGACGGCTTTCTTGGTCTGTTTCCCCAGCAGCGTTCCTGGTCCAAGGGATACAGGCAGAGGAGCCCAAGCCGTCGCTGCGGGCTGCTTCTCCCCAGCCCTGCTGTGCTTGGGGTAGAAGGTCGCTGTTTTGGTTAGAAAAGAAAGGCCAGTCTAGCAGATCGACAGCACTCCCCAGCGGACGGGCCTGAGTTTGGGGAGAGAGACTAACCCCAGAGCCTTCTCATCCCCAGAGCCTGAACGATCTACCAGCCAGGCGTCAAGTTCTGATCATGCGTTCAGAGTGGGGCTCTGGGCCAGGAGGATGGGTCACACGTGGGGTCTCTGCAGCTCCTGTTCACCCAGGAAGGGGACTAAAGTCAGATTCTATCCGGGAGACATTTGCTCAGACACACAAGGAAAAGGCTTTGGACAGACAGTGCTTCAGGTGGGGCCCTGGCAACTGCTCCCATTTCTCCACCCCCTGTCTGAGGTTGAGACTGAAAAGGACTCAGAAATCACTGAGAACCAACCGTGTCCTTGGCTGTTGTCCTGGCAACTCATCCCTCAGACATGTATCGAGCACCAACTCCTTGACGGGTGCTGAAGCCGATATGCAGAGGGACACGTGAATGACTGGGTGTGACGAGTTGGGGGCCAGGCAGCCCAGAGACCTCAGCGCTGGGGCCCGCCCACCCGTCGGATCGGGGCCCAGCCTCAGTTCGGCTCCCCAGGCGAGGGCACCCAGGGGCTCCTGACCCTGCCTGCAGGACATTCCCCTCCCCACCCAGTGCCTGTCTAAGGGGCTGGACCCCAGCAAGGACGCGTCGGCCTGGTCTGTACCTGAGCACTGGGGGGGCCTGAAGCAGCCGTGCGGCCCCGTCAGTCATCGGGGACCCTGACTAGGAGACCCCACTGAGGGGAGACTGACGGGGCAGGAAGAAAACCCACTGCACCCTGAGACATGGGGCCTGAACCCAGAAACAGGAGGCAGGGCCCTGCTCTGAGGCTGCCGCCTGGGGTGGCCAACGTGGGCCCTCCCCTGGGGTCCCTGGCCAGCCCCTGCCCCAGAGCCACGCCCTGGGTGACGCTGTCTGGGAAATTCAGACAATGGGAGTTCTGCATCAGGTGGGTTCGGAGGGTAATTCCTTTCTCCAAATACCCACTCCGAGTCGGGTCATGCGGGTCCTGACGCGACCCTTGCTCTTTGTAGATCGGGGGCTCCGTCCGCGCCGCCGCCCATCTCAGGTCCCGTGTTGATGTCTGCTTCTGCACAAGGACACGTGAGAGGAAACGCCCGTGCTCAGAAGGGACACGTACCAGCGCTGCGGGAGGGCTAGGAGCACCTGCCCACCCAAACCCTGACCCACAGGACCCGGCTTCTAGGAGGAACCGTGGGAATAAGTAATAAATATTAACCCCTGATTTGGCCGACAGTGGGACGGGGTCACACACACTAGCAGGACACGGGAGGGGTGGGGCATCGCTAGGCCGGAGCCGGGGGCGGCGGGGCGCGGCTGGAGTCAAGGGGGGGAGCAGAGGAGGATGGCTGTTAGAATAATCAGCGAGCAGGGCGGGGGCGAGGCCGCCCGGCGCTGAGGCCTCGCTGGGGGGGCGTGCGGCTCCCAAGACGGGGCCCCAGACGAGGCAGAGACACCAGACGAGGCAGAGACACACGTGCTCCAGGGAACACTCGCCCGGCAGAGAGCCACCGATGATCTAATCCTCCGTGCCTGGGGCCCTCCCTCTCTCTCTGTCTCTCTCTCCTTTTCTGTTGCTCTGGAGAATCCTGGCTCGCTTGCTGTGTAACGAATCACCACAAGGTTAGTGGCTTCAAACTATACACGTTTACTGTTCAGTGTGCATCGGTCAGGAGTCTGGGCCACAAATCCACCCTCTGAGCTGGGCCACCTGCTCAGGGCCTCGCAGAGCTGCCACCACGATGTGCTGGGCTGCGTTCCCCCCCGACGCCTGGCGGTGGAAGAGTCCACTTCCGAGCGCCCTCGGGAGTCGGCAGAATTCCTTTCCTTGTGGTGGGAGGACCAGTGGCCTGGCCCTGTGTTGGCTGTCAGCTGGAGGCTGCCCTCTGCTCCCAGAGGCCATCCACAGCTTCTAGGGGTCACCTGCACCTCTGACGCTCATCTGCAGCTCCTTGCCGTGTGACCGTTCCCCACATTCCCTCAAGTCAGCAAGGTCAGCCTCCGGAGGGCCTGCCAGAAAGGAGTCTTACACAGGGGATGTCCCCCCACCTGCAGCATCTTCCGTGGGGTAGAGTGGAGGGTCTCACACGGCGTGAACCCAGAGGGGCTGGGGCCAAGTGTCCCACCTTTAAGTCTGTCCACCCGTCACACAGAATGGCCCAGAAAGTACAACTCTGAGGCTCACCGGGGTCACATCCAAGTCACACGATTATGTTTTTACTTGCAATACCATATCTCAAAACTTCTAGTTTCTCTTGGGTTTTACTCCTAAAAAAACCAGTTTAAACAAGTTTATCCTTGGTCGTTCCGTTGGTTTTATTTACTAACATTTGTCCCAAAGTTCTTTTCCATTCAGCTGGTTAAGAAAGTTTCCCTGAGGCCCTCCTGTGGGCTTTGTCCTCCACGCACTCCTGGCTCTCTGTGCAGGGTGGGCTCCACCTGGAAAGCCAGCTTCCATCTCAGAAGGGGGGGCAGGCGGTTCTCGGGGGGGTGTCCGGTGAGGGCCGGACCCGAGGGCTTAGAAACGGTCAGGGAAGTGTGAGACAGACGCACTTACCTGTGGAATGCAGTTGGAACCTACACTAACTCCACCACCAGGAGTGCCGAGGGGGGTGGGTGGGCGAGCAGTTTCCGAGGGCGGCATCCCCTCCGTCCTGGGCCAGGCCGCCTTCCTGAGGCCAGTCTTTGCTCTCCCCTGCGCTGCCTGCTCCCAGGTCGGAAGCATCCCTGCAGCTCCCATCGTGTTTCTCACGGGCCCCTAGCACGTTGAACACTGAGGACTTTTCTGGGTCCCCGGGTCCCCTCCACCTGCAGCCGTCTCTGGTCTTCGCAGCCCTGTTTCCTGCGGGGTCCTTTGCTCTCTCGTCTGCTTCCTCCCATCCAGTGCGGCCACCCCCTTCTTCCTCCTCCCAGCTCCCCTGCTGCATTTTGCTGAGCCCACCACGTCCTCGACGACGGTAGAGACGGCAGGTGTGTCCCAGCCTCAGTCCTGCGGATCCTCGCCCCGCGTCTGACAGCTGACCTTGAAACGTCCTCTTCTCGCGCTGCCTCTCTCCCGCCTCTGGCTGCAGCGGCCTTGTTGTCTTGGTGGCCCCCCAGCCCTGGCCGCGGTGCCGTGACAGAACGTCTCTCTGTGGATCTGTTGTTCTCTTGCTGTAACTTTCCTCTTATGGTCGGACGACTGGTTGTTTGTAGTTTTTGCTAATGTGAAGCAGCGCGCGTGACCATGTCTGTGTTTGCGCCTCTGAGCGTTTCCTCGGGATGAAATGATCCTGAGCCTTCTGCAGGGTCGGAAGTCTCCGTACTTGCCGGTCTCAGTCCGTCGTCTCTGTGCTCCCGGCCCCTGTGCCCTGGCAGTTCCCCCTCTGCATTTCCGTGACCCTTTGTCAGACTCCTCGAGCCAGGCACCACCCTGACCTTGGGCAGCCGTGGTTTCCAACCTCATACAATTGCCAGCATGAGATCTGGTTATAAGAATTCAGCCAACGTGGCAATGGCCCTGTTATCACCAGCAGCAGGAGAAGTGTTTGATAAATGAATAAATGGAAGGATGGATGCATGGCTAGATGAACGAACGTGTACGAAGGATTCCTTAAGATAGGAGCAAAACCAAGTAGAGTGAGCAAACAGACACAGCCTGGACGGCAGCTGTGGCCACTTCATCAGCCACGAACTCCCTCTCGCTGTGTGACTTAAGCCACATGCTAGCAGCTCTTAAAAACGTCTACGTACTAAAAGTAAAAGTGTCCTGTATTAACCCGTTCGGGAGCCTTGCAAAAGGCTTTCTGTAGATTCCCTTCATCTTTTTACTCCCCTAAGGAAGGAGGAGGTGTCAAGGCTTTTAGGGTGATGTTAGAGCTTTCAGAGTTTAAAAAGGAGAAGGGTTAGAAATTACCAACATTTTAAACTTGAGAATTATGTCTGTCCATTTGGACTGAGATTTGAATCTGGACTTGCAAATTAAAGGCTGTTAGGTGAAAGGGTTCACACTTGGCATTTTTGTTTTAGGACATCCACCTTACGTGCACTCGGTAACACGGTCAACAGAAAAATCTTCACATGCTGGTTGGTGCCTCTCCCCGTGGGAACTGGGCCATGTGTCCCCTGTCACTGTCCTTCCCAGTCCGTGCAGGCCGCAGGCCACCTGCATCCTTTCCGAGTGTTCGCCTGTGAAGGTCCGAACCTGGTTCCGTTCCTCGTTCCCCTCCCACTCTCATGGCCCGGGTCTGGGAGAGAGAACAGCAGAGGGGAGGCTGCTTCCGGGGATTTGCCCCCTTGATTGTAGGTGAGGCCAGTCCCCGCTCAGAGTCTTCCAGGCTGCTGAGGAGGCTGTGAGAAGTTCAAAGGCAGGATTTGCATTCTGTGTCCCCAAATTTATTACAGAGGTAGCAGCATGCTGACGTGCACGTCTCCCTGTACTCCCCAGAAATGAATTTCCTGACATTTAGCTCTTAAACAAAATGTATCTGTGTTGCCTGTCAAAAGCAGGGTTATTTACACGTCCTGAGATTCACGGGTTCCAGCAGCTAATCTTCACGAATATTACTTGATGGGCCATTATAGACAAGATTTATTTGATGTTTGTCCTTTTTCTAAATCAGCACATTTATTTAAAATAGCGTCCTGGGCTCTCTGCTGAGGAACGGTCTCTAGACCTAGCTGGTGAGCACCGGGGCTGTCACCGAACATGGATCGTTCAAAAGATGGTCCCGTCCGCAGAAGCCACTTGGGGCGGGGCGGGAAGAGGAGCTCCTGTGACTTCAAAACGAATAAGAAGGCTGCTGGCTTTCCGCCGAGGAGAATATGGAGTGAACACAGATAAAGCAGATGGAGAACAGAAGACAGTTCAAAAAATCTCTGCGTCTCACAATATGCAAGACATTTCCATGCGTTATCTCTGTCCATCCTCTCCCGACGCTGGGGAGTAGCCAGGGAGGGTGTTGCTGTCTAAATGATGAGCAGGGAAGCGGGGGATGGGGGAGCCGATTCCAAAGGCCCCGGAGTCTGGGGCCAAAGGAACGTTTGAGTCCGAAGTGGGGGCCTGCCCCTCAGGGAACCAGTGCGGGGAGGCTTCTTCCCTCCAGCAGCCGGCACACCGGGAGTCGGACTGGAGCGCCGAGGGTCCGCGCGTTTGACTGTCTGGCTGTGACGCTGGGGTCAGAGCTGTGATGTCGTGGTCGGGGCCTGGGTCTGAGCCGTGGCTCCTGTGTCGGCTCAGTCAAGCTGCTTCCCTCCTTGCCCTTCGTTCTGCTGGTGCAGCAGGTGCAGGGGCTGGGCTGCTTGGTAGCTGAGTCCTCACAAGCTGCCAGGCCGTGAGCTTCACTCTTGCAGCCCGTTTCCAACACCTGCTGGGTGCCGACCGGACTCTGAGCTCTAGGAGTAACTCCCCTGGGCATCTGCTCACCCACCCTGCGGTCGTGACCCGAGGCCTCTCCGGCACACGTCCTTCCCCGGCTCCCTGGGCTCCAGACCATCTCGGTCTCCCTCCCCCTCCTTGCTGCCCTTTCTTGGGGTCCTCACTGGTCCCTCCTGACCTTTAGGACCTTCTGACCTTGGGCTCAACCCCTGCCCCTCCTGCTGTGTCCCCCGGTTTGAAGGGACGACTCTGACGAGGATCTGTGAGCCGCTCCTTTGGCTCCCATGCACCCTCCACTCCGCCAAGCCCAGTGTCTCTCAGCATCTCTGCCGGGGTGTCCCGCTCTCTGTGCCCCAGGTGGAGCCCCTGCTGTCCCCTGACCGAGCACCTCCTCCAGTCTCCCCACCTCCGCCGACCTCCCCGAAGCCCAGGCCAAAGCCGGGGCGCTGCCTTCTCCCTGGTCTGTGTCTCACACCTGGAACCCGATACGGGAGGGGATCTGATTCCGATCACTCCCCACCTCCTGCCCTGGCCCTGCCTGGGCCCAGGCTCCAACGTGTCATGCCGCGTCCCGGCAGCACCTGCCCACCTCCTGCCCGCTCTGGCCCACCAACAGTCTGGTCTCAGCACAGCGACCGCTCCTCAAAAGGCCAGTGAGACCATCTCACTCCTCTGCTCAAATCCTCATGGCCTTGATTTCTCTCTGAGCAAAAGCCAAAGGCCCGTAATGGCCTCCCGGCCCCTGGCATTCACCTTCCCACCCTCACCTTCCGCGCTCGTCCCTGGCCTCGCTGTGAGACCACGCGCCCCCCGTGGGGCCGTCCCTGTGGTATCTGTCTGCCTGGCCGCTGTCCCGACATCCCCCAGCTCGCCCCTTGCCCTCCCAGCCTCTGTTCCAGGGTCGCTGTCTCGCTAGGGAAGCTCTGACCACCCTAGTTAACGGGTCCCGTCACCCCACGTCTGCGTGCCGGTCCTCGCCGGCTCTGTGTCTCCTTTTCCATGGCACAAGGTGCCTTCCAACAAATCCCTTCCAACTCCGCGCCTTCCAACTCCGTGAGGCAGGACCTTTGTGATGTGCACTGATGTGTCCTGAGTAAGAAGGGGCGAGTGGCTCCAGCATTGGACAGGGTGAGACCGGGGGTGACGGGAGAGGGAGTGCACACAGGGAAGAGGTAGACTTACAGCAGCCTTGCAGGGCACAGAGATGACCTTGAGGCCGATTCTGAACACTTGGGAGCCTGTAAAGATGGTGAGAGGGGGCTTTGGGGGGAGGTTGGCTGGCCGCAGTGGTGAAGGGACGGATGCAGGTGGCAGACGGGACCCAGGCAAGGGAGGCGCGGTGGTGGGCAGGTGGACGCGTCTCTTCACAGGGTAAGCTATGGTGGGCCTTGGTCCTAGGGGCAACAGTGAGGCTGTCCCTGCAATGAGGGCTAGGGGGACACTAGGTCAGGGCCAGGATGCCCATTTCCATCCAGAAGTCCCTTCCTGCTGGTCCGTCCGGCAGCCCTGGGCTTGTCCACCGTGTTTGCCTCACGCAAACTGCCTGTTCTCCGTCTGTCTCAGGTTTGGGTTTGGGGTGAGCTCAGAGCCACAGCAGGTGTGACTGAAGGGCATGGATGGCGTGTGGAGTCCAAGGTGGGGACAGCGGCCCATGGCCTCGGGGCGGGAACTGGGGATGGAAAGCTGGAGGACAAGGACCCTGCTTCTGTAAAAGCAAACGCACAGCCCAATGGCAGGTGAGGCGGGGTGCGGTAGGGGTGTGTGTGCGGGAACACACTGACCAGGCAGGGCAGACCCTGCGGGCTGCGTGGATGTGTGACTTCCGGTCCCGGGCATGGAGGCCCCTGGAGACTGAGTCATTGACCAGTTTCCTTCCAGGCTCTTTGGGACCATTGGGCATTGTTTTAGGAAAAGTTTTACTCTGTCAGAGGGCCACCCTTTAGAGCAAGTGGAGATTCCTCTGAGCAAATCCCATGGTGGGCTGCGCACCGTGACGTGAGCTGAAGGGTGGCCTTTGTCACTGAAGACCCCTGTTCTTGACAAAACCTTGGTGTGGACAACGGTGCAGGTGGCCCCTTGCTGCTTCTCCAGCCTCTTCACTTGTGTGGCTTCTCTCCAGACAACAAGTTTAATCGGGGACAGGCATCGCCCAGAGGGGGCTCCAGTCATGTTTTGCAGGTGACCTAGAGTTCGGGGCACTTGGCATTGAGAGGGGAATTAATCAGGACGTCAGTTTTCTCTCCTGAGCCACTGAGCTGCCCTCAGCCTGACCTGTCCTCTCTTCCGGAGGATGACTGGGGGCCTGTACCCAGCACAGCTGCAGGGACGAATAGGGTGACTCCGGAGTCTCCCAGATCTTGGTCCTTTAAGGGTTTTGTTTTTTAACTTCCTTGAGATTTCCGGCTTCGCCTGTGGTAGGCTGACTTGGGTAGAGCAAAGCACTTAATTCATTGGATGTCTAGACTCTTCTGCACGTGACAATGGGCCACCTGGTACCCGGACCACAGCCAGAGCCCAGGGGACAGCTTGGCTAACCAGGCTGGCGGGGCTCAGGGCTACATAATGGACCAGGATGGTGCAAAGGGGCCAAGTCTGAGACAGGGGCTCTACCCAGTGGGATGCTGCCCAGAGTGGCCAGGTGTGCACCTGCGCTCTCCGTAAGGAGAGGAAGTCGTTGTTTACGGAACTTCTCTGTGCAGCAGGCACGCGGCTTCCTCGCAGTTAATCTCAACAAGGACTGAGCGAGGGGCTTACCTTCACGGCTCACAAGACAGCTGAGACCCAGAGGGATGAAGTTCTGGCAGCAAGGAGGTTCCAAATGCAACATCCTTTGACCCCAAAGCTGATGTTTCCCCGTTTCCGGGGTTATCTTCCCAAACATGGGCCACATAGTTCCATAGCAGGGGCTGACGTTGAGCACCCATGTGGGTCGGGAATTGCACGGCACATCTGCGTCCAGGGAGGATGCTGGCCTTACTGGACGTGGCCTCAGACTGCCTGTGGGGCTCAGAGCACGCCCTTGCTGGAGGGTGTGGGGATGCGCAGGTGAAGACGGGTTTCCCTGTAGTCTTCACATAAGAAGAAGAAATATCGAACAAGTTCACATTTTTACACTCAGCTTTCCATCAGTTTTCCATCAGCTTCAATGAACAATCCACACTTCACTGAAGTGGGCCAGTCTCAGCTCAGACTCTTAATGGTTATTCCGAAGGCCAGCAATGGTCGAAGCAGCTCAAGTTCGGGAGAGCAGCTGTGGTCCTCGAGGTCAGGCGCCGGGCCAGACCCTCGGTGGGGAGCCTGCGTCCCTCTCCCAGGAGGAGGGATACCTTTGCAGGATGGTGTGTCGCACATGTTCCGTTTGCGATTCAGACCGTTCAGGGTGCGCTATAAATACACCCCACATCTGGCTCTGGGGAGAATCTGGAGCTCACATCTTGGAAGATAAGTAATAGAAATCTTCCTGTGGCTTAGCTGTGTCTAAAATATGCCATTTGAGGATAAATTAATGGAGAAAAGAAGAAGGAAATAAGTGAGATGCAGCAGGTACAATTTAGAGTATGGATAACAGTGGGAGGATGGGCACGTCCAGGTGGCCTGGGGAGAGCCCGTGATGGAGGGAGTTAGACCTTCCCACCTCCTCAACATGCAGCTCAGATTTTAGGGGGGACGGGCTTGGCCTGCAGGGACAGTGCCCAGGTGGAGGCTCTCCGTCCTTGGCTCTGATCCGAGGCACTCTTCCCTGGTGGTCCACGGAGGGCGCACTCTCTTTTATTTCCATTGAAAGAAAGTGGAGGTGCTGAGTTTCAGGTGGAGCCGTATTCACCCCCTCCCACCTGTGTGGGCGCAGCACCAGGGGGATGGGCACGTGGGAGCCCCAGTCCATGGGGAGAAAGACGCTGGTGGGGCGCTCCTGAACCGGAAGGTGACTCCCCAGCGCTCTGCACGGGCGTCAGGAGAGAAAGTCCTGGCTGATGGCGGCTGGCCTGAAAATGGCTTCCTCTCAGAGCAGAGACTCCGAGACTCTAGGGGACCCGGTCTGTGTCCCACTGAATGCAGCTGTTTGTCCCCTCCCCGCCCCCTGAATGGGATTCCAGAACTTGGGGAGCTGCCTGAAGAGGGAGGGGTTGCCAAGGCTGCAGGAAGCACTGTGGAGGGTCTGGGAGCACCTGGACAGTGTCTGGGAAAGAGCTCCCAGGTGTGGCCTCTGCTGGGATGGGTAGAGCTGCCTAGTGGTTGGGGACAGCAGTGGGGGACGGTGGCCTCTGGAGTTCAAGACCCAGGAGAGGATGGGCGAGGCCTGCTCTCCTGGGAGATTCCCTGGGGGCCTCAAGCAGTTGAAGCTGAATCACCAGGTGGGAAAGTGGGTCCCTCCTGAGCTGCTTCCACTCCCGTCACACAAAGCCTGGGTCCCTGGTGGGGGGGGGGGGTAGCCTCACAACAGGGCTGCCCCTGCCCTGTAAGGGTGTGACCGCTAGAGACTGGAAGGGTGGCTGCGGCCTGGACGGTGAGCTCCCTGGGGACGGTATGGTCAGGAGAGCTGGCTCTTTTGTGGAGGGTGCAGGTGTGAGCTTGGGGGTGGGAGAGGGAGGGAGACAGAAGCTGGACCCAGGTAAGTGGGAGCCGTCACCCTCGCCAGGGTACGCAGGTGGACGTGCGTCTGGAGTGGCCTCTCCATGCTGAAGGAGTGCAGGGTGGCTGCTGGCGGCCCTCCGGGGGGATGGAGAAAGGGTCTCCTCCAGAGGCGGCCAGGGCAGCATTTAGGCCAGGCCTTGCTTTCTGGGCAGTGGTCTTACTCTAAATCCTGGGTCAGGAGGCTTCAGAGGCAGGAATGCCAGGCCTCAGTGAAGGGTCAGCAAACCCTCAGCTGGACACGAGGAGGCCCTGGCTGTAAGGGCTGCCCGGCAGCTGGAGCACACGAGCCTCGCGGTCTGGGAGGCAGCCTCCGTCCCCAGTGCAGGCTCTGTGAGGATGAGCCCTCTCTGGAGGCCCCGTGGGAGGGACCTTCCTGCATCCTCTGCTCCAGGGGCTCCCGGCTCGTGGCCACGTCACCCCGGCTCTGCCTCTGTCTCCCCTCTGTGCACGTTTCCATGTCTCCTCCTCTCGTAAGGACGCGCCCCAGGATTTAGGCGCACCCTAAGCTTATCCTGACTACGTTTGCCAAGACCCCGTTTCCAAGCAGACTCCCATCACAGGATCCGGGGCCCAGGACCTGGTCATACCCTGGGGACACGATTCAACCATGAGCCCGGCCGAGCTCCCGTTGCTGGGGGTGATTTGGGGCGGGCGCTGGGAGCCTGGGCTGGAGGCGGGGAGGGCGGACTCACAGCACATAGACGGACAGCAGCACGAAGATGATGGGGCCTTGAGCGCTTGCCGTGAGCCAGGCACCCCCCCGTGCTGCTATCTGTCCCTGCTCTGTCGCCTGCCTCAGCCCTTCACATGGCCTGAAAAGCTGGGCTGGGGCAGCGACCCCCGGCCCGGCCCTGCGCCACCCTGGGAATGACTCCCCAGCCTGTCCTCTGGCTAGGACTATTTTCTGTGTTCTTCTAGTGTTTCTTTGCAGCGCCCTGGGCAAGGGGCACGGGCCCGGGCTGGGCCCCCGCGTGGACCCTACGTGCCCCGGAGAGCCTTGCCGGTCACCAGCCCCTCTGCTTGTTCCAGAGCAGACCCTGGCTGCGGGTGCCCCTGGTATGGCTGGTTCTCTGTCCAGTACAAACGCCGGTGCATTTCTGACTCAAATGGGCAGGTCGGCTGCGTTCTTCCCGTTGTATTTTATAGAATTGGTCTCTGTTAGTCTGACCTATTTTATTATTCACCATCTTTGTATTTGGGGTTCTGCTGGGTTTTTTGGTGCAAGCCCCTCTTCTCTTGGCTTGTTAAGCCTTCCTAGTTTGAAACAACTCTTTAAACTTAAACATGTTAATAGATCACGTTGCCAGTCTTAACCCTCATCATTTCACTCCCCCACAGTGATGTGCAGCCGAAAGCCCCCGGGCAGCTGCTGCTATTCTCCCCTTTGTAGGGACTGTAACCCCCCTCCCTCGGGGCTGCGGTCGGAGCTGCTGCTATTCTCCCCTTTGTAGGGACTGTAACCCCCCCTCCCTCGGGGCTGCGGTCGGAGCTGCTACTATTCTCCCCTTTGTAGGGACTGTAACCCCCCTCCCTCGGGGCTGCGGTCGGAGCTGCTACTATTCTCCCCTTTGTAGGGACTGTAACCCCCCTCCCTCGGGGCTGCGGTCGGAGCTGCTGCTATTCTCCCCTTTGTAGGGACTGTAACCCCCCTCCCTCGGGGCTGCGGTCGGCTCGTGCAGATGGAGCTATGGCCACCCTGTGAACAGAGGGGGAACCTGCGTCCGGAAGGGATAAGACGGGGCTTCGACTGTTCGGCTCCAGAGCCGTCGGGCCTTCTCCATGCTCAGTTCCACTAACACCAGGAGTAGGTGGGTGTGACTGGCCCGGGCACAGGCGATACTGCGAAGGGGGCCTGGGGGCACAGGCCGCCGGGCACAGCGGTCACCGTGAGGATCGCAGAGACCGCAGACATCAGGGGAGTTTCCTGCTCTGTGAGCTTCTTCCCCCAGGAGAGTGAGAGAAGGGGGCTCAGAAATCGGGGGTTTCCACCGGGTGTGAGGCCGGGCTGGGTCCCCAGGTGCTCAGGCCATGTCCCCTGGCCCGCATTAGCCTCACTGGGGGAAGCGCAGCCCCCGCTGAGTCCTGGAAGGGCTGCGTGGGCGTGGGCCGGGGGACAGAGGTGGCAGGGATTCGGAGGACGGATGCCACGCTGGCCGCTTTGCTCTGCGACGCTGGGCAAACATGCCGGTCTCTGAATCTTCCTCTTGGGTGGGTGGCTGTGAGGACTGAAGGCGGCTCCTGGGAAGTGGGAGTGGCTCAGGGGACACGCTGAGCTGCAGCTGGACTGTGGGGCACGGCAGGCGGCGCCGGGCTATTAGGAGGGGGCGGCGTGTGTGTGTGTGCGTGTGTGTGTGTGTGCGGCTCCAGCTCCATGTCCTGAGTTTGAGCTGATCCCGGTGGAGGTGGCCGAGGACACAGAGCTCAGGACCGCGGGGGGTCCGGTCTGCACTCAGAGCCGTGTGCCACCCATGACTTTCCCTGGCATCCCAGGCTGGACAGGCCCCTCCAGGCGTTAGTGCAGAAATAAAAGATTCAAGAGCCAGAGGCGAGTCTGGAAGGCATCCCACGGACAGAAGGACAAGGGCGGGGCAAAGGGAAGGAGGGACCAGGCTCCTCACAGGCGCTGCTGGCTGCCTCCCTGCAGCTCAACGCCGCCTGCAGCAGGTCCTGCATGCTTTCAGCACGCACACTTCCTTACAGGCAGCCCCAAGGGCATATTGGATTTCCCCTCCTGCCTTTGCAAGGCCATCGAGCCTTCCTTTCCTTTGCAGTGTCTACAGCCAGTGTTAGGAGTCACCTCCCACCAAGTGCTAACAGCAGCCGAGGTTGGCGGTCTTCCACGGCCTCTTGCACGGCACTGGGGCCGGCGGGAGGGGGGCGGGCGGCAGGCAGCCCCACCCAAGGAGCTTCTGCAATCGGGGTCCATGGAGACGCAGGGTGAGAGGCGAGCCCTTCTGGAGGCTTCCTCCTGTGCACAGGGCAGGGATACCCCGGCTTCAGATCCATTTTCTCAGGATCTCACGCCGAGCCCCGAGAGGCCACAACTGAAGATTTAAAATGCCAGGTTCAACCCTACAGGAAACAAAAGCACAAGGTAAACAGCCCTCCGCCTGGCACCTGGACGCTTCTTGATCTGTTCTCGCTCTTAACCCAGCACCGCCAGACAGGTCCTGGCCTCCAGCGTCTATCACTTTGCCGCCGCATAGGTGCAAAGAGTCAGGATCCCTGGGGTAGGTGCCCCCTGTGGAGTCTCTGCACCTGCACTGCTGTTCGTAGATAAATCCAACTGTGCATGTGCACAGCTAGTGCGAGCTGACGTGGTCAGACTACCGAGGTGTTACTAACGTCTGGAAGGTTGGGTGGACAGTCTGTCCACGTGGCTGGGCTGTCACCGCACACTCATATTTCCTTAAAAGCCAGGCTTGTCTCCATCCACATGTTTTTCATAGTTTTATGTTTCTGCAGCCTGTGCAGTGGTGCAGTACAGCCAGCTTTGAGGATGCTCTTGGTGACGAGCGAGCGAAAGCTCTTTGGCTGGGGCTGTTCTGAGCTGAGGTCGAGCCACAAGGACCCCCTTCCTGGACCCCGAAGTTGTGCGTGATCCTAGCATCTGGGTCCTCTCACCGCGTGCCGGGTCCTCCCAGGCATCCCGCAAAGGCACGGCCTGTCCCCAGGAGGGACCCCCCCCACCCTGCCCTGACGGGGCCTCCACCGCTGCGCAGAGGTCTCTGTCTCGCCTGCTCCGCCTGACAGACAGGAGAAGACGCAGCCTCCCAAGCTGTCCCCTCACCTCTGGCCTTTCAAGCTTTTCCTTCTGAACCAGCTCACACAGCAGTGCACACACAACAGGCCCCTTAGAGAAGCTCATCACAATCTGCGAAGAAGCCTGAGGTCTTTTATGGGCTTACTTTCCCCATTTCCACAGGCAACTTGAAAATTCCATGTGAAGTGTGAAACACGTTTATTTCACAAGAGGCGCCATCGTTGGGAAAGCACACAACCTTGGAAAATACAGGAAGCAGCTTTGAAAGAATCACACGCGGCCTCATCACTCAGCTAACGGAGCGTTTCAGTGAGTGCGACTCCTGCTTGTAGAGTTAGTTTCTGTGTGCGTTTTAATGCGATCATCATAAAGTTTTTGCTTCACAATCTCCTTCTATACCTTAAAATGTCCTGGGCTGCTTTCTGTGTCATTATTAAATAGTCTCTATGATACTATTTTTGTGGCTGCCTAGTATTTCTGCTAAGGAACAATCGCGTCTCTCTCCACCTCTTTTCCTTTTCACGTTTTTCTTCGTGGTGCTATTTTACGGTGTATTTAGCTGTTTCTCGTCTGTGTCCTCAGCTGAAAGAGAGACCCCAGCAGCACAGACCACAGCCAGGCTCTCCACTGCGGTGTCCCCAGAACACAGAAATAGAAACCCAGCAAATACTTGTTGGATGAACGCATGGATAAAACCAGTCTTCCACGGGCACACGTTTTAAGTGCCATGCACCAAGCCACATGTATGTACATCTTTGGGTGTATTTTTGGGGTTAACTTAGGGTACGTTCTTCAATGCAATGTTTCTAGGCAAAACAGTGTGGGTGCTTACATGGCTCTTGATAGTAGCTGCCAAATTACTCTTCAGAAATTCTATACTAATTATAGTCTCACCACAAACATCCAAGAGAATTACATTTATTTTTCCACTTCTTCTGAAATACTCATTTGCGTTTATTTTACTCATTTGCATTTGTCTCTATCAACTTGATAGGCACAGGGCACAACTTTTATCTTCATTTGATTTATATTTCTAATGAATTTGAACATTTTCACATATTTATCGCCCATTTATATTTTCAATCACCCGTTTATTTTCCTTGTCAGTCATTTGTTCTTATTTGTTTGTCAGATTTCTCTATATTTTAAGGACATTGATCTGTTACATGGACCAGGTATTTTTTCATCTGCCATTTAATTTTGTCACAGTGTTTTTGATGCTCAGTGTTACTGCATCTGTTTACAGTCAGACGAGTCTTTTTCTGTGACGTCTGGCGTCTTATGCGCAGGCACTCTGTTCTGATACCTGATTACAGCCCAGCTACGCGCCAGCAGGATGTTTTCCAAATGGAGTTTCTCCCTGAATTCAGGAGCCTGAACATCCTGCTGAAAAGTGGGGAGGGAGCCGTACATCTCGGAAGGGATGAAAGTTCAGCCTGTGATGCAGACAGGACACGGCGCACAGCTGTAAGGGCACATTGGACAGAGGGCTGGGGGGTGCACCTTGGCATCCAGCCGGCAGTGAAATATTACGGAGGGAACGCGTCTCCGACTCAGAAAAGGCCACTCTGTCCTGCACACCTGTCCTCTGAGAATCGCTCTTAATCCCACATCCTGATGTTCCGCCATCTGTCGGTGGGCCTCCCTCCCCGGAAATAAGTCAGGGGCTCGGATTCACCTTTTGCTACATTTGTCTCTTCTCCTCATTTATCCCATATGCTCGTTACCTCTGACGTGCAGCCTCTCCGCCTTCAGCACGACTCCCTCATTTTTATCCCTTTACCTCGGTCTACAAAACCTGCTTTATTGTCCTTATTAATCCCTCTATTGATATCACCTCAAAGTCTACTATTTTTCAAGAAAATTCGAGCAATTTTTAAAAGCCTCGTTATCTCACACACGTGAAGTAAAAAGAGCTATCTTCCAATGGGCCCCGTCCTCCCCAAATTTATATCTCTGCCGAGTCTCACTGTGATGAGATTTGGATGTTTCTGAAAATGTGAACTTGTGATTTCACTCAGTAGTAAATGGAGCTGTTGGGGGGACACAGAAAGGCCACAGAGGCAGCGACTCTGGAGTCGGGAACGGGGACACTGGGACTCCAGTCGCCGGGTCTAACGCACCTGGAAGGAGGTGCACCTGGAAGGAAGTGCACCTGGGTTCACTTCCTTTCACTTTAATAGGAAATTGCTCGGGACGTCAAGGGGGAGACCCTTAGGCGGGACCCCCTTGCCGAGGGGCAGAAATGCAGGTTCCTGCTCTCGTCGGCATTTGCTCTTCAGCTCAGCCCTTTACGGTTTCCCCGGAAATGCCTCTGTGTCTTCAAGTCTTTCATTTAAACCTAATGGACCGCAGCGGCCATCGGAAGGTGAGGGCAGCGTGAATAAGGCTCCTTGGAGATGCATTTGTACACAGGCTTCTTGGCAGCAAGGCTGGGCCGATGGCTCCTCTGTTTCGGGAGATGTTGACTGGGGTTTTGTGGTTCTGTATCAAAGGGAGGGAAAGTTGCCAGAACACGAGCTAAGATATAATAATCAGGGAACACACAGCCTAAGTTACTGCCTAAAATTTAAGTTTTGAAGAAGTGTCGTTGCGTTTTCTTGCTTCTTTTAGTTCCTTAAACTGCTTTTGGAACCATACCCGCTGGTGAGTCACTGCCGCTAACGATGGTTGGCAGAGCTCCTACTTCACCCATGTCATCGCTGTTGCTGGACGGCAGGGTGTCTGTCTGGACTCTGACACCCGGTGTGGGATCCGGCTGGGGTGACAGTGTTCTGCGGTGGAAGCTCAGGGTCGGGTGGTGGAGAGCGGTGCTGAGCTGCAGCCTGGAGGGTGGATCCCTGGTGGCCAAGCAACTTGGGAAAGAAGCTCAGGCCGCCTGGCCTCAGCCTTCCTCGGTGGTACCTGGAGGCCCAGGTGGAGGCCCACGTGTCTGCTGGTCTAAGCAGAACTTGCTCCGAGTTGGAGCTGCTTCGGGGGCCCCGTCATCCCTGGAGTAACCTGGTCTGGGGCCAGAATCGTGAACACAGACTTGCAGAGCTCCTGCTGTGTGCTGGGGTGGGAGTGGGGTGCAGGTCATAGGCCTGGAGCACGAGCTCAGGGAGCTCCCGGCCGGGTGTCTCATGAGCTGCTTGTCCTGGGAGCCCGGACTTGGCTCCCGGGCCTGAGCTGTGGCCCAGGCTTCTAGGTCAAGAGCAGGGAGAAGCCTGCCCCCTGAGTCATCGTGCTGCATTTCCCATTCTGGAAAGGGGTCTCTGTGCGTGAAAGTCGCTCCTAAGAGTAATAAATACGACCAGCTTATGAGCACAGACCAGTTCCTACCAGACCCAGAGGAAACACACGCTGCAGGGTCGGGACCCGGGAAAGCGTCCGTGGGTCCTGACTGCTCTTCTGAGGGTTTGCCCTGTATTGACCCAGTCTCAGCATTGCGTGGTCATCAACATGAGCTTCTCCTCCCATCCTGTTGAAGGTCAGTGGTGAGGGGGCGGTGAGAGCGCGGCACCGGGGGCAGAGGGCGACCTGCCATGGGGGACCCATCCCCAAGATGTCCACATCCTCCTGCCTGGAACCAGAGAACACGTGGCCTCATGTGGCAAAGGAGAATTTGAAGTGCGGTGAAGTCCAGGATCTTGAGATGAGAGGCCAGTTAGGGGCGTCACGGGGTCTGTTTTAGGAAAGCAGGAAGCAGGAGGCCCAGATCAGATGTAAGGACAGAATCAGGGCTGAGAGTCAGAGATCTGAAGATGCTGCTGGTTTTAAAGTTGGAGCAAAGGGCCATAAGCCAAGGAATGCAGGCGCCCCTAGAAGCTGGAAGGGGCAGGAACGGATTCCCTCTTGAGCCCCCAGAAGGGAGGCAGGACCTTGATTCATCCCGGGGAGACCCAATTTGGACTCCTGGCTTGCAGAACCTTGAGGTGATACATGTGTGTTGTTCTAGCCCCTGAGTTTGTGGCAATTTGCTACAGCAGCAGTGGGAGAGCCACGCGGGGCTGTCTGGGGTGGGGAGACCTGGGGGCGGGTGGCAAGGCACAGGCAGTGTCAGGTGTGCCTGGGCAGGTGGAGATGGGCTGGAGGAGAAGACAGGGACAGATCAGGGGGTCTCACTGGGCAGCTACAAGGTGGGTCTTTCTCCTGCGTGTAGTGAGGGGAGCAAAGGACGTCAGGAGAGTGGTCTCTTACAGGGGCTGACATGCCGTCCAGGTAGATCAGCTCTGAGACAGGGTTGGGAGGGGAATTAGGGCCCAGGAAGCTAACTGGGGCATCAGAGGTGCGTGGAGGTCGGCAGAGGGACGACCGAGGCTTAGACACGCACTGGGCCCTCAGAGGTCAGCCCTTGGGCCTCAGATGCTCACAGCTTCATGTTAGAGTTTTTAAAAACTCAAATGGTAGACTCAACATTTCTAGAAAGACCTGTCAATAAAAAGTGGGTCTCCAGCTCTCCTTTCCCATCAGTGTCCTGTGTGGGCCCTGCCCCATGTGCAGAAAGGTCGTGCCGTCAACAAAGGGCGTCCTTTGCACAAACCCAAGAATGTCGCCCAGTCCTTCACTCTGTCAAGGTCTATACTGAGAGCCTGCTGCCCGAGTCTCTGACTTGAACTAAGGAGCCGTGGTTCCAAACGCCATCTCTGATCTCTGTCTCATAGTCCAATGAGCAGGCAGATGGGCAGACGGCCCAAGGATGCAAGGAGAAGAGGGTGACAGAGGTGCACTGGGTGTGTGCGGGAAGGACCTCCAGGCCTGTGTGGGACCTCGGGGCACAGTGGGGTAGCCGGGCTCCGGCCCCGACTCCTGTCCTGCCAGGGCTGACAGCCCAACGGCTAGGCTGGCAAGCTCCTTTCACACAGGAAATTAATTACAGTTAGAGCAAGGGCCCAGATGAAAAGGTAAAGGAAGCTTGATGGAGGAGTTTGAACTGAATTCCAAAGATGAACAAGGTTAATTAGAAGGACGGTGGGGAGAACCTCCCAGACAGAGGGCAGTGCGCGTGGGGACAGAGGCTGTGACGCTCCAGGAAGCCCGGGGCGTGGGGAAGTCCAGGAAGCGGTGCTGGGGATGGTGCAGGCTGGACGGGTAGGGGCAACGTCCCACAAGCTCCTAAGACTGGATTCTGTGGGTAACGGCAAGGCTTGTCCCCAGAGAGGTGGCACAGATTTCTGTTAGGAATGTCACTTGGTCGAGCTTGGATGGACACGTGAAGGCCAGGAGGGCCTGGGGGAAGAAGCTGGGGCGTCCACAGGGGGGTTAATCAGCGCAGATGAGTGAAAAAATAGAGGCAGACGTAGGAAGTAAGTAAGAGGAGAAATGAGAGAGATCAGTACCTGGTTGGGTGCAAAGTGAGGACCCAAAAGAAATCTCAGGTACCCTGCACAATTGTCTTTGGTATTTGCACAGACAGGGGTCTCTTACTAAAAGAGGGGAGCAGAGAGCTGGGAAGGATTGAGGGAACCTTTGGGGAATCTGAGTTTGGGTTCTGATGAGAAATCTGCCTGGTACCATCTAGTCGAGAGCTGTACTTCCCTCTGGACTGGATGGACCGGAGGGGATGGACCGGAGGGGATGGACCGGACGGGATGGACGGGAGGGGCATGTGGCAGTTACAGTCCTGAACTTGAATGAGATCTTCCTAGAAAATTGTCTGGAATGAGAGTGGAAAGCTCAGGATGGAGCCCTGGGGAGCATCAACATGCATGAGGAAGGATAACGGAGGGGCACCCACAGAGGAGATGGAAAAGAAGGGGCTGGAGAGGTAGGAAGTGAATCAGGAAAGAGCGGTTTCCTGGAAACCAAGAGGAGAGAGCAGGAAGGAGCAGATGCTGCAGAGGCGAGAGACAATAATACAACTCAAAACGCTACGTGGAGTCTGGACAGAGAGGCCTCGGATGCCCTGGTCAACTTCAGGGCCACTTTGGGGCCGCACTGACAACTTGATGAGCTGGAAACAGCACCAGGCGAGGAAGCGGGCGTTCCCTGCCTACCACGGTCTTGGAAAGGAGGGGGAGATCGACGTTTGTAGCAGGAGAGGGGCAGGGGCTCAGGAGAAGTTCTTGTGTCTGTGTTTCACTCCTGAGAAAAGTGAGGATGGGTCAGGAGATGTTGAACATTCTCAATTACTAGAAGCGTGAACGTAGAGGTTGGTGGTAAGCACAGCTGAGGGAATGTGAGTTAGAGACAAACTTTGCTGACTGGGGGCAACTTCCACTGGAAGGGGCATGTTTTTCTGAAGTCAGGGCGGTGCTGGGGTGGGGGTGGGGGAGGGGAAATGAGTAGCAACAGCCGACGCACAGTTGGGCAGAAGTAGAAGTAAATGATGGGAATCGTCGTTGTTTGCTTACGTTTAGTACGACACAGGATAGATGCGTTATTCAAGGTTTACGGCGGCTGCTGTATTCTCTGAGAGTCTAAGTACGCCTTCACTCTGGGGAGGTTTCACTTACTTAACACACTTACTTTTCCACAGTTTCTTCTTGGGTGCCAACGCTGCTTGGAGCTGGTGTGCACTGCTGAGCCGACCCAGGGCTTTTCTTTCTACTAGTAGAGAGGGTCAGAGATTTGTTCTTTCCCCCCGTATCCTTTTTTTCCCCTTCTTCCTTAATTGTAAAACAAATTCTTAGCTGGACACATGGCATCTGAGATAAAGTTCGTATTTCCCTGCCTTCTTGGTGCCGGCAGTGGTCTGTGACCAAACTCTGACAAAGGCACAAGCAGAAGGGCTGTGTTCAGTTCCAGATGGAGCCATTTCAAGCGAGGGGACATGTCTGTTTGAATGTCTTCTTCCGTCCTGCTGGAATTGAATGTGGTGGCAGGAGCTCAGGCAGCCTTCTCACAGCGTGAGTTATGTGTCATACGTCGGGGATGGTAGAGCAACATAATCGAGGGAATCCAGAGGCCCTGACGTTTGGGGAGTTATCAGACCAGCCCTAGACTGTGTAGCTCCAAAATAACTTTATTTAGATAAAAATAAACTTCTGTCTTATTTAAGCCCCAGTTATTTTGGGTGTTTTGTTACACATCTGAAACTATCCCAAATAATACAGAGAGACAGACAGACAACAATCATATAAACAAATATGTTGTTACAACTTGTGATAAGTCATCTGTTGGAAATGAACGTCATGCAGTGATACAGACTTAAAGGGGTCCATAGAAAAGACTGTCAGAAAAGGCTTCATAAAAAAACAGGTTTTAAAGGGAAAAAGGAGTGACAGCTACCTGCGTGACCAGTGGTATCAACCTGTGCTCTGGTCCAGCCTCCCATGGGTCCCTCTGGTCACCGTACCCACCACCAAGGGTCCACGCAGGCTGGAGGAGGACCCCAGCCCGGCCTGCCTGACCCTGGCCCTCCTGGAGTCGCGTGGCCCTGCGGAGCTGACTTCGACTCCAGTAAGGTGGTCCAGCCTGACTTCCTGGGCATGCTTCGGACCTCCCTGGAATTCCCTGATGCCTGCCTACAGCCAAGAAGAGGCTGGTCTGAGCCCCAGGCCCCCTCCCAGGACAGGAAGGGACCAAACCCAGAGCATGGCCAGCCCCAGCATCAGAGAGCCCCAGGCAGAGGCACGCTCGCCTGGCGGACGTTCGGGGCTGGGCTAGAGGCGGCTGAGCTCGCTCTTCTTCCGGAGGCAGAAGCCAGCCCAGTGGGTGGAAGCGGTGGTGCCCCGGCCGAGGGCAGTTTGTACCGGTCGCCGCAGGCTCAGCTCCTCCGGGACAGGCGTCTCCATCTCGTGCCGAGGAGCTGATCTTGCCTGCTCAGGAGCCACTGAGCATCAACCCCAACCTCCCGCCCAGCAGACCCCACTCCCACCGGCCAAGGGCGCTGGGCTTTGGGTCTAAGACTAGTGTCCTGTGTCCTGAGCTGCCCTGGGACCACTGGGACACAACCTTCCCTAGACCCACAGGGCGACCCGTGGGGGAGACCGGCTGGGCTGCACTCGGTCTGTCCCGGGCTGCCGTCCACTGCTGGTGCTGTACCCAGAAGCTCCTGCTCTGGTGGCGCAGTGGCTGCAGGGGCCGCAGTGCTGGTGGGCCGGGTCCAAGCCGAGAGACGCTGGGCGCCGGTACAGGCCCGACGGCGAGAACAGATCTGGTGTCGGGCGGCAGGAGGCGTTCACACAGCAGCCCGTTGCTTTCATTTCCTGGTTTTCTAGACATGTGCGCTAAGTTTTATACGCTTCCTAATACGTTTTACAAATTTGAGCGAAAGAAAAATTATTACAGAAATTTCTTATTCCCCAGGCTCATATAAAAACAATTTGCATGTAAGGGTGTCTTAAGAGGTAATATTCTTCCACCTATTATTACTGGCTGGGCTTAAATTGCATGTAAATTAAATTGCTGAAATGAGGATAAATACAGTATAATCAGTAGTAACACTCGTTCTCTGTAACTGTACAGGAAATATTTTAATTTAGAATTTTCCTCAGTTAAACCTTGCTTTTAAGGCATTACATCAGAAATTAATGCACTGTAGTCTCTCTCTCTCTTTCTCTCTGAAACAGACTTTCTAACACACCAAACTTTTCGGCACATATTTCTAGATTTTTCTAGACAGGTGACCACTTTCCGGATACTCTTGTTTGATCTCGAGACACATGCCTGTGATTGAACCCTGAGATAATATTGGCTTGCTTTCAAAGTTAAAGCTATTTGATGTTTATTCTGGTTTTATCAGGCCCGTAGAGGTTTGCCACCCTTTGCAATGATTAGAGAGAGAGCATGAAGCCTGTGCACCTAAACCAGAGATGCTGAAAGAGGGAATGGTCTACACGTTCTTGGGAGGAGAGACTTCCTGACCTCGGCCGGCCGCTTGCAGCTGGGCCCAGGCTCTCCTAGGGAGCAGACACATAGCACAGAACCATGTGCCGTGTTGCACGAGGCCACCACCTCCTCGAGACATCGTGACTGAATGAAACCGCCCGTGCAGACCACACACGTGACCACAGCCCTCCCTGCCTCGTAGGGATGACGAGGAAAGCGTTATTCCGTCTCCTTCTTCCATCACCAAAACAGGATTCATTACCGCATTTCCTGGCGGCGACCAATCCAGGACAAGCCCCTGATTCTTCCCAAAGCATTCCACCGTGACCCTGGGATGCATGAAGGCACACACCTGCTGTACATACGATGGAAAGACAGGGTGGCCTCCACTTCCTTCCAAGACTGCGATTGAACTTGCACTTACAGCAAAGAGTCGGAGGCTGAGCGCTAATGACAGAGCACGAGATTCTCTCTCCACAAGAATCGAGGTCAGGGGAGGACCTCCGTGCCCACTTTGGAGCTGGAGCCGCGGACGCCCCCCTCCCCCGGGCGCCTTCATGTTTCATTTACTGTGGCGTTTACAGCCCGGGACGGCCTTTCATCCTTGTCCACACGGGGACTTCGAGCTCTCTGTGCTCCAGGAATGTCGATGACAGGCTCAAGGTCACTGAGCCCAGCATGGGACTAGCAGGGAGGTTCCAGCTTTCCAGGAAGGCATCAAGATCGCACACACCTCCCTCACAGATTTGGAATTTTCTCTGTCTGCTGTGATGTGTGATCCTGGAAAGAGTCCGGGCTCTGGGACAGGTAGGACGGTCTGGGTTTCTACCATACCATCCACCCTCGCTGGACGGGAAGGATGAAAGAAACAGCGGATGCAGAGCCCCGGCCGTACCACCTCTTCCTCAGGGACAGTGGAACCCGTGCAGCTCTGCCCCCTCCTCCGGCCTCTCAGCCGGTCCCAGCACAGGGCTGACGTTGGTGAGGAAGTCTCTCCTCGCTGGCATTTCATCTCCACCTGCAGAGATCTGTTTCTCCTGGCCCGGAATAGCTCAAGTAGGCTGTGACCTCGGCAAGCACCCTTGAGAGGCTCTCAAGGCGCCTTGAGAAATCGCACAGAAGGCGCTCTGCATCTGGGCTGGATCTATTATTCATGCATGCATGTCTCCGAGAGCACGGTAATTTAGAGTCTCTCGGAGAGCGCTCTCTGCAGCAGTCATAAACCACGTTTCCCGTGCTCCAGGGAAAGATGCTCTTTCCCTTGCCTAAGCGAGGGGCCGTGAGAGGGATTTGCACAGATGGAGCAGAGGGGCCGGGCGGCAGGGGGAGGTGGGCCGGGGCTTCTGCCAAGGGCTGGCAGACCCCACGCTGGGCGAATCCTCTCCAGCCGCTCCTGGATGACCTTTGGAGTGTCGTTCTGCTCACTTATGAAACGAGGCTCTGGCTTGAGCCGTCCTGACCGTCACGGGCTCAGTCTCCCCCACTGCGAACCCTGCTCCCTGCATGACCCGCAGCAAGGACCTAATGTCCCCCCAGATCACCCCAACGTGGTGATGGACGTCTGGCTTTCCTGCTCCAGAAACCGGAGTCGGTCCAGGCACAGCACTTGGCAGGTTGAGCCGAGAGTACATTCTCTACGTATATTTATTCCCATCTTCATAGCTCTCATGTAAAAGAGGCATAGCTTTTATGTCTACAGAGAATATAATAAATACAGGAGCACAGGTTTTCCCAGAAAACACAGCCCTGGGTTGGCAAATTGACAGACACTAACATGGACTACTCTTCGAAGTGGGTGGAGATGAAAATGAAGATCAGGGAAGAGACTAATGTCTACTTTCAGATGCTGGAAAGGAGATTAGGGAAAAGCACAGGGATCTGGCAGGTGAGGCCAGGGCCGGTTTCCGATTTCACGCCTGTGTTGGGATCAGGTGAGAAATCCGGTGCAATTGCTCCCTCCCGCCTCGGGGCCAGACTCTCGTTTCTACTCCCCCAAAGCTCTGCTCCTCTCCAGAAAGTGAGGAGCCTCATTCTGCACAGAGCAGACGGTGCTGTGTGTCAGCCCGGCCGCTGCTCCAGCAGCCCTGGACGCCAGGGACCTCGTGCCCGCCCAGCTCCTGTGGCCTCTCCCGGGCTCTGCAGGGGTTTCCGGTCCACGGGCCTGGCCTGCAGAGCCGTGTCTCCTCGCCACCAGGCCTGCAGCGGCCCTTCCTCGAGTGCTGGCTGATCATGAACGCGGCCCAGCAGGAGAGGAAGGCTGGACCACGGCCTGAAACGGAGCCCCGTGGGCGGAGAGGCGCCTCAGGGGAGCGGGCGATGGCCCTCACAGGCCGCTGAGCGCTCTCTCTTGCTGCACTGCCGCCTGCTGTTGGTGGTGGGAGTGAGGGTCCCGTCTGGTTGCTCAACGTCGTGAAAGTACAGAGTGGCTCCAAAGTGTGCGCCTCAGACGGGTAACTTTATGTTGTATGGATTTCATCTCAATAAAAATAGTAGCCCATCAGTAAAGCCACCTTCCAAAACCCTTGGACCTTTAAAGCTCTGCGGGATCTCGCAGGTGACCTTCATCATTCCCTCACTTTGCAGGAGAAACTGTGGCCCCCAAGGTCATATGGAGGGAGGCTCCATTCTCTTGACCCAAACCCAGGCCTTACCAGGGGCTTCACTGAAGTCCGAGATTGGACTCCAGCCCCCATCCCGCATTTCCCCTCGGCTTTGGGGGAGGTTGGAATGTGGGAGGGGCTGAAACCTCTCCCACCACAGTGGGTGCAGGAGAGCGGGGCTCGGGTGACCTGTTTACTGGGCTGGGCCAGGTCAGCAGCGCCAAGGCAACGCCATCCTGTGGTACAGTGCACGGAAGTCTGAGCCCCTGGATGGTTTTCTGATTCTGGGATTCACAGGCCTCGGCCTCAGCAGGTCCCCTCAGCCCTGCAGCTGCTCCTCCCGCGAGCAGCGGGCGTCAGGACCCTGCATCCCCCGGCCAGGTCCCCAGGCGCAGCCCTGCCCCTCTCCCAGGTGAGCCCCTTCCAGCCTCATTCCCTGGCTGCACCTGCCCGGGAGGAGAGTGGGGCGGGCGTGTGTGTGTGTGTGTGTGTGCGTGTGTGGTCAGGCTCCCGCAGGGGCAGCGCAGCCCCAGCGAGGTGAGTGGGAGAGGGCTCGGTGAGGGCGGGCGGGCCCGAGTCCCAGCAGGATGCTTTCAGGGGGCCTGGCGAGACCCAGCCAGCCCGCCCTAAAGGAGCGCGAAGCAAGTCTTCACAAGGGTCGTGGAAGGACTAGCTCCCAAGCAGCCGACCTGGCCGTAGGAAGCTCTGTGCAGTGTCTGCGAACCACGCGTCCGCTGCCAGCCACCTTCTGGGGACGCAGGGCCTGAACAGGGGCAGCTGAGGCCGGGCTGGGGTGCTCGCCCACCATTCGTTGAGAAAAGGCCATTTATCAAGTGTGCGGGCTCCATCCCGGGTGACAAGCTCTGCAGGGGTGAGTCCAGGGCGGATGGGAGGGCTCCAGAGGACCTCAGGACGAGCAGATGGTGAAGGAAGGGAGGCTCCGTCACAGGGGGCTGGAGGGAGAACCAGCACGAGCTGTCGGGCACACAGGCCAGTGAAGCCAGGCGCAGGCCTGGACGCCACCAGGAAGGAGGGCGGGGCCCTGGGGGTGTCTTCACAGGGAGCCTTGGGGTCCGAGCTGCTCGTGAGAGGCTCCCTCGCCCCAGCGGGGAGCCTGGGTCGGGGGTGATGGACAGGTCTGGACGCAGGGACGCTGCGGGGCGAGCAGGGGGCTGATGGGGCAGCGGGACCAGCAGAGGCGGATTCAGGAGCAGCTGAAAAGCCTGAGCCCACGGCCTCTGATGTCCCACTGAAGGCCGGGAGTGGACGGGTCGCTGCTGCGAGCTTCCGAGGTCGCCTTTCTCCTGGGAGGGCTGAGCAGGTGCACAGGCCCACGCCGAGGTGTGGTGTGCACACTTGGGATGGACCCGTCTCTCTGGACAGGCACCCACGACCAAGGCCAGGATGGTCTCAGAGACCCTCCGGCCCCCCACAGAGCACCCCTGCCGCCTTGGCAAGTTTTCCATTTGCACTGAGATGCAGTTTCTTGTCCATAAACTCAGGACATGCTGTTCCGAGTGGCAAGGCTGACGAGCAGGTGGAGTGATCTGATGATGTCAGGGGGCACGTAAGGAAGGCTTAGGCCGGAAGCCACTAGGTAAATGCATGTTTCACTTCCCAGGCTCCGCCCCCTAATTTGACATTTTTGATCCGCGATGTTCATTTACATGTTCCATCCACTTTGAGTGATTGCCTGTCTCTGCAAGTAAGTTTCTGTTACGGACACACCCCAGGGCAACCCCAATGAGTTCTGCTCTGTGGTCCCCTCCCCTCACAGGGGCAGGTCCTGTGACGTCCTTGAAACCAGCAGGCAGAGCGAAGGCAACGGGATGGAACTGCAGGTCGTGGCAAAGGTGAAGGAAAGCCTCAGATGTAATATGACCCCTAAAGGAAATCAAAAAGCAGACCCCCCGATGGGCCTGGTCCAATCAGGAGAGCCCTTTCAAAGGGGCTGTGGGCCTTCCCGGGTGCAGAGACCAGAAGCAGCAGAGTCACCTGCTGGCCTCCAGGAGCTGGTTGCCGGCTCGGGAGGGGCCCCGTGACAGGGAGCTGCAGGCGCCTCTGGGAGCAGAGGGCAACGCTTGGCTGCCATGAGCCAGAAAACAGGACATCAGTCCTACAGTCATAAGGAGCTGAATTCTGCCAATCCCCCATAGACTCGTAGGAGAACCAGAATCCAGAGAGGAACGCGCTGCAGCTGAAACCCTGACTGCAGCCTGGGGAGCCCTGAGCCGAGGCCCAGCTCAGCCAGCCCAGGCTTCCGACCGCTGGACACCAGGAGATAATAAACGCAGGCTGTTTTAAGGTACTAAGTTTGTGGTGATCTGTTTCACAACCAGAGATCCCCAGTACACTTTTTTGTTTTGTTTTGTTTTGCGGTACGCGGGCCTCTCACTGCTGTGGCCTCTCCCGCTGCGGAACACAGGCTCCGGACGCGCAGGCTCAGCGGCCATGGCTCACGGGCCCAGCCGCTCCGCGGCATGTGGGATCTTCCCGGACCGGGGCACGAACCCGTGTCCCCTGCATCGGCAGGCAGACTCTCAACCACTGCGCCACCAGGGAAGCCCTCCCCAGTACACTTTCTGAGGCATGTTTCTTCTGATATTCCTTATTCATTGTCCTAACAACCAGAGTCCTAAAACTGTCTCCACCATCTCCTTGAATTTCACGGATACATGTGGTTAGAAAAGAGAGACCAGCGTTTGTTTTTCCTTAGCCTCACCTCTAAAAATAGGTTGAAGGCCACAAACCCAGACCAACTCATCTGAGACCCCACCCTCGGATCACGTAACTCTCTTTCAGTCTCGAAGGAGCTGTGAGAGCTCTACTTGGGGTGGGACAGAGCTGACTACCGTCTTCAGGTTTTGAATATTAATTTTTATTGTAAAATAAATGTGACAACAGTTACCAAGTCCTGTTGTTTTTTACATTTTCTTGGGGTAGAAAAGGCTTCTCCGAAAGCACATATTTAGGGCCCTTTGGACAGAAGATAATAAAACATCAACAAACACGACTTAAAAAATGCTGGGATCAGCAGTCACAAAAGAGACAGAAGCGGCATTTATGATGAGAAGCGGCAGGCACTGACTGCTGATAAGCAGAGAAGTAGGGGAAGATATTGGGGCAGAAGAAACACCGGGAGAAAGAGCGTAGGGGAGAGATGATGCCACGGCCAGGAGGTGAGTTTCAAGCTGAAGGCAGTGGGACTCCCCTGGCGGTCCAGTGGTTAAGACTCCGCGCTTCCACCGCAGGCGGCGCGAGTTCCATCCCTGGTCGGGGAACTAAAATCCTGCGTGCCGCGTGGTGCGGCCAAAGTAAATAAACACATTTAAACTATAAAGCTGAAGGTAGTAACAGAGGAGGGGAGGGACAGGAGAGGCACCTGGGCATTTGGGATAGAGGGCCAGGCCATGGCGGATAACTTGTTTTAAAGTTAAAGTTTTCTTCTTCAAGAAGAAAGGGAACGTGATCAAAACTACACTTCAGAAGATAAGCTGAGCAGCCCTGTGATGGGTAGAAGGCAAAGGAAGTGAAGATGGGGACGAGGTTTTGTGCGTCTGGGACTGAATGTGGGGAGCCTTGTGACAAGAGGTGGGGTGCCCACCATCCCCCAGTGATCCCTCCGGAACTAAAACCCCGCACCCTGTGGGCAGAAGCCGCAGGGCTGCAGGCGAATCAGACATCACGGCTCATCTCCTCCTTTCACGGAGGAAGATCCCGACAGCCCAGCGGTCCTCCCAAGTCGTGCAGCTAGTCAGTGGCCGAGTCATGACTGGGAAGACCGGAAGGTCGCAGGAAACCTGCAAGTCACCTTGCCTGAAGCCGCCTTCAAAGGCCTTTCTACTCCCTCTTGCTGTCAACAATACTGGGGACAATTAGGTAAATTTCTTTTGTGAATCCAAATTCTTTACCAGGTTTCTGTTTGTTTATTTCTCCACTTTTTCTGAGCCTCTCCTTCAGTTTAAGCTTGGCCTCCTTTGAGAATGTCAACAGGGTCTGCTAGCAGTGGTCCAGGCAGATAATAATTTACTCTCATATCTTTGTTCATTGGCTGGGCTACTCAGGATGCTTTATCAAAACCTTGCGAAGTCTTCTCCTGGCTCTTTATCACAGGCTTAGGGAAGGGAGTCTATTTGTATGTTTAGATGAGGGAAAAGAACAACCGTTTTCAAAGATAAGAGTTGGAATTTATAAGCCTTTGCAAACTGTTCTTTCTTTCACTGAGAGAAAATAAAAATGGGAGATAGTAAGGAGAGGCAATGGTATTGCAGATAACATCATTTAGAGGATTTTGAAACCTGGTATAATTTATCATTATATAAGATGCTTTGGTCTGCAAGATCAGAAGCAACTGACGTTATCTATCTACATACAGCCAATTGAATTGCCTCTTCAGAATCCCAGACAAACATTTCATTAGTTACCATTCATCAGTAAATTGGGATGAAACGCCAAAACACTTCTTCTTTAAAAAAGCTGGATTGCATTTCCTACATATGGTGCTTCAAAAAATAATCATTTATATTGCACTTTTCTTTCAAGTGTTCAAACTATGTTGCTTTCCAAATATTTGCACAGTCTTCATGACCCTCTCTTCAGTCATGAGCATTATTCTTTTCATTTCTGAGGACTGGGGGAAGAGACACAAACTATTCCAATACAGGAAGGCAGTCTGAATTTAGCCAGAAAAACCAGAATTGCATGAAAAAAGCTACTGAACTGATTCAGGCAACTGCTGTGCCACTTTTTGCCTGAAGTTGGCAGGTGTTTGACCAAAATGACTGACTGACCTCTGTCCCACCTAAAAGTGGGTGAGGCAGATGGGTTGAATTTCAGTTGGAAACCTCCGTAGAAGAAAGGAAAACAAGAGGGATCTGGAGCCTTACAAAACTGCAAACAAATAAACAGACAAGCAAACAAGCAGCCCTGCATCCTGGTCATGAATGAACCCAGCCCACAACTGGAGTAAGGAGAGCCGCCCTTCTTTGTTTGTGGACCCGGGAAAGATGCACCTTCTGAAAAAAAGTAAAAAAACAAAACACCAGCATCCAGAGCCTCTATCACTTTTCATACACAGTGTCCAGCATTTCATAAAAGCTCGCCAGGTGCAACCATGAAAAAAACGAAGGAAGAAAAACAGTAGGAAATGAGCCCCAGATAAGCCCATTTATTGGAGCTATAATACCTGGACTGTAAAATTGCTCTGCTTAATATGGTAAAGCAAGGATGAGGAATTTAAGCAGAAAATCCAAATCCACAAGAAGAGTCAATTAATAACTTTAGCAGTAAAAATTTCAGGAACTGAAACTAAGATTCAATTAAGTAATAGTTGAGTTTAAAGCACAGAAGAGAGGATTAGATTATAGGACGACAGATTAGTAGAAAATATCCATGCTTGAGCAGAGAGAAGGAAAACACAGAAAATAACCCCGGAGACATGTGGAACATGGGGAGAATTTAACTGCATAATTGAAGTCTTGGGAGGGGTGGTGAGAGAGAAGGGGGGCAAAAGGAGTAGTTAGAGAGAGAACGCTGAGAATTTCCCAAAACTGATGATCAAACTCAAGTCATAGGTACACAAAGGACTGTGGATCCCGTGCAGCACAGACAGGAGGCAAACTCACCTGACACATCGCAACAAAACTGCTCAAATCCAAAGACGATGAGAAAAATCTTAGAAGTGGGTAGAGAAAAAGGAGGAACAGAATTACCAATGGTTGGCATTTCCACAGAAACAGCAGGAGCTAGAAGACAATGGAATGATGCCTTCAAAGTGCGGAAGAAAATAGCTGAAAACCTGCTATTACTTTCTCTAGCTGCATAACAGAGAAAGTGTCCTTCACGTGCGAAGGCAAAATAAATACATTTCCATCATGAAAAAGATGAGAGGTTTTGTTGCCTGCAAGTGTACATGAAAAGAAACAGTAAGAATTCTTTAGGAAGAAAGAAAATGATTCCAGAGAGAAACACCAGAAATCCAGGAAAAGCAATAAAATAGAAATAAAGCAATAAAATAGAAATCCAGAAAAAGCAATAAAAGCAAGGGAAAGGGAAACTGGGAAATATATAGATAAATACAAACAAATATTAACTTCACAAGAATGACAATATCTGACGTGGTCTAAGATATATGGAGAGTAAAAATGTATGAGAATAACAGGCAGAGATAGCTGACTTTCTGTCTTCTCAGAGTAAATCACTGACAAAGAGTGGCAATAGTGTCAAATTACATTAGACTGTTACTAATCAAGAATACACATTATTATCCTGAATTTACAATCCTAATTCTTTAAAGAAGAAGGGAAGTTTATGAAATTAATATGATATAGGTAAAATTAAAAAAAATATACTGTTAACTCAAATGAAGTAGAGAAAAGGAGCTTTACCTTTTGACCTAGTGATTCCTTTCCTAAGTACAAACTCCAAAGAAATGTGCACATATGTGCGCCAAGAGACACAGACAATAATGTCCTTAGCAGTGTTATTCATAACAACGGAAATTGAGTAGAATGGATGAAAACTGTAGTATATTTACGTCACAGAATATCCCAGGGCAATGGATAATGGCAAACCATTGTCACCTGAGAGAACGAGTGGCTGCTACAAACAAGTCCGTGTGAAGGAGACCAGACACAAAAGTCTACGAAGCTGAGGTGTGGGGTTGACGTTGGAGCAGTTCCTCCAGTGCCGGCGTGTTGACTTGAAGGGTCGCCTGGAGGTTTCTTGGATCCAGTATGTTTCTGTCTTGAACTGGGCGGTGATTGCATAGGCGCGTTCACTTTGTAAGAGCTCATCGGCATGTATATTTATAATTATTGTACCTTTGTCTGTGTTACCCCTCGATGGACAAAAAACAGAAATAAAGGTGGGTCTCTCACTCTCACTGTGCAACTCGTGTCCTCAACGCCTAACTTAGCTCCCGCGGGCTAGACGCACGTCTGCCCCAAGATCTTTGTAAACCAGATCTTGTGTTTTCATGTGCTCCACACTGCTGTGCTTTTTGTGCTGGACTTCATTTTAAACTTTAAGCCTGGACTGGTTTACTTTGTGGGGTATTTTGCTATTTATTTTGCTTCTCAATTCCTAAAACATCTCTGAACGCTGACTTTCAGATAAATCTTGATTCTGGGTTCTATAGCCCATGGACAAACCCCAACCCATCCAATTACAGCCCCAACTATGAGAACCCCACCTTAGACATGACTCCCCAAGTCCCCACTTGTGTACGAGGCACGCGGACAGTCTCCCCACGAGACTCCTTTATTCAGTGATGCCGTGACAACAGCCCAGAATCACTATGGAAGGGCACATCCTCCAGCTTTCCTTCTGTTCATCACCGCTATTCAATTCAATAAGAAATTGTTGTTAACTGCTAGCAGAGATAAGTAATTCTCTTTTCCTGTCCCTGAGGATATTACAGTCAATTTCGGACACTGACAGACGAAATACATGATAAGAGTTACAATAAGGAACTATGAGAGGAAAGAGAAGAGGCACCCAGCTGGTGATGACTTCCCCGAGGATGCGACGATTGGGCTGAGTCTTACAGAATGAGGAAATGTTACACAGGGAAAGAGTAGGTGACAGAGCACTCTGGACAGAGAGAAATCCAAGAGCTAAGACAGCGTTGGCGTGAAGCAGACTGATGTCTGGGTGCACTTCCTGGGCAAGTGATGGTGGCTTGTGCCACAGCTTTGCTAAAACCAACCACCCAGCAACAAAGCCAGCAAAAACGTGTCTCCCCGGGGCTCCGAAGATGAGTTAAAGCATCCCACCAGTTTGCGAAAACTCCCATTGGCCTCAGCTTTCCCATGAGATCAATTATTTTGCATCTGTTTTGACAACCCTGCCAGGACTGGAGGACTGACCCAGGGACAGAGCTCAGGACCCGCTGCTCTACCATGTTCGAGGTACCAGTGGTTACAGTGGTGTGCGGGTGACTGTTTAACAAGAATTAATGTGTGCATATATACACGCAATACTTTGTCAAAATTGTAATGATGCAAAGGGTATGTCACCCAATATTTACAAACAGTAATAAACACATAACACTCATAAATTGTGCATAGAAAAATCGATTCTCAAACAATGTTTTTGTTCATTTTTTTCAAAACTCCAGAACCAGAGCCAAACTATGATTTGCCATTTACAGGTGAGCATAATTACAGCGCATACATTGGTCGATATTTTCGTTTACCTAACACAGACCGAGTGAGGCGGAAGTGAAACAACGTGTCTGTATGTTAGAACTTCCCTCCTTTGTCAATGATGTGTGTGACTTCTTTGCTGAATCAGACGATAGTTTCTAGATACTAAAATAATAATTCCTCAATGATTCGCACTTTTCACAATGCAATGGTTGCAGATATCATTTCCATTTAAATTTAATCTGTGTTACTAGTATTTATCATCATCTTAGGTCTAGACAATGATCAAAACAATACATCGAGCTGTGATTCAGGGGTGTGCCAGTTTCCATGGTGAAGTCAGTCTCACTTGGGTCAATTTCAGGTGCCCAACATGAGGCCACTACATGTGAAGTTGGGAAGAGGTATGCAGTAACATGTCAGGATACATACACCTCCACATACAGACATGGCAGATGTAAATAACCTCAAGGGTAATAGTAAAATATAATAATGTAATTAGGAAGCAATGAGTTTGGAGAAATTATTATTTTTTATTATTTTGTTTTAAATACAATCCATTTGATTGTAAGTCTATAATTTAATTTTTAATAATGGCTGTATTTAACAATGGGCTCAGG
Source organism: Stenella coeruleoalba (assembly GCF_951394435.1). Classification (NCBI taxonomy): domain Eukaryota; kingdom Metazoa; phylum Chordata; class Mammalia; order Artiodactyla; family Delphinidae; genus Stenella; species Stenella coeruleoalba. The sequence goes on from NC_137159.1 coordinate 88,245,268, forward strand.
AAATTCGTGACAAGCTAAAAGTCAGTTTTCCTGCACTGGCCTAAACCACCTCCAGCACCACAGACACCGCTGTCAGACATCTTGGTCAAGATCTCCTTCCCCACAACCCACTGAGGCGTCTTTTCTTACCCTCACTTTATGGAAGAACCAGGGCTCGTAGCCGGAGAGAGATTTCCCAAACATCACACAGCGTTTAGTCAGTGGCAGCTTCCTGAAGCCTTGTCCACTTCTGCTTTCTTTAACACTATTTTACAGACATAGGAAAAGATGGGGATTCTAAGTGTTGGCCCACAGATGTTCACAACTCCAGCAATACACGCAAAAACTTTGTGTGAGTATGGTCATTACTAAGAGAAGGGCATCGTTTATCTGTTTGTTCAGAGGTACGAGGTTATGGCACTTCTGCTCTATGAAACATCATTTCAAACATCTAACTTCAATGTGTTTCACTTCCTCTTCTACCTCAGTGTATAACTGAGGTAACAAAGAAAGCACGCACACACACACATGTGAACAAGGAAAAGGTGCGTGTGTGATGTGTCTGTGGCTGCGTCTGCATGTGTAGCAAGGGAGAGCTCCAACAGCTGCTCTGGGGGATGTCCACTCCACACTGGACACCGTCTGTCCTCCTCACTTACCTTCAGTGTGTCAGCTTCCTCATGAGCACTTGGGAGCCACAGAGCCTTTGGTCCAGTGGGTCAGGACAACTGCCAGAGTCTCCTCCTCGCGGAAGCCAGAGGTCCAGGCAGGAGAAGGGATGCCTACGTCACTGTGACCCAAGTGACCCGCCGTGAGACTCAGCTGCTTAGGGTTTAGTGTCCTTCATTTCCATCAAAAGGGATAACAGACCCCAAACCAAAACAGAACAAAACAAGCGAGATGACGTCCTAAGTTCCCAGGCAGTGTTCTGCCTTCCGAGCAGCTGAAGGTTACAGGCTTCCCAGGTAGGAGTGCCGGCAGAGGGCTGCCCAGGAAAGAGGACACGCCTTCAGGGTTCCTCCCCGGACGCCGGACACGTCCCGTCACCTCGTTTATGCGGTGAACTCGCTTGTTATCCTGCTGGAGCTGTAGACTTTAGTGAAGACAAGGTACTTAGAGAGCCCGGTAAACAGTCGACGTTCAGTAACAAAACTGTGTCGTCAGGGATGAGCTACGTGGTTACGGATTTACTCACCGGGGCACACACCTTGTCTCCTCGTGTCTGTCTTTCCACCGGAATGAGCTTCTCAAGGATAAATTACTTCCCTTATTCATGCGGATTTCTGGCTTCCGGCCTAATGCGTGGCACGGATTACTTCTCCAACAAATCAAATAATAAACAGATTTTTGAAGAAATAGTGTAGCTGCATATTTGATTATGTGCAGTTGTGCTCATGATATATTAAGTACAAAATTATAATATTCCATCAGTTCCCCAGTGTAAAGCATTTAAGAGATCTCTAATTTTTCACGATTGCGAACGTCAATTTTATGGCATTTCGTACAAGCATATTGAGTCTCTTGTTTGATATTTGTATGTGGGTAAATTTCTAGAAGTAGAATTCATGAGCCAAAGCACAAACACATTTTAAGACTTTTGATACCTGTTGCGTAACTGGTCTCTGAGAGTTTTGAGATTTTGCTTCTAAATGTGGCCGTTCATTAGCGGAAACATTTTGCCATTTTCCCCTACTTATTTTCGAGGTTAGGATCACTCTTAAAATGCACAAAACTGTTACGTAAACTGGGTGCATTCTTTTACTTTTGATTCTTTTCCATCATCTGACTGCTTTTTCTAGCTCTGGTTACACACTTTTGATTACTGTAGTTCCATGTTGTTCTTAGAACAATTAGAAACAATATTCCCCATTATGTTTTCATTTAAATTATTTTCTAATGAACTTTAGAAATATTTTGAATTTTTTGAACCAGGTGGAATTTTTTTGGGTCCAGTGGAATTTTTCACTAAAAATATTAACATTTATAATTAATTTGGAGGGAAACAGCGCTTCTACAGTACCTGATATTCCTGCTATAGAGCATCACATATTACTCCAGTTGGTCACGTGTTCATTTATCTTCCTCGGTTAAGTTTAGGTGGTTTACTTCGTGTAGAAACTGCTCTTCTTGGTAATTTCATTCTCGTGTATTTCATATCTGGCACTTCAATTTTCCATCTAATACCACTTCTCCACTTGAAACACCTCTTTTATAATTTCTTCTCCTATGGCTCTGCTAGCAATGAGTTCTTTCACCTTTTTTTAATGTGGAAAAGTCTTCTTCTCATGTTCATTTTGAAAAGGATACTTTTACTTGTATGCTTGCCAACTTGTAGGTTGGCAGCATTTTTGTCCAGTAACTTTAAAGATGCTGTTCTTGACTTTCTTGGAGTCACTCGAAAGTCTCTCGTCTTATTACAATTGTTCCTCTGTAAATAACGTGGTTTTGTCTTTCTGTCTGCTTTTAAGATTTTCTGACTGTTACTGGTTTTCAGAAATCTGATTGTGATGTTCTTTGTGTGGTTCTTTTGCTGTTTATTCTGCTTGGTGGGTCCCTGAGCTTCTGGCATGTGTGGGTTTATAATTTTCATCAGATTTTCACAATTTCTGGTCATAATCTCTTTAATTTATCTGTCCCTCTTTTTACCCGTCTCCTTTTTTTTCCCCAGTTTTTTTCTATGGATTCTGTTCTGATGTCCTAAATTAACTACTCTTTTCTTCTGCAGTTGCCCCCCAGCCCCTGGCACTCAGCATCCTACTTCCTGTCTCCATGAATTTGACTACTCTAGGGACCCCACGTAAGCAGACTCATGCAGCGTTTGTCCACTTTTGTCTGACGTATTCCATTCAGAATCATGTCCATCACTCAGCCATGCTGTAGCCTGTGTCAGATTTTGAGTTACGTCTCTCCAATGATTAGTGACGCTGAGCAACTTTTCATGTGCTTGTTGGATATCGGTATATCTTCAGATCCTTTGCCCATTTTTAAAACGAGCTGTTTCTTTTTCGTTATTGTTGAGTTCTAACTTTCTTTATATATTCTCAATATTAATCCCTTATCAGATGCATGATTTGCAAGTATTTTCTCCCATCCCACGAGTTGCTTTTCCACTCTGTTGATGGTGTCTTTTGATGTACAGATTACATCATTTTAGTGGCTTACATTTCCTACTCATTATGTTCATGATTTCATTTAAATAGTGGAGCCTATTTATAGTGTTTATAATAGCTGTTTCAACGTCTGTGTCTGCTAATTTCATCACATCTGTTATTTCTTACTCGGTTTATATTGACTTGCTTTCCTCCTGGATCTGCTTACGGATGTGCAGTGGCTGTACCTGTCTACATCTGATGGTGAGCAGAGCTTGGCCGAGAGTGTGGCTTTGCTTTTCTTCCTTTAAAGAAGCTTGAAGTTTGGCTTGGCAGGCGGTCAGGTTCCCCTTAGATCAGTTCAATCCTCTCACGGGCTTGTTTGTAGCTTTTATAGTGGTGGGCAGAGAAGCCTTTACTCTGGGCCTAATTTCACCAAACTGGAGGAAAGATTTGGCCAGTCCAGTGTTTTTACTGATTGCTATGGTCTGAATGTTTGTCTCCCCCCAGATTCATATGTTGAAATCCTAACAAACACCAAGGCAATGGTATCAGGAGGTGGGGCCCCCTGGGAGATGCTCTGGTCCAGGGTGGAGCGCCCATGAAGGAGGTTTGTGCTCTCGTGGAGGAGACCCCAGGGAGCTCCCTTACCCCTTCTGCCATGTGGGGACTCACCGGGATGTCTGCACTCTGTAGCCCGTGAGGGGGCCCTCATCAGATGCCTCACCTGCTGGCGCCCATCGCGGGCTTCCAGACCCAGAGCTGCGAGGAGTAAGTTTCTGCTGTTTATAAGTTCGCCTCCTTCCCTGGCCCCGTAGCTGGAGCAGCCTGACACTGACGGTCCGCACAGCTCCAGGAGGTCTCTGCCCCGGGGCTGGACTCCATGCCCGTCTCCTCTCCCGGTGTGAGGTTTGGCACCTGCTCACCCGAGGTCCCTTGGCGCTGTCCCTGCCTTGTCCCGTGGAGTTCTGCCCTAAACGTGTGCAGACATGCGCTGAGCAGAGACTCACAGGGCCCAGGCAGACGTCTGGAGCTCACTCTCCCTCAGTCATCCTCTCTCCAAGGACTGTGCCCAGGCGTCTCCACATTCCTGACTGTCAGGCTCTGTGTCCTCAGCTCAGCAGGAACACTGCCGTTACTGGGACCACAGTCTAGAACGTGTTGCCGGGCAGACCACCAGGCGTGTGTGTGTTTGTGACTCTGCTCTCTGTCTACAGGCTGAGAGTAGCTGCTTCAAGGTGGATTCAGCTGAGACGTATCAGTACTGACCATATGCATGGCAACACACACAGCCAACCCGTTCTAAGCGCTCACTCTTCGCCAGATGCTATTTTAGTGCTTTCCATTAATTACCTCATTAATAACCACCCTACCACGTTGGCGCTACTGTCATCTCTATTTTACAGATGAGGGAGGCGTGGGGGAGACGAGGGAACCACTCCCCACCATGGATAAATCACCTTCCTTTCGAGCTACAGGGCAACAAAACAGCTGCTACCCATGATGAGGGTGAGGGTCCCCAGGCCACCCCACCAACCTCCATAGAGCCAGAACACACTCTGCAGAAAGGTCAAGAAAAGTCAAGAAAAAGAAACAAAAGAAAAAAGAAAAGATTAGAAAAATCAGCCTCTCACATGGGACACATCAAGTTCTACATAGAATTTCTTTTGACAAAGGGGCTTTGTAGCTAAAATGCCCTTGAAAATGTCTTAGTCCAATCTTCCCATCGGCTATGGACTCAACCGTGCCTCCCCCCGCCCCCCATTCATATACTGAAGCCCCACCCCCCGGTAGGATGGTACTTATATAGAGGGGAGCCTTGGGGAGACAATCAGGTGCAAACGAGGTCACAAGGGTGGGGCCCCTACAATGGGGTTGATGTCCTTATGTGAAGCAGAAGAGGCCCCAGAGGGCTCCCCCAACTCAATCTCTCTGCCATGTGGGGCCATGGCAATTAGGCGTCTGTCTGCACACCAGGAAGAGAGCTCCCCCATGCAGGTGCCTTGATCTTGGACTGCCCAGCCTCCAGAACTGTGAAAAAATAAGTATCGGTTGTTCAAGCCCCTCTGTCCACGGTGTCTTGTTACGACAGCCCAACCAGCTAAGACACCATCTTACAGAGAAGACACTGAGGCCTCCAGGAGGAGGATCTGTCTGTTTTCAGTCTCCTGTCCTTGCACACAAACTAGATCAAGGATAACCCCTAGAGGAAGAGCCCCCGGGAGCCCAGTTTAGCAAGCAGGGCAGGCGTCCTGCTGGATGCAAGAAAGCAGAGGAAGGACACGCTGACCTTGCCCCGCTGTCAGCACCATGTGAGGTGCGCAGCTCCTTGGGGGAAGCCGCAGCCTGTGCAGAGCCCCAGCCCGTCCTGGAGAAGCAGCTGGAGGCTGTCTCCGTTCGGGTTACAGCGGGTCCCTGAAGGCTCATGCCTTCTTGACAAGGGCACGCTCCGTGTGCTGGGGGCCCCCTGGGTCTCCTGCTGGCCTGGGAGGGAGCTGACAGCCACGGGCGGCGCTGAGCCTTAGCCAAGAGAGCTTCTGTCGGTGGGCAGGGAGCCTTGCCAGCAGGCAGGTGCAGGACAGGGCAGCCGGCTCAGGGCCCGTCCATCTTGCCAGTCAGGCCTGTGGGGGAGGCAGCCGCAGCCTCTGCAGCCTGCAGCCTGAGAATATTCTCTTGTAAGAAATGTCACCAGCCCGAGGCATTCTCTGCGGGGGGAGGGGCACACAAGCACACACAATCTTGAGCGCTCAGGCTCACGCACTGCATTTCAATGCACAGAATTACAGGTGCCTGTGCTCAAGTCCCACAGTAAAGGTGCCCAGTGTGAAAAGGTACCCAGCTAACTGTCCTTGATGCAAAATGAACACAATCCGTAACTCCCCCTCAAACAACGCCTGACTGCCATATTATACAGAGCTGATGGAACCATATTTTAAAATGTGTGCTATGCTCTTTAAAATGGTCCAAGGACCTTGCGTGGCTGCAGGAATTGCATGGCCTGCTCCCTGCTCCAGAGCACGGAAGCCGGTATCGACCGCAGAGAAGCAGGCGGCCTGTCGGTTGCAGCCACGCTGCTCTTCCGGTATCCATCACAGCCTCAGTGCATCATCAGGGGGTCCCTGTCCCCGCACAGAACACCACCGGAAAACAGGAATGAGGCGCCGGTGGCTCGCTGCATGCTGGGAAGTGTAGTTCCTCGCCACTCCGCGGGCGCAGGGCATGCTGGGGATTGTAGTTCCATGCTCCTCTGCGCGGGCGGGCGCGGCCCTAGCGCAGTGCATGCTGGGGACTGTGGTCCGCCGCGGGACGCGTGTTCACTGAGCCCCAGGAAAGTGTGGGGCCGGGGAGCTGCTCACCCGTCCCGCAGAGCTGCCAAGGCCACACTTGAGCCCGACGGTTTCAATTCACTGCTCTGTAGCTGCAGACCTGGGAGGTGATTGGATGAGCCGTGGGGGTGCAGACACCAGCCCGGGAGGCCGGGTTCTTCAGGGGAAGAATGAACCCAAAATGAGACATAATGAGAGGAGTAAAAGAACCCCACGGGACCTAAGGGGATGCTGCGTGCGGGGAGGAGGCAGACGCTCCTCAGGCTGGGCACGGGAGGACAGCCAGCCTCTGAAGAGGACTCACTTCTTAGCAGAGATAAAGACGTTTAGGAAACTGCAGTGCCATCTGCAATAAAAGTTACCTGAGAGAAGCGGGGCAGAATTCCCTTCTGATTATGTTAATAGTGACGGTACCGAGCACATGCACTGAGTGTTTACGGCAGGCATCAGCCCAAGTACTAGACTTGCATTAACTCACAAAACTCACAGGCACCTTGTGAGCCAGGTCCTGTTGATTCCCCCGAGGTGTAGGTGACGAAGCCAAAGAACAGAGAGGAGAAGTGTGGCTCCCGAGGCTTCACGGCTAATGGGAAGCACGGATTTGAATCCAGGCCATTTTCTGGACCTGCACACCTGGCACCAGACTAGGTGGGTGAAAACTCAATAAAGCAAAGATCAGGTTAGAGCTGGTTAGAGCGGGGAAAGGCTACAAGGAGACACAAATTTAAATAGCCGAATTAAAACCTGCATTGAAGATGGCGGGGAGAAAAAGCAAAGAATGTCACCTCCCATATCAGTAAATGAAGGATGTCGCGGCCACCAAGCCCTCAGCCACTGCAGCCACCCCTCCACGGTGCCCCCTGAGGGGACTCAGGGTGGGAAAGCACAGGACACTGGCCTCAGGTAGCTGAGGTGTGGATCAAAGGAGCGATCTCAATGAGCCTGGACTCTTGCATCTTCCTATACATAGAAAAGCACTAAATCCATTAACCTGAGATGTCTGGTTTTCTTTAATGAACAGTAATCTTTTGATGTTCCGACTGCCTGGTCTTTGTTGCAAAAACCGTTATAGATCCTGGCTCCTCCCTGACCTCTTGTGAGCGGTCCCTCAGAGCTCTCTGAGAGGCTGTGTCCTGGGCTTAAGTCCTCAGCAAGTCTGTCCAGTAAAACAGAATTCTCAACTTTTAGGAGGTACATTTTTTTTTCATTTGACATGATGAATTACATAATTTCATAAGAAATTGAGGACAAATTTTTTTAAGTGGACACAAGAAATCCTTCTGGGAAAACCTTTCCAGAAAATAGAACTTACCATCAGTTTCAGAAGTCCAGGTAAATATCATTGAAAAGTATCTGTCCTTGGAAATCTCCTAGAGGAGAAATATGCCAAGATATTAAATTAATAATCTCTTTGGTATGAGGCTGTGAATGACATTTTAATTTTTTTTAAAACATCTTGTGGGGTATGTGTTTCTTTTAAAAATAAGTGAAAGCCCTCTAAAAGCCCACTGGTTTCTGGAAAGCTGAACAGAAGTGCTGGTATCAGCTGCTTGACCTCCCCTCCGCCTTCTCCTGGGCCCTCAGAGGCCCAGGCCTCTGCTCTCGTCCTTGTCAGGGCCAGTGCGGGTGACGAGTGGCTCTGTTCCCCACTTTGCTTCTCATTTCTGACTCCGTCAGATGCCTTTGCGCCCACAGAAATACCCCGGCTTGTTGGGGTGGGCAAGGCTGTGGAGCTGAGACTCCGGATGGTGGGATGCTGTCCCGAGATGAAGACAGGAGCAGCGGGGCCCGGGCCGGGAAAGTGGGTGCAGGGTGGGCTGGGGAGGTTCCCAGGATGGGCAGTGGGCAGGGTCAGCACTGTTCACAGAACTGAAGGTGCAGCAGGGTCTGGAAAGATGCAGGGGTCTGTCCTCGAGGTGTCTTCAAGAGCAGGCCCACAGGGAGGGCAGGGCCTGAAGGAGAGGAGGTGTAAGGGTTTGCATTTGGCCCTAGCGCCTGGGGCTTGCTAGTGACAGGGAGAACTTCGGGCCCCTCTCTTGGAACTGGGCTCATGGCTGACACCCAGTCCCTCTTATACAACGGCCTCTCCCCTAGCATGATGAGAGCTGTACGGATGTGATGGGCTGTTCCTTGTCTGAGACAACCTTCCCTGAGGCCCTTCTGGGAGAAATTCCAGCCTGGGGTCCGTACACGTGATAGCCTCATCCACGCCCTGCCTGTCATTCTGATTGTTGTTTAAGTTGCCCACCCAGAATTCACTCATTCCTACGGAGAACCTGGGGACCTGTGTCACATGTCCATTTCAGAGCTGGACCCACTGATTGATTCTTGATGGGACTATGTCCTCTGAGAACCTGCGCTGGCTCTGGGGTCACGCAGCTCTGTGTTTGGACCCTGGATCCCCACTCGCTGTCTGTGAGATCCTAGGGGAGCGCTGGATTTGTCTAAGCCGTTGTTCATGCGTCAAAGGGGGTAATATCTGTGTCTGCCTATGCGGTCGCTGTGAGGGTCTACCGGGGCAAGTGAAGCGCCTGGCGGGCGTCTGACACATCACAGGACCTCGGTGGAGGCTAGCGGGTGGCGGCCCTGGTGGCAGGGTCCTGAGACGGCCTGCAGTTCTAACAGAGCAGCACGTTCTCCTCTAGGAAAGGCAAGTGGCTGGGCTGTGCTTCTACGGAAGGAGCTTCTGACCACTTGCCATGGTCGCTGTCCGGCTCTGCCTCATATGCCTGTGTCCTGCGAGGCGGGCCATGGCTTTCAAAGTGCTCCAAGGAGAGGATTTCGGGTCTCTGGCCCAGAGGCGGCTGCTTGCCGCAAGCCTCGGAAGAACAGTGACGGCAGAGCCTCATCGCACACCCTGGACACGCGTAGCATCTGCGTCATGCACGTGGGAGGGCAGAGTCAGCCTCTCTTGAGAAGCAGCGGCCGAAGCAGTTCAGGGGGAGGACACAGCAGCCTCCAGCCATGAACAGGACAGCTCCCCGCTTGGCTGGGTCCTGCTCCCGCTGGGGCCTGGGAGTGGGAGAACTTTCTAGGGGTGGCTTTGTGTGTCAGGGCTGTGAGAGGAGCGAGGCTGTGAGGACAGATGGGCAGAGGCAGGAGGACCGGGTTAGGAGGAGGCAGAACCCACCCTGCTAGTGGCACAGAAGGAGCAGGAAAGTCATCAGAGAAGAGAGAGCAGGGCTGGGGTGCAGCTCAGGGTCGAAGGGCTGGGGGCAGGTCGCGGTCCTCCCATGCCAGCGCCAAGCAGAGCAGACACTGGCAGGACCCGTCCGTCCTGCAGACCCTCAACGCCACCCCAGGGGAGCACAGGGGTATCTTCTGTGTGCGGTTTCTGTTTCTGGGTGTTTGTCCCTGTGGCTTTTCCTGTGAAGCTCCGTGCAACTCCCAGGAGGTGCGTCTGGACCCCGGTCCCCAGGGAGGCGGCGTGACTTCTGGAAGCACCGTTCGGAGATAAGCCCCAGACTCAGAGGCGAGCCTCGGGGATGAGCGTGGTCCTTGCGTTTTTAGAACTCAGTTACCCTAAAGATGCCGTGGTCAGAAAACGGCCATTAAAATGCACGATCAAGAAGCATGCAGGAGCAAGTCCAAGAGCAGGCAGTCCCAGCTCCACCGAATTCAATCCATGTAGAGGGTGTCTGCTGTCCCGGCGCACCGCGCAGCTCACCGGTCAGAAGCCCCCTCCAGCCGAATGCCTCTCCTCACCGTCCCCAGGAGCTTTTTCCCTTTTTCCTTTTCCACTCTTTGCCTTGTGGTTCCCTCCAGCTGGAGACCTCTGGTTATTACTAATTTTTTTACCCATACATCCTGCCCGTGCTAACTCAGATGCCTCAAGTCCAGTCTCCACTCCGGTGATATCCCCCTCATCTGAAATAAATGCATAATTGCTCACACCAGACTTTTTGTTCTTAATCCCGTAAAAGTGTGGGGCAGCCAGAGCTGTGATGGCAGGCATGTTACCTGTTTGAATCCCTCCTCGGTCAGTAGCACCTCCTGGGCGCCCTTTCTGCAACCGGCAGCACAAACGTTTAGCTTGTGGAGGGCTCGGCAGCCGGGGTCAGGCACCCCGACCACCCGCGCTGCTCTAGAACATTCTATGGGTTGTGTAAAGCAGCGATTTTTCTATTAATTTTTCTATATTATGTTTTGCCACCAAACCAGACCAACAGCCTGGAGTAGGTTTGGAATTCTTCAAACTAGGTCTGCAGCTGGTGGACTGCTGTGGCCAGAGCCCTGCTGTCAGGGCCTCATTCCTGACTTAGGGGACCCCGTCTCCAGGTCTCCCGGGGACTGCTGGTCAAAGGCAGGTACACTTCAGAGGCACAGCCCTTTCCTTCCTGATTAACCTAAGCGGAGGACTAGCTGGCAGCGTGGGATCAGAGGGTAGGCCCTCCCTCCTAGGACCGCAGGAAGTAGGGGCACAGGGCGGGAAGGCGAGGTGGATGTGAGGAGTAGCGTTTATCGTAAGTAAGTGATGCTGCTTTAGGTGGATGGCCCCTTGCTGTACGTAATTCTCACTACTCCCTCTCTCATTATGAGAGGTTTCACCACCCCCATTTGGAGATTAGGAAACGAAGACCCAGAGGGCTAAATAAATTGGCTGGTTGCCCACAAGGTGATGGCAGAGGTGACGCCCCGCATGGCTGAGGGTGGTGGGGGTGCTGGGAAGGGCCTCTGACAGGGCCCAGGCTCCCCTTCTCCATGCTGCCCCCCCAGCTGTGTGTGCCCTCTCCTCTGTAAGCCACAGCAGTGCTTCTGCAGCTGCCCTCAGTGGGCTCCAGTGGTTAGGGACCTCCCTGAGAGCTGCCCGGGGCTAGAGAGGGGCAGCATCCACCCAAAGGAGCCTCTCAAAATTGAAGACGAAATTGAAGGCAGAGTGTTGGCACATAAAGAAGTGGCGAGAAGCATGCCCAGGTAAGCGAGCAACGATCCCTGAGTGCTTCCCTCCCTCCCCCACCCCACCCCTCCCCACCTTCATCTATCCGTACATGGAATTCATATTCGTGGTGCCAAAATGATGCTCCTGGTTTGCTGCCTTCGAGCAGGATTACAGAACGAATAAAATGCCACAATAGAAGCATAATGTACACTTAATCCACTTCTAAAATTGGGATAGCTCTGATGTAAACAGGACATGAATGCTGTCTGAACCACCCTGTAAAGCGAACCTTGCCTGAGTAGCCAGGAGTAGCCAGTCGGCCGGTGTGGCGTTTGATGTGAGCTTCAGTTTCGTGGCTTGTGTGCCCTCGAAGGCAGGACGCCGCTCACGGTCTTTGTAAACGTAGCGGTATTACTGAGTGTGAAGGCTGTGCTGGGCCCGGGGTTTAGAAATCGTCTGGGGCTCTGAATTCTTCATGATATTCAGGTGTCCTTGTATAAGGGCACTTAACCCCGTGTCCAGATACACAGATCCCGAATGGAAATCCTCTTACGGAGAAAACTCAGGAAACGTGATAAATACAAATGTAAATGTGGTGTCAAGCAGACATTAAGATGGATTTTTAAGAAGAATTTATCGACGTTAGAAGAGAGCAAAGATGATCCTTCTGCTAAATGACTTGAGAGTGTAATTGGCTGACGAGGGTGTAGAAAAACAGTAATAAAAGGAAGTACATTTAATTTGAGCTTGTCACTTCCAGCTTTATAAATTGGTTTATTCCAAATGAATACTCAGTGTTCAAAATTAAATTACCTTGCTTTTTCATTTAATTTTTTTCTCCTCCGACCTTCTTACATGACCCTTAAGCATATCAGCCGGTGGGCGAAAGCGGAACATTGGAGTCCCCTGCACGTGTGCACATTCTCAGGTCTGTTAAGGTCGAGAGTTACATCCAATGAAACGGCATTACGTTGTCACCAACAAACCCAGTGAAATGTTTGGCTCCGGGTGTGTCTTCCTCGGATAAACACTTGTCTGCACGAGCTGGGAATCCTGTTTCCACCATGACCTTTCAAACCACAAGTCTAAGCGTCCCTTCTCCCTTGAGAAAACCTTAGCGAGTTTCTCATGATCACAGGGACCAATTAGATGTCCTCAGGCAGCTCTGCCACCAAAGGTACCTGGGACCCCAGCGATGCTGGTGGTGGAGATCTGCCCAGCCCGGCCTCTGGGAAAGGCACACCCAGGCTGGCACTGACGGGTGAAGATGTCCCTGGAAGGGGAAGAGAGAGAGGAAATCATTCATCCAGGGAAGTCAGGCTAGTGTAACATGGTGCTTCCCAAGGTCCTCTGACCAAGGGACAGCAGGATCACCTGGAAACGTGTTAGAAAGGCAAGTCCTCCGCCCCGCCTCCGAGAGCTGCTGATTGGAAGCTCTAGGAGTGCGGGGCGGGCAGTGATGTGCATCTCACCCGCCCTTTCCGCTGGTTGTGATATGCTCCCTCAAACTTGAGGGTCATGGGGCTCAAGCACCAGGGAGCTTCTGGAGTAAGTGGTCTTGGGAGTGAATCTCAGCTCCGCCACCTTTTACCTGTGTGACCAGGAGCAAGTTACCTAACTTCTCCAGTCTGAGGTCCTTTACATGTAAATGAGGACCATTAAACCGCCTTGGCAGGCTGCTATTAAATACGTTGTACATTATGTTAGATACGTTTCCTGGGAGATGGTGCCTCGTGTACGAATAAGGGGTTAAAACGGAAATCTTCCCGCCTGTGCGTCGACGGAAGCATCCATGTGATTGCTTATCCGACACCAGGCTCGGGGCACCGCACGCCACCGACACCAGGCTCAGGGCGCCGCACGCCACCGACACCAGGCTCAGGGCGCCACACGCCACACAAGTAGACATGACAAAGGAAGTCATTCCAAACCACTCCCCCATTCTTGAACTTCCTCCTTAACTGAACACATAATTGCCAGGCTGGGGGAGAGGAACAGGTGTGGGGAAACGTTGCTAGGCTGTGCATTTCCTATCCTAGCAAGAGGGGACTTCCTGGGCAGCTTGTCCCCTGCAGTTGAGAAGAGGCTCTGTTGGTGCCTGTCTCAGGCCCAAGGAGCCCAGCAGCCTTCTGCAGCCGTGCTGAGTTGGGCTTACATGCCCGGAGTTCATCCCGGTAAGAACTGAGCTTAGTACGCAGCATGGCGTGGGGAGGAGGCTGAGATGGGGTGGTGCGTGGAGGACGGCAGAAGGTCTGAGAAGAGGATGGAGGTACTCCAGCTTCCTAGGACAATGGGGGAGCCAGAGGCAGCCTTCCAGAATAGAGATTCATCTATGAAGTGGAAGGAACAGCAGGAGAGAATCCCAGTAAGACGAAATTCCAAAAATATGCTCAAAAATGTCCACGGGGGAAAGAATCAGTTTCAAACATCTGTCAGATAGAGGGTGGGAAGCCAGTGTATGACAGTACAAGTTCAATAAAAAGGGTTTCTGTTCGTAACACCCTTGTTTCTCCCTGATGCAGCGGGGAGACGCCCAGACAGAGAATCAGAGAAGCCAGTACAGTCCCATCCCCCTGCAGCCCAGGCTGCGGGAGAGAGAGGGTGATGTTACACCAAATTTGCAGCCGATTAGTATCTGGTCTCGACATTCTACCCTCTGAATTGAGATGCTTTGTGACTTAAGTGACCCTCACAATGACACTTCAAAGTAAGCAAAATAGCCGCGGACTTCTAGAGGCTTCCTCTACAGGAAATGAAGGCTATTCTTGAAAAGCCCTCCAAGGGGCAAAGATAGAGCTCGGAAGTAAATTTGAGTTATGCTTGTTCAAGACACACAAACTCACATACACATGCGTGCCAAATGACAGAGTCTTGGTAAGTGGAAGCTATTTGCTTTTATTAGAAAAAATAACATTTTGACTCCTTTTAGAATCAGTAAGATTTTATTAAGTCAGATTTTATAGGTCGAAGTATAAAGACAGACCCATCAATAAGCACTACTTTACTGAACACTAACGGGAACCGGCAGAATTTTCTGGCAGCAATAGCCTTTTCATGGATTCATGGAATTAGAGACTGTAAAGCAGCTTAGAGATCTTCGATGATACAGTAATGAAATTAGAGCATCTCAAGGCTGGGAGAGAGCTAACTGGTCCAGGCAGCCACGCAGCACAACTTCAGGGGGCGCTGTCACATGGCAAACCCGCGAGGAGCACCCCTGCCCCTGTGCTCTGACTGCGCGGCCTGTGTGACCACCGCTGCCCCCTGGCAAAGGGTCCTGGAGGCCCAGTCCCTGTTGAAATTTCAAATCCCCTCTGAATACTCATGCTGTGTGTGCAAAGGCTCCCTGGAACAGGTGACTCTGCTCCCTTCAGAGACCATTTTGCTTTCCAAAAACTGGGATCGCTAAGGCATTTTTACTTTCATATTATTCACTTATATGTCTTTTCACATATATTATTTCAGAGTTGTAGCATCTTGCTACATAGCTTAGATCCTTAGATCCTTAGCCTCTGAGGACACACAGGGCACGTCTGGCTTCTGCTCTGCAGAGCAGCCCTTCAGAAATTCAGGGAAAGGTGATGCGTCCCTTCTGAGTCTAGCTCCTTCAACACTTTCTCATCTGAATGATTGTTTTGTCCCCGCATCCTGCCTGCTCTGGTCTAAACATCTTCTGGTTTGTATGTGATCTTCTTAAAGTGAAGGCAGCTCCCTGAGCAACCAGATCAGATCACTTCCTTCTCCTTTTTCAGGTGAGAAAGGGAAGGTCCAGTGAGGATGCTGCATGTCTGAAACCACATACTTTACTGATTGGAAGATCAACTGCGACCTTCCGAATGGTCAGCTCTGGGCTTTTCCCACTGTGCCGTCTGTCCTTCCTCCAAAGCACAGAGTGTGGGTTTGAGCGTCTCTCTGCTGTTTTTGTTGTGGGGCAATGATTTTTCCCAGCTTACACCTTTCTGCTTGTTGTGTTTGGTGTATGGAGCTGTAGGGACTCTGCAGGCCCACAGCATGAAGAAAATGCCCAGGAGACCAGTTAGCGCTGACCGTCGGGGCAGCTGTTGTGGCCAGGAGGGTCAGGTGCACTCTGGCCACGTTCATCAAGGGAAACGGACCCCATGAAGCCGGTAACTCAGGAACGCCAGTGACCGTCACTCAAAACTGTGGGCTGTCAAGTCAAGGAGTTTTGAGATGCATGATTCCGTGTTACTATCGTAATTATAGCATAAGGATATGTGGACGAGAGGAGAAATATCTCCTGTCGATCTGCTGAGTGTTTACCGATCGCCTACGACATGCCAGGCGCTCTGCAGGCGCTGTAGTGCACACACACGTGGGATCCTAATGGCCACTCTCAGAGGCCGGTGGCATTGTCTCCGTTTACAAATGCTGTGACTCAGTCTCGCAGACATAAGTAAATACTCAGAGCCCAGGGCTGACCATGATGGTGGCATAGCCATGAACCCGGCTTCAGGCCGGATGCCGCATCTTTGCAAAGAACAGCAAAATCTCGGTCACTTACAGCAGAGCACTGTGTGTCCAGCCCGCTCCAGTCACTGTGGCTTTGCAGGGGACCACCACGATCACAGCGTCTAGGAACCTGCGGGAACGTGTGTTCCTGAGCCCAGGGCAGGGTCGGGGCGGGAACATCCACCAGGACAGGGAGGGTGGGAGTCAGCTCTGGCCGGCAGGGCCCAGCCTCGGTCTGAAGCGCATATGGGAACCATAGCGGGCGGGGCAGGGCCGGGCGCACAGCTTGTGGCCAGTCCGGAGGCAACCTTTTGTGACTCAAAGATGAGGAAGGTTGTTTGCAGGGTTGATTTACCTTTTTCCTCTTAGGTTCTGGCCTCCTGAAGTGGAGGCGGGGCAGATAAGCCAGCGCCTTAAAGGTGTAGGATTGAGTGAAAGTCCACGATTTTCGTCCTTGCTGCTGCTGTTATTTCTTCGGTTTGGCCTCCAAACTCAGCCCACTGGGTATATGGGAACGTAGACCATGGCCGGGCCACGTTCCCGCAAAGCACGTGGCCTGACTCCACCGAGAACCCCAAATACTCAGAGGCCTCCTTGCTCTGCCTGGAAGTAAGGCCCTGGGAAAGGGACACAGATTTCAAACCGAACACTGTGTGTCCTATGGGCTGCTGAGCACTAGACTGAAACGCCCTAATGTTTTCCCAGAAAGTCTCAGATAAGCCAGACGGAGGCAAGCTATGCAAGGACAGCAGAGTGTGCGTCCTGGCTCCGTGCGGGTGACAGGTCAGGCCGGGCTTCACGGTCCCTGCCTCTGGCCCCTGGGGCTGCTGTCCTCGCTCTTCTCAGTGCAGGGTCCTGGACTGTCCCCGAGCTCCTCCAGATGAGCTCGGGCCCAGGTTTACTTTTCATTCCTCTTGGATAACTTGCATAGTGTTGGAGCAGGTGCTCTGGTTTCGGACAAAGTCCTATGGTGATGCCCCACGAGAAGAACTAGACGTCGAGAAGGAGACCCATCTTGGGGACCTGTCAGGCTCTGACTCTCTCAAAACCCCCAGACTCTCCTCCCAAAGCACTGGCCCAGCGCCCCACCCCGCCTGGCCTCCACGCCCCCGACCTATGCGGCCCATGGCTCTGCGTTCCAGCTGCTTTCCCCGTATCCAAACAACACAGAAAGACCCCAGAGCCCCAGGGAGAGTAGAGGAGGCTGCGCAGACCCAGGTTTCTGTTTCCTTTTCATCACAGCTTCTTTCCACAGATATTTCACAGGTACCTGCAACTGTTCAGAGGTCGTACTAGTCATTCAGATATTTACCTCTAATCCTGTGATCGTCCTGCCTTATTCCCAGTAATCAGATGGTGAAACTGAGGACGAACCACGGGCTCAGGGCTGTAGCACTGGGGACATGGTGGAGCCTGGACTTAAACCACCTTTGCTGCATCAGAGGCTGTGACCAGACCATGGCGCCCAGGGCGGGACATCGGATCGTGTTCATGTCTGCAAAGCAGGCGTGAGGCGCTGCAGGGGGTGAGGGCACAGGCCACCCAGGAGCCCAGAGGGAGGCGGGAATTCTGCTGGGTGGGCGATCCAGACGACCCTCTGAAGAGAGTGATCTGAGTGCTGCTCTGAAGGAGGAACTGGGGACCGAAAGGTCCTGGGCAGCAGCGGCGGTGGGAGCGAGGCAGGCTGAGAAGAGGCACCCCCCCACCTCCTCACCCAGCCCGCAGGTCTGCCGATTGTGGGAAACCCCATCCGCGTGCAGAGCGTCCCCTGTGATGTGCATGTGACCCTTCCGGGGGGGGGGGGCTGGGGGGGGGGCGGGGGGAGGGGAATTGGGAGAGGCCCCGTCAAGGGTCGCCGTCAGACACATTTTTTAAACGAAAACTTGACACTCTGTGCATTTGATGAAATCGAAGGGACTTGGGGAAACGGTCAGGTTCATCCTTGCTATTTGGAACACGGCTTCTGTTTTACGAGTATGCGGGACTGAACACGAGTGATAAATGGAGACGGGGTAACGGTTCCTTCTCTGCTGACCCATATCCAAATAGGCTATAAAAATGGTAATGCACGTATTCATAATTAACGTGCTAACCGTAAATCAGCTCAGGGCTGAATTATCAGAGCGATGAAATGCACACATCTCCATTGGGGTGGAAATTTGTGTGTGGAAAGTCGGGAAGGCAAACCAAGCCCTCCGAGGTGAGCCCCCTCGTCCACACTGGGGAGGGAGCAGGGAGGCCCGGGTGGGAGTGAGTTGCCCTACAGGCGAACCTCAGGCAGTGTCTCCCCTCCAGGCAGATGTGCAGAACCAGCTGAGCTGAGCTGTGAGCACAGGACAGAACGGAGCAGGACGATGGCAGCCTCGTCTTGTGACCGTTTGGGCAAAGCCCACAGGACTACGTTTTACCCACAAAATGACAACCCACACTCTGGTTTCCTCGGGGGAGCCCCTCACCTCTCGGGAAGCTCCTCGTTAAAGACCTTGCTGGTGTGCAAGGACCTTAGTGCCCCTCTTTGGGAGGCGTGAGGTCGCACAGCTGCTAAGAGCCTGGTCCTATCATTGTCAAGGAGGATAATTCCTTGCGGGAACTTTCACTGGTGGGTGGGAGGGCAGGTCTCTTCTGGGGGAGCTGGGGTCCAGCAGTCTCCAAGAGTGGAGGGTCCCTTAGTCTTCCAGGGAGGGCGGTGGTGACCTGGAGGCCTCCAGGAATGAAAGACTCCACAGGGTGGGTCCTGAGACCCATGAGCCTCTTTCTGACCTGGACCCAGTTAGGTGGGGACCACAACCTACCTGGAGCTGCAGCCCAGAGAGAGACTTGCCCCACTGGGGTGATGGCTGACTCCACAGCAATGTCCCTGGGGGCCTTAGAAAAGTGAAATCTGTGGGTCAAAGGTGATGTGCAATGAAGACATCTCCCATGGCCTCACCTATTTTCTTAAATGAAGGAAGATGGAGGAAAATGAACGTGTATTGAGTGGACGCTGGCTTTGTCTGTGATCGGTGTTCCCTGTCTGTTATCCTGGGTCACCTCCAAAGCTGGAGCCCAGGAGCTGCCCGTTTGCTCCGTGTCACACAGCTGGGGAGTAGTGGGGTCAGGGTTTGAATTCAAGTTTTAGGAAACTGAAGGAATGCTTTCTTGTGCAAACACACACACACACACACACACACACACACACACACACACGACAACAGAAGACTGTGCATCTTTCCTTTCTTTTGAACCGGTCACCCTGTTGCTCTTTCTCAGCTGTGGCCTCTCCTCCTCGCTTTCCGGTCACTGGATTATCCTCACCGCCCTCTAAGCCTCTGTCACGCACAGTCCAAAGATGAAGCGGGGACTTCTTGGGCGGCTTTGAGCTGAGAGAGAAAGCGTAACACTGACAGCCTGTTTTCTCAGGCTCTCGTCTCACCCTCTGAAAATACACCAAATAAATTAAGGTTATTAGGATGTAAGTAGACAGCTCTCAGCGATGAGGAGAGAGTCAGGACCAGGAAAATAATCATCACTGTAACGCCAAGTGTTCGGTGTGCGCCAGCCACGTGTCCTACTGTATCCCAGCCCTCACAAAGCGCCCTGTTTTCCAGCTGAAGAAATTGAGAATCAGAGCAATTTTGAGACTTGGACCAAATGCCACGGCCAGGACACGTCTTCTGGGCATGGTCTGCCCCCCTGCTCTGCCTTGGTTCTCTCTTGTCAGGAAACCACCTCTGGCAGGACGTGGATGGAGCACGAAGTTGCAAGAGGCCAGCCTCACACCCCCTGCGTCCTCAGTGGCTACACTCCAATCCGGCCACAGGGTTCCCTTCTCAGAAATGGGAGGAGAGGCATGTAAGTCCTTCGCAGCTGCCCTCAAAGCCTGTGTCTGAATGGAAATCAGAACGACAAGGCCACGTGTGTGAAAGGACCACGCCAATGAAGGCTGCGTTTCGTCAGGGGTCTCAAGCGTCTGATGGATTTAGCTATGCAGACCAACAATCGTTTAGATGGGGACTCCTCAAAGCTCAGCATCGGGGGCCAGTACCACCAGATACTAGGAGTCATAAAGAGAAAATAGTACAGCATGAAATGGAGTGCTTCAGCCCAACTTCTCTGGGTCTAATCTGGGTCTTCCCCACAGAAGAATCACATAGAGGTGAGGACACAAAGATGCAAACAAATCGAATGGGTTTGCCACGTGGGTGGCTCTGGGTGCAAGTCTGTACTGTCAGGTCACTGGGTGATGGTCCGGGGAGGGAAGGGAGCTGAAGGGAGGAGGCACGTAACACTGTCCTATCACAGCCCCCTGATGGAAAGGGCTGGTCTGGGACTCTCAGGACAGTTCCGCCCCTCAACCCGAGTCCACTTCTTCTTCCGGCAGAAAACCCCCCTCTCCTGAGGTTCTGTCATCTCCTAGAAACTAGGGCTTCGTATGTGAGAATTCAATTCCAGACCCTGAGGCTGGAGAGTCGAAGCTTGCTCACGAGTAAAGGTGCAAATGGTTGTAGCAAGATTAATGTTGGTTGTGGTTATTAACCATATGGTTATTAATAAACTGCTACTTTCAAAAAGGAAAACCAGACCACACTCCTTACTGTTTACTCTTCACGATCCTGGGCATATACAGCTGCCCAGACCCCAAAATTTATGACAACTACCAGTGCGTTGCCAGATGCCCTGTGGAGAGAAGGTCATGGGTTCGTGTAGATGCAGGTAGAGCCTCGTGCATGAGTGCAGGGGTGCGTGCATGTGTAGGCAGCCGTGTATATACGTAATAACACCATCAGACATTCAAGTCCAACGTGCCTGGTTTTGCTCTGTTGCAATGAGAGCATGAAGAACAAAGATGCCGAGTAATTCAACAGAGTCCTCTGCAGATGGCTGGTGGAGCAGCTCCGCTAAGCCGTCAGGCAGTGAGGCTGCATACACCGACTGCACGTGCAGACCCAGATCGGCACGCTTGCCTTCCTTGTGATGACTGCTCGCGTCTCCTCCAGTAGACGGTGGCTTGTAGAGCATTCGAATGATATCGCATTCAGCCCGACCCCCGTGGTCAGCTGAGTCCCGCAGAGAAGACGGTGGGTGCGCTGGCTTCGAGCCCCTCAGGTCTCAGCAGCCCGCTCATCTCAGGTGTGCTTTTCACGCTATTTGTTTCCACGTTCATCTTGAGCACCTCTAGCTGTGCTTCTTCTCCCCCCCTCCTTCCTGGGAAGTTCATCTTCTTTGAAGTCACCCTCCTCTTTCAGGGGTGGAGGACAAGGTCAGCCCCGTGTGAGAGCTGGAGGGAGGGTCAGGGCCTCTCAGTGTGTGTGATGAGGTGCTCCCAGACCAGGATGTCCAGAAGACCCAGGAAGCTGCAGTCCTGCCCCTTCACCCCATCTCCACAGTCACCTTTCTGCAGATGCGACAGCCCTGTGTGCAGAAACCAAACGATGGCCGCTTCCTCCCTCCCTGCTCCCTGCAGAGCTCCTGTCCATCACATTTGCGAGATATCCCAGCGGTGGGTGGTGTACGAGCTCTCACTGGATCTGACCTCCCGGCTGCCCGTGTGCTTCTCAACCTGACGTTCCTTGCAAACCCTGGCGACCTCTTCCTCTTTCTTCCTGTCCTCTTTCTAGCAAAATGATTTTAGGTGTAAAGGATTCCAAAACACACCAGGAAATTATAAATGAAGGCAAAATGCTCGTAGCTTGATCAAACCGAATAGTCAAGGCTTAACGGCAAAGGGCCAGTTCACGCAGCAGGAACCTAATCCGGTTTGGTGAACGCAGCCAGAGCTGAGGCGGTGAGACACCAGCATTTGCTCTCAGTTTACCGATGCTAGGACGTGGCTCTGAAGCCCTTTCTCCCTCTGTCCCGCTCTCACCCGACAGGAAAATCTCGTGTCTCAGCCTTGGAGAAGTTGCAGAGCAGCACGGCTAAGGGCTCGTGTTTGGAACCAGAAATCCTGGTCTGACCCTCGTGTCCGTGACTTTCTGACTTTCAGGGCTGGGGACTTCCCCATGGCTAGTGAAATTCAGCTTCCTCACATGTGATGTGGGTGCAGTGAGACCCGTGCCCCCTGAGTCAGCGATGCCCGGTTGTCCTGCCCCAAGTCCAGGCCACACCCCGCTCCAGTCCCAGGCAGATGCGCCCCCTCGGCAGCACCAGATGCAGGTCCCGGGGGGCCCAGGGGAAGCTGCGTTTGGGAGCTGCAGGGCTGCTGGGAGGATTCGGGGCACGCGGTGGGCCCGGTCCCGGAGCCGGGTAATTCCTGCCATGGCCACCCGCACCTCACCCCACCCTGGCGGGAAGTGTTCCTGTGGGTGGCTGTTTCCTTTTCGCTTTGAAATTCCTAGTTATTTAAGTCGGTGCGAACTTTGAAAGGTAAGCTTTCCCAGAGATCTTGTTATCATTTAGGAGTATGTGTATTGAATATATATTAAATATATACTAAATGTATATATTAAATATGTTACATATGTTGTATTATTTAATGTTATACACGTCTACTATATGTTAAATATAATAATACTATAAGTACATTAGTTTTTCATAAATAATTTTATAGTGAAATGTAGTTTTAATCAATGTGTTGGTATTTATGTTTTTCGTGATTGTCAAAAAAATAGTTGAGGATATTTTAAAAATTTGATAAAATAAGAGGGATGCGGGACTTGGTCAGTCAGATATAAAGAGCTGCGACACAGCCAGTGTGATGCTCATGGGCAGCCTCCGGGAGCCCTGCTGAGCCTCCCGGTAGGAGGTGTGGGGGGAGGTGTGGGGGGGAGATGGGGTGGGGAGGGGTGTGGGGGCGGTGGGGAGGGGGGCGGTGGGGTGGGGTGGGGGGAGGGGTGGGGTGGGGAGGGGTGGGGGGCGGGCGGGCGTCCCGCCTCCTCCCTCCACCTGGAGCAGAGTTGGGCTCACTTTTGTCCTCTCGTATCATTGCCTGGGGTGTGTGACTCTTCCACATGGTCCGGGTCCAATCCCTGTGTGTGTCTCAGTGCTAGGGGCGGGGCTTGGCAAATAATTTTTAATTATTTGGCGGGGAGCAGACACGAAAGCATATTTCTTGGAAGGACTAAAGGACAGAAGAGAGAAGGAGGGCGGAGGCGGGCTCTTCTGAGGGTCCTTGTCCGGACCTGCCCGCCCACACTTGTGCCGTCCTGGCCTCGACTCCCCTCCCCCAGGAACGGGGCCTCCGTCGGCCTCCCCGGTGTGTGTCTTCAGTATGGAGATGTTCTCACTGCCGACTTGTTCATTCGACACATACTCACAGTGCGCATTCTGCACACATTCATGGCACGTGGTGGAGAATCCACTCGGTGCCAGGCAGCTGCAGACGTGAAGTCTCTGCACCTGCACGGACAGACCAAGAGCGGGGCGGGCTTGCTGGCCCTTGCCACACACGTGGGCCCCCGCCATGGGCCGCGGCTCGTGAAGGTGCAGAGAAAGGGCCCCTGACTCAGCCTGAGTGGCGCGGCCGCCAAAGGCCTCAGAGGAGAGTCAGCAAAAGTCTGTAGGAGTTGGCCAGGCAAGCGGCAACCGGGCGATGTTGCAGAGCCGCTGACGGATCCCGCCGGACCTCCGGGGACAGGCGAGGGACCTTGGTCTTTAGACAGAGGACATGTGATGCTCTTAGAGCATTTTATTTTTAAATTTTTTATTGAAGTATAGTCGATTTACTGTGTTGTATTAGCTTCAGGTGTACAGCAAAGTGATTCAGTCACAGATGCGTAGATATCTATTTTTTCAGATTCTTTTCCCTTATATAGGTTATTACAGAATATCGAGTACAGTTCCCTGTGCTATACAGTACGTCCTTGTTGGTTTTCTATTTTATGTAGTGTGTATATGTTAATCCCAAACTCCTAATTTATCCCCCCTCCCCTTAAAGCATTTTAACCAGTGTGCTGATCCAACAAGATTTTTAGAAGTGTTTTATTTCAAATAATTTTAGGGTCACATAAGAGCTGCTGAGAAGCACAGACCCACCGCGTGCTCCTTGCCCCACTCTTGCCATGAGAACATCTCATGCAACCTGAGGACGGTGAAGCCAGGGAGCTGACGCAGGTGCAATGCCCTTCATACTGCAGACCTGCTCAGATCCCACCAGCTCCCATCTGCGCTCTTTTTATTTCTTTTTTCTGGGGCTGGGGAGTGTGAACTTCTGTGACATGGTATCACACGTGTGCATTTGTGCACAGACGTTCTTCTGCACTCGCAGCCTCACCACATTGCGCCCCTGAGGACCACAGACCTCTCTCCGTCAGGGAGATTTTGTCACTTGAGAACAACCTAGGATGATGTCATACAGCACGTGGCCCTAGGAGATTGGCATTTTCACCAGCAAAATAACCTCGAAACCCACCTGGGAGGTCCTGGCATCCACAGCTTCCCCCTCATTGAGGGGTGACATCCCGCTGCAGGGGTGCACCTGGTTGAGCACTCATCCATCTGTTGAAGGACAGTTTTCTTTCCCAGGTGTTGGTGGTTATGACCACCACTGCTACGAACCTTTGTTTATGGATTTTTGTGTTGACGTGAGGGCTGATTTCTCTCACGGCCTCAGGAGCAGGGCTGGGGCCACAGGGCGAGCGAAGGCTGAGCATTTTAAGGAGCTGCCCCCGTTCCCACTGGGAGCACTTGGCGTCCCCACCAGCGACATGGGAGCAGTCAGATTCCTGCCTGTGCTCCCCAGCACGTGCTGCGATTGGCATTTCCTGTTTTCATCTTTCTGATAAGTGTGTGGTGGGGCCTCTGGTGGCTTTACTTTGCATTTCCCTGCCAGCTAAGGGTGCTGAGAGTGTCTGTCCTCGTGTCTATCTGCGGTCTGTACGTCCTTTGGGAAGATGTCTGTCCGGGTCTTTTGCTCATTTTCTAAGTGGATGGTTTGTTCCCTTCTGCTCGGTTCTGAGGTCCTTCGACCGCTCTGGATACAGTCCTTCATTGGGCTGGTGACCTGCACACACTTTCTTCAAGTCTTTCCATCTGCTGAGCAGGGGCTTTCTCACAGAAAAATACTTCTATGTAATTTTTATGAGGTTCAAATGCTCCAGTTTTTCTCTTCTGACTTGTGCTTTGGACGCCAGGTAAGGAACTAATCCAATGTTTTCTTCTAAAAGTTGTATGGCTTTACATTTGAATCTATGATATGTTTTCAGGTATCTTTTGTGTAAGGAAGGGTGTGCTGATTTTCATTTCAGAAGGACTCCTCTGGTGCACCAGAGGAACCGGTAATGCAGGGACAGAGCTGAGGGCCGGAGCGGGCAAGGTGAGGGACGTGGGATTGCAGGATGCACGGCAGATTTTGACCCTGATCAAAATCACATGTGTGTGTGCATGCATGTGCATGTGTATATGTACACACGCATTTGTGGATTCATTCATACACACATGCGTGAGTTTTTGTGCATGTACATGTACGTGTGTGTGTTTGGTTTACGTCTTTATAATCATGTAGAGAAACCCCCTTCAACCCCAACTCCTGAGATTTTCTTAAACCTTTAGAGAGAAATATTTTAGAGTTTGGAAGATTAATTTGAAAACCAAACCTGTTTTAAAAGACAAATTATTCATTAGTATGCATGCATGTATGTACCACAATCTAGGGACTAGTGGTTTAGAATATGGTTATTTCCTCATTCTTGTTAAACCGGATTACCTATCAGCACATTTTGTGAGAGGAAACGTTGTATAAGCCTGGTGTAGACTGGCTCACGTTGGGTGTGACACTGTGTGCAGCGGTACTTCCGGCTGCTGCCTTGGGCATTAAAAAAATAGTGCCTTTGGAGGTGAGAAATTAGACTTTGAATCTGGTGCTAGAAAAGGACATGAAGAAGCTTTCAAATGATCTCAGTGAAACACCCCAGAACCCATGACACATTGGCAAGTTCCAGGGAAGAGGAAATGGATATAAATGCAAAAGCAGAGATTCAGCCCTGACTTGAAAGGGCACGTTTTGGACACTGAATTGCTGGCTGCATAAGTCCTCTCTGGAGGGTCGCGAGGCTGTTTGCCGACATTGATTTGAAAGCCTCCCAGCGTGGCTGTGCGCTGCCTCCTGCAAACAATGGTGATATTTCAGCGCCCTGCAGTGTGTGATGTAGTGCCGGAGGCGCGCTGTTTACCACGCCACGAGGATGGTGACTTGTTAAATCAGTGCAGTACTTTCTGCAATGCACATGTTTAAAAATCTCCATTTTTTCCCATTTTTCTGAACTTCCGATTAGAGTTAACAGTATTCGTGATTCTAGGCTAGGGGTGCTTCAAGCACTTTTTCTGATTATGTTCTGCCCATGTGTGCGTCCTTTCCCATATTCTTGTTCTGTCTTTTCCAGTTTATGGGAAAAGCAAAATGGGCTGTGATGCAGGCGTCCACTGCCCCTCACACCTCCAAGCATCCTTCCTTCCAATGCACCCTAAAGCAGAAAAGAAAGCCAAGTTCTAATTCCCATCACTTTTGCCTTCTTGTTGGTGGTGAGTGGGCACCATTTCTGTGTCTTGGAGATCAATCTGGGGAATTTTGCACTAATTTATAACTGTTTTATTTCACTATGGTTGGGAGCTGATCCGAATGCTTTTGTTAGATACAAGTATTTGCATTAACCGTGGGATTAATGAATAGGGGGGGAAGTCAGGCACGTGTGTGTGTGTGTGTGTGTCAATTTCTTTTCCCTGTACAGAGCTCAATATTTCACTCTCTTTGGCCTTAGAGGAAAAACAATCAATTTTTCAGAAAAAATTTCTCAAATATAGTTGTGACTTCTTTTTGTTTAAGAATTCATTTTTAATTATTTTCTTAAAAAACCTTTAGAGTAAGGAAGTTCTTCCTAATCAATCCTAAATCTTTCTTGTTGCAGCAATGCACAATTTCTTTGTTTTCCCTTCTCCCCCCACCCCTCCCCTCTCACCTCCTTTGTTCCTTCTTCCATCCTTGGTATATCTGATGTGTATTTTCTACAGGGGAGCTCACTGGGGTATAAACAAAGCTATCGATTATCTCTTTCATCTCTGGATCTTTATTTTATTCATTCATTTATTCAACAAGAAATTATGGAGTCCTATGCTGTTCACAACTCTTTGCTGGGTACCAGGGAGACAAAGGAGAAGGCCATACCATGAACCCTTATGAGTCTATGGACCTGCTAGGGAGTCAGGTAGGTGAACATACCACCAACCCAGGGAGCCAGGTGCTCTGAGCACATTTGTATATTATGCACTTGCCTAGGGGCTCCTCCAGACCAGGGACTGTGTGTTTGGAAGAGGCAGAAAAACACCGTCCCTGAGCAGGGGCGGTGCTCACGTCCCGTCATGAGAGCTACCACCAGCCACTCCCACGCCACATCTGCCTGTTCTTCACTAAGGACTGAACAGGCAATTGAGATCCAGCATAACCCTCTGACTAAGCCACTCTCGCGGTGCCAGGGGAGGAGAGGCTTCCAGGATGGTAGGTAAGGATGTGGTTGTAGGGGTAGAGAAGGCTTCCCCAGGGAGAGGATGACGGTCACCCAGGTGTAGAGAACTTCCACACACCCAGGGCTGTGTCTGAATGTCTGTGTCCCCAAGATCCATATGTTAAAAACCCAACCCCAGTGCCATGGCATTAGGAGGTGGGATCTCTGGGCAGTGATGAGGTCATGAGGGTGGAGCCTTATAATGGGATGAGCGCCCCTATGAAAGACCCCAGAGGTGCCAGGGTGGCAGAGTAGGAAGGCCCTGAGCTCACTGCCTTCTGTGGACACACCAAAATTGCAGCTACCTACAGACCAACTATTGCTGGGAAAGACTGATAAATACGCAGAAAAGATCTCCCACGACTAAAGACATAAAGAAAGAACTGTGAGACGGGTAGGAGGGGTGGAGACACAGTACAGTCAAGACCAAGTCCCTCAGGGTGCGCAACCCACAAATGGGAGGATAATTACAATGCCAGAGGTTCTCCCCAAGGAGCGAAGGGTCTGAGTCTCACACTGGGCTCCGCAGCCTGTGGGTCTTTTACTGGGAAGATGAGCCCCCAGAACGTTTGTCTCTGAAGGCCAGCAGGGCTTAATTTCAGGAGTCCCAGCGGGCTGGGGCAAATAGAGACTCCACTCTTAAAGGGAGAACATAAAATCTCACAACCTCCAGGACACAGGCAGAAACAGGAATTTGGAAGGAGGCTGGGCCAGACCCATCTTCTGATCTTGGTGAGTCTCCAGGGAGGGTGGAGGCAGCTGGAGCTCACCTGGGGATGGAGATGGTGGCCACAACCTTTTTCAGAGCTTGTTCTACCGCATGGACACTGGCACTGGGAAGCACCACTTTGGAGTCCTCTCTCTATCTTATTAGCCCCAGGCCCCAGCCCTGCCCCTGCCCAACAACCTGTAGGCACCACTCCTGGCATGCCCCAGGCCAACCAAATAGCCTGGAGGAGACACAGCCCTACCCACCAGCAGGCCTGCTCCTTCAAGACATCCCTGAGCCCACAGTCACCTCGGAACCCTGCCCTGTCTACCAGAGGGTCCAGAAACCAGTCCCACACACCTCTGTGCTGTCACTGGCACCAGATCTCACAGGGCCCTGCAGCCAGAGACGCTGGGACTTAGCTTCGCCCACCAGTGGACCAGAACTAACCCAGGGAACAGCCTCACCCACCAGTGAGCAGGGACCAGCCTCAGGGCTCCCTGGGCCCCAGCCCAGGCTGCCAGTGGGCTGACACACCAAATCTGGGACCCCCAAGGCCAAGCAGCCAGAGACCCCTAAAGATGCAGAAGAAGCTGTTCACAAAGTTCTACATCCACTTATGATAAAACTTTCAACAAAGTGGGTATAGACGGAACAGAACCTCAACTTAATAAAGGCCATGTATGATAAGCCCACAGCTAATATCATACTCATGGTGAAAAGCTGAAAGCATTTCCTCTAGGGTCAGGAACAGGACAAGGGTGCCCACCCTCACCACTTTTATTCAACATAGTGTTGGAAGTCCTAGCCACAGCAATCAGATAAGAAAAAGAAATAAAAGGAATCCAAACTGAAAGAAGGAAGTAAAGCTGTCACTGTTTGTAGATGACATGATACTACACACAGAAAATTCTAAAAACTACAAGAACTCATCAATGAATTTGACAAAATTGCAAAATACAAAACTAATATACACAAATCTATTGCATTTCTATGTGCTAACAATGAACTATCAGAAAGAGAAATTAAGGAAAAATTCCCATTTACCATCACATCAAAAAGAATAAAATATTTAGGAATAAACCTACCTAAGGAGTCTAAAGACCTGTACTCTGAAAACTATAAGACAATGATGAAAGGAATCGAAGATGACACAAACATATGGAAAGATATACCATGTCCATGGATTGGAAGAATTAATATTGTTAAAATGATGATACTACCCAAGGCAATCTACAGATTCAATGCAATTCCCTATCAAAATACCAATGGCATTTTTCACAGAACTAGAAGAAATAATTCTAAAATTTGTATGGAAACACAAAAGACCTTGAAAACAATCTTGAGAAAGAGGAACAAAGCTAGGAGATATTGCATTCCCTGATTTCACCATATTACAAAGATACAGTAATCAAAATAGTATGGTACTGGCACAAAAACAGACACATCTATTAATGGAACAGAACAGAGAGCCCAGAAATAAACACTTATATTGGCAATTAATCGACAAAAAAGGAGGCAAGAATATATAATGGGGAAAAGACAGTGTCTTCAATAAATGGTGTTGGGAAAACTGGACAGCTCCATGCAAAAGAATTAAACTGGACTACTCTCCCACATCATACACAAAAATAAATTCAAAGTGAGGCCTGAAACTATAAAACCTCTAGAAGAAAACATAGGCAGTGCACTCTTTGACATTGGTCTTGGTAATATATTTTGGGCTGTGTCTCCTCAGGCAAGGAAAACAAAGGCAAAAATAAACAAGCGGAGCTACGTCAAACGAAAAAGCTTTTTCACAGAGAAGGAAACTGTCAGAAAAATGAAAAGGCTGCCTACCGAATGAGAGAAGATATTTGCAAATGACATATATGATAAGGGGCTAAAATCCAAAGTATACAAAGAACTCAAACGACTCAACATCAACATCAACAGCAAAAACAACCTGATTAAAAATGGGCAGAAGATTGGAATAGACATTTTTCCAAGGAAGACGTGTAGATAGCCAAGAGGCACATAAAGAGATGCTCAGCATCTCTAAGCATCAGGGAAACGCACATCAAAACCACACCTCACAGCTGTCAGAATGACTATTATCCAAAGACAACAAAAAACAAGTGTTGGTGAGGATGTGGAGAAAAGGGAACCTCCTACACTGTTGGTGTGGATGCAATTTGGTGCAGCCACTGTGGAAAACAATATAGAGGTTCCTCAAAAAAATAACTAGAACTACCATAGATCCAGCAGTTCCACTCCTGGGTATCTGTCCAAAGGAAACAAAAACACTAATTCAAAAAGATACGTGCACCCCTATGTTTATTGCAGCATTATTTACAATAGCCGAGATATGGAAGCAACCTGTGTCCAACAGCTGATGATTGGATAACAAAGATGTGGTACATATATATACAATGGAATATTACTCGGCCATAAAAAAGAATAAAACCTTGTCTTTTGTGATAACATGGATGGCCGAGAGGGTGTCACGCTAAGTGAAATAAATCAGACAAATATCATGCAGTTTCAGTTATATGTGGAATCTAAAAACAGCAAACAAATGAACAAACCTAAGCAAACAGAAACAGTCACAGATAGAGACAACAAACAGGGGTTTGCCAGAAGGGAAAGGAGTGGGGAGAGGAGAGAAACAGGTGAGGGAGATTAAGAGGGACAAACTTCCAGTTGCAAAATAAATGAGTCATGGGGATGAGATGCACAGTGTGGGGAATACAGTCAATAACTAAGCAATGTCTTTGTATGGGGACGTATGGTGGGTAGACTTACGGTGATTATTTTGTAATGTATAGAAATATTGAATCACTATGTTGTGTACCAGGAACTCACGTAGTGTTGTAGGTCAGTCATACTTCAAAAACAAACAGTCAAACAGACTCATAGAGGGAGAGATCAGATTTGTGTTACCAGAGCTGGGGGGTGAGGGGAGGGGGAATAGGATGAAGGTGGTCCAAAGGTACAAACTTCCAGTTATGAGATAAATAAATACTAGGGATATAACATACAACACGAGAGATATAATGAACACGGCTGTGTGTTATATTTGAAAGTTAAGAGAGTAAACCCTAGAGTTCTCATCAGAAGAAACAATTTTTGCCTTTTAATTGTTTTTCTATTTCTTTATATGTAACTATATGAGATGATGGATGTTCACTAAACTTACTGTGATAATCATTTCCTGATGTATGTAAGTCAATCCTTATGCTGTACACCTTAAACTTAAACAGTGCTGTGTGTCGATTATATTTCAATGAAACTGGAAGAAGAAAAGGAAAATAAAGAGGCCGAAGAGATCCCCTCGCCCCCTCTTCCTTGTGAGAACAGTGAGAAGTCTGCAACCCGGAAGGGCCCGCCCAGCTGTGCGGGCACTGGATCTCGGACTTCGGTCTCTGGCGCTGTGAACAATCAGCGTCCGTGGTTATCAGCCGCCACCACCACCCCCGACTCCAGCCCCCCGGTCTGCATGGTCCTGTTAGAAACGCCCTGGTGGACACAGACACCAGGGCTCAGCGCATTTCAGGGCAGGTGGCTTACTCTTTATGTCCTGAAGCTAAACAGGAACTACTTACGAAAAAGGAGTCGGTCTTATTTATCTTAGGTGTATTCTCAGTGTCCGGTCACTGCCTGGCACGTAACTCTTACTCAGTAAACAATCACTGTTAAATAATCCAACTAATAGATGCGTTTAATCAGTGCTGTACTGGCACATGCTACAGAACTATCCAAAAATGAAAAATAAAAAGCCCGGATTGTAGGATTTGCCAATTTCAGCAGTGTAAATACTCCCATCATGTCTGATTTCAAGCTACAACGTGATGTCAACCGGCTTACAAAATTCCTGAAAAAAAAAAAAGTTGCTCCCACAAACAAGCAACTCC
This sequence comes from Stenella coeruleoalba, assembly GCF_951394435.1. Classification (NCBI taxonomy): domain Eukaryota; kingdom Metazoa; phylum Chordata; class Mammalia; order Artiodactyla; family Delphinidae; genus Stenella; species Stenella coeruleoalba. The sequence continues at coordinate 88,277,027 of NC_137159.1, forward strand.
AGGAAACCACTGCTATTCATCCTTCACCCGGTGTGCCAAGATGGGAAACCATAAATGCAAGGGTTGCAGCATCATATCCAGGAAGGCTTAGCTGGGTGCATGTTAAGAGTAGTTGCGCTGGTTACTATGCGTGACTGAGAGCCCCTCTGAAGTCCTACAGTGCCCGTTCTCTGAGCTATCGCACAGATGCTCTGATTGCATGGAGGTTTGAATCCATATCACTGGCTCTATAAGAGTTTTTCCATGTTGAGAGTTTCCTTTTTCAAAACGACATGTGTCCTGGGGGCAAAATCCATGCGGGCTGGTCTGGCTTCGGGGCTGTGGGCCCGGGTGAGTGAGCACGCCTGCACCCCTCCAGGGATGGCCGACAGCAGGGCCCAGGGAGGATGGCTGGTGGGGCCTGAGCTGGGCCTCGCAGGCAGGCGAGGCATGATGGGAGGCAGCGGGAGGAGCTAGGAGCAGCCCAGGCACGAGGGGCATGAGTCCAGAGCCGGCGCGGGGCCAGTAGCTGCCGCACTGCCCTCCAGCCGGGAGTCATGGTCTGAGGACCTGGTGGTCGGGAAGCCGGAGGATGCTGGGCGAGGGGTCAGCAGAGCTCTGTAGGCAGTGGGGCCTCTGAGGGGTGGGGAGCACAGAGGGGCTCACCAGGGAAGCCCTTCGTTGTCTCCTAACCCCTGGATGGATTAGGTGACAGCAGCTTAGATTGAGCTGGAAGGCGGCTCCCCAAGCCAGAAGGCCTGCGGCCCAGCTCCACCCCGGCTGCTCACCTGTGGACGTCCCGTCCTATTCTCTGTCGTAGTAACCGATGTGCTCTGTGTCCCCACGTCCCTTTACAAAACGCACAGATTCTCCTTGCAGGGGTGTCGGGTTTTCCTGGGCCTCATTCCGAGGGTGGTGCCTGCTGACTCAGCTCCCAGCCGGGGGCTCTGAGTCCCGACCTGGGCTTGATGATGTTCTGGGTGGCTCACCTGCTCTCCGCACAGCCTCCCAGCTCAAGTCAGGACCACACACCTTCGTCTGTGCCTGGACTGTCCAGCACCTGCTGCCCAGGTGACCAGGAGGGACCCGCCAGCATCTCAGGCCATGAGGGCGACGAGGCCACATCTCAAATCCCCTTCAGATCAGGTTTCTGCCTTGGCTCAGAGCTGTCCTCACCCTCCAGCTTAACCTACTCTCCACGGAATCGCCAAGCTCACCAGACATGGGACCAAGAAAAGGGGGGTCTGAAAAACTCACCTGTATAGTTATTCTAAATTATCCATCTGTGGGACACGTGGAGGAGTGGTTTTCCTGGTGTGGAATAGCATGTTTCAGTGTCTAGAAATGTTCAATATTAGAAATGTTGGAAAAAATTTCAATGTATATATTTTTAAAGGAGCTTTATACAGAGGTGTGTGGGTATGTGTATCTGTGTGCTTGGTGTGTGTCTTTGGGCAGTGTGTGTGTGTGTGTGTGTGTGTGTGTGTGTGTGTGTGTATGTGTGTGTGTGTGTGTGTGTGTGTGTATGTGTGTGTGTGTGTGTGTTTTGTTTGGATGTGTGTGGGTGTGTATGTGCTCATGTCTGCGTGTGTGTGTGTTGAGTATGTGTGTGTTTCCTCCATTCACGGGCAAAGCCTCGCAATCAAATTACTCAGAAGCACTTTCAGATCGACTTCCATCTCCCTCCATCTTACAGAAATCTGGCATTTAATGATCTCTGAAGCCGTTACTGCATCTTTCTGCCATTTCGGAGGGAGGACAGGGCGAGTCAGAAGGAAACCACAGGCTCTTACAGGGCAGTCGAGACGGTGTTGATATGATTTGCCGTCCGCACTCTGGCCTCCCTGCCCTCTGTCCCAAGAGCAGAACCTGGAGACGGAGGGACGGGCTGGCTGGAGCTCCTGTTCACAGGCGGCCGGGCCCCAGCTCGCGGACCAGCCTTCCACCTTGTGAGGGCACGGAGCCTGAAGCTGCCGCCCGCCTGGTGAGGGGGGCTCCCCCAGGCACGGACTGCAGACACTGGACTCAGGGAAAGCAAGCAGCAGGCGGAGGACGGGACACAGGAGGAGGGCACAGAACCGAGCGGCCTTTCTGGCAGCAGAGGACAGACGGCTGCTCCGGGAAAGGAGTCCATGGCGCCACGGGGTCGAGTGGCCTCACACCACCCTCCTTGCCTCCTCAGGGCCGTGGGGCCTCTCAGATATGGCTCTGCCTCGGAGGCTCTGCTTCCCCACCTGCAGGTGCGGGGCAGGGGCGGAGGGGCAAGGCCTCCAGCAAACCTCCAGCGCCCGGACCAGAAGCCCCGCCCACTCCCTCGCCGCTGTCATCTCGGGGCGCCCCACTGCGCCTGCTGCTGCAGGAAGCCCCGTGGGTCTCGTCTCCTGCGGAGGGGAGAGGCGCCCCTGATCTGACACGGCCTCACGCCATCGCCCAGCAGCAGCTCGGCGGTCAGGAGGCTCCCGCTCGCAGGTCCTGCAGCGCTGCGTGCCTGGTCACCAGAAGGGACAGGGCGGCCGATGTCCGTTCCAGCTGCGCCCGGTCAGACACGGGCCCTGAGCCCCCAGAGTCCCGCGTCTCCAGCGCCTGCCGCCCCTGTCACGCACACTGGACGCTGGGCACTGGGCGCTGGGCGGCTGGGGCAGGCCCCGAGGCCACAGCATCTTTGCTGGAAACAAAGTATCCGCCAGGAGGAGGCCGAGGCCTCCGACCTTGGCCCTGGGCGTTCTCGGACGCTGCCCTCCGGCCGCCCCGGCCTCCCGCGTCCGGCTGCTGGGCCTCAGCTCCGGGGGCTCGGCCGCAGCCCTCATCCCGGCTCCTGACTCGGCCCCATCGTCCCCGTCCCTGCCCCTCTGCTCATTTCGCGTGTCCTCCTTCCCTTCTAACCCCGACAGCAAAGGGCTGGGGGCGTCCACCGCACAAACCCTCCTGCAGCAGCTTCGTGCACCCTCGGGGGTCGGGCCGCTGGGCCCCTCCGGCCTCGCTTGCTGAAGGAGCGCCTGGCCCCTGATGCCCGCTCCCGCCAAGCACCCCCGATTCTCCCCGCGCCGCTGGAGTGTGGTCAGGGCCTGGCCGCCCGCGCCCCAGCGTCTGCGCTTGGCCCAGAAGCCCAGCTGAGGGCCGCTCGCGCCGCGGCCCCGGCTCCGCAGCGGCGGCCGCGCTGGGGCTTGAGGCTGCATCCACTTGCTCGTGCTGCGTCCTGTACAATTCCTCTTGACCGCCGCTGCTTCCCCGTCTGCTGGTCCCGTGAACATTTTGCGGCCATGACGTGACCCCAGCTCAGAGTCCTCTTTGTCGACTGGCCTGCAGTCCGGGGTCACAGGGCCCAAGCAGCTGCCCCAGGCCGGCCGGGAGCTGGCTGCCGGCCTCTGCACCGGGACCGAGCCGGCAGGCCCCACGGCCGTCCACCTCCCAGGAGGGCCGCTGGTTCCTCGAGGGTGCCGTGTGCTGCTCGTTCAGGGTGGACTGCAGCCCCTGCTTCCTGGAGAGCGTTCTCAGCTGCTAGTCTCATAAGCTCGCACACACTGGGACCTTCCATCGCAGACCACAAGTGACCCGGAGGCCAAGAGGATAGTGGCAGGCGGTCAGGATTCCCCTCTGACCTGCAGGTGGTCCTGTCGACCCTCCCAGCTTGTGACGCCCCCGAGTCCCTCCCCGCCCTCACCCCCAGGCCTGCAGGCAGGGGAGGGTCCCCGGGACGGGGCCCAGGTGGAGGGCATGGACTGTGTGCAGCCCGGCCCGAGGTCCTGCTTCAGAGACGGGGCTTGACCTGGCCACGGACTGCAGCTGTGTCCACGGCCCGGGCATCCACCACATACCCACCAATTCCCAGACTCTTTTCCTTTTGCCCTCAGGCCCTGAGCCACCTTGGTCCTGCCTTGGGCTGCCTCTCCAGAAACCTCTGGACTCAGCCCCTCCTGCCTCAGGGGGGCCCGCTGGGCTCCCCTCACACACTGGGGCTTCCAGAGGCGGCACCTCCTCCTGTCTCTGGGGCTGTCTGCACCGTCAGCACGGTCTGAAGGTGGCACAAAATCGGTGCCCTGCAGGCTCGCCTTAGAGCAGAGGCTGTGATGAGCAGTGGCCTCCCCTCTGGGCGCCTGGCAGTGAAGACGCAGAGCCTCAGGCAGGCAGGGGCAGGCGGGTGCAGGGCTACTGCCCACCTCGAAGGGCAAAGGGGTTCTGGAGCCTTTGTGACGGGAAGGCAGGACCCACGCCTGCAAGACCCTTGCTGCTTCTTCCTCCCCGAGCACCAGGGCTGTTCCCACACTTTGATATGCGGCACTTGGTCCCAGCCGGGCCTGCTTTTCCGTCCTCAGACTCCCTGACATTCCTCCACCATCTGCTTGCTTGCTGGAGAATAAGGGCGTGGGCCCCTCAGCTCCACTGGCCCCAGAGGCGTTCAGCCCGAAGGGCAGGCAGAGCTCTGTGATCGTGGGGTTAAACCCAGAACGATACTCGCACGTGGTGAGATCAACGGAGAGGATGAGCTCGTCTTCTGGCTCACAGTAGACCAACACAGCATTTCCACGGCAGAAGGAGCGGGCTTCCGGACCACATTCCTGTATTTAATACGTATCTTGTACAAAACCAACACTTGGTTAATTTCTACAAGGTGGTCGTTTGGAATAAGCTTTCACCATAAGGGCTGAAAAACAAAATTCATTCAACAGATATTCATCGGATCCACGATGCTTCACCATAGATTCACAAGAGTACAAACAAACACATCTTTCAGGGAACAATAGGAAAACCCAAACAGCCAGATTATGTTTTTCCTGCGATGCTTTTGTCAAGAAATAGAAAAGTAACGTGGGTATTTCAGCACGATCTGGGAGAGCGAGGTCAAGGAGCTCTCCGAGGGCCCTGCAGAATCAGCCCAGGCACTGGAGCCCGGTGTCCGGTGGGGTCTTCCCCAGCGGTCCCGTCAGGACCTGGTCACCCCTTGGGAAACCAAGGCCCGAGGCCCAGTGTCTGTTGCCCGTGGGCTCCGAGCCGAGGGCGGAGGGGTTGGGAGGACAGCGCCGGCCTCCACGGGGCAGCCTCCCTCTCTTCCAGCGGCTCACCTGAGCAGTGCAGCCCGCAGAGCAGTGATGACTGTGACGCCTGGTGAAGCACTTCATTCCGCGCATTTAAATGATGTTTGGACGGTGCACGGAGCAATAATCTGTGTCTGGTGAGGGACTCGGCCCTTCCTGTCTGGTCACCGGCTGTCGGTGAGCGCTGGACGTGCCCAGCCCTGCCTCTGGGAGAGCCAGAGAGGCTGCATTTCTGACAAACTTGCAGGGGCCCCCAGGTGAGCCTGACACATGACGCCTCCCCACTTTACGCCCCGGAGACAGAGGCTTCCAGGTGCCAGGACTTGGGGGCTTTGTGGCTCTGGTTTCTCCCAGCTCTCAGCCCCACACCATCCAGTCCACCCGGTGCTGGTTCCCCAGCCCCGTCCCTCCCCGCACACCACGGATTAATTACAGAGTATCATGGATGCCACTAGCTGAGCCTCAAACAGAGAAGAACCAGGCCCATTTATTTGTAAATTGCACCTGCAGAAAGACCTGTCCAGTTCTTCCTCCGGACTAGGTCTGTGCAAGAACAAAACAGCCGACTCCCATGAAGCTCTGTGATGTGACAGCAGGGAGGTCAAGAAAATGTGATTTATAAGAACCTTCGTGCTGAAATAATGAGTCCGAACGGTAAAATTAATTTGAATAGAAATATAATTGGGCTAAAAAATGAAGCAGTTTTATTGTCACATTTTGTGAGAACTTATTTTTTTCTTCCAGTTTTATTGAGATATATATTGGCCTGCAGCTCAGGATAAGTCTCAGGTGCACAGCACAATGGTTAGACTTACCCACATCATGAAATGACGACCACAGTAAGTTTAGTGAACATCTATCACCTCATGGAGGTACAACATTAAAGAAATAGAAGAACCTTCTTTCCTTGTGATGAGAACGCTTAAGATTTACTGTCTATCAGCTTTCATAGGTAACGTAGAGCTGTGTTAATTATACTAATCACATACGTGGCATGTCTCATACTTACCTTATAGCTGGAAGTTTGCACCTTTCAACCACCTTCATCTAGTTCCCCCGCCCTCTGTACCCTCCTTTGGTAACCAAAAATCTGGCCTCTTTTTCTATGAGTTATTTTGTCAATTTGTTTGTTTCTGAGGTATAATCAACCTACAACACCATGCTAGTTTCTGTTACACAATGTAATGATTCAAAATTTCTATACATTTCAAAATGATTACCGTAAGTTTAGTTATGATCTGTCACTACACAAGATATTTTATAGTTGTTGACTATATTCCCCACACTGTACATTTCATCCCATGACTCATTTATTTTGTGACTGAAAATTTGTACTTATCAATCTCCCTCACTTATTTCTTTCATCCCCCAAACCCCCTCCCCTCTGGCAAACACCTGTTCGTTCTCTGAATCTATGACTCTGTTTCTGTTTAGTTTTGCTTGTTCATTTGTTGGTTTTTTTTAGAGTCCACATATAAGTGAGATCATACAGTGTTTGTCTTTCTCTGTCTGACTTACTTCACTTAGCACGATACCCTGTAGGTCTATCCATGTTGTCACAAATGTCAAGAGTTCATCCTTTTTTACGGCTGAGTAATATTCCATTGTATATATGTACCGCATCTTCTTTTATTCATTCATCTGTTGATCGGCAGGTAGGTCTCTCCCATATCTGGACGGCTGTAAATAATACTGCACTGAACATAGGGGTGCATACATCTTTTTGAATTCGTGTTTTTGTTTCCTTCAGATAAACATCCAGAGGTGGAATTGCTGGATCATATGGTAGTTCTACTCTTAACTTTGCGAGGAATCTCCAGCCTGTTTTCCACAGTGGCTGCACCAATTTACAATCTCACTAACAGTGCACAGAGGTTCCCTTTTCTCCGTGTCCTTACTAACACTTGTTATTTTTAGACTTCTTGATGAAGACCATTCTGACAGGTGTGAGGAGGTATCTCATTGTGGTTTTGATTTGCATTTTCCCCACAATTAGTGACGCTGATCATCTTTTTATGTTCCTGTTGGCCATTGTATGTCTTCTTTGGAAAAATGTCTACTCAGGTCTTCTGCCCAATTTTTAATTGGGTTGTTCGGTTTTTCAATGTCTAAGTGAGAACATTTTTTTCTAACTCATTGTAAGCTTTAAAAAATATCTCCTTTTAAAAGCTGTGATGCGAGCCCCCTTCTTTCCTGTGGAGCTGCCTCTGGCGTGGGAGCCTCGGGGCTAGAGACTCGACCCACCCAAGGTGCGACTGCATCCCTCGAGGTCCTGCTGCTGTCTGCAGCCCTCAGCCCCCACAGAGTGAGAGCGGGCTTCATCAGGCCCTGTGCCCCGATGGTGCTGGCAAAGCCCCAGTGACCACAGGTGGGCACAGATCGCAAGGTGGGTGTCCAGCCTTGCCCCGGCCTCGCTCGGCCTCTCCTACCCCAATGCTGTCCCTGGGTCTGGACGTTTGCAAATGCTGCCTCTGTGATGAGGAATGGCTTCCTCTGGCCGACAGGCTCCCTCTTCTCTCCAAGAGCCTGCTCGCTGCCCCCTCCAGGAAGCCCTCCTGCAGCCCTCCCAGGAGGGCTGCCTCTGCCTCCACAGCCAGTGGGCACCCAGTGGGCTCCGGTGCCGTCTGGGAGCATCACGGTCAGGGCTTCAGCAGAGAGGTTTCTCCTCACAGCTTTGGACACCGCTGCCCGGGGCCAGGGTGCCGGCTGACCCCGTCCTGGGGAGGCCTTTCCTGGCGTCCTTCTCCCTGTGTCCTCACATGGCCGAGAGAGTTCCCTGGTGTCCCCTCTTCTTACAGGGGCGCCGATCTCTCCATGAGGACCCTGCCCTCATCATGGCCTCGTCTAACCTGAGGTGCCTCCCCTCCAAAGGCTCCACCTCTAAATGCTGTCACATTGGGTTAGGGCTTCCACGGGAACCCGCCAGGGCAGGGCATGCATCACACGAGGAGTGTAAGTGCTCTGAAAGGCTGTGCCCTGGCCGGGGGACAGGAGGGCGCAGCACAAGCAGCGCTGCCCTCACGCTGGGCCCCCGGGACCTGAGTGAGATTTGGGAACCTGCTGTATCTCCGTCTGCTGCCTGGAGGTTCTGGGTTCTCAGCCTCTTTGCTGGGGTTGCAGCATCCTTTGTGTCTGCTCCATCCCTCCCCTCATCCTGCTCACGAGGGAATGGGATGGTGGTCTGTGCACAAGTGACCGTCCTGCTGGGCTGTGGAGCCTCATGTGTCCAGGTGGGATGCGGTTTCTATACAGAGAGGGTGCACTGGAGGGGGCAGGAGGGGAGAGGACCCAGAACACACATCCCCGTGGGTGTGGTGGGACAGAGGGGCTCTGCACACAGGGGGCTCTGCACACGGGGGCTCTGCACACAGAGGGCTCTGCACACGGGGAGCTCTGCACACAGGGGGCTGTGCACACAGAGGGCTCTGCACACAGAGGGCTCTGCACACGGGGGCTCTGCACACAGAGGGCTCTGCACACAGGGGGCTCTGCACACAGGGGGCTCTGCACACAGGGGGCTCTGCACACAGGGGGCTCTGCACACGGGGGCTCTGCACACAGGGGGCTCTGCACACAGGGGGCTCTGCACACAGGGGGCTCTGCACACGGGGAGCTCTGCACACAGGGGGCTGTGCACACAGAGGGCTCTGCACACAGGGGGCTCTGCACACGGGGGCTCTGCACACAGGGGGCTCTGCACACAGGGGGCTCTGCACACAGAGGTCTCTCGTCTTCCCCTGCCAGGAACTCGGCCCTGGTGCTCAGGATGGAGCTTCCTGGACCTCAGACGCCGTGGCCTTGGGCAGTCACTTCTCTGAGTCCAGTGTCCCCAGCTCTGAGGCGCAGGTAATAAAGCACGAAGCCCCGCGTGCTTGCCGTCTGCCCAGAGTCTCAGGAAGGTGGACAGAGATTGCAGTGGGAAACTGCGTGGGCACTTGAGGCTGGCTGGTCCCTTTGCCTCCTAAACAGTAGCAATAATAGTGACTATTTCTAGGGCCACCCTTGTCTCAGGCATTATGCTATTTGAATCACGTCCATTATTCAGTTTAGTCCTCATGGCAACCCTGCGGGCCAGGTTCCCCCGTGACCCCAGGTTACACGTGGGGACCGGGCTTGGTGCTTTCCTTTAAGCCCGAGGTCACCCCACCAGGAAGGGGGGAGGACTCGGAATGGCGCTCGTCACCTTCATGTCACGTGCAGGTGGCTGAGCCGGCTTTGGAGAAGGGACAGGTGTTCACAGCCACACCTGGCGTTTGCCGGTGGCAGCAGCGGGGTGACCTGGCTGGGAGGGACACAGCTGCCCCGGTGAGCTCTGCCCGAGACTCACCCCAACCGACCTCGGGCACCTGGCCCCGCGCGGCCCCTGCAGCGCTCCGAAGATTCCACCCCGCATCCCTCCTCCCTCCCCTGTCTCCCTGGAAACGTCTCTCTGTCTCTCTTTCGGGTCTCGGCCCCTGGCCGGGTGGCATGGCCTTTGGGGAGATTCCCCCTGCCCGGGCACCTCCCCAGCAAGAGAACTGATCCCGGAGGAAGGGGCTTCATCAGCCTAGGCCTCGAGGAACAGGCCTTCTGATCACTGTGACAGCAAACACTACCCACTTACCGAGTGACCACTGTTTACCTGGGAACATGCTAGATGCTGAGGGTGATGGCGGGAGGTCCCTGTATGGGATTCAGCAGTGCCACTGTTGCCCCTGGCCTCAGGCAGCACGGTCCCTGAGGCCCGGTTACCCGGGGGTGGAAGAGATGCCCCCCCCGCAGAGCGGCTGACGTTCCCAGGGAGGGAGAAGGACAGTGTGTAGAGGCGTCCTTGTGTGTGCAAGGCGGCGGAATAAAAATGAGCGTCACAGGATGTTTCCTGCACGCGGCGTCCTGTGTCGAGAGCTTCACACGCGTGTCCTCTTGAATCCCCCCGGGCAGCATGTGTGCAGTGATCAGCATTCATGTTTAGTAGACGTAGAAACGCAGGAGCTGTTGTTCCTTCGCCTTTAAATGCGTTGTTTTCTGTTTGTTTAAGGGGTCAAATTGATGCAGTGAAAATGAGGCCAGACGAGGAAGCATGTGGCATCTCCCGGCCCAAAGGTGGAGGCCGGCAGCTCCGGGCAGACGGTCCGGGGTCCACCCTGGCTCCCCTTTGTCCATCGGCGCTGGTGTCCCAGGGCTGCGGCAACCCATTTTGACAAACGGGGCACCTTCGGATAAATTTGTTCTGCTGCTCTGGAGGCTGCAAGTCCAAACTCAAGGTGCCAGCAGGGCCCTACTCTCTCTGAAGGCTCCAGGAGAGGACCCTTCCTGCCTCCCCGGGCTTCTGAGGGCTCCTGGCCAAACTTGACCTTGCTTAGCTTGTGGCTGCATCACCCTGTCCCTGCCTCCGCCCCCCACCTGGCAGTCTCCCTGTTGTCACAGGGCAGTCTCCCTTTCTGTCTGCATCCAGACTTCCCTGGTGGGTAAGGACACCCTTCATGGCTCAGGCCCACCCGACTCCAGGGAGATCTCATGTTAACTTATTACATCTGTAAAGACCCTGTTTCCAGAGAAGGTCTCGTTCACAGGTACAGAGGTTAGGATTTGACCATGTATTTGAGGGGACGCAATTCATCCTAGGGCACCGATGACGTCAAGATAGTAACAGCTAACGCATGTGGCTGTTACGGGGCTTGAGGAGATCATGGCCGCAAGTCAGCTTTCTCCTCTGAAGTTCTCTTTTGTTTGCCCAGCTCTGTTTCAGAGTCTACTGCGTGGTAGGCCCTGCAGCGGGAATCAGGATGTCCCAGACACTGGCCGAGGAGCTGCCTGGGAGAGGGGACCCTCCCCACGCTAACTCCTGGCTGCCTTCACCGCGGGGCTCCCTGACCTCCTGGGGTCATGCGGGGCCCAGCCTCCTCTGGGGTGACCCCCCGGATACACTTGGTTAGTTGTGGAAGCGGACCTCCTTCAGGCAGCGCATTAAGCAGGCTGGTGGCGGTTTAGGAGACTGCGTGGAACTGAGACCAGCACTCAAACCCTGACCGTGATGGGCACAGCCTCCCAGGAGGGCCAACGCCCATCTGTCATGGGGCAGGTGCCCACTTAGCATTGATAGGCTTGGCCAGGCACCCATGCCTTAGGTGGACACCCACCTTCCACCACAGGCCTCCTGGGAGTTAGCCCTTCAGAGGGTCATAGGTCAGGCAGGTCATCTGCAGAAGCGGAGCATTTGGAGAGCGAGGAGGACTGAGGAGGGGAAGAAGGACAGACAGACGTGTTAACTGGCAGAAATGTGACAGCACTGGAGAAAGTATGTGAGACCAGCCACAAAAAGTCTGACCAGCTTGTGTGCTATTTGGTCTCCCATTTTGCTATAAATTCAGGGGTGATAAACGCCTGCCATCCTGGGTCCCTCCAGTGTTTGATTCATGATACACTCATGGCCCTGCTCTCAGCAAAAGCCCAGCCAACTGCCTTGGCGAGACTGGGCGGTGCAGGGGCCACTTTGACCCGTTTCTGTGGTTGAAGGCCACGCTTTTCCTGACAGTCACTGAGTGTCTGTTTTGTGCCGGCCAGTGTGGGAGAGGCCCAGACGGGGCAGTGAACCTCCCCCCTCGCCCCTCCATGGCACCTTGTGTTTGGAGGTAACACACCGGTGAGACCCGCTCCCCACCACGGTGCACGGTAGGGCAGCAGGTGCAGGGGGGCTGAGGAGAGCATCACCGTCTCCCCCCTCAGATGCCTGGAGTCCTGTTAGTGTGATGAGCTGAGCTGTGGGCTTTGGGAGACTACAAAGCCAGAGTGGAGTCAGGGAGGACCAGCCTCCTCTCTCAGCACACGGTGGGCAGACCTGGGAGCCTGAGAGATGGAAAAGACATTCACGGGCCCACCAGCCAGACACACAGGTTTAGAGCAACAGCAAGATTCCCCTGCATCAGATGAAGTGGATTTATTATGCCCCAGGCGTTGGTGGAGAAAAGGTGTGATTCCTGGAAGAAGAGGTGGAGCGGGGTTGGGGGGTGCATGCCTGGAGAGGAGGACACTGCACCTGGTCCCCCACCTTGCAGAGCAGAAGGCATTCGAGAAATGTCCGAGCCCCCAGAATCTGTGAGTTTGAACTTACCTGGGAAAAGGGTCTTGGCAGACGTAATTAACTTAAGGATCGCAAGACGAGATCATGCTGGATGATCTAGGCGAGCCTTAAATCTAGTGACAGGTGACTTTACAAGAGACAGAAAGGCCATGTGATGATAGAGGCAGAAATCAGAGAGATGTGGCCACAAGCCAGGGATACCTGGGCCACCAGAGACCGGAAAAGTTAAGGAAGGCGTATGAGCATGTTTGGGGCATAGACTGAGGGCTTTAAAGAGCAGAAATTCATTTCTCACAGCCCTGGAGGCTGGAAGTCCAAGATCAAGGTGTGGGCAGTGTTTGTTTCTCCTGAGACCTCTTTCCTTGGTGTGTAGCTGGCCGTCTTCTCCCTGTGTCCTCACATGGTCATCCCTGTGCGTGTGTCTGTGTCCCAGTTTCATCTTCTCATAAGAGCACCAATCATATTGGATTAGGACCCTCCCTTATGACCTCATTTAACCTTAACTACCTCCTTGAAGACCTATCTCCAAATATTGTCACATTAGGGGTTAGGGCTTCAATATATGAATTTTGGAGGGACACATTCAGTCCATAAGGGAAGGATTCTCCCCTAGAGCTTTAGAGAAGGCACAGTCCTACTGACTCTTTGATATTGGATTTCTGGCCTCCAGAATTGTGAATGAATCAATTTTGTGGTTTAACTCAATCAATTTCTTTAAATATATACATATTAATATATATATAATACATACATATATAATATATTTAAAATACATACATATATACAAGTATACATATATACATCATATATATAATACATATGTATAATATAATGCAATACATTTGTATGTACATAGGCACATTTGAATTTGTGTGTATATATAGACGTGTACAGTACATATGTATGTTATAGATACATAGTAAATGTGATGCATACAATTTATGTATAGATTATAAACTCAGGTATACGTAGCCATACACTTACATGTCAGCTCATTACCTTGCATTTACATGTGACACATAAGGTACGAGTGTGTGTTCATCCACAGTAGCTGCTTCCCGGGGTCATGGCCTCTTGTTTGCTCTCAGCAGAATTTGTGGAGCACCTGCGACGTGACAGACTCTTGGAACAAACAAGCTCTTCCTTCCTTCAATGTATGGTCTAGTAGGAAGAAAAGACGCAGAAGCAGATGCCTGCAGGACAGCGTGAAGACCATCCTGTAGACGCGTGGATGCTGTGACGGGCCGGGGGAGATGGAGGGGGGCTCCCACTGGCCGGGGGCTGGCGTGAGAGCCGTGACACAGTGCAGGGCACAGGGACCAAGACCGCACTTCCTGTTCGTTCAATCAGCCCAAACACTTAATCTGCGTCTTTTCAAGTTGATGATTCCCTGGTTTGGGGGTTGAAGGGGCACGTGGTTTAGGGCTGCGGCTCTAAATGCGGTTGGATGACAGCGAATATTAGCATCGTCTAACTCAGGTGTCGGAAGCCTTCTCCATGAAGGCCACCGGCCATAAAGCAGGGCATAAAGAGTTTATTCGGGGTCGTAAGGCCTGCAATTCTGGAGACGCAGTTTCAGCTAAAACTGAAAGAGTGTTTCGGGGAAGAAGAGTCAGAGGTTTATAAAGACAAAAGCTGCGAGGTTGCTCCAGTTGCCTGGTGAGAAGCGTGACCAACTCAGACACGAATCAGGAAATACTTGTCCCTAAAGAATCAGGAGCTGTTCTAGGGCAGGCGTCTCATCAGTATGTTGAGTCTCTGGCAGATGTTCCAGATGCCCTCATGAGGAGGGTAAGAAGCGGTCGAGGTCAGATTCCATCCAGACAGAGACGCTCAGGCCACCCATCTTCCTCCACCGCCCAGCTGCACGTTAGAGACTCTTAGGGACACCGGCACTGCTCTGAATCTCCTTTCTCCAGGCCAGACAGTCGCCGTCTCAGGCCGCGGGGCTCCTGCATCGCTGCTGTACCTTCTTCTTTGTTTTCCTTCACTGGCCTTCACAAATGTAGAAGCTGTTTTCAGCTCCCTGTGGGCAAACGGCAGAGGCCTGGACTGGGTCCTTGGGTGGTCTGAGGAGTTCTGAAACTAGAAAGTAGGTAGGGGTGCAGGGTCCCAGGGTTTATCCTTCACATCCTGAGTCAGAATTTGCGTTTTACCAAGATCGCCAGCACACCCCTGTGCATTTTAAAGTTTGAGAAGCAGGCAGCAAACTAACCCATGTCAGCCAGGGCAGAGGCTGTGCGATTTTCAGATTTGTCATTCAGAAGTTGATTTTATTGAGATCTTCTTCACTGCCCTTGCTGCAATCCGTGCCCTGAATTACATTATAAAATGCTCTAAAAACACAAGTGCACTAATCCCGGTATTTCATCCTCAGAGCAATTCCCAGGGACCAGAATGTTCCAGCTGAGAAATGTCTTCTCGTGCTGAGAGCAACAGAGAACTGATGACCCGCTGTGCTTGGCTGACCCGGAAATGTCTTTGCACTTCATTTTAATTTGCTATGGGTGGCAATGCTGTTCTTTTCTTTGGGAGAAAACAGTGAACCTCTCTTTGGTGGGGGGCTACGGTTGCAGCTGGTGGCAGAGAGGCAATGAGGAGAGAGACAGGGCCTGGATGGGGCCAGCGCCGCCTTCCTGCACAAAGGGAGCCTGCATGGTAACTAGTCGGGGCCTGGATGGGGCTGGGCGCCACCTGGGCTGGGCCTCCAGGGCTCGGAGCCCGCTGGGAGCCTGTTGGAGAGGCCCAGACATGGGATACCTGCCATGCCCCAGACGACTGTTCTCTCTGTCTCTAGGGTCAGCCCAGCCCAAGGCAAAGTGGAGAAATTTTCAAAGGAGAGCTCCAGGCTCTGATGGGCCCCGCTCTGCCCCCCAGCCCCCTTCCCTCCCATCCTTGGCCCCAGGCAGAGGCATCATTTGTCATCCCTCCCCCCAATCCCAGCTTCCAAACCTGCTCTCATCACAGGCTCCTGGGAGCCCCTGTTCTCCAGCATCCAGCCCCACACCCAGCACCCAAAGCCTCTTCACAGGGTCCTGGAGGCTGGGTGCGTCACCTGGCCAAGCAGACTTACCCATGTGCACCAGAATCCAGGCTGGATTTGCCTAGACGTGGAGTTGCCGTGTCTAGTTTGTGCAGTGCATGGCCCGTACAGCCACAGGCAGGAACCCAGACCCAGTCTCAAGGGCGTTTAGAACAGCTCCTGCCAAAAGGCAGAGGCTGCGTCTCCTCCTTGGGCCTCCATAGACCACCTGTCACTGGGCTTAGCCAGCCCATCCCACAGGCCCAGTGCGGTTCTGAGCCACCAAGGGGCACTCGCTCATTTAATCCTAGACAGGGGCCGTACTCCCCCCTTTGTACAGATGGGTGTGTGAGGCACCAGGAGGTCACATACGCCCTCCAAGGTGGCAGGAAATTCATCCCGACCCCCTGCGTCTGGCCTCCTCTTAGCCGTCACCCCGGCCCACTTGTTAATCCACAGAGGCCTTCCCTTGCTTGTTAACTTCACATTCGAGACAGCGTCTGCCGTGAACCCTGGCCCTGCGCAGGGCCTCGTGCTGGGCCCCGTGTTTCTGGGCTCGTGTCATGGGTGCCTTTCCTTTGCTGGTTGCCCTGGAGGACGTGGGGTCCCTGGCCACCTCCGCAGAAGAGGCTGAGCAGGCCGTGGCAGTTTCCTCCCCGGGAGTGAGGTGTCCGGTTGTCTTGGAGACACAGGACTCTCTCTGCTGATGAGAGGTGTTACCTGTGTCTTGTATTCAAACTACAGGAAGCAGACGCTTCCATGTGTCTGTGACCCAGAGATAAACCTCACACAGATGGTACCCAGGACCCATCAGGCGTGGTAGCAGGACTGTCTGCCAGCTTGGGGAGGCTCCGTGCTTTGTGCTCCAGGCATTACAAGAGGGCCTGGGAAACAAGAGGGAGTGAGGGGAGGACACCTGTGCCCCTTGCCCCTGAGCTGGCTCACAGCGGGGCTGTTTGTGTCCAGGAGGGCACTGGGGCTGGTGGGTGCAGGACAGGGGCCCAGGGCAGGCATCTGGCCATGACTGGAGCGGCCCAGGTGGGACAGGAGGCCCCTCTGGACCCGGTGCTTCTAGCGAGTGACCCGTGCAGAGGGACGGCCTCCTGGAGTGGCACCTGCACTTGAGGTTCGGCCCAGCATACCCAGGGACACCCTGGATTCTCCAAAGTTCCGGGTCATCTTCTGGGTAGTCGTTGCTCCACCGCCACCTTTGTCCTGAAGGGACGGAGCTGCCCCGCCCCCTGAGACAGAGGCTCACTGGGGGAGGCTGCCGAACTGCTCAGCCCAGAGCCCTGCTCGTCCCCCCGGGCCCCAGCTTCCCTGCCTCCCCAGCCTCCTGTGGTGCGGGGGTGCTGGGGACCAACAGGCGCAGGGTGGAGCCAGGATGCGCTGCAGGGCCGGGGGGCAGGGTCGTTGCTTGTGCTGCGCGTGTGGCAGCCCCATCTTCCCCCAGGGAAAGCAGCGTCTGAGGGAAGGGTTCCCAGCAAGCTTTCAGTGGAAGGCCTGTGTGGGATCATGGTAGCCACGTCCATGAGATCCAGAGGCTGGGCACGAGGGCTGACAGCTGGAGGAATTCGGTGAGTTTTCAATCTGCTTCTTGGGAAGGAGCAAAGCTGGGGGATAAAGAGAATCGAAGTAGAAACACGGTCACGAGAATCCCAGCGTGGTGACCTGCCAGTCAAAAGGCCCTTGGTGATCAATGGATTTGCTTATCAAACTTTCATTTATGAGCTGAGTCCCAAGCAGGTGCCCTGGAATTTGTGTTTGAAGAAAAATACACAAAGGGGCTCAGCCGCATCTCTGGTCCAGAGAGCTCAGGGTCTCATGGAGCGAGAGCCGCGGCTCCAGGGCCACCTGGGGCACGTGCCCGAGTGTGAGGGACCTGACTTCCTCACCGTCTGTGCAGCCAGGTGTGTCCAAGGGATTAGGTTTGGGCCTAGAAATGTAAGCAGAGGGCTGTGTCTGGTGCCTGGAAGTGTCCTCAAAGAGAGGGAGACCTCCCCTCTCCTCCCCCCTTCCCTGCCTTCTAGAATGTGAGTAGAATGGGCGAAGGACCTTTCAGGCTGCCGTCTGGGACCTGAAGCATGCGTCATGGTAGTGCAGGGACGGGAGGACCATGCACCTGCCCCTCGCAACTGCCCATCCCCAGCCCTGGACCCCTGGCTCCTTTTATGGGGAGAAACCTGTGCGTTGTTTAGTCCTTAGAACGCCAACTTTTCTGTCAAACACAATGGAAGTAGTCAACATATCCCCTTATGACAGTGGAATAAAGGATGGTATCTCAGACGCGTGGGTTGGGTCCCCCTCTGGACCCTGAGCAGTGAGCCCCATAGATCCTGAAAGGGAACCCAGAGGTCATCTAGTCCTCCGGCCCCAAGGAAGACCTCCTTCCCGACGGGGCTCCCGTGGGGAGGTTGTGGTGACAGTTTGGAAGGCCTGCTAACTGTTCTCTGCTGCCACTTTCTCCTCCTCCTTGGTCTTGGCAAATACTCGCTGATCTAAAAACGACACCGTTCGTTCTCTGCGCATCTCTCCCAGTCCGGTGACCCTCTCCTTTCCTCCCCACCTTTGCCCAAAGCCCTTTCATTTTCCCTACGATGGCACCAGCCTGCCCCTGAGCCCCAAGTGGTCTTGAGATTTCCCCGTCCTCGGCGTCTCCTCCGACGTCCACAGGGGTGTGCGCTGCATCTCAGCACGTAGCTATTTTGGACAAGACCTCAGAACACGTCTGGCTGAATCAGTTTGTGTTAACAGTAGCAGCAGGTGAAGGACGTTTGCAGTAGACGATCCCGCAACACCAAGGCATCAATGTATAATACTAGGATGTCAGGCAGGAGGGCTGGCTGCGGAGAGGAAGACATTTGGTGTTGGCGTTCCCGGCACCATGAAATGCAATTGCCTGGTCCTGTTTTCTGTCCACAGTTAGAGCTAAATCTAAGACATTAAATCGGGTCACTCCGATTGCCGGGGTGGCCCTCTGCCTGGTAGAGGTGGGAATCCACAGAGGCGTCCTCCCAGGCAGGTGGAAGGCAGACAGGGTGAGCCCAGGAGCTGGTCCCAGGAGCTGGTCTCAGGAGGCCAGGGCTTCCAGCACTGCCAGCCTCAGGCTTCCTCTGACACATCCCCACCAGGTCATGCCGTCTACAAGGTGCTCACGCAGCTGGCTGCATCCCTGAGCCAAGCTTTGTGAGCCGACCTCTGCCACCATCCTCCTTCCCAGGCCCTCTCTCCAAGGTGGCAGAGGGAAGGAGAGCCAGGAGGGCTCTGGAGCTAAGCAGAGGAGCTCCCTGCTCAATATTCATGATCCTGGGCAAATTAATTATTTAAATTTCACAGACTTGAGTCTCCTCAACTGTAGATCGCAGATAATCATCCCTGCTTGACAGGTCCCTCTAAAAATGGAAGGAGGTGACGGTCGCAGGTGCCGAGCACAGCTCCTGTCTGCCCGGGGTGAGCACAGCAGCCATGTCTCCTCCCACTCGTGGGGGACTCTGGGACCCCTCCAATCCCCGTTTCCTTCTCTGCTCTGAACCTTCCTCACTCCTCCAACCAGTGCTGGGCATTCCTCACCAAGGGATTCATTAGACATTCACCGGGAATTCCAGTAGGTAAACGGGGCGACACTTGAGGATGCCATAAAAGATCTTAGAAATGTAGCCAGAGCTCATGAGAGAGAAAGAGGGAGAGAGAGAGGGGAGCTGATGTGATTGGGCTTGACGCTCGGGGACCCGCCCCGCTACAGTGCTCCCAGGGGCATCCTCACCGCACAACTGCGGATGCTCTAGCCACTCTCCTCCCGGTGGACGGCTTCCTAGTGATGACCCGCAGACACTATCCATCTGCAACTCAGTGACCTTGCTGGAGCCTCAGTCGCATCCTCTACAGGCGCAGGAGGGAGGGCTTGCTCAGGACGGGGCTGTGCCTGTGACCTGCTGTAGCCGGTGGGTCTGAGGAATCGCAGACTCCACACATATTCACAACCCACGTGAGGTGCACAGCTCCTGCACCCCGACAGACCTGGCGCCAGGCCTCCCTGATGAGGTGGAACCTGGCAGTGTTTCCAGGAGGGCTGGCAGGGCACGGCCAGTCTGCCCCAAACCCAGAGTGTGCTAATTTCATGTCAGACCCACTGGCCCCAACCCTGTTCTCCACATGGCCTAGATGACTCCTACCATGAATGTTCTCTGGAAAGAAGGATATAAATCATCGTGCCGTCGTGCTATTACAGTACAGGGTCATTTGGGCACCAAGGGAACTCTAGGCTCTTCAAGTGCAGGTTTGCAGACACCACGACATGCTCCCTGTCAGCCTTCTTTCCTTTGTCTCTGCTCCGGGCCTAGCAGAAGGGAGATGGGATGTGGAAGCTCTGCTCAGACAGGGTTGCGTGTAGAGCAATGTATTCCAAACGTCACCACGATGTGCAAAATCTTGCAGTAAAATCCCCCGAGCTTATGAGATCGGACACATGACGCTCAAAGTCCTTATCAGTGACACACTAAGAACAAATAACAAGGAACCTAATAAAAATAGGGGCATAGCTTCACACCTGGTGGAGGGTAGGAAACAGAATCCTGCAATAGATACTCTTCCCTGAAAGAGACCTGCAGTGCCCCGTGGAGAGGCTGTCAGAAGTTTGACAACTGGGGGTTACAGAGGGAGGAGGGCTCCTGGAATGCGATGGGACATCTGCGACACCTGGCGGGGTGGGGACAGCCAGGCAGTGGGGTGCACATGGCTGTGTGTCCCCACCTGGCTCGGTTCAGAAGCACAGCTTGGGTTCGCCTTGCATTTCCTGTGGACGAAATCATGCATAAGCGAACATGAAATCCACCTTACGGCTCAGATTGTTCCCTGATTTATCAATCGTGCGGGAACAAATCTGCATTTTTGAAACAAAGGTTATAGCAGAACAGACCGTGGATCCTAGTTTGCTGAGACAGCCCCAAGTAATGCCTGGGGTCCCCTGCAATGATTACTAATTTCCCAACATACCCTCAAAGTACCTCATCCCAACACAAGGATTCTCTGGTCACCGTGTTTATGGGGCTTGAGGACCAGCTGTGCCACCTGGAAAGCACACTCTTTGAAAGAAAGCGCCGCCTCTGGACCTGGGCTGTGAGGGCAGGACCAGGGTGTGATTCCTGCCAGTGTGGATGGTGAAGGAGGTTCCCAACCACATCGCCCAAGCCAGCTCTTCGGTCAATGCTCGCTCATCTGGGAGAAGTTAGCTCCGCGCCGTTCGGTCCCCAGTGCCACCCCTGCAAGTGAGCCGGGGCTGGGGGGACTCGGCTTCTGAGGCCATCAGTTACATTAGGAGTTTTAAAATTCTGGTACAGATAAAGGTTGTCCGGTGTTTTCATCAAAAATGCAGATTTCTGGGCCCGTCAACAGAGATGTTGATTCAAGGTCTGAGCAATTTAGGGGAATCTGCATCTACATAAACACAGGGGACATTGTGTGGGGCTGGGACAGTTCACACTGGGAAACACTGCCGCACACCCTCAGCCCCGAAGCGCCTGTGGCGGCAGCGCGCCTGACGCGCAGTAGCCGCCGGATTCAGCTCTACAGCCTCTCGTTCCTTTTGCAGACACTGGGGAGCTTGGTCAAGGCCATGGGTTTCGGGGAAGGAGTTTCGGCTGCACTGGAGCCTCGGGGCGACCATCACCGGCTGAATGACCTTTTTAAAAATAACGTGAAATCTTCAAGCCTCAGTCATCTCATCTGTCGAATGGTCTGCACAACTCATGCCTCTTCGGGTTATTGGGTTGTTCAAGACCCAGATTAAACTGCGTAATCCTCTCTCCCCAGAGCGCGTTTTTAGTGCCTGACTCACCCTCGGTGGGGGTGATGTCCTTGTTGTCCTAAAGGCAAATAACCCTCAGAGGATTCCAGCTCCCTGTTGGCTGACACAGCAGAGGGTGATGGGAAAGGGGCCAGGCTGGTGATGGTGGGAAGAGAGGGATGTGGGGCAGGTGACAGGATGACAGGACAGCAGGGAGCCCAGCTTGCCTCCACCGACTCTGCGGCAAGTGCCTCTCCCCCTCCCCTGGCTCAAACACTTCCCCATACCTTGGCCAACAGCAGCGCATGTTCAAAGAAAATGGGACAGAAGGAACCTGCAGGGACTCCTGCGAATACACCAGAGGAAAATGTGCTTCAGTTGGACAGAGGAAGCGAGAGCGAAGCCATGGAACACGAAGGTAGAGGCTCGAAGAGTTCGTAGGTTTAAGGTTTCTGTACAGTTAGGAGTCACCTGGGGACAAAGCAACGAGATACATTCTCTGTTCAGAGGGAAGGAGGAGAGGGGAGAGTCAAGAAGGGTGCACAGCGTGACTCACTTGGCGGGGGGAAGCTGCAACTGACAGGGCGATAATTTTGAGTTTCTGGAGGCCTCCAGTCTAGAACTCAAAATATCTGGTGTTCTCTCCAAATGTGCTTTCGATCCAGGGCAAATCCCCTGAAATATGACATTCAGTGTTACAGGAGATCATCTTTGTGGAATTTAATAAAGTTTAAATAGAAATTTTGCACATTTTAATAAAGTTTAAATAGAAATGTTGCAATATTTATTTCTTATCAATTTTATTGAGACAGAATTCTACCCAAGGAACAATGGGGGGCATGGCATGCATTTAAAGCATTATCTAAAATAAAATGAACAAAGAAAATTATGGAAAACACACCTCCCACTAACTTTACAATTCTTTCCAACAGGATCACCAAATTCTGTGATAGAGGGGAATACGGTAGATGTTTGGAAGATTTCACTAATATTCGATATACTGCATTTTTAGAAATAATCCACACTCACTAACTATGAATGTCCATTAAAAATGAGCTTCATAAAATAAACCACAATGAGATACCACTATATACCTATTAGAATGTGTAAAATTAAAAGAAAAACTGACCTGGCCGAGTGTCGGTGAGGGGCTGGAGGGCCTGGGGCTCTCGGCACTGCTGGGGGATGGGAAAAGTTGCCGCCACTTTAGGAAAGAGCTTGTCAGTTTCTTAAAAAGTCAAGCACACACCCACTACATATATGACCCAGACCTTCTATTCCTTGGTATTTCCCAAGAGATAAGGGAATATGTATCACGCCACATATATTTGCATCTGAATGTTCATAGCAACTTTACCTGTCATGGCCCAACCCTGGAAACAATCCAAACATCAATCGATCAGCAGATGGACAGAAATGTGTACACGCCTGGAGCAGAGGTCGACTCATCTACGAAAAGGTGCAAACCACTGACACACACACCACGTGGTTTTATCTCCAAGTAATTATGCTGAATGGAAGAAGCCAGACAGAAGATTCCATTTATGTGAAACGCAAAAGATGCAAGTTTCCCTAAACTAACAGAAGACAGATGAATGGGTGACGGGGATGGAGGGAGTGGCAAGGGGCCGAGGGGGGCACAGCAGTGGGGGGAGGAGGCCGTGGGGTACCCTGATTGTGGTCATGGCTTCACAAGCATACGCACGTGCTGGACTTGACTCGATCGTGTGGCTCATTCTATGCCAATTGTTCCATCATAAGGTCGTTTCAACTTTTCTAAAAAGGGAGAGACCTGTCGTCAGGAAGTGGCGGCACTGTGGTGTGCCTCAAGTGCTGTTAGGGGTTTGCTTTTGAGTTGCAGTGGTCACATTTCAAGGAGGGAAAGAGAGAATAGGGCCAAATCAGAAAGGCTGTCAGAGCCCACCAGTGCTCGGGATGGAAAGAAAGCTGCTGAGCTGTGACGACTGCTGAGTCCCACCTGCTGCCCACTCGTCCTGCCAGTGACATAAGCCAATGTATTTCTCCCTGCTTGAGCCAGTGGAACTTGGATTTCTATCCATTGCCGGATATCAACTGTCCTTTTATCATTTTAAAAAAGCTGGTTGTTGTTTTCTTATTGATAAAATTACTAAAAAATTATCCCCTAATTAAAAAAAAATAAACCGAGGGCTAGAAAAGTTAGTTTGCTCTGGGTGTCACTGACAATTATTGTAACTTTTACTGAGTGTCTACTTTACTATATGACAAACTAAGTTAGCGTAAAGAGAAAGAAGTCAAAATAAAGAGTCCGTCTGAAGACCCAGCTAGCTGGTAGTGCCAGGAACCAGTGTACACAGATTTCAACAAATTTATCTGGCTTTGAAACTGAATTGACTGTCATACTAGTCCGAGCTGTAAAAACCGCTTATGTGTGTAAGCAACCTTGGGGCATCTGACCTCCTCTTCTAACCGGGTCAAACCTGGGACCGGTCAGTTGCTGTGCCAGCCAAAAAGAGCATGTGAAAAATGAATTAGGCGGTTAGTCAGCTCCTAAGACTCCGAGGTCCCTCCCAGGCTGGACTGACAGCCCGAGGAGATGGCCAAGCATTCCTGAGACAGGAGTGGGCGGCCAGCTCCCACCAGCAGGCCCGCAGCTCCATCCTCCACCAGCTGTGGCGGCCATGTGGCCGTCTGCGTCCTTGCCAGGCTGGAGGAGGCTGCAAAGTGGGCCCTGGCTAAATGTGGTTGGAAGGACACATCCTTACAGAGTGACCTTGATGCTCCTTCCACAGCGAGCTTCTCCTGTACGACACCAGCAGGCGAGTGCAGGTGTGCACATGCACACAGACAGGCATTAACCTGTCCACACGTGCACACGTCCTGTATTCCAGGCTCACAGGGGCTCTGAGGTACAGGACCTGTGCCCCTGAGGGAGAGGAGAGCTCTGTGGCCAGGTGTCAGGAAAGGAGGCCTTACTCTGCAGCAGGGACTGAGGTGCCTTTCCGTAACTTCCACCCACCTTGTGCTCTGGCTGGACACCGGGGCACAATGCTGATCAGGGCAGCCCACTCCTTGATCCTGGCCTGGGCGGGCTGGGTCAGAAGCCAGCCTGACCTCATCCGAAAGAAGCCAGGCAATGGGTGGGCATTTCTCCTATTGGAGAAGATTTCAAGAAGCTCTGCAGCTGGTATCATTAGCAGCCCAGGGCAGAGGCGAGCACAGAGTGCACCATTTCTGCCACGGCCCATCTTCAGTGACAGCATGGTGAGGGAAATGAACTTTCCAAGATGCTCAGTGGAAAAGAATTCAAAGATCCCTTTGCAAGAATAACTGTGTGAAGTTTGGGTTGGTGGTTGGGGCAAAATGAACCTGGGCCTTATTCTCTTATCCTGAACGAGTTTCAAACAAACTGTCAACTGGGAAGGTCTCTCTCTCCACGGTCCTACCTCTTCTGCTGTGTATTCTCCCCCATGAGGGACCCTGTCTCTATCCCTGCTGGCCACCCAGGCACTCATGGTCATTTACATCTTCTCCATCCTTGGCTATGTCGTAGGCCAGACATTGCTAAACTTTAATATTAAAGGAACTAATAAAATCACATAAAAATACACTGGGAGGAAGGCTGACATTGAGTTGGTAGCTTTAAAAACATTATCACATCTGATCATTATTATTTCATAAAAAGAAGGTCCTAGACACAGCAGAACACAGGATGGAATCACATCAAAATGAAGACACTTGTTCAAGTGAAATATGTTTTGCTTCATGAAGTCTTTGCTGTGCGGTCCATGTTTTTCTCCACTGACTTCGGGCCATGGCGGCCAGTCCTACGCCCCTCGTCAGCCCAGCCCACCTCTGCTCACTGTCACGGGGAGAGGACCGTGCTTCCTAATCAGGACTAATAGCTGAGAGTCCTCCAGGGAGATCATATTTATCAGCAAGGGATTGGGCCTTGTCCTAAACAAGGAAGTATTGCGGGTGGAATTTCAGACAACGCAGTGGGCCAGGAGGAGCCAACATCTGGGGAGTCCTTATGGGATACTCTGTACATGAGCCCCCCCACTCCAGGGCAGCAGGCAGCCCTGAGCTCTTAGCTGCTGGTCCCAGGCCTCAGCGCAGTGTTACTCCTTTCCCACTGGTGGAACGGAGGCCACAGATGCACCATGCTTCTCTTGTGGATGGTTCCCCTGAGAGCTAGCTCTAAACCCTTCATGCCTATCACCTCTTTATGGTTAAAAGACTTTGAATTCTGGTTAAGAAAGGGCAAATCTAAAGGAGAGTAGCTATCCAACTAGAGTAAATTGAAATACACATTCTCACCTTAGGGCTGTAGAGACAACACTTTAACACCAGGGGCCCTGGCACCCCTCCTGAGCTCACTTCTTCCCAACCATGGTGCACACACAGAGCTGGCTGCCCACTCTCACTGGTCCTCTGGACACAGATGAGAGAATGACTCTCCTGGGAATTCAAAACAGGACAGACCCACTCAGAGATGGAAGGAGTTGTGAAACCTTCTTGTGAGAGGGTCCTGCATTGCAGACTCCTGGGACTGGAAATACCGCCCTTCAGTTCTGTGAGTTAGCCCAGAATTCTCCCCAAAGTCTTCATTTATTCATTCACTGTTCTTTCATTCATTCATCCTTTTTTTTCTCAGTTAAGCCAAAGTCAGTTTCTGTGACTTGCAACTTCAGACTCTTTACTGACATATTAGCTATGAACTTGGAAGAGTGTTTACCTGACCCTGACCAAGTACCAAACTCTCTAATAACCCTCCATCTCCTACACAGTATCAGATCAATATCTTCTCACACAGTTGTGGGGAAGATTACATGATTTAATATGGAAAATCACTTAGAAATGGTAATGCTCAATGTAATATAATTCCTTATATTCATCATGGAGAAGCAGCCACTTTTCTACGTTTTTTCTTTTTTTAAACTCATTTATAATATTGTTCCTGAAGTTTCAAATAAGCACCAAATGAAAGCAGGCAAGTCCTGGATCATAGATGTTGGGGAGCCCAAAGTTCTGTTATCTCCACCTCATTGGTGAGAATAATGACAGTAATCGCTAACAATAACGCCACCGCTTGTTTGGAATCTGCATTATGTGAAATGCATCTATTATCTCTGATTTCACTACAGAGTTAAAGAAACTGAGGTCCCATAAGTTAAGTGAGGTGCCTGGGATCCCCGAGACAGTGAAAAACTCTCAACCCCTCCATGCACTTTCCTTTTACATTGACTCCCAGTCAAAAAAAGAGAAAGAAAGTAAAATGACAAAGCAAGAAAATGACAGCGAACAGGAAAGGTGCAGAGGATTGAAATAAATAACTCTTGCATCTTCATCTGGTTTCACAGCAGGGGCATCAAGTTCAGCATAGAACTATGCAAGTCAGAGGCTCAGCCACTCTTTGAAGATAAATTCGGAGAGGTTGTGAACATCAGTGAACAAAAATTCAGAAGAATTTCTATTTCAGTAAAAGGAATCAGGAGACAATGACCCCAGCCAAGTAGCCAAGAGACGTGCAAACGTGATGCATGGTAAAGTGTGATGCACTCTGAGAAGGTGGGTGTTCCATCTCGAGACCCTCTCATTAAGCAATGAGTGTCTCAGGTGATGTGGCAAGAAGTACTCTTTCCCTCACTAGTCTTGCTGATGTGCTGTACTACACACCTGAGTCACCATGAGGCAGCGGACCACGTACCACAATCCATCACTTTGGGTCTTTCTTGAGACACAATGTATTTAGAATCTGAGCTGGGGAAGAGGGCTCGTTTGACCAGAGGGAATCTTTGATTGAGCTCTTCCACTGATATTGCTGAGAGGACTGGATGAGACACCAAGCTGGGAGGAGAACTAGCGCTAATTAAATCCATGTCCTTGTACCTGGGTGTTGATGTTCTCATTTGTAAAACTGGAACAATATCAGTCATCTCTTTCTTGAAGAGTTTTCATAAAAATCAAACAGGGGGATATGTATGAGAACATCTTGTATACTGTAAATGATATTTTGATGGATGCAATATGGGTATAATTAAATGCAATGATTATTTATTTTTGAATTATGGGTGCTCAGCCCATATTTAGATTGAGGGACAGGGGGATCTAGGAAGAGGGCTCACTGTGAGGAGAGACTGTGTTTAGCTGAGGACATGCTCCATGTCAGGTGGTAGGATGGTGCAGGGAGGAATACAAGGTCAGATGAAGGTCAGATGAGACTTCAGAGTCTTTCTCTCGTTCTGCAGAGGCATGAGAAAAAGGAGCACTTGAGAGGACTGTGTTTATGGAGCCCCACACGGAGCCCAGGGCCGCCCCTCAGTCAGTGCCTGTGCTTAGCAAATCAGAGACAAAAAGAGAAAACCTGCCGTTGAAGAAACCACTGCTGAAAACGCCAGAGGACAGTTAACATCATAGAATACCTTGGAGGCCAAAGAAAGGGTTTTATTTTGAGGCCCCAAAGCAAGACCCTCTGATTTAGCAAGAGGAGGCAGTGGCTTTCCAGAGGGCAGCTGGGTGTGGTTTTGGAAGCCACAGGAGAGAGAGCTGTGAGAGATACAGGCCTTTCTGTACCCCAAGATTTGCCCATAAGACATGTTCACAAAAGGTTCATCTATTCATTAAATATTAGGTGAATGTCTTTTTTTTTTGTCAATTGTCACTTCATTCTTTACTTCACCTGAGTGTATTGCTGGCCTAAAAAATTTACAAACAAAGTAGTGCTAACAAGCTCCCACAAGGAAATTTAGAATATGAAGCCATAGAGTCAGATTTTTCAGTTACTTGAAACTTCATGCAATCTGATTTTTATCCTTCATTTTGTTAATGTGTTGAGTCATATGGATTGATTTGCAGTGTTGAACCATCCTTGCACTCTTGGAATAAATCCCACTGCTGATGGTGTATGATTCTGTTAATATATTGTTGAATTCAGTTTGCTAATATTCTGTTGAGGGTTTTTGCGTCATTGTTCATGAGAGATATTGGCCAGGGTTTGGTGTCAGGGTAATGCTAGTAACATGAGTTTGGAAGTGTTTCCTCCTCTTGTAGTTTTGGAAGAGTTTGAGAAGGATTGGTATTAATTTTTCTTTAAATCTTTGATAGAATTTGCCAGTAAAGCTATTTGAAAAGGCTATTGCGATGGTTTAGAAAATAGTGGTTTGTAATCCACCTGCAGTGTTTTGTGACCAGACAGGATTTAATAGTCACTCAGCAGACACAGCCCCATAGTGAGGCTGTACCTTCTAAAAATATCTAATAGATGCTGTCCTGGAGGGACAAGCAGGTTGACATGCAAAAGTCATTAAACGGAAGAACCGTCTTTCCTTGTCAACTGAAGCTAGGAAGCAAGAGCACAATGTCCAGAACAGCGTGTGTTGCATTTGGGTTATGACACAAGAAATCACTTCAACCTCAGCACGATGGCCAGGTGGGCGTCGCCCTGTATTTCTGGATGTCCTCTGCAGACACGGTCTCCCTGCCTGATGGAAACCTGTTCCCAGGATGCACACCTTCCCAGGGGTCTCTGCACTTGAAAACCTTAACCCTAAAGGATGAATGATACATGACCGCAATCAGTGGAGCTGGTGGGAGAGGCTTTGGTGGAGGAATGGAGCTCTGTCTGGGTTCACGGAATCAGTCCAAGTGGGGGCCTTCTGCTGTACCCGGAACTTGGCCCTGACCTATATACCCAGACCAGGAAGGGGAATATCCGCTGTCACAAGGGCTGTTCGACTTGATTGCCTCAGGGTGTCAAGCTGAAATATGCCTCAGTCCTTATGCAGGAGAGAAACCCGCCCACAAGGGTGAATGTAGGACCTTGAGTTGTAGGCTCTGGGCTGATGGCTCCATCACACATTGGCTACAGCGGGGTGGGAAACCGTCCATCTTCTCTGGGCCCTTTTCTCATCTGCAAAACGGGGCAAAATGTGTGTTTGGAAATCTGTTTTGCAGAGTGGCAGCGGGGCTCGGGGGGCCAGCGCCTGTGAACGTGCTGTGGGACTGCTTGGGGCGTGTTCAACGGCACGGCCATGTTGGTATCGGTCCCCATGCAAAAGCCTGTCCTTCACAAGCTCAGCGCTTCTGAAGACCCGCTCACTGTGTCTCCTCACGCCCTCACTCAGAAGACTTAGAGGGGAGGGGAAATAAGACTCAGCAGAAGTGTGATCGCCAAGGTCCTGGTGGCCTGCGGGGAGCACTGTTTGCAGAGATGGGGCATCCGTCGCCGTCGGACCCCTTCCCTGGCTGCTGTCACGTGGCCTGGGGGCTGCACAACACAGGGCATGCAGGCGGGAAGGGATCTGGATTTCAGGGCGGTGCTGGGTTCCCTGCTGCTCCGTCATCAGGCACTTTCCTCTCCTGCGTGTGTATGGCTTCCCTTAGAGAAGAGAAGCCTTGTAAGCACATTCTGATCTTGCCCACCTGTGCAGCATCCAGCACAGGTACAGGTACATTTCTTTTGTTAAAACCTGGGAATGCTGTGCACCAGGCATGGTGCTCGGTCAGAGGTCAGAGTGTGCCAGCGTCCTGCATTTGCAGACTGTTCTCGGGCTGAGAGAGAGAGCTCTGAGATCTGCTCCCTCCCACGCTTTTTAATTTAAGAACCCCAGGCGCTCAGCATGGGGGTGACAAATGGCAGTGGCTTTACTGCTGTTGGTATTCTGGGGTCAGAATATGGTTGGAGCCAGAAGCCCAGGGATGAAGCATAGCATTAAAAACAACAAAGATTAGAAATATGTAGCCTCCCAAGGCAGTGGAGCAGAGCTAACAACCCCATATAAAGGAGCTTTGTGTGGGACGAGCCTGTGTCTGAGAGGCAGGAGCAAAGCTGCAGCCCCTATAAATCTTCCTCCTGCACCCACTGCGGAGCCGGGCCGCGAGGGATGCAAACAGCAGAGAGATGGGGGCGCTGAGCTGGGGATAGGGAGTGTGCCTGTGTGTGTGTGTGTGTGTGTGTGTGTGTATGAGAGAGAGAGAGAGAGGGAGAAAGAGAGACAGAGACAGAGAGAGGGGCACTCCTGCAGGCCAAGTGAGGTGGGTACAGACTGATCTGATGGGGAATGAAAGTGCTCAATTCTCTCTGATGTAGCCTGAAATGGCAGCTCCACTTCCTGATTTCAGCTCTACTTTTATCTTTAAAAATTGCTATACCTGAGTTCATATTGTATTTTAAACTGTGTGAGATTAAAAGCAAAGAAATTCATTCATAAAAACTCAATTTTATAAATCAAGATTCCTCAACATGGTGTGTTTTTTTTCTCCATGACTGCAACCTTGAGCAAATCTCTTTCTCCATCTCTCTCTCCCTCTCTCCTTCCTTCCTTCTCTTTTTCTTCTGTTCCTCCCCCCTCCCTCTCCTCGTCCTCTCTCTCTCTCTCCATCTCCCCCCACCCCAGCCTGTCTCTCCCTCTCTCCTTCCTTCCTTCCCTTTTTCTTCTGTTCCTCCCCCCCTCCCTCTCCTCTTCCTCTCTCTCTCTCTCTCCATCTCCCCCCACCCCAGCCTGTCTCTCCCTCTTCTCCATCTCCCTATCCCCTTTCACACTCTTTTTAGCTCATGGATCATGTCCAGCAGCCTCCCTTCTCTACTACTCCTGCTGTTAATAATTTTTCATGTGACAGTTTGCTTCTTTAGGAGTCAAAATCTATCTTACATGCCACAGACATGCATTACAGAGCTGTTATGTGTTCATCTGCGGGTTGGGTGCCGTGTGTACGTGTGTTCAGGGTTGGGGGGTGGCTAAGAAACAGTAGTGGGTTTGCAAGCCTGTTGCTCAAGTGTCTCTCCATCTCATGGGGTGAGGGAGGAGCTGGGGCTGGGGTTAGGACAGGATGTGTGTCCAAGTGACTGTAATTTAGTTGGAATAGAATAATCATATCAAAAGTTTACATTAGAGGTACAGGAGGAAGGGAGTTTATGTGGAGCTTGGAGGATCATGTAGCTTTATCTTCCTGGGGAGTGGGGCATGGAAATAGAACACATCTCTGGGTTCACAGGGCCTGTGATCCTCAGGGGACACCCATCTGTTCGTGTTTCTGATGAACGCTTATTAAATTCATTCATTCACTCGTTGGAGGTTCAAGTGAATTGACCAAAGAACAGTACTTCAGCTTTCAAATTCTCAGTGCAACACGGATTAGAGTGCTACCTTCATTGTAATTGATTCAGGGAAACAAAGCACTCTGCCTGCAAAGGGATGTCCCCATGGCTGAGCTCCCAGAGCATCTGGTTTAGACTGGCCTTTCTGCAGATGTCCCTCTGCCCCAAGGCAGGGCTTCTGGGGAGCTGTCCAGCGTCTGGTGCTGAATCCTGGCCGACACTCTCTGGCTGCGTAAATCTTTTGGGTGCATTTCTCAGTTTCCTCACCTTAAATCGTGGCTGTAAAAGTACCTTTCAGACAGCGTGGTTGCAAGTAAGAAACAAGATGGTAAACGAGACAGGTTAGAGCAGGGCCACACTACCAGGGGTCCATTACTGCTGCCAGAGTGTAACAGTAGGACTCCAGCTAGTGTGAAACCTTACAATTCTATCATTCGTGTGTTACCTTAAAGTTACCTGCCTGTGGGGACTAACCACCCGTCTCCAATTTTAAGCTCCCTGCAGGCAGAAAGGAGACATGCAGCATTCTTTACCGGGCAGAGCACAGATCCCGGTGTTAGGGGTCCTTTTGATGAGGATGCTCTTCTGATGCTTTTTGATGAGGATAATGAAAGTGTTATAGAGCTTTCAAGCTGGAAGGGGCATGAGAGCTCACTAATCAAAGCTTTTCTTTTTCCATGGGAAGAAGCATCCTCTTACACGTTGAAGAGGTTCCATGATTTGTCCTGTTCACCTTGAGGTCTCCTTAATGGCTGGTGCAAGGCTGGGCTCTTGGATGGTTCTCAGAGCAAGACTGCCAGAGAATGAGCCAATGAATGGGCAGATGGGTGTACAGGTGCTTTAACTTTGATTTATTATGGTGAAAAAATAATGGAGAATGTTATTCTGGCTGCAGTTTGGTAAAAGGTTTCTAAAGAGGAAATCCAGACAAGATTTATAGGCAATTTTTGTAGGGGAGGTTAATATGATGTCCAAAGATTATCTGCAAACGAGCAGGAATTCAAGAGGGACCAGGACAAGGGAGAGCCTGGAGAGTTGGATGTCATGGGCTGCATTGTGCATCCCCCAAAATTCATGTGTTGAAGTCCTGACTCCCAGTACCTGAGGATGTATGAGACTGTATTTGGAGATAGAACTTTGACAGCAGTGATTAGTTATAATAAGGTCATTAAGGTGGGCACTAATCCAATTTGACTGGAGTCCTTATAAGAAAAGGAAATTTGGACACACAGATACCAGGGATGCACATGCAGAGAAAAGGCCAGGTGAGGACACAGCAAGAAGGCAGCCGTCTGCAAGCCAAGGAGAAAGGCCTCCAAGAAACCAACCCTGCAGACACCCAGTTCCCAGAACCTGAGACCACAGTTGGCTCTTGTTTAAGCTGTCTGTCTCTGACATTTGTTTTGCACCGAGATGACTAATATTCTGGAGAAGGGATGAGAAGGGAGGCGGTGAACACAAGACTCTCTCAGACACATACGTGAAAGGCCTCTGCTATAGATCCTGGTGCCGTCTCAGTGAGCCCTCCACACTGCCTTACAGGTGATAGCTTATGGGGTTTTTTTGACAAATGAAATAAGAGAGGGAAGATGATAGCTCAAAGAAGTTGAACTACTCCTATGAGCACACACAACAGGTCAGTTTCCAAACTGGGATTCACACCCGGGATGGAGAGTCTCCAAGGTGACATGCTGGCTCTGTCAAGGGCTCGGCCCTCAGAAGCCAGTCTTGGGAGGAAAATGGGGTTGGCTTTTTGGGGAAAGAGCAAGTTGTACTGGGGAGGTGGGGATGCCCTCAGGGTTGCAGCTTTGAAATGGTGTCTGTCCCTGCATGTGGGGTTTGGAAGAGAGAAGCCTCTGAAGTTGGCTCAATACCAGCCTCTCACCTTCTTCTAAGAAGAAAGGTTATGGCCACCTGCCCGGGCACAGCCCTCTTTCTGCACAAGGCTGCTGTTCTCGGTGCTCTGAGTGCCCAGCTCCTGGTCCAGGGATCAGGCAAGAGCAGCCTGCTGCCAGGGGGCAGCAGCCCAGA
This sequence comes from Stenella coeruleoalba, assembly GCF_951394435.1. Classification (NCBI taxonomy): domain Eukaryota; kingdom Metazoa; phylum Chordata; class Mammalia; order Artiodactyla; family Delphinidae; genus Stenella; species Stenella coeruleoalba. Next base: position 88,310,012 of record NC_137159.1, read on the forward strand.
CCCACCCTTCTCCTCGGCATGAGGAGCAGCCGCCCCTTCCGTCTGGAAGCCCCCCAGCTCTCGGGCTGAGCGTCTGCAGAATGAAATGCCAGTCTAGCGCCAGGTGCTGTAGCTCAGTCCCTGCCATTTTCACAGGGGTGGTCGAGGTATTTCAGACCTCCGAGGTGCATGTAATATCCGAGCAGAAGGGGAAATAGAGATACTTCCCCACCTCCTCCCACACACCCTCAGAATCCAGGGCAGTGCGGGGTGAACTTTCCATTGAGGTGACACTGGTTTAAAATAGGAAAATGGCACTCATTTGTTTAAAACCTGGACAGAGAACTAGAGAAACCAAAAGGCAAATCAAATCCCTAATCCACCCAGGCCTTTGCAGAGAAAGGGCAAGCAGCACGTCCAGGCCAGCACAGCCCAGGCTTTGGTGTGATCTCCTGGGATGTGGTCTGAAGGCAGGTCCTCATACGGTACTTCTGGGCTGGGGTCTGGGACTCTATATTTCTAACAAATGTCCAGTGATGGGGACGTTAACTTCTCTCCGGGCTCTTCTTCTCTGCACAGCTGCAGGCAGCCATTCTGCAGGCTCCAGCATCTGGGGAGGCCAGTAAGGACAATGTCCTGTGGTCGAGGGGAGCCTCTGTGTCCCCAAGTGACCACCCTGCTGGTCAGTTGCCAGCTAGGCACTGGTTACTGACAGACTGGACTCACGTGTTTCTTCCAGGAAAGAGGCCCTTCCATGGGCAGACTCTGGACCTTGTGGGGCCCCCTGGCCTCCAGCGAAAGTCTCATGTCGGCCTGACCGCTGAGCTGCCCTCAATCTCCCTGGAAGAGGATCCTCCTGACGGCCACAGCATGGGCCACTTCTGCTCCAAATACCACAGGGACTGTCACAGGGAGTTTGACCTCTGCAGAAGGCAGGCCTTGGACACAGCTGGTTTCCTAAGCAAACCATCCAGAATCAGCAGTTCTGTCTCATCCGAAAGAATCCACATCTCCACAGAGCTTAATGACAGCCCTTGGGTGGTGCTGGTGGGGGGACTCCTGAGTCATTCCTGTCCACAGCCCCAAAGCCATGCCGCTCTGTGACGTCCTAGGCATGAGAACACTGCTGGACCCTGGCCTTCCAACCCAGACACAGAATTTCTAAGTATTTTTCAAATAATTTTCAGGGAGATTCTATACCAAGTCAGCTTGATAAAAGCTGCCATAATGAGTGACTGGGTGTGAGCCCCAGAAAATCCCATGGGCACTGCATTTCATCACCAAAGGAAACGTTCTGCTGCATTTTATTTCCTCTTTGAAATATTTCTGTTCCAGCATCCTGAAGGAAGATGATAGAAAGAAAATAGTTCCCAGCCAAACGCCACATCTTCAGAAGCATGAAAATCGGAAGGTCTGGAGTCTCCTGACCTGTGTGTTGTCCCTCCTCTGAGCTCCAGGTTGGAGAGGCAGGTTCAAGGCGCACATCTGTGCACACGATTAGGAAGAGTCCGCAGCCCAGTAAGCATGGCCAGTGGTCGGCAGGGTGCCCTCAGCCTGCAGTTGCCTGGGGACGCAGTGCTGGCCAAGGGCTATTACATGCGTCACCATCTTAAACTCTCACAACAGCTTTACAGCAAAGAGAGGGGCTATTATTGCTATTTTCCATATGAACTTTATGAAGCTGGACAGTTCCAGTGATTTCCCCAAGAGCCAATTACAGGGCAGCAGCTAAGCTGGGACTCGCACCAGAGGCTCTGTGCGGTAATTCTCTCTCTGGGACAGGACACGTCCAGTCTCACCTGGGGACATGCAGGATAGTCTCACAGGCTCCCACACCCTCTTCCAGACCAGCAAGGAGCAAAGGTGGTCTTGATTTCTGGTTTCTTGATTGATTTCAAGTCGTGAGTTTTCTCTGAGGTGTCTTGGATAAGAACAAAGCCTCTGTTGGCACTGACTACCCCATGAGCTCATTCTTGCGGTTTAAACATCCTTGATTCAAGTGTCCATTTAAAATGTGAATCATCCTCAGAGAGGTAAATGGGGACACCACGCACCTGCAGTGTGAAGTCTCTCCTTGGATCCTGTCCTAGAAATGGCTCACATTGGGTGGGGGGCCCCGATGAGATTGCAGAAGCAAAGCCATGCTCAGCGTTGAGCAACTTGCTCTGACTGACCTTGTCTGTGCCCTTGGCTCTGGAGGGTCTCCTCCAGGGAGCCTCTGGTGTCCAGCCTCGCACCCACTGGGCATTCAACAAAGGCCTGCAGCTGAAAATGGTGTTAACTCAACTCAGAAAATTAGTAACCGCTGAGTATGTGCCTGCCCTGCGTTGAGTGTGGGTCTTTGAAAGTCAAAATGATGCGCGTGGCTCCATTTTAACGTCTACAGGCTGAAGTGAGGCTTACATTGTCCTTTCCACATAGAAAAATTAAGGTGCACAATTAGTGGGTAAGTGATTAGCACATAATTTACCTGCTAGGTCGTCACAGAACCAGTCAGGCAGTCTTTGCCTCTTCGTGAGATCTGCCCTGCCTCCCCGTTAAAGGAGTCTGTGTTATTAGGAGGGGGCTCCGTGTGAGCAGCTGGAAACAGACACCCTGGCCTCTCTCCCAGGAGAGGCTGCCGATGAGAAGCAGGGACCTGTCCTGAATCTGGCCCAGGTCGACCTTCTCCACCCTGCCCTCCCTCCTTCTTGGCCAGAGCCCCACGGCCATCCCCGTGGCACAGAGAGAGGACAGTGGATCATCTAAGAGCCTTGGGACCAAGCTGCCACCACCAAGCTGTGGGTTTCTCATCGCGCAAAGTAAACAAAAAACCTAAATGATCAAAGAAACACGCACACCTCTGTGGTCAAGGCTTTGCTGCCGGCAGCCACCCTGCTCCTAACCGTTGCTTGGCTCTGTGTCCCGCGCTGCTCAGAAGGGGCTCCAGACAGCGGTCACAACGGGAAGCCATGTCCCTTCCCACAAGGAGGCAGAAGACTACGCGGGGCACTCTTTGGGGGCTGGCATCAGCCCTGAGGTGCCGGCCTTGGTGGAACTGTGAGCCTCTCTCCGCTCTATCCAGGTGTTGATCACGGGGGAATGCCAACACTTGGAAGCCTTGGTGAAGGCCCGTCACTTGAGGAGCCTCTGGAGCAATGAGCGAGGCGAGGTGAAAGATTTTAATTAAAGTCCCAGAACAATCGAATGCCTTCAATTTGACAATCAGCTTCTTCTCCCCTCGGGATGCCGACAGCTCCCAGCCACATGAGGCTGCAGGTGGCTGTGGGGGACAGGGAGAGGAGCGACTGCCCCGAGTCAGCCAGGACAGGAGTGGCCTCGGCCCGGGCTGCCCCGCTGACCCTCCTGGGCCACTCACTCCCTTTCCCACACAGACCTAACCCACATCTGCTCTCTGGGCCTTGGGCCTCTGCCATCTCAGAACTGGGGCTTTCACTCAGCACTCTCCTCCTGGACCCCCTTGTCCCCTCCAAGTTCAGGGAGAGGATGAATACGCCTCTAAGTGTGTAAATGTCCTTTGGAAAATGGTTGTCAGAGTGAGCTGTGGCCAGTGGGCCTGGGTTATGATGCAGCTCCACATGGAGACCTGGGGAAAACCACGCAATTTCCCTGTGCCTCAGTTTCCTCATCCAGAGAATGGGGATAATAACTATTAAGATCAAGGGACACGAGGATAAAAGAATCATGGATCAACATAAAGTGCTATTCTCCACTTGATGTGTTTGTCCTCCATCAGCACCGCAGGAAGACCGCAGCCAGGATTTCTGGGTCGGGGAAGACAGCCCAGCAAGGATGCTCTTCAGGGGGCTGGCAGTGACGTCGGGGTTAAGGGTCACTAGAAATAATTCAGCGCAACACCTTCATCTTGCAGATGAGGAAACAGAGACCGGAGGCAGGAGAGGCTGGTCCGGGGCCCCCGCACAGGAGCGGAGGCTGCACCTGCCTTGCTCTGCAGGCTCTTCCCTGAGCGGAGCCCCACCCGTGACACTGCGCCCTCCAGGGCCCTGCTGCCTTCCTGGCCAACCCCCACCCCCCACCCCCCCCCCACACCCACCCCGGGGCAGCCTTTTTTGTAGCGAACAAGATCCTGTCATTAATAGCAATGATGATTTTTAAGCAAACACCTGGCTGTAGGCGCTCTATTCAGGACAGAAATGCAGGGAATAGAGTGAGGGCCCATGGGGAATAAGCTGCTTTAAAGCAGACGTGGGAAACAAACCGTGCGTGGTCAGAGGCCAGAAGCAAAGGTTTACCTTGTCATGCTACAAAACCACATCGTCTTCTGGGATGGCGATAAATAATCTTCTGTTGTGTGGATGTTGTATTTGTGTCCCCATTTGGCTCAGATGAAAGTTATTCTATTTTATTTTCATTTGTTTTGTCTGTGCCGTGAAGCATGTGGGATCTTAGTTCCCCGACCAAGGATCAAACCCGTGTCCCCCGCATTGGAAGCGCGGAGTCTTAACCACTGGACCGCCAGGGAAGTCCCCTGGATGAAACTTATTTTAAATGTGATCGGTTAATGTGTCTGGATAATGCTCATTTTAAGGACCAAGAGCTGTTGGGCAGAAGCAGAATAATGAAGACAATGTCTTGAGGTGAGAGAGACAGTGCTCCAGGCAAGGAGTACAAACCAGCACAAGCCTTGCCCTGTTGATGACCTGTTGAGGGAAGATGCTTCACAGAAGGGAGGCCAGGGAGTCAGGCCGCGGGGTGAGGGCAGTCCTTGATTAAATGGGCTTGAGTCTCAGAGCTGAGGAGAGAGGCTGATTTGGGGAGGACTTCGACTGGGGAAGACCCAAGAAAAAGATCTAATCAAGGGATTTGGGCTGCAGACCCAGTGGGAGCTTCCAACACAGGCTGGGGCTGAGAAGCAGCAGCTCCTGAGAGACAGGCGTGCCTGTGCTCACCCTGGAGTGAGGCTGTCCAGGCCATGACGGTTTAGTTTGGACTGATTGGAACAAGACATTAGACTGTTAGGCTGTGCAGCTCTGGGACAAACTGCATTTATTTATATCTACCCAATCCTCTACCTGGAGTAAGTATGACCCACTGAAGACAGTGACCCACTGAAGACATAGTGTAGACAGTGCTGCAAAGCACAGACAACAGCTATATACCTTTAAAAAAAAATTCTAGAATTCGTAAAGCAACTTCGTCCATATGATTCCATGTCATGGTCACAAGAAGCTCTGCAGTGGACACCACCATCTTCCTCTAGTGTGAGGTTATGCAGTTTTCCCAAACTGCTAGCAGCGGCCTGAACCACATGAACACCTACTCTTGATCATAGACCCTGTGTCCTCTCCAGCCCTGTGACACGTGAGAGGCCAGGGTCCTCAGGGAAGTCCTAAATCCTGTGGGTGATAGCAGCAGCAGAAGGGAAATTCTGTCTGGTAGACGCAGCTGCTCTTTGTGTCATGGAGGCCATTCTAATCAGGATCTGGGAAACCAAGGACTATTGTACCGTTGGACAAAGGCAAGTGTGTCCCAAAGAGCGAACGAAACTTGGGAGAAATTGGGCAGACCTCTGGGAAGAACCTGTGTTAGACTCAAACTTGGAGAGATTGGGTGTTAAGAAAGGGTAGAACTTCACTTCTGGCCTCTGACCATGGCCAGGTTCATTTCTACATCTATTTAGAGCAGTTTACCTCTCCAGGAGAAACCCCTTCCATTCACAGGTGTTTTACCTTCCCTAGGTTTTGTCCTGAATATAATGCCTATTGCATTTCTTTGTCTAGAAATTGTTTTGCTATTAATGACAGGACTGTTGAGCAGAAGGCTGTTGAGCAAAATCACTGTAGTAGCTTCTATACATCACTTACAACCCATGCTCTGGAAGCTGGATTTAAGAACGTCTTAAAGTAATGACTTTCAGGAAATGGTCAATTCACAGAAATGTTCTCATATTGACTGAATGTCCAGACCTTGTTTCTTCCTCTTCCACCTTGTAAACTTCTTGGAGTCAGGGACCATATCTATCTTCTTCTATAGCCCCTACAATTTCTATCGTTGTATTTAGACAAATAATCCCTCACCAACTTCCCAACAAGTTTATGTCTGATTCACCTGGACAATGGTAAATAAAATAAAACCTATAAATCCCCAGATCTGGCATCAGACTGATGTGGATTCAAATTCTCCACCTGTATATCTGAGTCTTTCAATGAATCTTTAATCCATTCAAGTCTCAGCATTCACAACTAATACATGGTGATGATATCCTCCCCTAGTTATGAGGATGTGTCCATCTATTAATGCATCTACCAAAATGTTTAGCACCAAATAAGCTCTGTGTAAAGGGCAGATAAATATAAGAGTATTAGTAATAATAAGCATTACAATATTAGATGTGGAGGAAAACTAATGCCAACAGACCACACTATCATTATCTGAAGGTGAGTGACACTACCCCTAAAATATAAACAAATTAAAGATGTGACAAAAGGAAGCAATCAAATTGTTGAACAAATCCATAAGATAATCTCTTAGCAGTGGTCAAAGTTTTATGTGCCCAGAGATCATACCTTATTTATTCTAATATCAAACTCATTGTAAGCATATAAAAATGTTTTGTTGAATGAATGAATGAAGAAATAAATTAAAATTTCTGGCAACTGGGTTAGTTTTGGATGGGGGACTATTCTAGGTGAGACTTTGCCTTAGTTAAGGTATTTGCAGATAACAGTGATCATATATTTTCTATCTTCATAGAAGTTTGTTGTCAACAAAAATCCCTAGAATGGTCATAATTAATTTGAATGCATGTGCCTGATATTGACAACTTATCTGGGTTACATATGTGTACACATATTCTTCTATCCATCTACCTATACATCTTTCCACCCTTCCACCACTCCACCCATCCACCCATCCATCCATCCACCATCCATCCATCCATCCATGCATCCGTCCATGCATCCACCTGCCCACCAAGCCACACATCCATCCATCCATCCATTCACCATCCTTCCATCCATCCATCCACCCACCATCCATCCAATGTTTTTTTGGGAACCTACTGTACAGTAGGTATTGGAGGATACAACATGAAAAAGGTAGGAATGATCCTGCACTTCCAAAATTCACTTTGTAGTTGATAGACAGACAATGTCAAAAGACAATAATAATACACATAGACTCTGTTCATCAAGGAAGTACCCTTCCTGGAAATAGCCGTTGTACTAATCCACCCTAATATTGGCGGTAACTTTTCCTTTCCTTCAGATTTCCACTGATATAAGAATTTCTGAGTCTGTAGCTGTATTCAGCTAGCATTAATTCTATAATTGCTGGTCAATACGACCAGGCTGAGTGATGTTTATGACGCCCTTCACATGATTAAAGCAATTGTACCAATGCCTAGTTGCGCACTGATTGCTCTTCACTCTTAGATCGTTTATATGATGCCCTTCACATGGTTAAAGCGATTGTGCCAATGCCTAGTTGCATACTGATTGCTCTTCACTCTTAGATCGTTTATGTGAAGGCATCTTACGTTGTAGAGCTTGAATTTTATCATGTAGGTTAATCTTTTCTTCATTTCATGTTGGCACATTCAAAAAAATTATTTGCATAGCTTTTTTTTTCAGCTGTCATGGATTAAAACTGCTTGTCCTGACACAAAATAAATGGCAGGATGGGGACAGAATGTGGCTGCAGGACACACTCAATTTATGATGTCATTGAGAGTGTGGGGAAAATGCACGTATGCCCTGGAATGGCACACATTTCAGTAACACTCTGTGTTTTAATGAGTCAGTGCAGTGCGGTGGCTGTAAATGGAGCTCTGCGTATGTACTGAGGGGTGATTGCTATGACAGGGGACACACAAGGGCTGAGGGACTGAGCTGCGGGGACACCAAACACAGTTCTCCTCTGTGTTGGCTTCCTTGAGGCTGTGCTGGGACCCCAAGGAAACAGAGGAGAAGAGTGCACCTGATGGAGGAGGTGGCCCCATGGAGCATCACAAGTGGGTTTCCTGGGAAAAGGATTTTGTAGGAGCGATCTCGGAATCAACACCTGTGGGGAAAAGTCGGGCTGCCGTGCAGCTGCGACGGAGCACCCCCAGCCCACTCCTTGGGAAGCTCTGGAGCTGGGATGGCCCTTCCGAGTTTCCCTCATTGAGGGATGGGAACTAGGTCTTCATAGCCCTACTGAGGACAGTATTGATGAGGATGCTCCCATGAAAGGGGCTGAGTTTGGACAAGACAACCCTCCTCATCAAAAGCAGAACCTGAGAAGGACTCAGGTATGAGCTGTTAGCCACCAACAACCCCAGCAGGAGAAGAAACAGGGAGCTAACTCTTTAGTGGGGAGTGGGGAGGAGCTGGGCAGCTCTCTCACCTCTTCCATCCAAAAACACCTTCTTAAAAGCAGGTAAATAAAATGGCCGAGCCATCCTCCCCTGACCCCACATCCACCTCCAGCTCCCTCGCTGTCCCTGCCCCCCTTCCAAGGCAGTTTTCTTGACAGAGTTACTTGCTGCATCTGCTTCTTCTGAAGGGTGTTCCAGTCTGGCTTCTGCTTCCATCACGACTCAGTCGCTGCTGTGCCAAGATAGGTGATGGCCCCCAGGGAGCGCTCCATCCTCAGCAAAGCTGATCACCTTGGCTGGTCTTCCAGGACCAGACCTGCTCCGCACACGTGACACGGCTGTGCCGTCACGATCCGCTGGGGTGCCCAGCCTCCCTGAGGAACCTGTAGATGTCCGAGGTCCTGGGACTCAGATCTGCACCCTTGCCTGGCCTCACCCTGTGCTCTCTTCCTGGACCATGTCTGCACCACTACTAACATCACTCCTGCACTGCTTTTCCTCACTAACTGCTCTCTCAGACCCAGCTGGTCCCCAAGCCCAAATTTCATCTCCCTCGACGTCTCTAGTCTTCCCCAGGGCATGGCCAACTCCTGCCCAGAACCTCTTTGCTCACCGCAGGGATCACTCTCCAACCCATGGTGCGAGCCGGAAACCAGAGGACCACTTTGACACCTTACTTTTGCTTACTTCTCAGACTCAATCTATCACCAAGTTGTGTAGTTTTACTTCGCCTTGTATCTCCCAAACTTATTCCCGTCTCTGCATTTTCCTCGCCATTACTGCTCACAGCCTCCATTGGTTTGGGACATAGCTAACATTCTCATTCTAGTGTAAGCCCTGTGAGTGTAAAGACAGCTCAAACACAGTGCTCGATAAATATTTTTGGAAGGATAGATGGGTGGTAGGTGAATACCTAAACGAATTCATTGAGATGTGGAATTCAGAACAAAGAACAGACAAACGTCAGAGGGAAGATGTTCCCTGAGTGTTGATGGTGTTGAGCTGAAGAGGCCTGTGTGGCAGCCACACCCTGCATCCAGCGTGTGCTTGGATGTCCAGCCATGGCAGCCAGGAGGGGAGGGGGCCACCCAGGGCTCCAGTCCTGTGGGAGACCCTGGGAGGCAGCAGGAAGGGAGCAGAAGCTCATAAAGAAAACTCAATGTCATGGACTGAATTGTGTCCCCAAATTCCTATGTCAAAGCCTTAAGCCCCAGAACTTCAGCATGTGACTGTATCTAGAGACAGGGCCTTTCAAGAAGCGATTAGTTAAAATGCAGCTGTCAGGGGGGCCCTAAACGAATAATATTGGGTATTCTGTAAGAAAAGGAAATTTGGACACATGGACAAACACCAGGGATGCACACACACCACAATGACCACGTGAGGACACAGGACATATAAGCTGAGGAGAGAGGCTCAGGAGAAACCCACCCTGTGTTCACCTTGATCTCGGACTTCCAGCCGTCAGGACCGCGAGAGAATACATTTTTGTTCTTGAAGCTGCCGGATCTGTGGTATTTTGTTACAGCGGCCAGCGCAGACTAATAAATACACTGGCCAAGGTGAAAACCCGGGCGTTTGGGGTCAAGGAAACTGGGGCACAGATTTTTTTAATAAACAAGAGAGTAATCAATATTCTCACACTTCTAAAAGATTCAGCAAAATAAGAACTGAGAATCTTCCATTCAGGTTAGCTATAAGGGGGCCATCGTTCTCGTGAGAGAATTTCCAGAGGACTAGCTATGAAGAATTAATGGGACAGGGGACACACAGACACCGTGGGAGGTCACATTTCTTGAGGAGGTGTGGTGAGGACAAGAATAAGGCAGGACGGCCAACAGGAGCGAATGTGCGGTGGGGAGGGTTTTGTGCCTGTTGAGACAACTGAAGCTGGTGGGTGGAGAGGGGCTGGAGGAGGCTGGTGCAGGCAGGGACAGAGGGGCGTCCTGGGGAGGCCAGGACCCGGCACCAGCGCAGGGGGAAAGGCACATGGAGCTAAAGGGAGAGACAGGAGAAGCAAGGAGATCGGGCGGGTCTTTAGTCTGGTGGTCAGAGGGTGAAGGAAGTCTTAGCCGAAGGCTGCTGCTGTCTCTGTGAAGTTGAAGGATCCCACTGGTTCATTCCGGGTGGCTCCCAAGGACACAGCTAAGACTGGGGAACACTCCGCAGTGCAGCTCAGTTCAACAATAAGAGCATCTCAATAATACCAACTGCTTCTACTACTAATAATAGCGTCTAACTTTTACTGAGATTTCATCATGCACCCAATGATATAAGGACTTTAAGTTACTCAGTTCTCTCAGTAACCCAATGAGGTCAGTATTGTTATTATTTTGCAGATAAACAATTAAGATTCAGAAAAGGGAAGTAAGTTCCTCAAGGTCACACAGTTAGAACCTGATCTAAATATAGAAAGGAATAGGTTGACTGGCAGTGAGTCTCCACTTCTGATGGTGTTTTTGCCTAAAATGTGTGATGATCACATAGATCAAAAGCAGATGTTTCTTTTAAAAATAGGAGATAAACGGAAGGCTGGTCATTTGAACTTCCACATACTTAAAATGCCACATGTTAGGTAAGCACTAAAGAATAATTCTAGCAGTTGGGGTGGGATTATGATAACGTGATAGTTTGAGAACTGTGCATGGAAACTGGGGGTCCATTAAGAGCCCACAGGGTCCTGCAGGAGGCTCTGGGACCCCCTTCCGTGCACCTCGTCCTATGCAACTAGAACACCTGTACTTCCATCTGCTCCAACGCACATTGGGGTCACATATAAAATTCCATATAAAAAATCCTGTGGCTAAGAAATAGAGGAAAGTCATTGGAATAAAAAGCGATTCACTTCAGGGCTTCCCTGGTGGCGCAGTGGTTAAGAATCCGCCTGCCAATGCGGGAGACACGGGTTTTAGCCCTGGTCTGGGAAGATCCCACATGCTGCAGAGCAACTAAGCCTGTGCGCCACAACTACTGAGCCTGTGCTCTAGAGCCCGTGAGCCACAACTACTGAGCCCACTCGCCTAGAGCCTGTGCTCTGCAACAAGAGAAGCCCCCTAATGAGAAGCCCACGAACCGCAAAGAAGAGTAGCCCCTGCTCGCCGCAACTAAAGAAAGCCCGCATGCATCAACGAAGACCCAACACAGCCAAATAAATACATAAAATAAATAAGTTTATATTAAAAAGTAAAGCCATTCACTTCAGTTCTAGCCATATGCTTCCGTGGGAAGAATTTTCTGGTAGAAACAGTGTCCTAGTGCCCAGACAGAGGCTTTTTCCACCAGCTTTGCCACCAGAGTCCCTGCCTGCCCTTCAACCTCCTGGCCTGGCCCCAGCAGGAGTGCCTCCTCTTCTAGGAAGGTCATTCAGTGATTCTCTAACTGGGGTCCCCATCACAACCCCCTGGGGCATGTTTAACCCAGAGCACTCTGCCCACCCCAGGACTTTCTGACTCAGAGGTCTGCATTTCTAACAAGTGATGGGCATGAAGGTCTGAGTCAGGGAAGCAATATCCGGTGTCGGGTCCAAGGGGCGGTGTTGGGCGGCAGGTCCACACCCGCTTTGAACAGCCCTGATCCGACCACCCCGGGCAGGGGAAGGAACCTCAGCTCCATGATCTGCCCTCTCCCTCCCCAACGTCTGACAACTTGGCTGTGAAAACAGAGCCCACAGACGTGCTCTGCGCTCACACAGGAGGCTCCCGAGTCAGCTGCTCCTGCTGATTCCAGGGGGTCCCTGGGGAAGAGGGGGGCACAGTGGGCGGGCCCTGCTACGGATGAGCTGTTTACCACCGTTCTTCTGGTGGGTCTTTGTGGAGGATGAGCCTGGGACACCTGGACTGCATCCTCAGAGCTGGAATTCCAGGGGTGGCACTGGGCAGGTCAGCGGGAGATCACTCTGCCCTTGGTTCCCATGGTGACTTGCAGGAGCCTCACAGCCCTGGGCTCTCTCCTCCTCCCGTTCTGTGCGACCTCTATCCAGTAGAACAAACGATGGATGTGCAGAAGCCATTTAACAAAGTCACTGGGCGTGGGCTTCAGCTCTTCCTGGAAGCCGATCCGAGGCCCAGAGGCAGCTGCCTCAAACCTCGCCTCCCTTCCTCCTCTAGCTCCTCCTCCCCCTCCCCTCCCCTCTAGCTCCCCCTCCCCTCTAGCTCCTCCTACCCCTCCCCTCCCCTCTAGCTCCTCCTCCCCTCTAGCTCCTCCTCCCCCTCCCCTCTCCTCTAGCTCCTCCTCCTCCTCCCCTCCCCTCTAGCCCCCCCTCCCTCCCTTTCCCACTTCCCCCCCTTCCCCCCCACCCCGTCCCAGGCACAGGTGCGCAGCTGGGCTTCGATGGCCCATCTCACCTTCTCACCTTTTTTTTTTTTTAACATCTTTATTGGAGTATAATTGCTTTACAATGGTGTGTTAGTTTCTGCTTTATAACAAAGTGAATCAGTTATACGTATACATATGTTCCCATAGCTCTTCCCTCTTGCGCCTACCTCCCTCCCACCCTCCCTATCACCTTCTCACCTTTATCATCAGACATTCCTGTAGGAGCACCTGCCCAGAGGGTCTGCTGGTTTGGGGAAAGACTCCTTTTCTTCACCTCTGTGTGCGACTCACTTTCTCTCTCCACCTCAGAAAGGAGAGAGAGTGGGACATCAAAGCAAGGAAGGGCTGAACACAGACTCTCCCAATGGGGTGGGGGTGGCAAGGGGGTGTCTGAGCCCCGGTTCCGCTGCACTTGGTGGTGGGCTAGCAGCGTAGTCTCCTGTCCTCACCTGTGAGCCGGGTGCTCAGGGACCACCGAGCTGGCGAGAGGGTCACAAGGATCAAAAGCAGCCATCTGGAGGCTCTCCTTGGAGGGGCCACGTGGGAGGCAGCCTCCCTCTTCCCTGTTTCATAAGCCTCCTGGCTTTGGCTCTGGAACCTTCTTCTCCCCTGCAGCGTCTGACTGGCTGGGTCTGGGCCTTTGTCTGCAGCCGTGCTGCTACTGCTCCCTGGTCTCTGCGTTTACGGCCTTCACCTGCCCCACCTGAGCAGCAGGGGCACAGAGCGCCTGGGCAGCTGACCGAGCCGCTAAGCGTCACCAGAGCATCTAGTGGCAGGTGTCCCTTGGGATGATCTTCAGAGCTCCTTTCCCGGGAGGATCAGGACGCTCTTGAGGGGTTTTCTCAGACTGCATGGTAGCAATAAAAATCAGTAAGTCCCCACTGCAAAGGCTAAGTGGGAGGGGCAGAGCAGGGCCCATTATGAAAGGGCAAAGCCACACCCCAGGTCCAGCAGCTGGCTGGCTCAAGCCCAATGGCAGCTGACCCTGAGGGAAGGGTCCTTGGTGTCTGAATCCCAGCTTCAGATCTCGCCTCTCTCGGCGAGCTCACCGCCTGAATTTGCACCTCCTTTGACCTCATGTGTGGGGCAGATTGGGATGAGGGCTGTGTGTGCCAAGGTCGGCACATCACAGGCCTTCAGTGAGTTATTAGGGCTGTTCTTTGTTTCCTGATCTCTCCTCCTTTCTCCTTTACTTGGCTCCGGGCTGAGACAGTTCTCAGGGTCTCCTGAGACAACTCCCAGGCCTCCCTGTAACCTTAGCTCTGCAAAGCTGTGGGCTTTCTCTCGTGGCCTTTCCTGGTTTCCTCTCTGGGGGCAGCGCTGGGTGGGTCCTGAGCGTCGGGCGAGTTCCCAGGACAACGCAGATGGACACTCCCCAAGTGTAACAGGTTCCTAGTTGCATCAGGCTTGGGTGGAGGCTACTCTGGAGGGAAATGAGGGGCTGAGGGGGGAGCACAGTGAGGGAAGCCATGACCCGTGAGGCCACCTGGGCTCTGGTCCCTAGAGGGGCCGTCCACTGACCTGCTGGACCCCACGGGTGTCAGCCTGGGCCTGGAGGTGAGATGTGGGGAAGGGAGAAGCAGGTCGGGAGGTCTGTCTCAGGACCCCCAACCCTCGGGCACCTTGAATCTGTGCCCAGAGCAGACCCTCCTCTGCAGCTGCAATTGCAGCTGATTTGTGTGTAGTTCAAGCTCAACCCCCTATTGTTTTTTTAACTGCAGGGCAACTTCCCACTTTAGTTCATGGAACGTGGCCGTTTGTTGGGTTGAAACCACTGAGAACAGGAGAATGGCGGCTCCGGCCCAGACTCAGGTGGACAGCCGGCCTCCCCGCCGCACACACAGCTCAGGTGCTCTCAGCGAGTCTTCCTCTGTTCTGTCCTCAGACCCGAAGGTTCTCAGCAACACTGATGACCTTCAAGTTCCTTGCTGGTGGACTTGGAGGTTGGGAAGGAGAGACTTACACAGTTAAGAGTATTTATTTGCTTAAGATCACATATTCACCAAAGAAGGGGGAGAAGGATAAATTACAATGCAACTTCTGCATTTTTCTTGCACTTTGAATTAAACCCAGACTTCTTCTCCTACAGAATGTACACCAGACACTGCTTCTCACCCCCCTGGCTCCTAGTTACTGGACGCTGGGTTCCTCCGAAGGTGCTCATTTCTGTGTTAGCAGCACGTCGAACATTTAATCTAAATTTAACAAAAGCCAGTTTTTTTCCAGTTTATTTCTGGTTCAATTGTGGAACTCAGAATGTGTCCTTAGTAGTCCCACCTGGCAGGAAGGACAGTGGTGTCGGTGCCCAGCCCACAACCCACAGGCCCTGAGACCCCACCAAGCCGGGGACACAAGCTGGGTGTCCTTTGTCACCAGGCTCCATGTAGAAGCCCGAAGGCCTCCCCAGGACAGGCCTCGGCTCTGCTAAGTTTCAGCTCGGCTCTGCTAAGTTTCAGCCCTTCTCCCAGACGTGCGAACTTTCCCTGGACCCAGATTGACTGAAGAGACTGGAGAAGGGGCGGCGGGGCCTGACCACGGAACGTCAGGACTCAGAGCTGTCACCGTGCCTGCAGGCAGGGCAGGCTGCATGCGGGACGTGTCTCTGCTCCCACCCTGCCTGGGCCACAGCTCCCTGCATTCTCCAGTGACCTCTGACCTCTCTGCGGAAAGCACACTGCGGGATCTGAGGTCTAAATGGCCGAGGCATCCAGTTTTACCCCACATACCCAGCTATCTGCCCTTAAACTGGCAATGCTGGTGGCTGGAGTTTGAGGCAGCAGGTAGGGATGGGGTGCATTCCAGGAAGCCAAGTCTCTTCAGTATTTATGGAATCTCACCATGTAGGGGATGCCCTAATCCTAATTCTGGACCCATATTCTCTGTCTGAATTACGGACCTTTTGAAAGACCCGATAGTATTCCCACTGTGGAATCTGTATGTTATAATCACTCAATAGAATGTAGATTAAGACTGAAACTGAATTACTCTCTCCTTTGAGAAGGATCTTCGGTGGTGGAACAAAGCAGGGCAGCCTGATGGCAGGAGTTGCTGTTGAATTTCTGCACTGCTGCCTCTCAACTGAGGGATGCTAGCCAGTTACACAGTCCTCTGAGCCTCAGTTGCTCAGCTGTGAAGTGTGGGTGACAGTGCCCTCCTCACAGGATTGTTATGAGCAGAGGTGAGTGAGGTGCTCGGCAGAGCTGACCTGCGGTGAGTGTTAAACGCAGAGGAGTTCCTATGGTCCTGATGGTGTGGGAGGCTTTCGCCCATCATCCCAGACCAGGGGATGAGCTTGAAGACACATTCATTCTCCACCTGTAGATCTGCATTCTCAGTAGACAGGAGGCGGGTGAGTGCAGGTGAGGGTGGGGGAAGAGAACGGTGGATGCGAGTGCAGGGTGTGGGTTCACAGATCCGCTCTGCTCCTGGCTGGTGGGGGTGCTGAGGGATCTCCATTCCCTCACTGGAAAGAGGGGAGAGCTTCCCAGCACAGAGGGTTGTTAGGAGGATTTATTGAGGTGGCCCCTGTGAAAGCATTTAGCAGTGACCTCATACCCTGTGCGGGGGTCTGAGAGCAGATGCCCCTCAGTCTCGGGAGCCGGGCTCCAGGCGAAGGTGCAGGACCACGATGGGCACAGGGTGAATGAACACGGCCCTGCTGACCCGAGAGTCCCAGCCTGCTGGGTGTGGCGGAGGGATTTCCGTGAAGTTTTCCTGCTTCCCCTGGAACTCTTGTGCGATGTACAGGAAGAATATAAACAGGATGACACTGACCTGTGGATGTGGCTCCGCATGTCAGTATCCAGAGGAGCAAACGGGCTTGAGTTTGGACACAGGTAGCAGGAAATAGTGGCCAAAGTAGGAGCCTTGGCATCGGGCAAACCGGTGGAACTTGGGCAAGTAAGTGTCTCTGTGCTTCGATTTCCACCTCCATAAAATTGAATTTTAAAAAATCAGCCTCACAAGCCTATTCTGCAAATTAGAGATAATGTCTGTACAGGAGTTGACTCACAAGAAGCACTGGATAAAAAATCACCTGTGATGATGGCAGGAGAAGAGACCCAAGTCTCTGTTCCAGACCCAGGACTTGCCCCAGCCCAGCAAGTCAGCATCCTAGGGTGCAGAGGACGCCCGGGAGGAACAGAGCCTCTGTGCCTGCTGTCTGGAGGGAGTGACGGGAGGTGGGTCAGAGCGCATGGCTCCTGGGCAGGGTCCCTGGCCTCCCTCTGCCCTTTCTCTCTCCTCACAGCTTCTGCAGCTCAGAAAACACTCCCACTCTGCATCCCACAGCCCTCTCTCATCTCATCCTCAGAAAAATGCCTGGTTTGTCCTTCTCAGTCATTCTCCTCCCCAGCCTCAGCACCTGGCACAACGGAGTTCTGACACTGACCACGCAAGTGATGCTCTCACGTCCTTGGGAACTGGGAGGTGAAAGGTCACTACCAGGGACTGCGTGTATGTGCAAGAGTGTGTATGCATGCATGTGCATGAGTGTGTGCATGTACATGCATGTGTATATGTACATGTACACATTCATGCGTGTATGCACGTGTGTATGCACGTGTGTGTATACACGTGTATGTGTATGTATGTGCGTCTGCATATACGTATGTGTCTCCTTGTTATATTAGCATCCCTTGTATTTTTCACCTGCTTGCCTGATCTCTACATCTGTCATTAAAATTTCTTATCTCCATCCTCACTCAAATATCACCCCCTTTGCTGCCTTTGGACAGGGTTCTGCCTGGTAACGATTTCCTTCTCTTGGCCCCTCTGGTGCCCTAATAGTCTCTCAGACACAGCACTTGCAACAGCTTGTGCAATTTTCTTGTGTTTCTGACTCCATGACTACAGAGTGAGTTTCAAAGGTAGGATCAGGTCTGAATCATTTTTGCATCTGCAACAATTACTGCAATATCTGGGGCATAGTAGACTCTCAGAGAATGAATAACATAATGAATAAATGAAGTTAATAAAATCACTACATAAATAATAGATGGGAAAAAGAACATTACTAGTAGACCATTAACTCGAGTGTATGTTCATAATTAACTCAAAGAAATAATGACTATATGTTAGCATGAGGCATCATGTAAGTCAGAGAGTGATGTGGCTCAGTGTCAGATCAGGATACTTATGATTTCCTACCGTATACATGCCACAGAAAGCGTGTGCTACACCTGGTCCAGAACCATTTTGAAACATCTCTGAGATGTCATTGACATACAGTAAAATAGTGAATCTTAAGTGTGCAGGTTCATGGATCTTTACCCATGTGTACACCTATGTAACCACCAGCAGATGAGATGCAGAACCTTCCCACCCCCCATACACACAAAAGAAGACCTTGCCTTGCACTTCTTCCTAAGACATACCACACTAGGGTAACATTTCTAGAATCTTGGGCTATGGTTGTGAAGGAAAGCTCTAGCAAGTGTGGGGCTAGAGTGTGGTAAGACCTATTAGTACCCCCACACTCACCATGGTGCTCTGAGGACCAGGCTAGGGTCCGATATGGAGTGAATTGTGTCCCCCTAAAAGTTATGCTGAAGTCCTAATCCCCTATATCTGTGAATGTGACCTTATTTGGAAATAGGGTCATTGCAGGTGTAATGAAGCCAAGATGAGGTCATTAGGATGGCCCTAATTTCAATGACTAGTGTACTTGTAAGAGACCCAGACACACACACACAGGAAGAAAGCCATATGAGGATGGAAGCAGAGCTTGGGGTGATGCAGTTGTAAGCCAAGGATTGCTGCTTGTCACCAGAAGCTTGGTGAGAGACATGGAACAGATCCTCCCTCAGAGCCCTTAGAAAGAATCAAACCTACAGAGACCTTGATTTAAGACTTCTGGCCTCCAGAACTCGTAGAATACATTTCTGTTGTGTTAAGCTGCCGAGGTTGTAGTGCTTTGTTATGACAGAACTAGGAACCCAATACAGATCCATAATCCATGCCTATGACAGCTAACACCTCTCTTTTACTTCTTGAGAATTGTCTCACAAGATTTTTCTTTGCTCAAACTCATGAATAATGGATAATTATGGATGCAATGAAACCTTTAGTACTCATGAGGCTAAGAACCTAAGGTCGTCCTGATAGTGCCTCTCCAATGCCCAGTGCTCCTAAATAGCCTACTAGTTAGGACTCTGGTATGCTATCCATTTTCATGATGCTCCATCATACAAGGATTTACTCATAACAAAAGTAATGAAATTCTACACATTTTCTATTCACTAGGTATCTGAAAGAGAGGAGAGTGTTGTTAAATTCATACCTACAGGGTCACCCTCTTAGGTCCCGGTGGGCACACTTTTGCTCCAGCACTGTTTTCTAGTTTTTTATATGTAACTGGTTTGCTTCCAGTGATTTTTCTCTTCCTCACTTAGGAGATTTGTTTCTCATTTTGAAGGATGGTGGTCACACTCCAGTCACTTTGCATGGTCTAAGGACATCATTCATTCTCTCTACAGGACGCATTCTCTAGACCTCGTTGGCCATGAGCATAGATAAAAGTCATTCTTTAAGCTGTTTGGCAAGTATTTATTGAGCATCTATCAAAACCCCAAAACACTATTTAGCAATGTAGAGAACATTAAGAAGTCTCCATGGCCCTTAGAAAGCACATATTGTAGTTGTAATGGAACCAACTATAAAGCACATATGTAGAGAAGTTTTGAACAATTCTAGAATTTTCTGTGGATTTCAGAAGCTCATCTTTGAAATCTCTTTAGATCCTATTGGTTCTATTCAATGTATAACACATTTTGTTCCTTGAAAAGACATTTCTATTGCCTACTGGAAAGGATATTTCATAGAGTTGGAATCACCATCAGTTGAAAGTCACAATTCAGAGTGTTGCACTGGGGTCTTCTTTGTCATCATGATGGTATTATAAACAGCAGCCAGACTGTCATATTTATAAGTCTGTATGTGGTTTTGTGACATTGCTTAGCCTGAAAATATTGAATCATAGTTAGACACAGAGATCTTAGCAGTCAAGGACAAGCATTTATAAAATAGAGTTGGCACAAATGGCAAAGAAGCTCTTGTTCTTACGATAAAAGTCAAGAAGTTTCAAAACTATGCCTGTGCTTCTCAGTCATGCTTTACTATGTGTACTGGTCACAGCTCTCATTGGTGATATTTTTCTAAAGTTAACCCTCTCCTGTCCTTCTGTCATCAACAGTGTAGTGAACGCAACCTCCAGCAGAAGACACTTTTTGATTAGCAGAACTTTCCAAACCTCCTTTCCACATGGATCAAATTCTCACTTAAGCATGCAGAATCCAGAGCTGAGAATTAAATTAAAATATGTCAGGTGGGCTATACTACACCATGACTGCCTGAATAATTCAAATTGCCCATAAGTTACCTGATTTTAAATGATCTTATGGGAAACATATGTTATTTCAGAAGATAAACATGCTACTTTGCTCATAGTACACGAAAGCATGCTAAGAATTATTGGCCCGAAAACACCTAATGGAACATATATTGTACTTGTCTGAAACATATTCTCATATTTATAAGGTTCTACCATCAAGTTATTCAATTTCATCCAACAAAGATAAATTCTTTTGTATGGACCTTCTGATATTGCAGTAAATTTCCAAGAAAAGCACGTTATATGTTTAAGCTTTTGCTCCACTTCCCCCTCTGCTTGGAATGATGTCTCTCTTCCACGTGTTCCCACAAACACCTGAACATGATTTCCACTGCCCCTTCTGCCTCTCATGACCCTGAATCTTCTACACCCTCATTCCATACTGTATTTTCTTCTGTCCCAGGACTTGATTGAGCACATCTGCTGATATATTCACATTTTCCTTCGGTTCCCTAAACGCCTTTGCAGCAGGAACCAAGTCTTAATGGCACAAGTGGCTCCAGCATCTGTGACGATGTCTGACACATAAGAGGAGCACATATCCATTTTCTCAATGAATTAATGAATTCCTGAATGAACTGTACAGAGTCCCCAAATTGTCTTGCAATAACAGTAGCAACAGTTATCATTGTAAAATTTTTTTAAATTATAGACTAGTCCATCTTGATCATCTACTATGTGCCAGGCATGTGATTGACACTCCAATAAACATATCTGGCAATTTTCCATGTCTGAGTTTAAGAACTATCTGGGAAGAAATGGCACTTCCCCTTTCACCATTTTGTTCCACCATTTCCACATGAATGGCCAGGGGTCTGACTTCTAATTACGCTCTGAGGTTTGTGGAGGCAATGCCCAGGCTTTGATACTGTACTATATGCCCTTGTGTTCAACCACAGAAATTAACCTCCAATTTTAATTAATGTTTGGTGTATTCTACACTTTCTAAATCATCTCCGCCTAGAGTTAGATGGGGACTTACAGGATAGATCAGAGTATTTGCTCTATGTTTCTGTTTCCACTTACTCTTCAACTATTTTTTCTCCAAGATGAGACACCGTGGAGCTGGGTCTTGGGAGTTCCTACCTGTACAGTTGTGCTTCTCTGACAGCCAGGTCCAGACAGCAGTGTTACTGTCCTGGGGCTGCCATGCTGGTGAACTTCAGAGGTATTCTTTTGGGTGGCTTGACAATACCTGTGCACTGGAAGCACATCTTCTGAAGTTTTTATGGTTATCTGGCATTGGAATTTCTGCAGGATTGGCTATCACCAATCAGAAGAGTAGAATGAAATTTTAAAAATGTTTCTTTTTTGGTTCCGAGGAACTGATGAAGAAGAATAGCTTTGTATTTCTTCACTTAGCATCAAATCTAGAGAAAGCTTCTCCCTGAAACAATGCTCTTCTGTAGTTAAAAATGACCTTTGACAAGTGGGAAGGATGCTGTGTGTAAGGTGGGTCCTAGCGTTTCAGGAGGTTTTATGTTCAGGTGACTAATGGTGGAGTTGGCCCAAGGTAACTGTTCAGCAATAAAATATTATCAAATGTCTCCCCTTGGTCTTTTTCTGATTTCACTGCATGTGAAAAGTCACCACAACATGACTGGCAAATCATCTTGTCTAGAAATTTCAAATCAGTACACCTTTAAAGTCTCTGAGCCAGACCAGACCAGAATTGATATTTCATTCACTTTCTGTCCTGCGTGGTAATAACAATAGATGGAATGTTGAGGAAAAGACTAGTTTTGCAAGTTTCAGGAAATTATGAAGGAAATTGTACAGATAAAACATCAGGATCATAACACCTGACATAAACTCATCCATCATTTTTCCTGTGCATATTCTCTCACATTCAAAACCAAAACCAAAACCAAAACCAAAACCAAAACATACTTTATTCCGTGTATTCAGTTAGAGCAAGAAGTTACTCTCCACAACCTGCTAATCTTCCTGGAGATAACTACAAAGCTTAGTGTTTTTTAAAGAATGGGAATTAGGACATTTCTAAGTCTGGTAAGAATTTAGAAATGATTGGATTTGTTGCTGACATTAATTCTATTGACTCATCAAAATCATTGTAGGACTATTTCCTAGAGTGTCGAAATCAATCCATCCACACATTTTAATCCCCAACACGTGCCTTGTACTGAGTCGGTGTTGCAGGTACTGAAAGAATGGAGTTTCTCTTCCCAGCGAGGTTCATAGTTAGAGCCAAGACATAACCTTAAATAATTAAGTTTCAAAATTGTGTAGGATAGATCATTTTAGATTATGACACTCTATTTTCAGTTGTAAATTGTGCACGTACCATGAAGGTCAAACCATACAAAAATAAATGGGACAAGGGCCTCTCCCCTAAGGAGCTGCCTTTTACTGATTCATCCAACAAATGCTGGCTGAATTCCTGCTAGTTTCTGAGCACCATGCTAGGTGGATGGTCATAAGACTACTAGTCATGTAAAAATAATCAGTTTGAAAGGGCTTCAGTAAAAGTGAGTTCAAGTACGGAGGAGTGGGGTGGAAATGGGGATCTGAGAAGGCCTCACAAAGCAGGGGACAGCCTGAGGTGGATCTGGAGCTAATCAGGCCCACGGGGGGAGCCCAATGGTGAGATCTGTCCAGGAGCACACCTGCAGCATGGCACACCTGGAAAGGAGGTGCAGTGGGAGGCTCCAGTTGATGAGTGCAGGAGGCAGGCTTAGGACCTCACATCCCAGGGCAGGCTCTACCTATTGGCCCTCTCGTGACAGGAAGCTGTTTTAGCGACAGAAGGTCACCAGGTTTGCATGTGTGCAGGCTGGCTCTGGCCGCTCTCTGGGAGAGGGACTGGAGGAAATTGGCCAGGGGAGCAAGTGACAGGAAAGATCAAGATAGTGCCTTAGTCCGATGTCACATCTAGATCACTAGTACCTCCTGGGATAAATGACTTCCAGCTTAAAAACGTTAAGATTTGTTGAGAGGGAGGGGGAAAGAAGGGGTGGTGGGGAGAATTGAAAAACACCAAATTTCCTGGAATTCAAAGAGTACAGGTTATAAAATGATAGAGAGAAATAACCTGTGTGACAAACATATGTAGTATATTTATATACAATATGTATAAAATTATTTCTATAAATATATGCATTGTTTATAAATATGTATAGTATATTTACATATGCACATGAATATATCAATATATATATGCATATGCATTGTAATTCCTCCAATTCTTAATATCTTAGATTAGATAGAATAAACCATGTCTGTGCTAAAATAAGACTGTTTCTGATGATTATTATTTTCTTTCTGAATATCCATCCTACAAGAAATAAAACTCTGGTCTTGACAACTCCTGTTCACGAAGTGCTCAGTATGTGCTAGATACTATGATAAGGACTGCATTTATTTTCTTAGTTAACCCACACATTGAATGCTAGAAGTAAGTTATTCTTTTCTAATAGCTAAGGACAGCGAGGTTCACCTGAGATTAAATAGTTTTCCAAGGTAGCATTAAAGTGGAAACCACTGCAGGTAGGGGCATGTCCACCTGCCCTTTAGGGAGTCCTCATGCTCAGGCTCGCAGGCCTTCAGGAGGTAGAGCCTGATTTCTGATTTGGGACGAACCTCACAGATCCTTTACTCAAGGTTCCTTACTTCCCAGGTGAGGAAAGTGAGACCTGGAAGGGGAAGCTACCTCGTCCAGTTACAAGTGTTGTTAGGTTGGACCTGGGACCAGAAAGCTCACGTCCTGCTCCTCTGACCTGCTCTTCTCATTATCCTGCAATCATCTTCAACATGGCAAAGAATTAAGGAGTGAATACATGGTTGCTTAGACACAGTGTAAAAACAAACATTTGACTAAAGTGAAGAAGAAGCTAATTCAAATGTCATTTTATACAAAATAGAGGCCCCACAGGAGTTATGTGTAATTCACTCCTCTGTAGATGGAATTGTTGATGCCTTTCACTTGGGGATTGGTCAATTGGCCAGCGCCCACAGTTCTTGATTTTAAGTTGCTTTGCTTCTTCCTTCTTGTCAAGGAACTCATGATTTATTACTGAAATATCAAAAACTCTAAAGCAAAGCTGGGAGTTTTGACTTCAGAGTTCTGTGGACATACCGCAATTGCACAAAAAGGAGCCTGTGTGCATATGTGTGTTTCTGTGTATGTGAACTTGTGTTGCATGCTTATAAGTGAATTTTTTCTTGGGAGCTAATCCATAAGTTTTATCAAATTTTAAAGAAATGTACCCCATATGACAGGCAACTCTAGAGCATGGAAACTTTCAGGCCAATAAAGAGTCACTGATGTAATAATATAATTTTCTATAGTGATGGTTTTGACAAAAAAGCCGAGCTTTTAATTTAGACTGAAAGAAAATTGAGAGGTAAATGTGAAAATGGTCTTCTAAGCCATTTTATGCATTTATAAGCAACTCTACAAGAGTTTCTGGGCTTAGGAGACTAAAAGCTCATCTCACCCTCCCATGGTTCAGGAGTCATGGGTGAACATAGATGTAGTAGATCTTCACACTTATCATTCAGTTGTCTATTTGGTACTTGCATGGTCATTACTACTTCATGTGCCTCTGCGTACATTTCCTTTCAAGCTACTCCCTCCAATGTTGGAAGGCTTTGATTACTAGATCATCCCTTTCTGGAAGTGCACACTGCTACGCTATATGGTAAATTTTATGTGTCAACTTGACTAGACTATGGGGTGCTCAGAGAGCTGGAAAAAACATTATTTCTGGGTGTGTTTGTAAAGGTGTTTCCAGAGAGATTAGCATTTGATTAGGTGGACTGAGTAAAGGAGACACTCTCATCCATGTGGGTAGGGATCATTCAGCCCCAGAGGGCCTGAGCAGAACAAAAAGGTACAGAAAGAGTGACATTTCTCCCTTGCTTGAGTTGGGACATCCATCTTTTCCTGCCCTGGGACATCAGTGCCTTAGTTATCAAGCCTCCAAACTTGGACTTGGACTTTTACTAGTGGCTTCCCTGGTTCTCAGTCCATTGTGTTTGGACATGAGCTACATCACAGGCTTCCCTGGATCTCCAGCTTGCAGATGGCCATTCATACTTCTCAGCTTCCATAATCAGGCCAATTCCTAAAATAAATTTATCTATCTATCTATCTCCTATCTATCTATCTATCTATTTATCTATCTATCTATCCATCTATCACCTATCTATCATCTATCTATCCATCCATCTATCCATCCATCCACCCTACTTGTTCTGTTTCTCTGGAGAATCCTGATTAATACATGCCCTGTAACTATTTGTCCTTGTTTTCCCATCCAGGGTTAGATAGATACATCTAATGATGCAACATCCTCATGACAACCACCACTGCTTCCTGTCTACCTTCCTCCCAGCTCTTGTCCTCAGCTTCTTCCCCTCATCCTCAAATGCCATGCTTTCTGGTCTCCCACTGATATCTAACCAGATGAAGTCTGTTCCCAGAGATGAGCCCTGACCAACCCAAAGTAGTCAGGCAAGTATCACTTTCCCTTTTCCTATTACTACACTTTCCTTTAAAAAATCTTAAGAAACAATAACTTACTTGGCACTTATATTACACTGAAGGCTCATAGCCAACCCTAAAAAAAAAAAAGAAAACATTTTTTCACATACTATCTTTAAACTATGGCTCTTCCCCTATGCCTCAAATGTCCAGTTATCTTTATGGACAAAATATAACATTTTTCTATTTGCCCATAATAGATTTTATTATTTAAGATTCACAGCCTTCTATGACAAGCCTCCAGAGGCACCTGATGGAAAATTTATAGACAATAATCTCTAAACCAGGAGGTGGTAGTCTGGCGGTGCCTGACTGCTGCCCCAACTTTGACTACTTTATATTTCTTATATCTATATTTGATCAGATTACTGTTTTCTTTTTTTTTTACTGGGATTCATATTCTACCATTTGCTACCTTATAAATGACTGTGGTATTGGATGTATTTGAGTCTGAGACATGGGAAACTGAAAAAGAAAGAAAAAAATGTTCCTCATTCTTTTGAGGTCACTATAGTTCCATTCACCTACTTCTAAGAAGGTTTATTCCCTAACTTTCCCTTATTATTCCTGTCTTCTGCCTCCTACCTCCTTTTTCTTTTCTTTCTTTACTCCTAACTTTGAACTGCCATTTCCCTTGAAAAAGCTTTTCAGCACCATGGACAGAAGTGCGGGAGATGGATTCATTCCCAGTCATTTTGCCCCACCCAGAGCTCATAGTCCTGACCAAGGAGTAAAGAGGTATCTGGTTCACTCTAATGATGTTCTTGGTAAATAATTTTCTGAAGGACACTAGATAACATAGTAATTTTAATATATATTATCAGTCAGAGTAATATACAGATGTAACCCTATTTAAATGTTCTCATTTTGTATCAAAAATGAAGTTTTATAATAAATTAGAAATGGTGTTGTTTTGTTTTGTTTTGTTTTCATGTTTTCTAGTCCAGGAAATCTGGTCCAACAAATACACCTTGCTCCATGTAAAGACAAATCCAGCTTCATGAAAGCTAAAACTTCTGGAACAGCTAGAAGCCTCTCATTTTATCCTAGTGCAAGTTAATACAAGAACAGCACACCTGGTTCACAGCTGAGCTGTTGGCAATACTGATGAACATCTATAGGCCCTTTCTCCCTAGGTCTTTGGCTCCACCCACTTTACTTAAAATATTTATTATTATTATTGAGGTAAAATTGACATACAACATTGTCATATAATACACTAAGAGCCAGGTGTAAAACACAGTAATGCAGGACTCATTACCTTGCAAAATGATCACCACAATATCTAGCTACTGCCTGTCACCACTACATAGTTACATTTTTTCTTGTGATGAGGAATTTTAAGATTTACTCTCTTAGAAACTTACAAATAAGCAATAGAGTGTTACTTATTCTAGTTATCATGCTGCACATTACCTTCTCAGGGTTTATTTTATAGCTGGCAGTTTCTACCCTTTGACCTTCTTCACCAGTTTTGCCAACTCTCCCAACCCTTGTCTCTGGCAACCACCAATCTGCTCTTGGTATCTATGAGCTTGTTTTTTGTTTGTTATAATGCCACATACAATTGAGATCATGTGATGTTTGTCTTTCTCTGTCTGCCTTCTTTCCCTTAGTGTACAGTCCTCAATGTCCAGCCATGTTGTCGCAAATGGCAAGATTTCACTTTTATTGCCAAATAGTATTCCATTGTTTATATACACTATATTTCCTTTATCCATTCATCGATTGATGACACTTAGGGTTCTTCCATATCTTGACATTATTATTGTAAATAATGCTGCAGTGAACATGGGGGTGCATTTATCTTTTTGAATTAGTGTTTTCATAATCTTCAGATAAATACTCAGAAGTGGAATCAATGGATCATATGATAATTCTATTTTTTATATTTTGAGGAAGCTCCATATGGTTTATCAGATAAATGATTTTCCTGTATTTCTTCCCATTCAGTCAGTTGCCTTTTCATTTTGTTGATGATTTCCTTTGCTGTGTAGAAGCTTTTTAGTTTGAAGTAGTCTAACTTGTGTATTTTGCCTTTGTTGCCTTTTCTTTTGGAATCAGATCCAAAAAATCATCACCATGACTGATGTAAAGGACCTTGCCACCTATGTTTTCTTCTAGGAGTTTTATGGTTTCAGGTCTTATTTTCAAGTCTTTAATGCATTTTGAGTTATCTTTTGTGTATAGTGTAAGACAGTAGTCTAGTTTCATTTTCTTACATGTGGCTGTCAAGTTTTCCCAAAACCATTCATTGAAGACTATCCTTTCCCTTCATAAAGTCTTGGCTCGTTTGTCATACATTAATTGACCATATATTCATGGAGTTTTCTCTCTCTTCTTTTCCATTGATCTATGTGTCTATTTTTATGTCAATACCATAATGTTTTGATTACTATAGCTCTGTAATATTTTTTGAAATCAAGGAGCAAGATGCCTCCAGCTTTGTTCTTTGCTCTCAAGATGGCTTTGGCTATTCAGTGTCCCTTGTGTTTCCATACAAATTTTGGGATCTTTTGCTCTGTTTCTGTGAAAAATGCCATTGGAATTTTGATAGGGATTGCACCGAATCTGTAGATTGCTTTGGGTAGTATGGACATTTTAGCAATATTAGTTATTCCAATTCATGAGCATGGAATATCTTTCTATCAATATTTATTTGTGGTTTTTTTTTTCAATTTTCATCAATGTCTTAAAGATGGTCTTTATTTAAATTAAATATTTTGTGTTTGCTGTGGCTGTGGCCCCATAACATATTCCTAAGCTCCAAATATGTTATATTCAACCATTTTCTGAGAAAAGTGCAATTAATACTTTCTTTAGTTTTAAATAAAATATTATTCTCATGTATTTTTCTTTATATTGCTTTAACATGAAAAGACCAAAAAGACATTTTAATAAATGATAATAAGAATGGTTATAATGGTATTATCTATTTTGTTCACTTATGAGAAATGGAATATTTTCCCATACAGATAAATCCCTTAAATAATCATTTTTATGGCTATCAAAAGTAATTTACAAAAGCACAAATTGTTAACATGCAGTTCTCAGTCTCACCACATATCATTTATTTCACCTATAAAATTTTACTGCATTTCTAATTAAACTTGCTCATAAAAGGGTATCAATAGAAAAGCCAGTGTCTCACTTTCACATAGTAAATACTCATCTTCTTGCCTACTTCCTGCTATTATCTTTAACCCTGTGCACACATATGGTTTTGATGCCCTTTCTGTGTCTCTGTGTGTCAGTGTGTTCTCTGTATTTTCAGAATGGAGAAGAGATTCTAAAAGGAAATTTAGATACGAGAAAAAGAGTGAGCTCTGTATCTTATGTTTGAACAGTCTTCACCAAGAATCAGGTTGATTTACTTAGTGTGTTAGAACTGCACTACTTTGTAAATACCATGATTACGTATTTAGAAATTCCAAATATTTCTGCAGAAAAACTATTATAATTTAAAAGTCAGGTTGGCAAGGTTACTAGCTATAAAATCATATATTCACAAATTGATCAGATTCCTATATAGCAACGATAAACAGTAGAAAATAAAATTAATAATAGCATCAAAATGCATCAAACATATAAAAATAAACAAAAATCAGCAAAATCTCTACACTGAAAAGTATGCAACATAATTGAGAGAAATTAAAACAATAAATACGTGGAGAAATATAACCCCCTCATGGCTTGGAAGAATCAGTATTACATTAATTTCAATTTTTCTCACACTGATCTATAGATAGAATGAAATTACAATTGAAATTCTAGCAGATTTTTTTAGAATACTAAAAAACTGTTCTTAAAACTCATATGGAAAAGCAAATGGCTAAGGCAATCATGGAAGAAAAAGAATATAACTGGAGGCCTTAATCTACCAGAAATCAGGATCTATTATAAACTATGAAAATTAAGACAGAATAGTAAGATAGACAAATAAACCAAAAGGACAAAATAGAGCACAGAAGTCAGTCCCACACATAAAACTCACCTGATTTATGAAAATTGTGATCCTGTGGTGTAGTGGGCAAATAGGAGTCTTTTGATTAATTGTGTTAGGTCAATTGGATATGTATATGGAAAAAATTAATCTTAATCCCCACTTTAACCATTCACAAAAGTAAATTCTTACACACTGAAGATCTAAAACTGAAATATTTAAAAATAAATCTTTTAGAGGAAAATTATAGATCATGTCGATGACTTGGGGTAGGTAAAGGTTTTGTAAATAGGACAAAAGCCTGAAAATGAAATATTGATATACTTGACTATAATAAGATTAAGTACCACTGTTTATGAAACTATACCATTAAAAGCATGGAAGACAAACTGTATAGAAAGGGAGAAGTTATTTCTGATACATCCATCCAACAAAAGACTCACACACAGAATTTGTAAAGCTTGATTGAACAAATCAATAAGAAAACAAAAAATCCAGTAGAAAAATGGGGAAGCAACTTAAACAGACACTTCACAGAAACATATCAAAATAGCCAATGAATACATAAAAGGTGCTCAACTTCCTTTGTCCTTAGAAACATGCAAATTAATCTTGCAATTGATAACCATCAGATGAGCTAAAATGGAAAGAGACTTTCCATGCCAAGTTATATCAAAGATGGGGAACAACCAGAACTCTCAGACATTTCTGGTGGAAGTATAAACTGGAAGCACTTTGAAAAGCAACTGGGCAGTGGTACAATATAATCAGCAGCACTCTTCATAATGGCTAACCTCTATAAAATAACCAAGTGCCCAGCACCAGCTCAATGAATCCATAAATTGTGATAACTACACATGGGATTCTGGGATGATGAGGACGACCACACCAAAACTGCACACCACAACGTGGGTGAATCTTACAAACTCAGCGTGGAGCTGAAGAAGCCAGATGTGAGAGACCACATGTTGTACAATTCCATTATGTTAATGTCAAAGGGAGGCCAAATTAATCTATGGTGAATGGGCCAGGACAGCAGTTACCCCTGGAGGCAGAGGAGTGACCAGGAAGGGACACAGGGGTGGCTTCTGAGATGCTGGTTATACTTGGTTTCTTAATTAAGGATCTTGTAAATACAGGTGTGTGTTCTGTTTGTGAAAATTCATTGCATCATATGCTATATAGCTATGATTTTATATATTCATTAACGAATGTTATTCTTCAGTTAAAACATCCCCCAACTTATGCCTCTTCACATAAAATAATGTAACTTGATGAAATTAATGATTCTTCCAAACCTTTAATTTCCAAAACTGATTTCTGTGGCTGACTGAAGTTCAGAATTCTCGACTTTTCATGGTGCCTTTGCTCACATTAGCCAGAGTCCAGCTCAGCAATGTTAATTCAGATTCCTAGAGAGTCTTCAAAGCAAAATTCACAAAACTCAACTCTTCTTTTTATATGCTACTTTCAAAGTCTCAATAAATTTTAGCATGTGTTATTCTGTGAAGAGAGGTGTTTTCCTATGAAATTTTTGATCAAGGTCATCTCCCAGTTGTGACCACCTAGAGGGGTGGAATAGGGAGGGTGGGAGGGAGGGAGACACAAGAGGGAAGAGATATGGGAACATATGTATATGTACAACTGATTCACTTTGTTATAAAGCAGAAACTAACACACCATTGTAAAGCAATTATACTCCAATAAAGATGTTAAAAAAAAAGTCATCTCCCAGATTGGAAAGCATATCATGGACTATATTTATGCAAGTTTGGTTATACTTGGGTCTTTTAAGACCATACCTATGAATACCAATTAAAGAGAAAGTTTATCAATGCCACTTTGGAAAAGTAGAACTTATGAAAATGTGTGGAAATCTGAATATTTTGTAAATAAGAAGTTATCTCTACTGGTTGAGGCAAATTTATTTTTGAATTCGTGGCAGAATGCCTGCTGTTTCCCCCTGTTTTGTCCTTCACTGTCACAGGAAGGTGTGGCTGGGGAGGCCCCACTCCCTTCCTTGACTCCTTGGTTGTGCCGGGTGTGCCCTGGGCAAGGACAATGGCCAGGGGGCAAAGGGCGCTGGGGTCCAGCCTGCCCTCTGCTTGCAGACCCCTGTGCCCTGGTGTAGGGCTGCCTTTGCTTTAAACAAGAAGTGGGTTTTCTTATTGGTAAAAGGGTATGGTGAGAGCTAGCCAGATCTCATTTCCTTTTAACCAGAGTTCTCCAAACTTTCTCTTCCCCAGTCTCTCTGTCTCTGTCTCTGTCCGTGTACTGCTGTGTCCCTCTTTAAACTAATGATTACAAGACTTTTGGGATAATATCAATCCCTCGACCCAATATTTTTTAAAGGATCACATTCTCCTGGTCTAGAATGACCTTGTCATCTAGGAACATCTTATTCTGATCGTGCATACAAAGAATGGCAGCAGACGTGTAGATACACGATTTTTCCCCATTCCATGACGTGAGTTTGGTGGCTGAAACAGAAAATAGCTATGTCCTTGTTTCCTCAATGCTGTGGATCTTTTTACCTGCTCTCCCAATCCTCCTCACCTTAATCCACGTACCCAAATGTGTGCAAACTCACGCATGCACATATACACTCACATTCTGAATAATTTTATAAACATTTCTATCCTTGAATTTTTTCCTAATACTTACACTTGGCATTTCACACAGTCTGGTTGGAGGTTCTCCTTTCTGTGTATGAACTGCTGAATTGTCTTTACCCTCGACTGAGCCATTGCACAATCACCCTGGAGGGAGGTAAATATAACAGGCCATGAGCATTGAGGCAACTTTGCCGATAGCCCTGCGTGCTTGGAACTCACATTGTTTTAATGCCGTGTACTTATGTCAACTTGAAGCCGTTCTTGGGTTTGAGAATTGTCCTTGAGTGTTCTGCAATAAATTATTTAAGTGAAATATGGAGGAACCAATAAGTTAATAACCATAATTGGGATTAAAGGGTAATTTTGATTTTAAAAAGATGCTGAAAAGGATAAATACTCCATTGTCTCATTTTGCCATTAAAACGAAGTAAGCCTCCTTTAAATGCCTCCACGTAATGGAAGGCACAGGTGGGCTAAATACTACCCTCACGGTGAGGTGATAAGCCAGCATCAGACCCCATTGATGGTGGGATTCCGGGGGGGAGGCTTGCTTGTGCACTGCCCTGAGGACATTGACTGTTATCATTTACCTTGTATGTACCTTGGGCAGAACAATAGATTAAATCATGCTGAACAGAGAACACGATTCCACCTCCAGGAGGGGATTTAAATTTTAGATGCTGAGTGACACAGCTCAGGACCTGCCCAGAGTGGGTGTGGGGTGCCCTAAGTCAGTGAATTAGGGAGGAAACCTCAAGCCTCATTAGGAAGAGAAGAAAGGCCAGCAGTCTGGTAGGAGTCTGGCAGTACATGAAAAAGAAAGTACAATTCTGCTTCAAGAGAAGAAAATGAGTCCACAGAGGGAGGAAACTTCAGACAATGGAAGATGTGTGATGCCTCTGACTTTGGTCTGCAGTTGTATCAAACCAAGCCCATCCCACCCGTTGCATTGGGGGGGATCTTGACCCTTCCTCTGGGCGCCCCCTATGTAGGGCCTCGGTCATTTTCCCTGTCAGTGATTTATCAGATGCTATAACAATTTGATTACCCTGTGGCTTTGCTCTTACATGGGTCTGAGCGCTCATGGAATCGTAGTGGTTTCCTTGTATACTCCATACACAGTTCTTTACACACAGTGAGTGCTCAATAAGTATAATATATAAGGATTTTAATTCAGGAGGACCCTTCAAAATTATACCCATCAGTTCAGGACACGTGCCAGGTCTGACTCTGGAAATGCTGGAATCATCCATCCCGTTCCTCTGTAATGATAGGCAGGCCCTCTCTATGGCCTAAAGCTCACGTTTCCTTCCTTATTCATTTTTATTACCGAAGTTTTACTTCCTAACGAGCCACTTATTTTGAGAAATTTCTAATCTGAAAGGAAACCCAGTTTGGCACAGAGACAACACCTTTCTGGGCCCAAGTGACCATTTGGGAAGTAGTTCTCGGAGTACGTCTGCAGGGATGGGACGATGGGAGTCGAGACACCGCACGTGCTTATCGGAAAATCACACATCTGCCTTCTCCCTCTCATCCTAAATCTCAGCCTCCGCCTCTCAGCTGCATCCCCTCTGCTCACAAGGGCAAATATCATCTATTCAAGACACATCTTTACCTGTGGCCTCTCAGAGAAAAGCTGAACTCCTTAGCTTGGCAGACACAGGCCCTTCGCTAGTGTTCCAACTCACCATGTGTCTTCAAACCCGTAGGTGCTGAGATTTTCTCTCTTCCTCAGTCGTTCAGCACCCCTTGCCTCTGCAAATACTCCTTTCCTCCTGAGAAGGTAATTCCTCAACTTCTTCCTTCTGCAACTGCGGACTGAATGTTACATTTAGAAAATTCTACCGGAGTTCAGAGAAGGAGTGACGCTTAATAAGCCTCATATAAAAAGATTTGCACTGAATATACTTCAAAAAATCAACATTGTCTGACTTGATTATTAGAAGATTTCCTTAAATTTCTTTTTTAAAGTATTATTACAATATCAAAGCATTAATGTAGACTGTTGTAAATGATGTATAATTTCATCACCTTAACATAGCTGATTTTATTTCTTTCTGTTTCTAGTCTTTAATTGTGTCAGTACAGTTTTTTTAGATAGATTTAATAATGGTATATATACAATTTTATTGTGTTTTATTATCTTGACATTGTTGTATTTATTTTCCCTCACATAAGTCTAATATTAATGTTTATATTGTATCATAGAGTTTCTTCACCATAGCCTTGTAGTCATTCTTTTATTGCTGGACACTTAAGTTTTTTCTAAACTTTCTATATAAATAATAGCATAAAAACATCTTCAAGCACCATATTATTTTGATTTGTTTTAATTATTTCCTTAAAATAAATGTATAAGTAATTAGGTAAAAGAAAGAAAACAATGTCCCAAAATGTAATTAATAAATAGGTACCTTGATATTTAAAAACTTCATTAGCAAATTTCAATATCCATAACAGCTGACCTGGAAACTTGTTTAAAAATAAAAATACAAGTTCCCTGAGTTTTACTTAGAGATATTTGGATACAGGATAACAGAGATGGACTAGGAATTCAAATTTTAACTGTCACCTCAGACGATTCTGATGAAGATATCTAAATTACCAAATATAAAGTCAGAAACAAATAGAAACTAGCAGGTATGAAAGCCTATAAGAAATCACAACTTTATCATTCCTCAGTTGTGCACTTAAATACTGTCTTAAATGTTGTATTGCAGAAATTCAAGTTAACACAACATCAAGAAAAATTATGTTTTTAGTATTTTTAAAGTGTTTCTAGATGTTCTTACTGAGTGCATTTTCATCTTATTACTTTAGTTGAAATGTTAATTTATTTAAAAAGAGGCTGAAAACACTTGAAAGAAAATATTATTATTTAACTATTCGCATATTATTCCATACATGAATAGACAAAGGATAAAAGCAGTCCTAACAGTGGAAAATGAATGTTTGCATATACATGCACTTTGTAAAGCTTGTGCCACAGAACTTTAGTGCTATATAGAGTTTTTTCAAAAGCATGAGAGGATCACACACCCTTTATATGTTTCTTGTTATGTTTATTCAGAAACATGGAAACCTTTTTTAGTGCTGTGGATTAGGATGACACGTTTGTGACTTTCTGTCCTTAAGGCATTTTCATCCCCCAGCTTTTTCAGGAAAAGAAAAGACAGTTTAACCAGCGAGGGGTGGTGTGATTGGTTTGAGAGGCAGAGAAGCTGAAAACTTAAAAGGGAGATTTGGAAAAGAGGGAGGTAGAAAAAGGCAGAGATAATGAAGTCCCCACAGTCCTTAGCTGCTGGATAAGTGGCACATCTGTGTGGAAGCTCCAGAGCCCACTGGAAAACCCGGGAAGTCTGCAGGTTTGTCAATGTTTTAAATGCATCCCTCAGTCCACACACAGCATGAGCAGATAGTAGAAGACTTATTGGCATGAGATATCTGATCACTGGCTGAGAGTTAAACAGGAACAAGGGAGACACCTAGATAGGTAAGCTTAAGAAAAGAACAGAAACATCTGTGGCTGCTTGCTGAACTGAGGAAGACATATTTTATAGTTTATGTGAAGGCACATGAATTGCCTGGTAAAACAGAACAAAAAATGAACAATAAAACAACCCTCTGCGGGGGAAGGGGAGGACCAGAATCTAGAGTAGCTACAATGTTTTATCTACGATGTCCAGTTTCAACCAAAAATTATTAGACATGAGAATAAAGAGGAGAGTTTAGACCATATTAAGGGAAAAAACCCAAAATGGACTTTGATGTTGGATTACTAGTCAATAACTCAAAAGTAGCATTTATAAATATGTTCAAGTGGTTAAATGAAAATATGATGAAATGAACCATCAAAATATACTATTAATGAGTGAACAGATAGGAAATATCAATGGAAAATTGAAAACTATGCAAAAGAACTAGATGGAAATTCTAGAGCTGAAAAGTGCAATATCTGAACTAACAATTTACTAAATGGGTTCATCAGCAGCACATCAGGTAGAAGAATCAACTTAAAGAAGATAGATCAATTAAAATTAAAGAGCACAGAGAGAAAAGACTGATTAAAAATGAAGACAGACTCAAGAGATTTACCAAGCATCCCAACAGATGTGTAATTGGAGTTCCAAAAGGAGAGAAAGAATACAAGTCATAAAAAATATTTTAGAGTAGTAATGTCAGAAACATTCCCAAATTTGATAAAAACACTGATTTACAAATCTATGAAGCTCAAAAAGCCCCAAGTAAAAAAAAGTTTTCTATATCTAATGAAACAATCTTTTACTATTAAAAGCAAGAAAAAGACATTTTTGATAAAGAAACATTGGTAGAATTCATTGCTATCAGATATACGCTATAAAAAATAGTGAAAGAAATCTTTCATACTGAAGGTAACCCCTAGATGAAGATGAACCCCTAGATCTGTGAATAAGATAAAAAACACCAGAAATGGTAAAAATGTGGATAGATAAAAAAAATTGTATTTCATTGATTTTAAAATAAAATATCATTTTATTTACATAAATATTATATATATATATAATATATTGTATATATTTATCATTGATTCTCTTGATTTTATTAAAAGGCTGTTAAAGCTAAAGTTATAAAACTATATTTGCAGTTTATATTGCATATTTATTGAATATATATGACAATAAAATAACAAAGGAGAGGCAGGTGATATGGTTATATAAACTGGTATAGAGTTTTTACATTATTTTAGTTTTTATATTATTTTAGATTTCACTTCATTATTGAGGTGAAAGATGAATATTGTATTACCCAGAGCAACAATATAAACAAAAGAAAATACTAAACATTCAACATAGAAATTAATAGGGCATACTAAATTATATTTAACACAAAAGAAAGAGGTAATTGAATAAGAAAGGAATAAGAAAAGGATGAGATCAATACAAAGCAAAGAGCAAAGGGAAAGGTCTATATCCAATCATAGCAATAGTTGTATCAGATGTGAGTGGACTAAACCAGAGGTCATCAAACTATGGCCTGATGGGCAAATGTGGCTGGCCTGTAGTCTGTTGAGATGAGACTTTTGCCTTTAGGATTTTTAGTTGACTTAAGACATTTTGGGGTATTGGGTTGAAATGAATATATCTTATATGTGAGAAGGACACAAATTTTAGAGGCCAGGGTTGGAATGTAATGGAGTGAATCTTTATGCCCCTACCCCCAGTGTGTCTGGAAAGTGAGACTTCCACCCCAGTGTGTCTGGAAGAAGGTGGGACCTCCACCCCAGTGTGTCTGGAAGGTCATCTGGAAGGTGGACAAAAGGCCCTGTGGATTTGGAAGGCAGACATCAAGCCAAAGAAGATTATTCTCAAGTCTTAAGGTTTTGGACTTGCATGGGACCTGTCACATCTTCCTTTTATCTTATTTCTCTTATTTTTCTTATTTCTCTTATTTTGGAATGGGAATGTCTGTCCTATGCCTGTCCTACCACTGTATTTTGGAAGCATGTAACTTGTTTTATTTCACAGGCTCACAGCTGGAGGAGACTTTGCCTCAGGATAAGTTGAATCTCAATCAATATTTGGCTTACCTACCTATACTGTGTGGACTGTGAATCCACTAAGGCTTATTTTCAGCAACAGGAGGAGAAATGGGCAGAGGACTTACAGAAACAGGATATACTGTCCTGAATCAGAATCTCTTGCATGTGTTCTGGTTGATTACATTTTAACAAACACTCTAAATCCTTCTTCTCTGGTGTCCTATAAACCAGAGTTTACATAAGTATACTAAGGGTGCATGTTTTATACATGTGCTAATCACTTACAAGTCTTATCACTAGCCCATTAACTGGTCAGAATATCTAACACATCCCATAATTGTCAGAGGCATGATCACTTTTATGAGAAGTTTATCATCAAGCAGCCAAATGACGGTGATTGATGAGCAGGAGGAAAAACACAGAACATGTGTGTGCTTTGAGGAGAACGTGTGAGAGAAGACAGACACTTCCACATGTTTGGAATGTGCACAGTTTGTGGATGTTTGTGGTGTGCTTGGGAGGGATCCTTCGAAGGTCTCCTACTTAACTAGCCTCAGTCCATCAGCGTTGCTCCCAAGCTCTTGAGTGAGTCCTCTCCTAGGATACAGTACCAGCTCCAAAGCCCCTGAGGCATTAAAAATCTACCCCAGAAGATCCTGTTGATTTAGACAAATGCCCAAGTTCCAATTCCTGTCTTGTGAGTTTTCCCATATGGAGAAAGCAACTGATCTGGAAAAGGATGGAGGTGGCAGGGAAGTTCTAGGGTCATGGTGACGTGGAGCGATCATTCTTTAACAGGATAGAAATTCCAAGAAATCCTTGAGGGAGAACAGGAGCTGTGGAGGAAATGCCCATAACCATATCTCCTAGGGGTTCTTTTGATCACTGAAGCAATTTTTTTCCAGGAGTGGGAAAAAATCCACTGAGGCTGCCACACCACGCTTCCACTGCTTGACACAGGTGCAGAGGATCCCATGTGGTCTACATAGGAAGTGTAGCCAGGACCAGTAAGTGTTCCACTAGCTGCTAAAATAATAGTGGCCAGGCATGCACCCATGTGTTTGTTCATTCAACAAATTTGCTGAAGACTTTCACCATATAAACCGAACACTTTATAAGTGCTGTCCTTTTTTTGGCTCTGTGCTCTGAGCACAGAGGAGGGAGAGGTTGCCTCCTTTGGGCTAGAATGGTCAGGAAACTTTTCTTGAGAAAGTGGAACCTGAGCTGATAGAACCTGGGACAGATAGAATTTACACAGAGAGGAGAGGGACAGCTTTCCAGTTTGAGGTGATGACCTGAGTCACCGTTCAGATGTAGAGATGCACCAGAAATAGTAAGGAGCCTGACTGAACTTGAGGATGGAGGTGGGAATGTTCTAGGAAAGTAGACAGAAAGCACGAGAACGTCAGCCAGAGTGCAGAACTGAGATGTCAGACGTGGAAAGCAATGGTTAAGGAATAGGATTCTGGAAATACTGTGGGTAGAGGACTAGAGAGAGATACAGGAGTGGAGGAATGCCTAAGCTGGATCGTTACAGAAGAAAAAGTAGTAGAAATAGGGAAAGAAGAGAGATGGAAAACCCTTGTTTCTTTGTAAACAATTAGGTCTCGGAACTGGAGGAGGAAGTAGAGATTATAAAAAGAATGAGAGGCACTCTGTCTGGTCTTGTATCCAGATGACTGGGTGATAGAACCACAAATTAGGCAAATAAGATGCAAATAAGAAAACAAACAGGAGGGGGTGAGAAGATGATCGTGGAGGGTGAAAGAGCTGGATATTGGAGCTTCTGAGGCTGAGTTTCACAGTGAGATATACAACTGGAAACTGTAGTATGAGCACTCATACGTGGAGTATGAGAGCTTCGGACTTCTAGGAAAAGACAGCAAATTATCTTTTGGGGTGATCGGCACAGAAATTATACAGAAAGTGCAAAAATGGCTGAGGTCTCTGAGAAGAAACTCTTTGAAAGAAGATGTCTCATCAAGCACCTCGACAACTGCAAGTCAGTTGAGTAAATTAAACTTGTGTTTGACCCCCATCCTTTCAATCCATCCTCTTGTTCAGAGTTTAGATATTGCATTGATGTTGCAGTATGAACATCGATAGCAGTAGTGGATGTCAAATCAAAAGGACTCTCGTTCATTTATGGCTTTCCCTCTGCATTTGAAAATTTTATGAGACCTGTCCTAGATGTAAGTTTCCATTCTTTCCAGCTCATTGCTACTATTTCATCCTTTAAGCATCTTTGACCTCCTTGGAATGCAGAGGCTATCAAATCAACAATTATTTACTGATTTCTCACTATGTGCCAAACACTATACTAG
The DNA here is from genome assembly GCF_951394435.1 of Stenella coeruleoalba. NCBI lineage: Eukaryota > Metazoa > Chordata > Mammalia > Artiodactyla > Delphinidae > Stenella > Stenella coeruleoalba. Next base: position 88,349,921 of record NC_137159.1, read on the forward strand.
GCACTGAGAATACTAAATAAATAAGTTATAGTCCGTGCTCATAATTTATTAGCGGGAACGCCACCTAGGCAGTTACCTAGTAAAAAAAATTGTAATGAGGACACTAATAGAGATATAATCTATAATAGAGATACAATAGAGACATAAATCAATAAATTACTATGGAAGTGTAGAAGATGGGGAGGAAAAGTTTCCCATAGGATGTGACATTGGATCTGGGCCTTAAAGGATGAATGAGAGGAATGGCAAAGCATCCCATGAGGTGGAAACACAAGGAAAAGGGAACGGAAGGAAGAAATTACACGTAATGTTTGCCTTTGTCATTCATGATAAAAATTTATATGGTTGGGGCTTCCCTGGTGGCGCAGTGGTTGGGAGTCCGCCTGCCGATGCAGGGGACGCAGGTTTGTGCCCCGGTCCGGGGGGAATCCCACGTGCCGCTGAGGGGCTGGGCCCGTGAGCCGTGGCCGCTGAGCCTGCGCATCCGGAGCCTGTGCTTCGCAACGGGAGAGGCCACAACAGTGAGAGGCCCACGTACCGCAAAAAAGGAAAAAAAAATTATATGGTTGATTCTTGCAGAGGCCACACCAACCTTCAATATATGAATGTACATAATGTGTGGGGGGATCTGGGGTCAAGGACAGCAAAAGTGTCATATGACCTCTTCAACTTGCCGAGGGGATCAGTCCAGCCTTTCTCAAGTGATCTGCATGTTTGCTTGCGTTCAAACCACATCACTCCTAAAAGCGTTTCCTTTGAAGTTTCCTTGTGTGGATGAACATAAAGCTGGTTTGATGGGAAGAGGGTGGAAACCTGGATCCACAGGGAGGGCTCTCATCCTTCCCGTTCTCTGGACACTTGAGAACATTTGTTGCCCCAAAATGGAGGAATCTGAAAGCCAAGCATTGTGTGATTCAACTGAATTGAATACTGATGAAAATAAGCGTGTTCATTATGATCTCTTAATAGCAGAGTAAATGTTGAACCAGCTTTTGTGTCTCTTAATTTTTTGACTTGCCAAAATTTTCCAGTTCATTTCATGCAAGTAATTGAAGCTATTGAACCCCAGTCACTGGTATTTTTTTTCAGCACTATGACTCTTTGAACACGAGATCAATCTGTCTTTCTTGACTTCATTGTGGTTACCCTTGCACAAGAGATGAAGGCAATTTGGGAGCTGCAGCTGTCAACCTATTGTTTGAACTCATGGCACATGGTCCTTTTAGGAACGTAGAGAAGACAGGCTTCTGCTGCAGCAAGCAGCAGCTCCCACCTTGACATCTGGCTGAATTCCTGCTCAAGTTAAAGCAGCTGCAGTTATTCCCCTGCTCTAACAACTCTCCTTATTACCTGGCAACCTATCTGAACCATTGACTCATTTCCAACCTGCCAGTTCTCTCGGAAGTTATGGAAATGGTCTTCAAACTGTAGCTTCAGCATCTCCTCCCCTACATGCTGTCTGTGCATCAATAGATCCTATCATGGACAGAGGAGAGAGGCTATGCTGTGGACTCTCAGGTGTGTGACTGGAGGAGGGATGCTGCTGTCTTTGGCTGAAGGGAAAGTATCCTGGCCACAGTGCGCTGAGGTTAAGAGCATTTGTCATTGGCTAACACTAGTCCTCTTTGGCACTGGATTGGAAACTGCAGGGAGAATCGGCCTCAATATTTTTTATGTGCTGTATAGTGTTCTATCTTCCTTTCTACTCTTGTTTTCTGGGAACCACTAACTTCATATTTTTGAAGGAGGTTGTCAGTGCTTGCAAATTTTTTACTATCTCTTTCCTTCATTCAGAGAAATGAGAAGCTTACCTTTAAAGAATGTGGGGATCAGGATTTATAGGCGCTCAGTCAAACCAGGACATGTTTTTACATGAGCTTATTAACCTTCACGTAGCCTGAGCTGCTACAGGCAGGGTGGGTGGGGTGAGGACCCAGGGTTTGGACGGGGGAATCCATTACCCTCCCTGTATCCTTACCTGTAAGAAAGCCTAAGAACATCGTTCAACTTCCCACACCTGTCTTCTGGGTTAAAGAAGACAACGTAAGTGGAAGTGTTTTGAAAATTACAAAACGAATACACTAACTCTATGTTGTTATAACTATTGGTAATGTATGGTTAGTCTTGGTCTTCGCCCTCGGGGAGCTAACCTAGTTAAGAGAAAGCACAAGCATAACACACGTCATTCAAGTACAGTTAATTTCTCCCTGCCAAGAGCCACTTACGCGTACATGAGGTATTCAGAAAAGGAGGATACAGAAATTCAGTGTCATATTTAGCTTCTTTCTGAGGCCTGGTTTTAAGTTTTTGTCCTTAGATTGCTATTTAATGCAAGAAAAAGGGGAGTGGTTATAAGGAAGATCAGAATAGCAATCTCACATCATGTGGGAGATGTTGTTTCTAGATTTAAATTTATTCATCAGAAAGCCTCGACTCCTCAATATGTTGGCTTCATTAAGATGTTATGGGTCACGACAAAGCAACTTATGAAAGTCGTGTAAGAAGTCCGGATCCATCAACCCCAGCTCTGCCTGCCGCACTATCAACTTCTCCCTCTGGATGACCATGGCAATTTTTTCATGTATCTTTCTTAATATTTATCATATTGGATTGCAGTCATTTAGTTATTTTTTTTTTACAGGACCACCAGATGAATCTGCATGACTTGGGATCAAGGGGAAAAACAATGTTTTCGTTCTTGTACACAATGCCTAAAATGGTGTTTTGCACATAACGATATTTAATAGATGCTGTGGAAAGAAGGGAGGGAGGAAGGAAAGGAACATAGGAGCAAAGAATGCAACACAAGCAAGAGGAGATTAGAACCAAGGGTCAAGAAATAAAATAAAGGGTAAAGAAGCAAACTTTGGGGTCAAAGACTTTAACAACTAGTAGGGATACTTATGGGAAAACCATAACCAACGTCAACTTTTCTATCCAAACTTAAGAAAATTAATGTTTAACTTTTCATTCTGAAGTAATTTCAGACTTAATGTTACAAATTATTACATACTGAAAATTACACTTATCCTCTCTTGATTTTAGCAATGATAAGCTTGAGTTTTTCAAAATGTGAGCTCAATGCATCACATCTTAGTTTGCTTTTATTTATTTCTGAAATTAAATACAAAACTGTGGTCAAATTATTCCTACTTTCCATAATGAGTATTTTTCAGTCAGTAAGCAATCAAAACTTTATACCAAGTATTTGTTTTATGTTAAACAAATTGGTGTCGAATTTTAGGTTAATTTTATGATCAGAAAGATAAATAAATACATGAAGTATAAGTCACTCTAGGATGAGAACGTCCGCTGCAATCTTGCCCTACATTAATGGTTGTTCTCTTTCAATTACCACCATTTTTTGCTTTCAAGGTACGGAGCGAACGCCTCCTTCTCCCCTTGTACTCCTCAAATTACCAAGTTAATTGTAATTCACAACTTTTACTAAAGTCAGATATTGAATTTTCTCTGAGGAGAAGCCTTTTAAGTGTTCCACAGATATTTTAACCTCATAGTACGCAAAATCAAACACGCCACTCTTTCTTTTCTACTTCCTTCTCCCTGTGTTCCCTACACAGATTCTTTCATTCACGTTTGCATTCATTCCATAACCATTTAAGTGCATAGTAGGCACTGGAGCCACAGCAGTGGTAGAGACGGACACATGCCCTGCTTTCACAGAGCTTACATTCCACTGGAGGGATGTAAAATTAAATAATGAATTATAATTTTAATTAATAATTTAAATAACAATTATTTAACTCCCTTCTTGGATATCCTTCCAAGAAGGAATGCAAGGTTCTAGGAACGTGCCCTAACGGTGAACTCCACCTGCTCTATTGGAAATGGGAAGGCTTCATAAGCTATGATTGAGTTGAGCTTGAAAGGATAACTAGACGTTAACAGAGAAGGATGGAGGGTGGGGAGAGGTTGCTGGGCAAGAAGCTGCTGAGTGCGAAGCCCCAGAGCGAGCCATGACATAGTCAAGGCATGCATTTTTGTGCCGCTGCCAAACTGTCTTCCAAATTGGTGAGCGTTTCACATCCCCACCAGCGACATAAAAGAGCTGCAGCTGCTCCACATACTTGCCTTTGCTTTGTACCAGCAGATTTTCCTCATTGCAGGCATATAGGAGTATTTCCTTGTGATTTTCACTTGCATTTGTCCAATGGCCAAAGTTGTTAAGGACCTTTGACAAGCTTAATTGTTATTTGTATATATTTTTTGTGTGTGGAGTATCAGTAACTCTGTCATAGTTGGAAGTAGACATCTAGTCAACATGTGGGACTGCTCCCTCGTCTCATGACACCATTTCTGCAGCAGCAGTTCACCAAGTCCTGCCCATCTTACCCTCTAATGCCTTCCATTACTGCTTTGGATTCTCTCGTCCCTGTCTCCTCCCTAGATTGAGAGATGGTCCTCTCCAGTCTGGACAGGTCAGTAGCTTCCTGACTAGCATCTGCTTCCTCTCTCCTACCTGTCAGTGTGTCCTCTAATGTGCAGTATCATCTACTGCAGCTAAGTACCTGCTCGTACCAAGCCTCCAGTTCAGAGTCACCTGAGGTGAAGGTCAATGGCATTTGTAAGTCCCATGTGGCTGTGCAGGGCTGGCACTTCCTCCTCTCCAGCCTGGACGGACGCCACGCGATGCTCCCTTTTTGTGCCGCAGCCATGCTGGTCTCCCTCCTCCTCAGTTGCCTCCCCTCCCCCCACCCCCCACAGTCCCCAGGCATCCAGGCTCTTCCCTCTCTCTGATTGTCTCATCTCCCCCGTCCTTCTCATGGTCCTTCCACAGCCTCGGCTCTGAGTCTGTCTCATCATTTTATTCTCTGGAAATCCTTCCCTGAACAAGTTTTACGTTTTCATTAACCTTTGTACCTTTCACTTGAAGAACTTGTTGAAAACAGGCTTCACAATTATTTTGTGATACTCTGATTCATATATACGGCATTCACCATCTCACGCTCTATTCTGTCTGCCCCGTGGGTGCAGAGAGCATCCCTGCCCTGGCTCACCTGTAAGTCTGACGCGCCAGGTAGAGTGTCTGGCGCAGTAGGCACTCAGTAAGCACTGGTTTATTGAACGAACAAGTGGATAAATAAGTGATGTATTCAAGTCTGCAACCACCGCGCCACCAAGGAAGCCCTCCATCTGCATTTCTAATGTAAGTTCACTTTATCTTTCTAAACCTTTACTGGAATGTGCTGCCAGGGAAGTCGCGCGTGTGAGTGTGAGCGTGTGTGTGGCCGGAGCTGAGAGGGTGATGTCTTCGACCTGCTGTGCTTGCCAGGCCATGGGCAGCAGTGCAGCAGAGGCAGGAAACTGCAGCCCGAGAAGCACGTGTAGATACAAATTCCTCCTCCTCCTCCTCTCCGTCGTGGAATTTGCAGAAACACAAAAGGGGACATGATATTTTCCTTAAAAAAGTGGAATTGAGATTGGAGACAACTTTATGGAAAATTGAAGTGTCCATGTGTCCTGGGTGACAAGTCTCTCCCTGCTGGGCTGCAAGGTCCTGTGAGCAGAGACCAACCCTCACTCGTGTTTATCTCGCTCCCCTAACCCGCATAAGGCTTTGCACCTAGATGTGTCCAATCAAATTGAAATTCTTTATTTCCTTGTTATAGTTTGCATCAAGGATTTCTGGGTTTGCCTTTTCAGAGTGGAAGTAGAGGAGACACAGGTATTACCTTTTGATTCATTTCCTGTGGGAAAATACCAAGTTTTATTTTGAAATTGCCATAAGCAACCTTTCTAAGCCATGAAAGTATTTTCCCTACAGCGAGGAAGAATTACAGCTGGTCAGCTCAGCCCATAGTACTCAAGGGCATTGGGTTCCAAAAAAATGAAAACAGTTCTCTCCATTTCCACCCCAGCCTCCTTCTTAGCCGGGGTGACCCCGTGACACGGTTGGGGCCAAGGGACCTAAGGGGCTCTCTGGGTATCGTGTGTGTGTGTGTGTTTGGAGGGCTGGAGGCTCACTGCCACCCTTTGTCACTTCTTCCTGCCTGGCCTGTGAAGGTGCTACTCGAGGAGCATCAGACGTCTTGTGTCTGAGGATGAGAGCAACCCTCTGGGGATGGAGGAACAGACGCTGATGGAGCTGGGTTGCTTAGAGACACTGCAATCCTTCACCAGACTGGACTCCTATCTGGGAAATATGTATATTACATCTTCTACACACACACACACACACACACATATATATATATAATAGATATATATATATAAACAGTAAGTACCTTATTTAGTTACACTCCCGTGGTTAAGTTCTTTCGATGTACAGCTGAAAAAAAACTAACTGAAAAGTAAAAATTCCTGGATTTTTCCCCAAGGATCCTGGCCCTTCCCCAAGGAGCCCTGTGCTTTGGGATGACCCCCCAGCAGTACATCCTCACTCTCCAATGCCAGGATCACTTCTGTTGTCATGGGCAGGAGTGGGATGCTATTTACACAGCCCAACCAAAGTGATCTCAGGACACTTGACTGAACAGAAGTTGGAAGAGAGGTTTGCTCTCTCTCCACTGAGCATGGACAAGGCTGCTTGGAGGCCTGACCACTGACCCAAGCCTGTCTGTCATGAGGTTTGCCACCTGCCTTCTGAAGGGGTGGACATGGGGGAAGACAGAGCAGAGGGGTCTGTATTCTTGGTGACATGGTGCACGTCAACCAAAGCGCTCTCTACTTTTTTTTTTTTTTTTTGCGGTACGCGGGCCTCTCACTGCTGTGGCCTCTCCCGTTGCGGAGCACAGGCTCCGGACGCGCAGGCTCAGTGGCCATGGCGCACGGGCCCAGCCGCTCCGCGGCATGTGGGATCCTCCCAGACCGGGGCACGAACCCGTGTCCCCTGCATCGGCAGGCGGACTCTCAACCACTGCGCCACGAGGGAAGCCCATATACTTTTTAATTTCCAATTATGTGGGACAATAAATCAACTTTAGGTTGAGTTTTCTGTTATGTGCAATCTGTCTGTGCTCTGTGGGTGAAGAAGGACAGATACTAGCTTCTGGGCTCTAGTACTAAATCCTGCTCTTTTACACACTGTTTCAAACATCCAGCAATAAAAACTGTCAGGAGTGCACAGTTGGAGGGATGGTCAGAAGTCCCTAGACTTGGTTCTGAAACAAATAAAAAGGATACTAAAAGAAAAAGACATGGTTCTAATGCTTGAGAATTTGGTAACATAATCAGTTAATTCAATTCCATACAAAACACAGGAGATAATGAGGTAAGGGGTTTTTATTTTATTTTAGTTAATGAGAGAACTAATGGATTAAATGATATTAATTTTCACACATCTAAAGGATCATCGTGATATTGGTGTGGGAAGCTGACTGGAGAAGGGAGGGAGGAAGACCAGATAATTGTAATTTTCTGTCATCTAGATGGGAGGCCAGAGCTTGGACTCCATGAGCAGAGGTGGTAGAGGGATGTGGGGAGTGAACAGAATTTGATGACCTTTCTCCTGCTCCCACAGACAGACAGGGAAGGAGGACACAGGTTAACCTGCCTAATGAGAGGAATTGGGACCAAGAGAGAAAGACCAAAATTAGGAGGACATGTGGACCTCTAAGCTGAATAGATGCAGTTTGGTTAGCCATTGGGCAGGTCCACGTGGGTTTCAGAACAGACTGAGAGAGAAGCCTTAGAGCAGGGACGGAGGAGCAAGTTTGCAGGCTTGGGGTGAGGGCTCTACCCACCCTCCAGGAGGGGTGTGGGACGGCTGTCCATGCTGCTCTGTTCTTCAACAGGTGAGCCACAGCCAGCTTGAAAATAATGCTCAGGATTCTAGTTTTAGTTACTGGTAGGTGATAATGCTATTAAATGAATACTGGAATTTGGGAATGGGGAGTAGACCAGTTTGATATGAGTTACAATGAGTTGAAGGTGATTCCAGACAGTTGGGTATAGCTGCCAATTAAATAATCTCTTCAGGAGAGAGGTCAGACTATGGACTTGCCTACAAGACTCAGTTCCAGGTAGATCTGGTTGAAGTCATGACAGTAAATGAGGCCATTCATTAGGGATTTACTGAGCCGGCGCTGTATGTTAGGCACTGAGCTGTATGCTGTAGCCAGCAGCGTAAGGTCATCAGATTCAAAGATGAACAGGCATCATGCACGCCCTCGAGAAGCTCATTATTTAGTGCAGTCGCAGGATAAAGTCTTGGGGACCATCCTAGCAATCAGGCAGGTTAAAGAAGAGATCGGTAAACAGAAAGAGTGCGTGGGTAGGTAAAAAACAGTTGATAGTGGGTTCATCAGTCGCAGATCAGTTGAGAAAACAGAAGCCAAACGTTTTGGAAAGGATTGGAGGAACAAAAGTGGGGGTATCCTGTTGGAAGAGAAACAGAGACGCATTGTCGTCCAGATCAGGGGGGCTGCGGCCCCGGGTAAAGCCACCAGCTGAGCTCACAGCAATCTTGAAAGCACCTTGACCTCTCAGGGCAGGAACTCGGGAGCCTCCTGCTTCTGCCTGGGCTGCTGCCACATGCTCTGTGCTCTTCCTACAATGGGGTACTGGCTCCTAACTGCCAGCATCTCTATCTCTGGGTGCTGTGAATTCCAGTTAACAAAAAACAGAGAAAGAAATGACAATAAACAAAGAGGGTGGGAGAAGACTTGTGGAGGTGATGGAAAAGTTCACAGTATAGACGGTGGTGATGGTTTCACGGATGTATACTTATCTCCAAATCCATCAAGTTATATACATTAAATATGTACAATTTTTTGTATGTCAATCATACCTCAATAAAGTGGTCTCATGAAAAAGCCAAAACAAGCAAAATTCCACCTGCATATTTTCTATTCTGAAGTCTATGTTGGAGGGGTGCCCTCAAGATGGCAGAGGAGTAAGACGTGGAGATCACCTTCCTCCCCACAAATACATCAAAACTACGTCTACATGTGGAACAGCTCCTACAGAACAACTACTGAACGCTGGCAGAAGACCTCAGACTTTCCAAAAGGCAAGAAACTCCCCACATACCTGGGTAGGGCAAAAGAACAAAGGGAAAACAGAGACAAAATGTTAGGGACAGGACCTGCACCTCTGAGAGGGAGCCATGAAGGAGGAAAAGTTTCCACACGCTAGGAAGTCCCTTCACTGGTGGAGATGGGGGGTGGGCGGGGGGAAGCTTCGGAACCACGGAGGAGAGCGCAGCAACAGGGGTGCGGAGGGCAAAGTGGAGAGATTCCTGCACAGAGGATCGGTGCCGACCAGCACTCACCAGCCCGAGAGGTTTGTCTGCTCACCCTCTGGGGTGGGTGGGGGCTGGGAGCTGAGGCTCAGGCTTCGGAGGTCAGATCCCAAGGAGAGGAGTGGGGTTGGCTGCGTGAACACAGCCTGAAGGGGGTTAGTGCACCACAGCTAGCCGGGAGGGAGTCTGGGAAAAGGTCTGGAGCTACCTAAGAGGCAAGAGATGATTGTTTTGGGGTGCGCGTGGAGAGGGGATTCAGAGCACTGGCTAAACAAGCTCCAGAGATGGGCGCGAGCCGCGGCTATCAGCGCGGACCCCAGAGACGGACATGAGACGCTAAGGCTGCTGCTGCCGCCACCAAGAAGCCTGTGTGGAAGCACAGGTCATTATCTGCACTTCCCCTCCCGGGAGCCTGTGCAGCTGCCACTGCCAGGGTCCCATGATCCAGGGACAACTTCCCCAGGAGAACACCCGGGGTGCCTCAGGCTGGTGCAACGTCACACTGGCCTCTGCCACCACAGGCTCGCCCTGCATTCTGTACCCCTCCCTCCCCTCTGCCTGAGTGAGCCAGAGCCCCCGAATCAGCTGCTCCTTCAACCCCTTCCTGTCTGGGCAGGAACAGATGCTGTCTGGGCAGGAATAGATGCCCTCAGGCAACCTACATGCAGAGGCAGGGCCAAAGCCAAAGCTGAACCCCAGGAGCTGTGCGAACAAAGAAGAGAAAGGGAAATCTCTCCCAGCAGCCTCAGGAGCAGTGGATTAAATCTCCACAGTCAACTTGATGTACCCTGCATCTGTGGAATACCTGAACAGACAATGAATCATCCCAAAATTGAAGCAGTGGACTTTGGGAGCAACTGTAGACCTGGGGTTTGCTTTCTGCATCTAATTTGTTTCTGGTTTTATGTTTATCTTAGTTTAGTATTTAGAGCTTGTTATCACTGGTAGATGTGTTTATTGATTTGGTTGCTCTCTCCCTTTAAAAAATTTTTATATATATGTATTTTTTTCCTTTTTCTCTTTTTGTGAGTGTGTATGTGTATGCTTCCTTGTATTGTTTTTTCTGTATAGCTTTGCTTTTGCCATTTTTCCTAGGGTTCTGACTGTCCATTTTTTTTGTTGTAGTTTTTAGTGCTTGTTATCATTGGTGATTTTGTTTTATGGTTTGGTTGCCCTATTCTTTCTTTCTCTCTTTCTTTTTTTTATTACATTATAATTTTTAATATTTTTTTCTATTTTGATAACTTTTATTTTATTATTATTTTTTCTTTCTTTCTTTTTTTCTCCCTTTTCTTCTGAGCCATGTGGCTGACAGCGTCGTGGTGCTCTGGCCAGGCGTCAGGCCTGAGCCTCTGAAGTGGGAGAGGCAAGTTCAACATTGGTCCACCAGAGATCTCCCGGCCCCATGTAATATCAAAAGGCGAAAGCTCTCCTAGAGATCTCCATCTCAACGCTAAGACCCAGCTCCACTCAATGACCAGCAAACTACAGTGCTGGTGTTACACACCCTATGTGAAACAACTAGCAAGAAAGGAGCACAATGCCACCCATTAGCAGAGAGGCTGCCTAAAATCATAATAAGGTCACAGACACCCCCAAACATACCACCAGACGTGGTCCTGCCCACCAGAAAGACAAGATCCAACCTTACCCACCAGAACACAGGCACCAGTCCCCTCTACCAGGAAGCCTACACAACCCACTGAACCAACCTTACCCAGTGGGAGCAGACACCAAAAACAATGGGAGCTACGAACTTGCAGCCTGTGAAATGGAGACCCCAAACACAGTAAGTTAAGCAAAATGAGAAGACAGAGTAATACACAGTAGATGAAGGAGCATGGTAAAAACCCACCAGACCAAACAAATGAAGAGGGAATAAGCACTCTACCTGAAAAAGAATTCAAAGTAATGATAGTAAAGATGATCCAAAATCTTGGAAACAGAATGGAGAACATAAAAGAAATGTTTAACAAGGACCTAGAAGAACTAAGGGCAAACAAACAATGATGAACAACCCAATAAATGAAATTAAAAATTCTCTAGAAGGAATCAATAGCAGAATAACTGAGGCAGAAGAATGGATAAGTGACCTGGAAGATAAAATAGTGGAAATAACTACCACAGAGCAGAATAAAGAAAAAAGAATGAAAAGAATTGAGGACAATCTCAGAGACCTCTGGGACAACATTAAATGCACCAACATTCAAATTATAGGGGTCCCAGAAGAAAAAGAGAAAAAAAGAAAGGGACTGAGAAAATATTTGAAGAGATTATAGTTGAAAACTTCCCTAATATTGGGAAGGAAATAGTCAATCAAGTCCAGGAAGCACAGAGAGTCCCATACAGGAAAAATCCAAGGAGAAACATGCCAAGAAACATTAATCAAACTATCAAAAATTAAATACAGAGAAAACATATTAAAAGCAGCAAGGGAAAAGCAACAATTAACATACAAGGGAATCCCCATAAGGTTAACAGATGATCTTTCAGCAGAAGCTCTGCAAGCCAGAAGGGAGTGGCAGGACATCTTTAAAGTGATGAAAGGGAAAAACCTATGACCAAGATTACTCTACCCAGCAAGGATCTCATTCAGATTTGACAGAGAAGTAAAAACTAAGAGAATTCACCACCACCAAACCAGCTCCACAACAAATGTTAAAGGAACTTCTTTAGGCAGGAAACACAAGAGGAGGAAAAGACTTACAATAACAAACCGAAAACAATTAAGAAAATGGGAATAGGAACATACATATTGATAACTACCTTAAATATAAATGGATTAAATGCTCCAACCAAAAGACATAGACTGGCTGAATGGATACAAAAACAACACCCATACATATGCTGTCTACAAGAGACCCACTTCAGACCTAGGAACACATACAGACTGAAAGTGAGGGGATGGAAAAAGATATTCCATGCAAATGGAAATCAAAAGAAAGCTGGAGTAGCAATTGTCATATCAGACAAAATAGACTTTAAAATAAAGACTATTACAAGAGACAAAGAAGGACACTACATAATGATCAAGGGATCAATCCAAGAAGAAGATATAACAATTGTAAATATTTATACACCCAACATAGGAGCACCTGAATACATAAGGCAAATGTTAACAGCCATAAGAGAGGAAATTGACAGTAACACAATCATAGTAGGGGACTTTAACACCCTACTTTTGCCAATGGACAGATCATCCAAAATGAAAATAAATAAGGAAACACAAGCTTTAAGTGACACATTAAACAAGATGGACTTAATTGATATTTATAGGACATTCCATACAAAAACAACAGAATATACTTTCTTCTCAAGTGCTCATGGAACATTCTTCAGGATAGATCATATCTTGAGTCACAAATCAAGCCTTGGTAAATTTAAGAAAATTGAAATCGTATCAAGTATCTTTTCTGACCACAATGCTATGAGACTAGATATCAATTACAGGAAAAAAAACCTGTAAAAATTACCAACATGGAAGCTAAATGATACACTACTAAATAACCAAGAGATCAATGAAGAAATCAGAGGAAATCAAAAAATACCTAGAAGCAAATGACAATGAAAAGGAATCCAAATTGGAAAAGAGGAAGTAAAGCTGTCACTGTTTGCAGATGACATGATACTATACATAGAGAAACCTAAAGATGCTACCAGAAAACTACCAGAGCTAATCAATGAATTTGGTAAAGTTGCAGGATACAAAATTAATGCACAGAAATCTCTTGCATTCCTGTACGAGAATGATGAAAAATCTGAAAGTGAAATTAAGAAAATACTCCCATTTACCATTGCAACAAAAAGAATAAAATACCTAGGAATAAACCTACCTAAGGAGACAAAAGACCTGTATTCAGAAAACTATAAGACACTGATAAAAGAAATTAAAGATGACACAAACAGATGGAGAGATATACCATGTCCTTGGATTGGAAGAATCAACATTGTGAAAATGACTATACTACCCAAAGCAATCTACAGATTCAATGCAATCCCTATCAAACTACCAATGGCATTTTTCACAGAACTAGAACAAAAAATTTCACAATATGTATGGAAACACAAACGACCCTGAATAGCCAAAGCAATCTTGAGAATGAAAAATGGAGGAATCAGGCTCCCTGACTTCAGACTGTACTACAAAGCTATAGTAATCAAGAAAGTATGGTATTGGCACAAAAACAGAAATATAGATCAATGGAACAGGATAGAAAGCCCAGAGATAAACCCACACGCATTCTTGCCTCCTTATATTTGATAAAGGAGGCAAGAATATACAATGGAGAAAAGACAGCGTCTTCAATAAGTGGTGCTGGGAAAATTGGATAGCTACATGTAAAAGAATGAAATTAGAACACTCCCTAACACCGTACACAAAAATAAACTCAAAATGGAGTAAAGACCTAAATGTAAGGCCAGACACTATAAAACTCTTAGAGGAAAACATAGGCAGAACACTCTATGACATAAATCACAGCAAGGTCCTTTTTGACCCACCTCCTAGAGAAATGGAAATAAAAACAAAAATAAACAAATGGGACCTAATGAAACTTAAAAGCTTTTGCACAGCAAAGGAAACCATAAACAAGATGAAAAGACAGCCCTCAGAATGGGAGAAAATATTTGAAAACGAAGCAACAGACAAAGGATTAATCTCCAAAATACACAAGCAGCTCATGCAGCTCAATATCAAAAAACAAACAACCCAATCCAAAAATGGGCAGAAGACCTAAATAGACATTTCTCCACAGAAGATTGCCAACAAACACATGAGAGGATGCTCAACATCACTAATCATTAGAGAAATGCAAATCAAAACTACAATGAGGTATCCCCTCACACCAGTTAGAATGGCCATCATCAAAATATCTAGAAACAATAAATGCTGGAGAGGGTGTGGAGAAAAGGGAACACTCTTGCACTGTTGGTGGGAATGTAAATTGATACAGCCACTTGACTGTATCAAGTCCGAGATACAGATCCTTGACTTGACTCCGAGATCCGTGTTTTCAGGACTCTATCTGTTCTGGTTCCCAGGCATGCATCCCATTCTGTAGGATAGTACCCTAGTCTCACAGGGAGCTTTCTCCTGGTTGAGTGTAACTGAGTCCTCAGTAGGGCATTTCCTGATTTCTGTATGGTTTCCTGGATGACAGAGTGTGTGGTGTGATTGGGAAGGGACATGTGACCACTGCTGCTCTACTGTGCAGATCATTGCTTCCTTGGTGGGACCCTCTCCCCACTCAGAAATATGCTACCTCCAGAGCTCAGTCTTGACCTCTTCCATTCAGAGACTGGGGGCTCGGCAGCCACAGTGTTGTGCGTAGAATCATGTCCCCCCAAAAGATATGCTCAAGTCTTAACTCCTGGTACCTGTGCAGGTGACCTTATTTGGAAATAAGGTCTTTGCAGATGTGACCAAGTTAAAAGGTGGCTCCTACTCCAGTGACTGGTGTTCTTATGAGACGAGGGAAATTTGAGCCCAGAGGAAGGGACACCATGTGACCATGGAGGCAGAGACTGCTGTGATGCAGCTACAAGATGAGCAAAACCAGGAATGCCAGAAACACCCAAAGCTGGAAGAGGCAAGCAAGGACCCCCCTCCAGAGGGAGGGAGCGTGGCCCTGCAGACACCTTGAATTCTCACTCCGAGCCTCCAGAACTGTGAGAGAATAAATTTCTGTTGTTTTCAGCCACCCAATTTTCGCTCTGGCAGCCCCGGGAATCTCACAGAGGCAGCTCCCTGATTAACCTTGGTGAGAAGAGAGTCCTCTCGCTTTGTTGAGCCCATTTATGGTCTCATCCCCACCGCTGTGGTCACTCTGCAAGTTCGCTCACAGAACAGGTGCCGGGGACTTGGGAAGGAAATGAACTGGATTCCGGGGAGCAGGCCACTCCCACTCCCCAGTTATGGTGAGACCCCTTTGCAATGGTATTGTTGATGAGTGCTCCCAGAGACACGAACATCCTCACACGCCCTGTGCACTCTGATGGGTCTTCTACACACTTTTCCCGCAGACCTTGTCACCAGTCCTCCAACCCTGTTCTCTGCATGTTGTGATCATCAGGCTAAACAGTGAGCCCCTGCCCATGAATCCATGCCCATCCATACTTCTGGCCACGACTCCTTCCTGATAAATAAGACAGCCTGTTGAAAGGTTTCAGTTTCTGCCCTTGGTAGGGTTTTCTTTCAGGAACTCTACAGTGAGGATCAGCAAGTGGCAGAAGCTCACCCCTGCCTGGCGACAGCACATGATACGGACCCACATGTGAGCCACGCCCACATTCTCTTACCAATCAGCTTGTTACAGGGACCTCCAGTGTAGACATGGGTGTGGGGTGAGGGGGGGTTTAGCCACACGACATGAGTGATTCTGTTGGGATTGGGGCTGCTGCTGCTGAAGCTGGCGGGAGCTTCCCACCCACATATACACACGATACATAATAATTGTTTTTAGTCGCATGCCACTTGGGGTTCCATGCTGGGTGTTCTGTACTCATCACGGCCCAGAGAAAGCCAGGAGCTCTCACAGGACCGTGATTATTTGCAGGAGACGGCAGACTTTTTCTCACTTTCCAGGGACCTGTGAGATGACTTCCTGCTGGACATGGTCAAAGGCTCTACACAGTGTCCTTGTTTGTCACAGCTAATTGGAGCTCCACTGGATGGACCAGGCCATATAGGACCCAAGCAACTGGGTAACTTCCTTATGGTCTGGACTTTGCTACATCGTGATCTGAGTCCAACTCCCAATGGGCAGCTTTATGGGTTACTTGGTAAATGGATCAGACACACAATGAAATGTGGCATATTTTTTCTCCAGAATCCAACGGGGCCCTAAAAACGTTGTCTTTTTTGGTGGTGAGTGGTACAATGATTGTCTTCATCATTCAGGGGATATGCTGACAAGTCTTGGACCACTAGAACCTAGGAACGTCTGGAAGGTCCATACCCCTGTAGCCATGGGCTCTCTCTCCCATCCTCTGACTTGCTCTCTTTGGGTAACTTATAAGTAATTCAGTATGTCTGAAGGATAGAATCTGCATGAGATATATATAAAATAAACTATATCTATCTCTACCTATATATAGCCACACAGATAAGCAGGCTATAAACCAAGGCAAGTATTATATACTGTACTGAAGAGTTTAGAATGTGTTTTGAGGGCAGTGGGGAGCTGTTAAAATTTTTAAATAGGAATTTACATTATCTGGCTTGCGCTTAGTAGGACTTTGCCAGCATAGTATGAAGGAGGGGTGGGGCGTCAAGGCTAGGAAACCAGTTAGTCTGGCTGATTTGGTCAGCTCTACGAGAGCGGAGGGGGCATGAATCACGGTAGTTCAGTGGGATGAAAGGAAATTAATGGATTCAAGAGATATTAATCATCATTGATTCCCTAGCATTATTCTAAGTATTTGTGGTAGTATGATGAAGAGGGAAGAAAAACCCCTTTATAAAGCTTATGGTAGTGGAGGAGAATGAATAAAATAATTACACAAATTATTGTAAATTATAAATATAGAAAGCTACATAAGAGAGGAGGAGCATCATACTTCAGAAGCATACATGAAGGAATTGGTCACTCTTAGGGAAATCACGGAAGGGGTCCCAGCTGGGGCTGGGTATGTGAGCACATACGAGGAACTGAAAGATCCCAGTGGCAAGAATGCCAGGAGAGGGGGCAGAGAGTCAAGGAAATGAGGCTAGTATGGGAAGGAGGCCAGTTCACAAGGACCATTGAGGGCCTGTTATAAATTTGTTCCTCGTCTGAAAGCCAATTGGAAGTCACCAGAGAGTTTTAAGTAGGGCTATGTGTTGGTTTGCGTTGAAAAAAGATTATTTTCACTCTCATTGCAAAATGGAAGCTGGAGGAGCCCAAGGGCAGATGCCGGGGAGACCAGTTAGCTGGCTATGGCCACCAGGAGAGAGGTGATGTCCCTGGAACATGGAAAGGAGAGTCAGATTCCAGTTACAGGAAGGAAGAGAGCTTATTCTCAAGGAAGAGTTTCAGGAGGTGGGGAGTTTCCTTGCCCGGAATGGAAAAACAATAGTGACAAATAGGAGAAAGAAGAGCTGTGTGGGGTTAGGGACAGGGTACAAGGAACACGAAGCAACCTGGGAATAAAATCCAAGATGGGATAAGGCAGGAGAATCCCTCAAGGGGGTGGTTCTGCATGACAGGAAGCCCCAGCGGTGGGCTCTCTCTGTCATGAGGGTCCTGAGAAACAGTGCTCAAGGTGTCTTCTTTGGATGGAGTTAGAGACATCCTTTTAGGCTCCACATCTCAGTGTGTTTTATTTAGTAACTGTAGTTTGTCAACTCTCAACAATATTAACAACAACAACAAAAATCTCCATGTGAAGAAACTAAAATGTGTAAAAGTGAGTGAATGGAAGTTGTACATGTGGTAGGGGTGTGATGAAGTCAGAGAGTAAGCTGATGAGAATAAAGATGCTCTCTCTATTTTCTTTCTTTTTGTGTTGTGGGAAAGAATATCACAGGATTAAGGAGCTGTGATATTTGGAAGCATAAGCTCCAATTCGAACATGCTGGCATTTACAAACAAAGTTATAGTCTTTGGCATCATAATTCTATTGCTTATTTATTTCTTCTTTACTTTTCAGAGCAGTTTTAAGCTTAGAGAAGAGTGAACAGAAAGTACAGAGAATTTCCCAGACACCCTCTCCACAAACTCCCCCTACAGCTTCCCCTATTATTAACATCTTGAATTTAAATTAGTATGATATGTTGTTAAAACTGAGGAACTAATACTGAAGCCTTGTTATTAACTGAAGTCCATAATTTACTTTAGGGTTCATTCTGTGTTGTACCTTCTGTGGGTTTTGACGAATACGTTATGTATCCATCATTATGGTATCACAGAATAGTTTCACTGTCCTAAAATTCCCTGTTCTCCACGTATTCCTCCCTCCTTCCCCTCCTCCACAATTGCCTGGCAGCCGTTGATCTTTTTCCTGTCTCCATAGTTTTGCCTTTTCTGGAATGTCATATACTTGGAATTGTACGGTACGTAGATTTTTTTTTTTTCCGGTACGTGGGCCTCTCACTGTTGTGGCCTCTCCCGTTGCGGAGCACAGGCTCCGGATGCGCAGGCTCAGCGGCCATGGCTCACGGGCCTACCCGCTCCGCAGCATGTGGGATCTTTCCGGACCGGGACACGAACCTGTGTCCCCTGCATCGACAGGCGGACTCTCAACCACTGCGCCCCCAGGGAAGCCCCAGGTACGTAGATTTTTCAGGTTGGCTTCTTTCACTTAGTAACATGCACTTAAAGTTCCTCCGTGTCTTTTCATGGGCAGATAACTCATTTCTTGTAAGCACTAAGTAATATCCCACTGTCTGGAGGTACCACAGTGTTTTTTATCCATTCACCTAGTGAAGTTTTTGGCTTCCAGTTTTTGGCAATGATGAATAAAGTTGCTATAAACATTCAGGTGCAGAATTTTATACGGACATAAGTTTTCAAATCCTTCGGGAAAATGCCAAGGGGTGTGAATCCTGGATCATATGGGAAGAATATGTTTAGTTTTATAAGAAACTGTCTTCCGAAGTGGCTGCACCATGCGGCATCCCCACCAGCCATGACCGAGAGTTCCTGTTGCTCCACATCCCTGCCAGCATTTGGTGCTGCCGGTGTTGGATTTTGGTCATTCTAGTAGGTGTGGAGTGGTCTCTCAGTGTTGTTTTAATTTGCATTTCCTTAATGACAGAAACTGTCATGTGAAGTGTCTCATATACTCCATCACTCCAATTCCTTGTGTTTTTTCTCTCTTCATGCCACTTATGATACTCAGAATCATGTTATTTTTCTGCCTGCATCTTCTCACATGCTTATTTCCATGTGTATGTCTTCTTCAGTGAAGTGTCTGCTCAGATCTTTTGTCCACTTTTTAATTGGGTAGTTTGGTTTCTCACTGCTGAGTTTTAAAGTTCTTTGTTTATTTGGGATACCAGTACTCTATTAGATATATGTTTCGTGAAGATTTTCTCCCAGTCTGTAGCCTGTCTTTTCATCTTCTTAACAGTGTCTTGCAGAGCAGAAGTTTTTAATTTTAACCAAGTCCAACTTCTCATTTTTTTCTCTTGTGGACCATGCATTTGATGTTATAATTGTATTTTTAAACATGGTTTAATTTTTAGTGTTGTTATCTTAATTTATGTTAATTTTGACAGGATTGGCAGTTGTGAATTTGATTTTTAAAAGTGACAAAATCAGCATTAGAGAGTGGCATGGACATATATACAGTACCAAATGTAAAATAGATAGCTAGTGGGAATCAGCCGCATAACACAGGGAGATCCACTTGGTGCTTTGTGACCGACTAGAGGGGTGGGATAGGGAGGGTGGGAGGGAGGGAGACGCAAGAGGAAAGAGATATGGGGACACATGTATATGTATAACTGATTCACTTTGTTATATAGCAGAAACTAACACACCATTGTAAAGCAATTATACTCCAATAAAGATGTTAAAAAAAATCAGCATTAGTCGGGAACATATCCCTTTTGCTGTTTTAGTAAATTCATAGTATTTGTTTTTGTTCCTGTTGGTATTGGATGGATCTTTTGCCAAAGATATAAGTCATAATCTCCTTTCTACCTTTGCTGTCTGATGCCTTAAATCCTTGTGAGCTGAAGGGAAACAATTTTTGTGTAGAAATTACTGATTTGCATCAGTTTTCTGCATCAGCACAGCCCATTGGTAGTTACAATATATCATCAATAAAGCCATTGTGAAAACTGATATTTTCACTTTCTCAGTTTAAACCTGAGTTATATTGCTCTCCTTTGTCTTCGCCTAGAACCACTACATATTAGGAATTACTAGTTTTTCTTGTTTACAATCCTGTCCTGCTTCGAGGCCATTACAATTGCCCATCTTTCCACGTGGAGGTCTGCGGGCCCTTCACCTAGACAGCTACGGGGCGCACCACCCCCCATCATTCAGACGTCTAATAGAATCTAAAAGGTACTATGTCCTCAAAGTTTCCCAAACAATCATGTAAAATGCCTCATACACTCTGACACTTCAGTGCCTTTCCTTGTTGTTTTCTTTTTCTTCATGCCACTTATGATGTTAAGAATCATTTTTATTTTTCTGCCTGCATCTTCCAATAAAATACCATCTCCAAGAGTGCAGGGCTTTCTCTGCTCAGGTAGTGCTTGACAAATGTTTTTCAAATTAACCTGAATAAGCACTGGATGAAACACTTCATCAGATCCCTTCTATTGATCTATCAAACATATTTGCTGTGCCGGCTATTTCAGTCTATTTGGGATAAGGATGTAGTAAAAATAACACTTAAACTTTGATTTTGTTATCAACCGTGTGCATAGGCAAGCAGAGGATTTTGTCTGATTTACAGAAAAAGGAAGTGTAATACAGAAGGTTTTTTTGTTTTGGAGTAGTTTCCTAATTCTATGCTGCCTCTTTTTTTTAAAGCTAGCATGAATGTGAATATGAAAAACAGAATTAAGGAAAATTTATTCCATTGTTGTCCAAAATGTATGAAATGGCCAGCGCAGAAAGCACTACTTTCTATCACCGAGAATCTTGAACAAGCTGATATCCTATGCCTCACAAGTCAATTACAAGCGAATGGTATAGCAAAGGCTCTGAAACATTCAGCAGAAAGAAAAAAAAAACAAAAAACAGTTCAACTTTGCTTAAGCCTGGCTTTCACCAATTCATTTGATCTCTGTTTTACTTAAAACTTATTCCTTGGAACTGGCATTCCAAAGAACACTCTTTGGAAAATGTAGGGTTGGTTTTTTTTTTTGTAATTTTTAAAAATTTGTTTGGAGAACAAATGATAGTCAAAATTTTAGATAATTTTCCAGGCCAATAGCAATTAAAGTTATAGGTAATACTCTTTTGTTATTTGATGTTGTTAGCAAGAATTCGCTGTCAAACGTCTGATTATAACTCATGGCAAAGAAAGTCTCTTTATTAGCACATTGAACAAAGGCAAAAAAGTACAGAGCATAATGTAAATTATTAATTATCCTTGTGATTTCCCCCATCAAAGTGTGAATTGGAGTGAATCTCAATTAGATGCAGCCTTAACTGAAGATCCCTTCTGGAAAACATGCAGATGAATGGGTAACTGTCTCTCATGTAAAAATATGACCTCTTCAAAGAGGCTTTCTCTAACCTCTCAGTCTTAACTAAACCCCTCCCAAGGCACTGTTTCAACCCGTACCTTACTATTAATATTTTTCTGGAATTCTTAGCATCTGACAGCATCTCCTATAATTTTGTCTGGTTGTTTACTTGCTCATTGCCTTCCTCTGAGCCCACCACTTCCACAAAAGTTTTCTGAGGGTGATCTTGTTCACCACATCCTGCTCGGCACCTGGAAAATGGCTTGGAATGTATAGCAGAAGCCCAATAGGTATCTGTGTGCAAACATGAACAGTAATTTATTACTCACAAGCCAATTATATCACAACTATCATACGATGGATTAAAATGTTCAATCATTCATTTTAATTGGGCAAAGCATAGAAAGAATGAACAGAGCAGACAATCAGGTTTGCTAAATGATTGAATCCCATGTTCACTGATGTTAGTCTACTACTCCAGGACTGACATGCACTTACTGGCAACACAAAGTGTTGTGTTAGTCATCTCACACGTTTTAATAATAGTAGAGGTGCATTTCATATTTTAAGGATTTTTGGTCTTTGAGTTTATCATCCATCACCCCAACAACCGTCACCTTGGTTAGACTTACATTGAGGTGATCAGTTTTGAATAGGTTCATTTAGAAAAATTTATTTTGGGGAACTCTAGAGATAGTTGCCTGTTTTGAGCAGACTCAGTTAAGTGGCTTTTAAAATATCAAATAAATATATCTATGAGTCTGCTTCTTTTTTGGCTATAGTCACTAGTTTGGTGTATTTTTTAGATTCCACATATGAGTGATATAATACAGTATTTGTCTTTCTCTGTCTGACTTATTTCACTTAGCACAATGCCCTCCAAAGTGGGGAGAGGGAAGGAAGGAAGGGGAAATACAGGAGGAGAGGAGTAAGAGGTACAAACTGTTAGGTATAAAGTGAGCTACAAGGATGTATTGTACAGCATGGGGAATATAGCCGATATTTTATAATAACTATAAATGGAGTGTAACCTTTAAAATTGTGAATCCCTATATTGTACTCCTGGAACTTATATAATATGGTACAGCAACTATCCTTCAATAAAAACACGAAATAAATAGTCCCTAATCTAGGCTGTGTATTCAATGAAAGGAATTACAACAAAAACGAACTTCCCAAAATCTACTTTGAATCACTTAATTCTAAGCACATTTATTAGACAGTTCAAATGTTATCTATTTTAAATTAATCAAAGATGTCAAAATCTAGAGACAAATTCTCCCTCCTTTGATTTCAAGTATGAGCAAGCTCCACTCAATAGGAAGAACTCGCTTGTGAACTTGTGGCTCTTTGCGGTCGGGACTCTGGTGTGTAAGCATGTCTGCAAGTATGGGGTGTGTGTGTGTAGGGGGCATTCTTTTTTATAAACAGCACCACTGAGATATATTTTACATACCATAGAATTTACCCATTTAAGGTGTTCAGTCTAATGTTTTTCATTCTATTCACAGAGACGTGCAACCAGCGCCACAGTCAAATTTTAGAATATTTTCATCACCTCAAAAAGAAGCCCCATGCCCTCTAGTTGTCACTCCCCTACCCTCCTATCTCCACCCCACCATTATCACTCAGTAACCTCACATCTACTGAATCTACTTTATATCTCTATAGATTTTCTGCTCTGGACATTTCTGCCTTGGAGCCATATAGTATGTGATCTTCTGTGACTGGCTTCTTTCACTTAACATGTATTTTCAAGTTCCATCCATGTTGAAATATGTATCAGTACCTCATCCTTTTTTATGGCCGAATAATATTCCATCATATGGATATACTACTTCTTCTGTATTCATTGGACAATTGATGAACTGTTGGGTTGTTTTGCCTTTTGACCGTTATGAATAATGTTGCTATAGACATTTGTGTACAAATTTATGTGTGGACGTAAGTTTTCATTTCTCTTGGGTATATACCTAGGAGTAGAAATGCTGGGTCATATGGAAACTCCAAATTTATCATTGGAAGAACTGCCAGACGGTTTTCCAAAGCAGCTGCACATTCTACACTCCCACCAGCAGTGTATGAGGGTTCTGATTTTCCGCATACTTGTCAAAACACTTGCTATTATCTGACTTTTTAATTCTAGCTGTCCAATTAGGTGGAAGTTGTATCTCATTGTGATTTTGATTTGGTTTGATTTAATCTGATGCCTGAAAACGTGGAGCATCGTTACACGTGCATGTTGGACATTTGTATGTCTTCTTTGGAGAAATGTCTATTCAGATCCTTTGCCAAATTTTAATTGGGTTGTTTGTCTTTTTATCATTGAGTTGCAAGTGTTCTTTACATATTCTTCATACAAGTCCCTTATCCGATATGTGATTTGCAAATGTTTTCTCTCATTCTGTGGATTGTCTTTTCATTTTCTTGCTTGTGTTCTTTGGAGTACAGATTTTAATTTTGATGAAATTCAGTGTACCTATGTCTTCTTTTATTTGTACTTTCAGTGTCATATCTAAGAATCCTTTGCTAAATCCAAGACCACGCAGATTCACCCCATGGTTTCTTCTAAGAGTTTTAAAATGACTACATTTAATTCTTTCATCCATTTTGAGTTAATTGCTCCGGATGCGCAGGCTCAGTGGCCACGGCTCATGGGCCCAGCCACTCCGTGGCATGTGGGATCTTCCCCGACCAGGGCACGAACCCGCATCCCCTGCATCGGCAGGCGGACTCTCAACCGCTGCGCCACCAGGGAAGCCCAGAGTTAATTTTTGTGTGTGTTGTGAGGTAAGTGGCCAGTTTCATCATTTTGCACTTGGCCATACTATTGTCCTAACACTGTTTGTTGAAAAGACGATTCTTTCCCAGTTGGAAGGTCTTAATGCTATTGTTGACAATGTATGGGTTTATTTCTGGATTCTCAATTCTATTCCACTGAACTACGTGACAATTCTTGCACAGTATCTCACTGTTTTGGTTACTATTGCTCTGCAGTAAGTTTTCAGACCATGAGGTGTGAGTCTTCCAACTTTGTTTTTCTTTCTCAGAATTGTTTGGCTATCCCGGCCCCTTGGAATTCCATATAAATTTGAGGATCAGTTTGGCAATTTCTACAAAGGAGTCAACTGTGATTGGGATAGAAATTGTGTTTCTACTGAATACTCTCCAGCTCAGAGACTCCTTCCTTGGTCGCATCCAGTCTGCTAACAAGGCCATCAAAGGCTTGTACCTCATTTCTGTGGCAGGCTCTTTGATCTCTAGCATTTGTTTTTTTATTTTTTCTCAGAACTTCCATCTCACTGCTTACATTACTCATCTGTTTTTACATGTTGTCCACCTTTTCCATTAAAGCACTTAGCATTTTAATCACAATAATTTTAAAACCTTGGTCTGATAATGCCAATATCCTTGCTCTATCTGACTTGGTTCTGAAGCCTATTCTATCCTTTCAAACTGCCTTTTTTACCTTTTCGAATGTGTTACTTTGGTGAAGGCTGGCCATAATGTCCCGGGTAACAGGAACTGCAGTCAGTAAGCCATTAGTGATGTGGTGATGAAGTGTGAGGAGAAGAGAAATATTCTAGGATTAGGTCTCTGTTTTCTGGTGAGTCTGTGCCTCTGGACAGTGGACTTCACAAGAGTTCTCGGTTTTGCCCCCTTCTGACGTGGGCCAGGATGGCTAGAGGGGGCTGGGGTTGAGTGTCTCCTCTCTCCCAGGTCAGGGATGTTTTGGTAAACTCCAAATAGTTTAGAGTCTGGTAAAATAGTTTCTTCTGAGAGCAGAACTTATTAGGAACAGAGTGTTCTGGTGTTCTCCCTCCTGGAGAAGCACAAGGGGAGTTTTCTCCTATTTTCACTGTGAGAACCTGGTGGAGCTCCTGGAGTGGGAGCCCCGGGTTACTGGGTCCCCACTGGAGTTCTTACCTCTCAGAGTTGGCCTCCATCGATTTGTCAACTACAGTTTAGGATTTCCAACCTAGTACTGGTTCTTTGGAGGTTTCCGCTTCAGTAAGTTGTAAGTTTTCTGTGTTTTCCTGTCTTTCTCTCCAAAGTTTGGGGCAGTGACCTCAGCACTCAGCATTAAAAAAACAAACAAACAAAAAACTTTTTGAAAAATTACTGATGAAAATAGTAGGTGAAAAAGGAACTTGTAAAGCATTTGGGCCAAAGAGCATTACAGAAATGGATCTAAATATCTAACTAGCTACACACTATCATATATCTCAGCCTCCTTTAGAATAGATAAGCCTGTATCAAACTCTATGGAACTCTCAGAATGCAGGAAGCCATAGTGCGTTTACTCCCTCTCTCTCTCAATGGATTCATCCACATATTTATGAAGAACAAGGCTAGATGCTTTTGGACTCTTGGAATGACTCTGGTAAGCCACCTTCCTCCTCCTCATGAACTGACACTAATAACTATGAGAAAATTTTAATTATAATAATAAACTTAACTGAATATCTGGAAAGCCACACCTACAAGGAAATGACAATGTCTTAATCAGGTTCTGTTGGCACAGAGGGTGAACCATGATTTCTATGTGTGAAGCTAACCTCAATAGCCCTGGGTTAGTTTTCTCTTGTTTGAAAGTGATGTAAGAAGAAATAGAAATAGATTACAGTTTGAGAAAATCAAAGAAAAAAGCAAGGACAAATGCTATTTTACTAAGAGGATGTGGATAGTCTTAGGAAATCTGAAGCCAGAAAAATTTTAAATGGTCTGTGCTGAAACTATTACTAATAAAGGATTTAACTGGAGATGTGAAAGATGAAAACTCAAATTGTATGGAAAGGTACATACTGACCCCAATTTGGAAGGCCAGGGTTGGAAAGCGTTTTTCTGAGAATAATGAGACTGCTGTACCAATAAGCATGTGTTGCCTTGAAACCTCAGAAAATAAAATGGTGAAGGAACTTTGCAAAGTGCTGAATCTGTTTAGCACTACTTTTTTAAGAAGATAAATTTCTAGTACAACCATAATTAGTGAAAATCCCTCGGTGTTTATGGTTATCAGATTTTCTGGTTAAATTAAAATTATTGAGAAACTTGTTTTTAGCAATTCTACATGTTTTGTTTTTAATCATAAAAGTTTCAGTGTAGGTAATATGATTTATTTTTCTTTAAGATTGAAAATATTTCAATTTCTAAACATTATATCTAGTTTGGAAAAAAGAAAATTGGAGCAACTGAAACACTCATACAGTGCCAGTAGGAGTGTAACCTCTTTGAATTTATCTAGCGTTCTGCACTGTTACTGTCCACATGTGTATGTCATAACCCACAATTTTACTCCTGGGTGTATACTCAACAGAAATGCACTAAAAACACACAAAGAAATGTTCATAACTCCATTATTATAACCCCATACCCCAATCCAAGTGTCTCTTAACTCTAGAATGAGTGAGTACTTTGTTATATATTA
This sequence comes from Stenella coeruleoalba, assembly GCF_951394435.1. Lineage (NCBI taxonomy): Eukaryota > Metazoa > Chordata > Mammalia > Artiodactyla > Delphinidae > Stenella > Stenella coeruleoalba. The sequence goes on from NC_137159.1 coordinate 88,376,681, forward strand.
GTAAATATGCCATGATGTGATGTGACATGACATAGCATGACACACCATGATAAGGCATGATGTGGTATGCACTGACACAGCATAGCGTGGTATTATAAGATATGATATGATAGTGAAGCAAGAATGGGCACCCTACAGTGCCCCTGAACATGAATGAATCTCACAAACGTAATGTTGAGCAAGGGGAACCAGACACAAAAGAATGCATGTGTTGTTCTATGTATACAAAGTTCAGAAGCAGGCTGCAGGAACTCTGCAGTGAGAAGCCAGTAGCGTGATCTCCCCTGGCAGTGTTTGGACTCTAAGGGGGCCTCTTAGGTGTTGGAGATTCAATTCATGACTTGGATGGCGGTTACATGTAGCTTTTATTTTGTGATTATTCATGTAATTCATTGCTGTAGATTACATGATATGTTAACTTTAGGTTATGCTGTGGGTTTAAAACAACTATTTTTAAATGATTGGAAGGGTTCCACAAGTATGGAAAAGACTTTCAGGAGGTGAGGTCACAGGGACCCAGAAGGATCCAGATATGATGGACCCTTTGGAGAACTTTGGTTTCCCTCTGAGGAATGAGGGGACCATTGGAGAGCTTTGAGCAGAGGAATGGTCTGCTCTGATTTATATTTTGGGATGATCATTCTGGCTACTGTGATAAAAATATACTGTGGGATGGGATAAGAAGACAGCAATAATGTGAAGAGTGTATGCATTTCAAATTTTGATGCATTTTGGTAAATTGCTCTCTATAGAATCTGCACAAATTAAAAATCTCACAGACACTTTTCCACTTCATTCCCTGCACAGTGGACTTTAAAACATTGGATTTTGTCCATTTGATGGGAAAAAGTGATATCTTATAGGAGTTTTATTTACATTTCTGATATGATGGATGGGGTTGATCTTATTTGCACATTTTTGAGAGCCACTTGCAGAGCCTTTATCAAAGGTCTTTGCATACCTGTGTCCGTGTTTCTGCTGGTTCACTGATGTGTTTATTGCACATTTGTGCATGTCTATTACATACCAAGGAAATGAAACTTTCTCTGTGATGTGAGCTCGAGCTACTTTTCTTCCTAGGTCATAGGTTTTTAAGTTAAAAGCTCTTCTGCACTAAAATATCATTATTAAAAATCATAATAATAAAAATATAAAAATAAAAACTCACAGGTTTTCTTCCAGTACTTTTGTGCTTTCTTTTTTTCTTTTCTTTTAAAGCTTAGATCATTGTTCCATTTAGAATTTATTTTGGTATCAAGTATGAGAAAATCCTCCAGTTGTTCCAAGACCAGCCAAGTGTTAAGGGCAACAGTGCAGACATGGGCTGCCCGGTCTGAGTTCTGTCTCTGGCCATTTACTACTCTATGACTTTGGGCAGCCCCTCTATCACTACACCACTTATCTGTCCACTCAGAGTGGATAACAAGACATACCACCTGAGGATGAGGGGCATTCAGGGTGAGCCACCAGGCTCATCATCGTCTTTCTAGGCTACTCGTGAGGGATGCTGTGGGGCAGGTGTCATCATTTCCATCTTGTATGTACCTACCCAGCCAACTCATCTGTAAACCAAGCGTGGGCTTTTTCTTCCCATGGCAGCTGATCACATGACAATGGGTATGAGTTGCAGGATAGCTGTTGCCATGGCACTGATGGATGACAGGAAGCTCAAGACACCTGAGCACGCAGCCTGCATGTGCCCCTTAGTCCCACTAGGCTCATTCTGGTAAAACCACTAACGTCACACAATGGCTTGTTGCTGGGTCAATCTCATCATATAACTTAGTGACTGATGCAAGGCAGGGCAAGATGGACAATTCCAGATGCATGTAATCCAGTGTCAGGTGTTCTCTCTCTACCGATAGCATACTAGGTATTAGTTCTCAAAAGGTGGCAATTCATCACTGCAGATGACATGGCTTTGCTTCAGACCTCCAGAGGCTTACATTATGATTTGACCATGGTGTTGACTACAAAATCCACACGGCATCCGTTTCCCGCTACTAACATCTCTGACACCATATGATCTGCTGGGTCATATGGCCTGAGTCTTGATTGCACTATAACCTGGACCTGCTACAGTACCATTTCCTGCCTGGGCCCCATTTGAATCTGGGACCCTTTTGCATTGCCTGGTATATGGACAGAAGCAGCATTCTCAAGTATGGGACATGCTGGTCCAAAACCCAAAGAGGCCTACCAAGTGGAGTAATTTCTTGTGGTGGGGGACAAGATGCCATAGCTTGTCCTTTATTTTGGGTAAGATATCCTGACCACTGGACCCCTAAAAGGTTTCACTGATGTCATATAAAGTTTATCTACCTCGCTCTGGGGTGTGTGTGGATTACCAAGGACTCCAACAGTCTAGTCACCTCTTACTAGCCAGATGAGCGTGATGTCCTAGGGAGCTGATGTCATAGTGAGCTGATGTCCAGATGGTCCAGATCTTTTGGACCATATCATGAGAGTGGGTGGAAGAGATAACATAGCCCAGGTAGAAAACTAAATATATGCTATTGTCAGTTTCATGTGAATGCAGACTTTATGATCTGCTGTTCTAATCAAGATGAGAAAGAGTACATTTATTAAATCAAAAGCCTCAAGCCTAGTGCCTGCAGTCATGTAAGCTTGCTCTGACACAGGTATAGGTAGCTCGTGAGGGACTACTGGCCCCTTCCCAGATAGACCTGAATTCCCCAGAGAGTCAGACTGGTGAATTAAATGGAGACACAGCGGGACCATTACCCTGGCATAGTTTAGCGCCTGAGTGTGGCACTAATTCTTGCCATCACCCGTGGGATGATATTTTGATAGGTATTTTCTATCTTGGCTGGAATGGGGGCAGGATTCAGTTTCAGAGGCTTCTCTTTGGCTTTCTTCCTCTGATATCTCTGACTCCACAGGTCAAAGACCTTATGTGGAGTTTGTACCAGCTACCCAATGTGTCTTCCCCAAAAACGTATTAGGGGACTAGAAAATGACAACATGGTGAGTCTACAGACCCAATGGATCCATTGCAAGCTGGACATTAGCCGTGATTCCATCTGTAACCTGATCCCATATGCCCCAACTCTAACTGAAGGGTAATAATGACCCCACGCGTCTCCAGGTATAATTGTCAACTCTGAACCTGTGTCCAACAATCCTGGAAGTGATTGGGTATTCCCCTTTACCTGATGTACAGTTACCAAAGGAAATGGCACACATCCTTTAGTGGAAGGTCTGGGGGGTTGACTGCTGTGTATACTTGTCATGGTTTTTCAGGATCCTTCCTCCAGGGAACATGGCCTTCTCTTCAGTTAATGGGTCTTGGGTCTAAAAACTGACTCAGGTTCAGGGACTGCACAAGGGGTACTGCTCTGACTTTCCAGCTCATCCATCCTTGATTTCTTCTGATGATGTGAGCAGTACCCATCTATATCCCCCATAAGAGTGCTGTGTTCTGTAAACCATCTTCATAATTCTGAAGGTCAGGACTCATTGGCTGCCAATCCAACTTCACCAGTCATGATGATAATTGCATCCACCTGGCTTCTGATATGGACACACTGCCAACTGGCCTCTGCTTGGCAGAGTCTGCCATCCCTGTACTTAGAATCCCTGATTCTGTGATGACGACACCCACCATCGATCTGAAATTTTTGTGGTGCTGGTGCCTCTCCTCCTGCACATTCCTCCTTGTTTTGGTAAAGGGCGAATCTTCCGGACCTTCCCAATGACCACCCCATTTGGCAGGTGCTCTGTCCTTACAGAGCATATTCATCTCTGCATGTCTACTTCCGTGAGCCCTTCAGTCCCTCCTCCCACAGTCTGCCATGCAATTCCAGCATTTCATCTCACTTAGCATGGGCCATTGATTTTTCCATGCTTCTAGGAAACACCCAAGTGGTGATTTCACACCATCTCCTAAGACTTTGCCAGGATGCTGAACCTTGTATCTCGAAACTGCTTCCCAGTCAACACACTTTCCCTGACGCAAGCTTTTTCCAGGGTCTCCCGATCAAGCATTCCTCAGAATCTAGTCCCACACCTTCTCCTCTGACTCCTGCCAGTCCCTATTGGCTGAATCTTATAACTCCTTATCTGACTCACGTCATCTCAGCCGTGATGTATCCCTAATTATGATCTAATGGTCAGAAGGCGTGGAGGTAGCTTTACCAGGAACTAGCCCCTGAAGTTTCTTTAAGTAAGAATGGAGTTCTTGTCCTTAACAGAGAGAAGTGGGACAATTCTGCAGGACAAACATCTCAGAGGAACATGGGAATTCAAGATTTTCACATACCAACCTAGATGTGCCCAACCCATGTGCCAGGTTCCATTCTTTCTTAATCAGAATCCTAACCTGCGTTGGTTGGGAGCTTGACTTTCTTTTGGGCCTGGCTACACTGAAGATTGAGTGCCGTGCCTGTGTGAGGGGCTGAATAATGTCCATCCCTTGCAAAGATGCCCATGTCCTACCTTCAGAACCTGTGAACCCATAAGTCTCCACCACAAAGGGAACTAGGGCTGCAGGTGGAATAAGGTTGTTAATCAGCTGACAACACTTTCAGGGGGTCCACCTAGCACATCTCGTGTCCATCACACTGTAACTACGACTGAACCATTTTACTATTTTAAGGGATTTTCCATCTATTCTTTTTTTAAAAGATTTTTTTGATGTAGACCATTTTTAAAGTCTTTATTGAATTTGTTACAATATTTCTTCTCTTTTATGTTTTTGGTTTTTGACCATGAAGCATGTGGGATCTTAGCTCCCAACCAGGGATCAAACCCACACCCCCTGCATTGGAAGGTGAAGTCTTAACCACTGGACCCAAGGGAAGTCCCTCCATCTATTCTTATTTAATATTTTTCACTTATGGACGTTGAGATATGCAAATATCTTTCAGCAAGTTTAAACAAAAGCCTTTTTATTGACCTCATCTGCAAACAGTATATTCCTGATACAGTGGAAGAATATTTTTAAAATATTGAGTGAGCATAAAAATCAACTTAAAAATTTGCCTTTCAGAAGTGCAGATACACTAAAGACTTTTTCACATAAGTAGCAGGAGAAAGAGTTTCTTAAGGATACATTTTTCTAAGAAAGAAATTTTGAACCCATGAGGAAGGATGGGGCACACGGAGTAATGATGAACAAATAAATCACTATAATGAATGATTCTAACAGAAAAGACAAATGCTGGAAGATCTAAAAAACACTCTCTGAGAGCACTAATAACTGATAAGCTGGATGACACATGTAGACAGGATTAGATTTAAATGGTTCAAAAATACTTTTACTCCTTGATAAAAAGATAGAAGTGTTTATTAAAGTTGGACACTGTTAAGTATGTGATTAATATTTAATGGGAAAAACTAAGAAGCATAGAAAGAGAATGTATAACAATCCAGTGGAGTAAAAATAAATCAAAATATATCAATAACCGTAATAAATGTAAATATTTAAAAGTTTTCTATTAAATAGGGAGCCCCAGAATACTTTTTAAAAATGATATTTCCTTTATGAATTTTATGAGACACACCTAAAATATGAAAGAAATGTTAAAACAGATGGATAAAGATATGTCAAACAAATATAAACAAGGAAAACAAGAACAGTAATGTTAATACTAGAAAAAATACAGTCAAAGAGATGAAGCTGAAGACCTCTCTTAGGTCTTACTATGGTCATAAAAAGTCATAAAAGCTTAATTTTGTATATTCCTAACAATATTATCTCAAAAACATAAACTAAAAATTGGCAAAATGGTATCAATAAGTGGAAAAAATCTAAAAACCTTAGATATATTTCTCAGACTATTCTCAGAAACAGATAAATCTAGAAAACTAGACAAAAATTTATGCAAACTTATGAGTTTGATCTGATATTGATCTAACGGATATACACCCAACAATGAAAGAGCACACATTCTTTTTAAGCATACATAGAACTTCCATTTTAAAGAAAGTATATTTAATCACAAAGGAAGTTTCAAAAGATACCAAGAAAATTAATGTCAGACTGACTATATACTTGGACCACAATTTAATAAAATTAGAAACTACAAAGTATAGTATAAGAAAGTCTCCCATTAATTTATAAATTTTAAAGCACCTGTCAAGAGCATTCACACATCAAAGAAAAAATTACAGAGGAAATAAGAAAATACTTACGTATTAGTCAGGGTTCTGCAGAGAGACTATACTTATAGAAGGAGAGCCAGTGGGGTAGTTTGAAGGCCTGAGAGCCAGGGAGCTATGGTGCAGGTTCCAGTCTGGGTCTGGAGCTTGAGGACCAGGAGTGCTGAGAACAGAGGACTGATGTTCCAGCTGAAACTGTCAGGCAGACAGAGGACGCATTCAGCCTTCCTCTGCATCTTTGTTCTGTTCAGGCCCTCAACGGACTGAATGATGTCCACTTACATTGGACTGAGTCCTCTGAGCTGTATGCTAATCTACTCATTGATTTGATTCATGTGCATATATTCCTATTATCTCAATGGAAACATGTATGAACCAAGATATCAGGACACATCTCAATCCTACCGCTGGTTAAGTTCTTGAGCTGTATGTTCAACCAAATATCTCACTTTTCTGTGACTTTTTGAAAAAATGAAGACTTACAGAGAAATATTTTGAGTTACCGTTGGGAAAATCATGGTATAAGGTTATTTCTGTTCGCTTACTAATTCACGCATAAACATTTGTTTAGTGCCCATTATATTCCAGACCTTAGGTCATTGACAGATAATCTCATTATAATAACAGTTTGTTATTTGTTTTGTTATTCTCTTTGTTACTGAGATATCCATCATCAGTTCACAGCAAGGCTTTCACAGGAAATGTCAGGATGGGTTTTTTCTCTTGCTTCCCCTCCTTGTTCCTTCAACACACTCTTGTCTGTCTTCTACGCCCACCACTCCTTTGGTACTTTCTTGACAAGCCCTCTGGTGATCCTCATTTCCCCAGATCCAATGGTCAGTGGTGAGTTCTATGTTTTCAACCTGCTTGACTTATCTGACAGAGTTGAAATGTCTTGAAACCGTTTTTTTTTTTTGGTTTTTTTTGATACCACATTCTCTTGGATGTCTTCTAACCTAATTGGCTCTTTTCTATCTTCTTCGATGGCTTTTCCTCTCCACCCAAACCTTCATCTTAAAATCACTCGGTTCAAACCTGAGCTCGATTTCCACCTCTCCATACAGTCTTCTCTTGGGTATTTCATCTATTCCAAGAACTTTCTGACATCATTTTATGCTGATGACTTCCAAATTAGTATTGCCCACCCAGATGTCTCCTCTGAGAAGCAGTTTATACATATTCAACTCTTGACACTTACCTGATATTTCAACATTAACTCCCCACACGAATCTCAGTTTAAACATGCTCAAAATGGTTTTCTTGATGTGCTCTGAAAATCTGCTCCTGTCCTGGCCTCTTCTCCACAGCACCACCCATCAAACTGCTCAAACCAGAAGTCTATGTGCTTCACCTGCATATGCTGACAACCAGCACTTGTTGCACATTCTCCTTTAAAGAATATCTTGAAACTTTCACTGCCATCCATTGATTCAATCTACTATTACCTCTGATCAAAATTTCCACAGCAGGTTCTATTTGTTCTTCATGTTTCCACTCTTTATTGGTAACATATGCAAGTTTTGAAGCATAATAGTAAACACATTTACCCCACACCAACCCTCATAACCTACAAATATTAGGGCATGTCCCCTCCTCACAGAGTCAGTGTCATCTTAAGTTGTATCATCTTATTTTTAAACAGTAATTTTATGACACAGGTGACATGTCTAAGCTATATATTGTTTGATCTTGATTGATTTTGTGGACAAATTACACGTCATAAAAGGATGTTATAGTCTTTAAGTGTACAGCACAAATTCTAAGTGTACAGTTCAATAAAATATCACAAATTATCACAACTGTGTAATTAGAACCCAGATCAAAATAAGAAACGGCTTTTACATGACTGCCAATCCCCTTCTCATCACCCACTCCCCAAAGTGAACCATATCCGACTACTAACACCACAGATGAACCTCACTTGCTTTTCAGTTTCATGTAAGTGAAATCACGTGGTGCATATGCTTTGTGCCTTAGTTACACTGATCAACATTCTGTTTGTGAGATTTGTCCATGTAGTCATGTGCAGTTGTAGCCCACATATTCTCATTGTTGTATGGGATTGCACTGTGGGAATGTGCCGCCCTCCAGTTATCCATTCTACTGCTGGTGGTCATTTGAATGGGCTTCAGTTTGGGTGTTAGGAATAGCCCCGCTGTGAACATATCCATGCATGTGTCTTGGTGCGTATGCCCACATTTCCCTTGGGGCTGTACCTTGGGGAGGAATTCTGGATTGTAAATTTCTGGAAGATAAATGTTTACCTTTGGTGAATACTACTGATGTGTCTGCATAAATAATTCCCACCAGAAGGGTGGACGAGGTTGGTTCCTCCACATCAGCACCCATGCTTCTCTAATTCATTCTGGGAAGGAATGCAAGTGGTATCACCCTGTGGTTTAATTTGCATTTCCCCAATGAAAAATTACACTGAAAATGTTTTAAAATGTACATAGTCAAGCCTTTTGCCTATTTTTCTAATTGAATTCTTTGCTTTTTTTCTTGTTTATTTATTGATTGTTTTGGAATGTTTTATATGTTATATAAGATTTTTCTATCAGGACACAAATCATAAATCATATGTACGTATATGTATGTCCATATATATGACCTGATGATAAGAAATTCTTCACATCTTCCAAACAGTTCATTTTCCCTTTTTGCTTAGCACTTGTGAATTTGTCTATTTCCCTTTCTTTTGTTTCTGTTAGTATTTATTTCTCTATTTGCCGCTATATATCTCATATGTAATTACTGAGGTATACTTCACATACCATGCAGCTTTCCCACTTAAAGTATACAGTTCAGTAGTTTTTAGAACACACTCAGAGTTCTGCAACCATCATCAGTTAATTTTAGAGGATTTCCTCAACCAAAGCCATGGGTCTTACCCATTCGTGGTCACTTCTCACAGCCCCTCAACATTCCTAGCCCTAGTCAACTACCAATATATGGTATTTTCTGGCTGTTTTTTGTTTTTTTTCATTTTGCAAAACAACTTCAAGGTACACCCATGTTGTAGAGTATATCATATAATAATTTTATTATTTGGCAAACTTTTTATTGTCAAACAATATTCCATTTGAAATGGAATGGGTATATCATATTTTATCTATCCATTCAATAATCGATGGACATTTCAGTTCTTTCCACTTATTCGCTGTTACGAATAAAGCTGCTGGGGGCCTTCAAGGACAGGTTACTGTGTGGACGTTTGCTCTCATTTCTCTTGGGAGGCATGGAGGGTTCTGTGGTAACTGTGTTTAACCTTCTGAGAAGCTGCCAGGTTGTTTTACAAAGTGACTGTACTGTTTATAGTCCTACAAAGGTGTATGAATGTATGAGTGTTCTGATGTCTCCAAGTTTTGTTAACATTTGCTGTTATCTTTTTTTTTTTTTTTTTTTTTTTTTTTGCGGTATGCTGACCTCTCACCATTGTGGCCTCTCCCATTGCGGAGCACAGGCTCCGGACGTGCAGGCCCAGCGGCCATAGCTCATGGGCCCAGCCGCTCTGCAGCCTGTGGGATCTTCCCGGACCCGTGTCCCCTGCATCAGCAGGCGGACTCTCAACTACTGTGCCACCAGGGAAGCCCTAAATTTTTGATGTTATTGTTTTCTTGGTTTCAATTTTGGATTTTTAATTACTTAATGTATAGAAATACCATCAATTTTGTGCATTTATGTTGTTGAACTTATTTATTAGTTCTAACACTTTGTAATGCATTTCTTAGGAGTTTATATGTGCACAAGATCATGTCCTCTATAAATAGGGGTGATTTTACTTATCCCTTTCCAGTCAGGATGCCTTTTATTTCAATTTGCCCTGACCAATAATTTCAGTGCAATGTTGAATAAAATTGGTGAAAGGAGACATCCCAGTATAGTTCCTGATATTAGTAGGGAAGTATACAGTCTTTCACAATTAAGTATGATGGTAGCTAGATTTTTCACTGATTTCCTTCATCAAGTTCAACGAGCTCCCTTCTACTCCTGGTTTGTAAAGTCTCTTTGTTATGAAGAAGTGGTGGATTTTGTCATTGTTTTTTCATTTATTAAAATAACCAGGTTTTCTGTATTTTATAATCATATAATTATCACATTATTACATTTTCACATGTTAAAACCAAACTTGCAATAAAGATGTTAAAAAAACCCCAGAAAACCAACCTTGCATTCCTGGGATAAATCTCATTTTGTCATTGTGTATAATCTTTATTATACATATTTTTTTTGTCACAAGGTTTGGTTTGATATTAGTTTGTTGAGGATTTTCACATCTAGAGTAGATAATGTTTTAATTTTATAACTGAGAAAAGTAAGACCTATAGAAGTCCAGCACATATTCCAAATTCACACAGCTAGCAAATGAAAGAGGTAAGATTGAAGTCTGGGAGTCTGCCACATTGCGAATTCCATGTTTTTGATCATCATACTTTTAATAAAGACTTTGAGATTCAGTGACATTCTTAACTTCTAAAACTGCAAATTCTGAATCAGAATTAATATATTCTATATCTTCATGTCTTTATGAGGATTTATCTTACCTCTAAGAAAGACCATTTTCTCTATTGCTTTCTTTAAAAAAAATCATGTTTTTTTAGAAAGGCTAATATGCTAAGAAATCAGTCCAGACTTCTGCCTAACTCTCCATGGGTAAAAATTCAAAGACATATAAGAAAAATATCAAATAATTTCTATACTTTAATGAAGAGGACTATACTATGTTGCATTGTAGAGAATTCTTTTGAAATTTTTCAGATTTAATTTCAGGTTCAAATGGAAAATTAATATTTTAAAATGTGTAAGTCCCATAGGAATGACACACTTTAAGTAAGATAGATGTGTCTACATAAAAAAACATCTTCTTTAACTTACAGACTTCATGTATCTATCTTTTGGGGGCTTAGAAATGTGCCATGGAGTCACTAATCAAAACAATTTTTTCTTTTGTCATATTAGTGTCACGCATTACATTCCTGGTGGCTGCAATCAGGTCACTGAAGCAATTTCTTTTAGGATTCCTGTAATTTACTGTAAAATTCTAGATCTAGTACCTCTTTTCAAATTCACCAATATTTGGCTTTAAGTAAAACTTTTCAATAAAGATTTTGTTTGGCATTATTGCAGTTAGCCAAGCCAGTTTTATATTTTTCTTGAATTTCCTCAGCATCTGGCACAGTTCTGGGTATATGTTAATCTGATTAAACTAAAAAACAGATACAAAATTACTTTATAATTTCCAAAACACTATACATGTATGTGATGTCAATAGTGGTGAAAATAGTAGTAGGCACTCAATAAATATGTTAAATTTACATGACTTTTATAATAATTCGCTTTCAGTTTGCCAACTCTTACAATCTAGGAGTCATGTTTGTATACATAACAGATTATATAATTGTTTCTTAATCATTTGTTGAAGATCATGAGGAATTTTAGAAGAGATTTCTAGATGCCTGTTGACCTGGGAATACCAGGTTACACGTAACAATACATATCAAATTTACATAGAATACCAGGAACAGTGAGGACTAATATTACATAGAATTTACATAGAACACCAGGAACAGTGAGGACTAATATTGACAAATCGGACAATTTATGTAGATGTTCTGAAGATAAAAACTGACATTCTTTAGGCCCTGTTTAGGATACCTTTGAAATGAACTTTTAAGTGAACACACACTAATATTCATGTTCAATATATAGACTTGATGAATTCAAGATAAAGCTCACTTTCCTTAAGGACACATAGAAAGTAAGTATGGAGATAAAACCCAAGCCAGGAGGCCTTCTCCTAAACAAAATGTTCCTTCTGTTCATTCATCTATGAGGAAGGATGGCTCATGAATTTTTCTGACTCACTAGTACACAGTAGTTCCTTTAGGAAAGGAAGACAGCATACTTTCCATGACAAACATAAAGTTATTCCATTAGTTATGGGGTTTTTTTTGGAACAGGTAAATGAAAATCCCAATTTGAATCAACTTAAGCATTATCCTCGTAAATAAGAAGCCCAGAAGAGGGATGGCTTAAAGTTGGTTAATTCAACATTACAACCAAGTACTTGAGAGTTCAGTTTCTCTCTACACTTCTGTGCAGTCTTAGGCTGATAGTTTACCACTCACCATTACAAGAAGACTGTCATCCCAGGCATTACGTCCAGACACGACAGCATTCTCTGGAAGAGTAAGAGTGACTCTTCCTTGTGTCTCTCAGTTAGAACAAGGATGCATGTACTTTGAGAAACATCCATCAGACTCTCCCAGATATGATTGGCCAAAAGTGTGTCACATGCTCATGCCTAAACCCATTGCTGGCAAGGGGGGTGAGTGATAATGATTGGTTTAAATCAAAGAGGAAGTTTTGTACCTAACAAAATCAGGGTTCTACTGCCAAGAAAGAAGTGAGGAAAGGGTATCGAGTAGAACCAACAGCAATTGTTACAGTTGTCTACCTACATGCATGCAATCCCATGTAGTACATGTCGTGTATCTCTTTTCCTCAAATAAATACTGATATAATATTTTAAATGTAATTCTTTCTTACCTGGAAGTTTAACTTTTATTTATGACTTTTCTGACCCTTAAAAATATGAGTAATATGAGCCCTTGGGGAAAATAATGCACGTACTAGAACGAACTGGAGCTTTGTAATAAGAGTAGTTTCATTTATGGGCTAGATTCTCAGTTAACAGGTGTGGTTGCTATCCAAGCTCCTCTTTTTCACAGGTCTCTCCCTGGGACCTCTTCTGATTGCAGCAGTCATTTTCATATTAAGCCTTCATTAAACATGAAATTTCAGCTGTTAGAATTGAACCTTCCTCCTCCTGACAAGATTGCAAAAAGCTTAGCAGAAACCATTAGGATCAGCATGGACAGACTCATGAAATGGGTAATGAGTTCACATGCACAAGGCAGAAAACTTCAAAAATCTGGAGGCCACTGAAACAGGTTAAATCCCCAGAGTGTCATTGTCAGATACAAAAAAGAATCCAAGAGAAAGCTCTAGATCTTCAGAGAGGCCAGGAAATGTCCATCAGAAACTGGTCCTTCACGGGGGCTGGCCCCCACTGGCCACTCAAGGGTTAAGACAGGCCTCTACAGACTAGAGAAGTAGTAGTAGTAGTGTAGGGGACCCCATAAACGAGGCCTTCTTGACCTTCTCCTTAAGCATATCTCAATGTGCTGTCACACCCAAAAGAAACTCAAATTTGACTCTAAAAACTTGAAAAGTAATATATATTAACTAGTGAAAAATTGACAGAGACAATAACACTGAATAGCATGCAAAGCTTCTTTGAGACTCTCTTCAATACCTCTGTCTTCTCCCACTCTACTTGGGGGCTTCTCCAGTCTCATTCTTCTGGTGACTAAAACCTAAAGAGACCTGTCTGAGAACCTGCTTTTTTCTAAAATCTCACAATCTTCCCACTGCTTCCCTCCCCTCAACCTGCAATTCTCTACTCAGGGTTTCTCAGCTTTAGTACTATTGACACTTGGGGCCAGATAAGTCTCCTCTGTTAGGGGCTCTCCTGTGCACTGTGGGATGCTTATCAACATTGATGGCCTCCACCCACCTGAAGTCAATAGTGCCCCCTAGTATGGCCACCAAAAGTGAGGGCAGGCTTTGCAGAATTTCCCCTGGGGGACAAAATTGCCCCTAAGAACCACAGTTCTCAGTAATTCATACCTTCTCCTGGGTTTTTAGATCTACTTTCCCTAACATATCCCATTTGTATTCCCATCTCCCAATCTTGCAAGCAAAAACCAAAAAGAAAAAACAAAAGAAAAGCAAAAAACATCCACCCTTTTCTTTTTTTTTTTAAGAATCAACATTGATTCACATGTTTTATTTTATCATACATTCTTCTAGGACCAGGTTTATTTTTCCAGTTTTGTAGAAAATAGATGTCTCAGCCACCACTTACTTAACTGTCCAGTCTTTAAGACTAATCAATATGTTCTCTGGAAAGATTAATAAACCTTATGACTAACTCATTTTCTTAAAATTCTTTAAAACATAGAAATAACTCTCTTTTTCACTCTCAAAAGACAGTATTTCAACAGCAGCCAACACAGTGTTTTAGCAGCCTAAGTTTACCCCCTAAATAAAGCTTTGATTTTATTTTGACAGACCAGTGCTTTTACTATAAAACATTCCTTGAAAGAAGGGAGTGGCATGTAGACATCAATGCAAAACTTGGAATGATTAGGTCATAAACATGTTACCAAACCAAACCTGGGTCCATTCACATGTGCACAAGAAAGCCATCTACTGACACCAGGTTTTGATGAAGGAAAGAGCAGAGTTTATTGCAGGGCCAAGCAAGGAGTATGGGCAGCTAATCGTCAAAAGACCTGAACTCCCCATGGCTTTCAAGGAAAGGTTTTTAAAGACAGTGTGAGGGAGGGTGTTGCATGGTGTGTGTTTGGCTCGTGGACATTCTTCTGATTGGCTGGTGATGAGGTAATCGGGAGTCAACATCATCAACCTTCCAGTTTCAACCGGTCTGGTCTCTACTTGCTTGTGGTCAGCATATAGTTAAATTCTTCCACCTGGTGCGGATTTCAGTATCTGAAAAACAGCTTGAGGACATGGCTCAGAGTATTATCTACAGCCCTTGAGGAAGAATTAAATGTCCTTGAATTTGTGTAATGGCTAAACTGTTATTATTTTGTCTTGCTTGACTCTTTTCCTTTGTTTCTGCATCATCTCACTGCTCTGTTTAAATTTGTTCTTTGGAACTTGGGGACGGCCTAGGAGGCTAAAGTTTTTCTACAAACAAGAGGCAGGCAGAGGACATGACGGGGGCTTCTGTCCCAGGAACATCCCATAGGGTCCTGCTTGGTTACGAACATGGCACTTACAAAACATAGCTTATGAGAATAGTCAAAGTAATAAGTGGTTACTGTTCTGTCCCTCTTTAACACCCTCAAAAATAAAAAAAGAAAAGAAAACATTTCCTTTAAATTTTCCCCTTAAATGTCTCATCAGAACATTCTACTTAGAAGGTCATGGATGCGGGTTTATGCTTACCCTTGTCAGATGGACAGGTGGATGGGAATCAAGGTTAGAAGAAAGCTTGAGACTGACACTAGAGGACCAGTGTGTTCAGATACTCAAAACCAGGGGCCAGGGTAAGAACCCCAGATGCAAACTGAAAGGTACAGAATCTTACAGATTCGGAAAAATGGAAGCAAAGAGCAAGATGGAATAAATGAAAAAGATTCAGAGCCAGGTTCTGGGGGAAAAATGTATTGTGTCTGTGGCTTACTCTTTTTGATTCTAGTGTAAGGAGTAGGTGCCAGTGGTTCCTTTGTAGAAGACCAGGTGGGAAAAGGCAAAAAAAAAAAAAAAAAAAAAAAAAAAGAAAAAAAAAGAAAATAAAAGAAAAAAAGAAAAAGAAAAGCTAAGAGCAGAAAAAGCAGCAGGGAGAAGGTGCAGACAGGCTGGGCCAGAAATCAAATCAGCGAAAGTGCACCAGAGCCTCAATAAAGGTCTTGTTAGGTGTTGTGAAAATATTAGACATTTATACTATTAATCTTTTATACTTTGGGGATGCTTCATACTTAAAAAGTATTATATAGGTATGTTATAGATCATAACTGTTAGTATTAATTTCATTTTAGAAGGAAAAAATCTTAGACTCATGGGAGTAGAGCAATTTCTGGCCTCCAGAAGATGGAAAAAACAAATGAATAGTATAAGAAAAAAATTTAAAAATCAAATAAAATATAGAATATCACAAGGCAATGAATGTTTTAGAGCAATTGCAGAAAAGAAGGATGGCATCATTTTGAAGAGGGAAATAAGTGTTCCCCAACACCTGGCTTGGAGTACAGGTTACCTGGAGAAGAAGTAAGCCATGAGTTGGAAGCTCATTTAATACTCACCGAACCCCGTGAGATACTATCCTCCTCACCTCACAGTTGAGGAAATTGATGAGATTAAACATGTGACTGACATGATGCAAATGTAAAGTGACTGAGCCAGGGCTCAAATCTTTGTCCTCGACTCTGCCCTTAACCAGGACTACTCATCTCAAGAGGATTTCTTGTTTACAAATGTCCTGTATTTCTACGTTGCATAAACTCGACTCCTTCAAGTGGCAGGGATGATATATTTATTAAGCCTATTATTTTAAAAATTCAGTTGAACATGTATAAAAAGTACACAAATCCCAGGCGCACAGTTCAGTGCATAATACCCAAGTGATCACACTCCTGCCCACATTACCAAGGTAAAGAAACAGAACATGATCAGCACCCCAAACCCACCTCACACCACCTTTCCCTACAACTTCCCTTCCCCTGGGAGGTAGCCACCATCCTGACAACTAAAATCATAGAAGAGACAAAACAAATAACTTCTACAAAACAAATCATTAAGTGTCTATTCCTTTCACCTGACTTCATTTTTCAACATTCTGTGTGTGAGGTTCATCTATGCTCCTGTTTACATCACTACACTACATAAAGCATATTCTGCTTCATGAATATACCTCAATTTATGTATCTACTCTAGTTTGGAAGGACACTTGAAGTCATTTTGGGGCTAAGGCATAGAATTCTTCTATGACCATTTTTATCCTTTTTTTTGAATGAACACTTGTTCCCATTTGATTGGGAAGTGGAACTGCAGAGTGTGTATGTGTGCAGTTTCAGGTAGATTCTGCTAGTTTGCCAAAGTGTTTCAAAGTACATCAGCTGTATTTCATTTATCTTATTTGCTGTTTAGGTTTTCATTATATGATATGCCACAGTATACTTATTTATTCTACTCCTCATGTGTTTTGGTGCCCAGGTACCACCCTTTCTATCACATGTGTATGTATGGAGCTGATTGGCCAGACCTTTTCTAAAACAGCTGCACAACCGTCGGCATACACGAGTTCCCAGGTGACGGGCATCCTTACCCACCATCTTGGAGGTGATTTAGCTCCCTTTATTGCTATGCATTCTCACTGATTGTCTGAAGCAATCTACTACAGTGGTTACCAGCATAGACTCTGACACTAGAGTGCTTAGGTTGAATCCAAGTTTTGCCACTTACTTAGTTTTTTAATCACTATCAGTTTCTCATATAAAAATGGAAATGATGATAGTAAAAATAAGTCACATAGTTACTGGAGTGGCAAGTTAATAGGTTAGAACACTTCCTGGCACACAGTAAATTATGAGATAGGTATGAAATTAAATTTGCTTGTATTCTTCTGATATTATCTCCATATAAATCAATCTCCATATAAATAAACTACAGAGTAGACACTCAGTAATGTGTGTTTAATGTGATTCCACTGCTATGTCTTAATTTATCAAATTATTCTGTAATTCATAAGGATGTAGTGGTCTTATACCACTATCTCTGTGTCTCTCTGCCAACATGGTTCTAGAATAATTTTATTAAATTAGCAAATATTGATTATATCATATAGTAACATCATCGATTATGTTATGTGTTGATTACATAATGTGTTCTCATCTCCTAGAGCTGCTATACAAAATTGCCACAAACTGGGTGGCTTAAAACAACAGAAATATATTGTCTTATAATTCTGGAGGACAGAAGTCCTAAATCAAAGTGCCAAAGGCTAACTCTCCTTCTGAAACCCATAGAGTCCTTTGCCTCTTCCTGGGTTCTGGTAGTTTGCTGGCAATCTTTGGAGTTCCTCAGTTTGCAGCTGCCTTAACTCCAGTCTCACAGGTGTTCTCTTCTTGTAAAGACAACAGTCATATTGGATTCGGGTCCACCCTAGTGACTTCATCTTAACTTGACTACATCTCCAAAGAGTCTATTTCAAAACAAGGTCACATTCACATGTACCAGGGCTAGAACTTTAGCATGTCTATGTGTGGGACACGATTCAACCCACAACACACAATTATGTAAATATTTCATGGCAATACCAGTAGAAAATTATGCCTATGCTAATTCTTCCATATATTTTTCTTGATTTTTCTTTCAATGATCCACCAGTTGTATTATACTTGTAATAATTTCTACGAAATGATCTGTTATAGCCAATACAGTCATCCCTCCACCCTAATGGGGGATTGGTTCCAGGACTCTCCCATCACACTAAAATCTATGGATGTTCAAGTTCCTTATATAAAATGGCATAGCAAAGTCAGCCCTCCACATCTGCAGGTTCTGGGTCTGTGAATAGGGAAGGCCAACTGTAATCAGTCCCTTTATTTCCTGAATACTTCCTTTCCAGAGCTTTCTTATCTCCTTTTCCCATTTGTCCTGGTTTTTGTCTAGATCTACTCCATCACTGACATGCAGAGACTTGGTTCACAGTGCTGCTTTGTTAGTGCCTCCTGCATTCTATACCTGACTTTTCCTTGATTTACTTTCACCTTTATTGAAATAAATTCTCTGCTATCTTCCAAAGGGAGAACACATGATGGTCAAATTTTCTAAATCCTTGAAAATTAATTTATTCTATGTATTTCACAGTTACTTGATAGCTTGGCTAGGTATAAAATTCTTTATGGTAATATTTTTTTTCCTTCAAAATGTGAAGGTAAGTCTTTGCTCTTATCTAACATAGAGGACTTCCTTAACAAGGTACTTCCTTAACAAGGTTAATGGACTTCTAATTTGTGAACTCTTCTATGGAATTAAATTTTTTCATCTCTCTTTCTGTGGAAGTCATTAGTAAATCCTTTCCTATGTTTTCCATTGCTATATATATATACATATATATATATGTATATATATATTTATTTATTTATTTATTTTACTTTTATATTTCTAATTTTAATGACTTTTTCTTACCTTCTGTTCACTTTTCACAGTATACTGCTCTTAGTTTATAGAAGCAATGTCTTTTCTCATCACTGTAAGATTTAGAATTTCTAAATGTCTCTTTTCCTTCTTGTATTATCTCTATTTCCTCCATACTCTTTTATTTTGTTTCAGTTGCATTTTTTCCTTTCTCAGTG
This sequence comes from Stenella coeruleoalba, assembly GCF_951394435.1. Taxonomy (NCBI): domain Eukaryota; kingdom Metazoa; phylum Chordata; class Mammalia; order Artiodactyla; family Delphinidae; genus Stenella; species Stenella coeruleoalba. Next base: position 88,395,754 of record NC_137159.1, read on the forward strand.
AAAACTGTTTGCAAACGTTAAGTGGTACCTGACTTTATATTTGTGAATTATGTGCTCACAAGCTGATGAGAAGTTCAGATGCATGAATAAGACTCGTTGGCTGCTTGACATCACTATAGAGATATCAGGTTGGCGGTGTGTTGGGGAGCAGACATTTCATTTTGGGATCCTGAACACTGTTTGATGGAATGGGCTTTATTTAGTTTCTCCAGAGAATGATCCTTCAATCTCTTGACTGGATCTATATGCCTGGGGGATATTTTCTAGTAGCTGAATAGCTAATCATCTTAGAGTGTGTCTTTTTTTTTTTTTTTTTTTTTTTTGCAGTACGCGGGCCTCTTACTGTTGTGGCCTCTCCCGTTGCAGAGCACAGGCTCCGGACGTGCAGGCTCAGCGGCCATGGCTCACGGGCCCAGCCGCTCCGCGGCATGTGGGATCTTCCCGGATCGGGGCATGAACCCGTGTCCCCTGCACCGGCAGGCGGACTCTCAACCACTGCGCCACCAGGGAAGCCCTAGAGTGTGTCTTTAATGTAATATTTATAAGACCACCGTGTTCTCAGGTCCTCAATCTACTTCCTTGTACTTTAAAATAAACTTACATTCTGTTCTCTAGAGATGTGGATGGGGTCGTGAGGAGGCTGGTTACATTATCCTGAAGACAGCAGGTGGGGAAGTGTCACTGAGGATGTGGCTGCCCCCCCAGCCCCTCCACACACACACAGATGTTCAGCCAGTGCAGCTTTTTGCACCTTTTCTCCTTACCTCCTCACTTCCATGCTACTGATAACTAACAATTCCTGAGATCTCAGAGGTTTTGCCTGGAAAATTAGCTTCCTTCCTTTTGATATCATCCTATACCAGTATTTTATTTGTAGCTTCTTCCTCCCTGCTAAAAAAATGATGATTCTCCATCCACATTTTTCCATTTTTCATTGGTCTTTTCGGTTGCTATGGATATCAAGATTTTTTTCTAATTTCCCACTATTTTAAGAAGAAGGATATGTAAATACATGTGGCCAATCTGCCATCATTAACCAGAAGACTCAACTAAAGTTTATTTTTTTAATATATATTTTTAATATGACTGGAATGTATTTTAGTTCATGATGTGAGGGAAGGACCTGCATTTTGTTAGTTTGTTTGCTTTATGTCAAATAACTATCCATCTCTACCAGCAGCAATATTGTTGAATAATGCTTTGCTTTCCCAATGATATATGAGGTTTCTCTTAAAATTTTATACACTTTTTAATATATGTTAGATTCTGCTTCAGAACTTTCTCTGTGTCTTTTTAATAGCATTGCTTTTTTTCTTGATTCTAAAATTATACTATTTTTTTTTGTGTGTGTGTGTGGTACATGGGCCTCTCACTGTTGTGGCCTCTCTCATTGCGGAGCACAGGCTCCGGACGCGTAGGCTCAGCGGCCATGGCTCACAGGGTCTAGCCGTTCTGCGGCATGTGGGATCTTCCCAGGCCGGAGCACGAACCCGTGTCCCCTGCATCAGCAGGCGGACTCTCAACCACTGCACCACCAGGGAAGCCCAAAATTATACTTTTTTTAAATTTGAAAAATATAGAAAATTACAACAAAGAATATAAAAACTACCCTCTTCCCACTCCTCTGCATTTATTTTTCCACATATTATAATGCACATATGCACAATTTAAACACAAATTGGAATTTGTTACATATATTGTTGAGCAATCTTCCTTAGTCACTTAACACTATATAGTAGACACTTTCTTATTGCATTATATTTTACAACAAGATTTCTAATTGCTTAAGAGTATTTTATCTTATAAATACATCATAATTTGTTTCTTTAAATAGTTTGCCAACACTGGCTATTATGTAAATTTTAAGTCATCTGTTTCCAATTCAAAACTGATTCTTCTTTAAATCTGCACTTTTGAATGGCTTGTGAATTAACTTTTCCATCTCTGTTTACTGAACATATTGTTCTTGCTTTTCTTCTGAGCTCTGGAATCTTCTCAATGATGGACCAGTGCATGCTATGTCAGAGACACACTGATTCAGTTTTAGAGCTTTCTTGAATGTATTCCACTGTCTTTTAACCAACCATCCACGCTGGTGTCCTTGTTATACGGCCAGGAATCTTCAGCCTTCGGCCTTTGCAAGGCTGTTTTCTCTCCTGGTCATCACTGGGTTCTTCAGTCTCTGCTCAGACAGCACTTTCTAAATAAGGCTCACCCTGACCACTGGTTAAATTTGCAAACTGTCTCTCTCTCTCTCTCATGACTCTGAATCCTCTTATCCTACTGTACTTTTTGTCTTTTATTCCTATAGCAGTTATCACTTTCAAACATATTATATGATTTACTTATTTATTCTGCCTTACTTTTTTATCATCCTCTCTGCACACCAGAATGTAATCTCCATGAGAGCATCTTTGTTTAAATCACTGATACATCTGAGTACCTAGAACAGTGTCTGATACATAATAGATGCTTAATAAATCTTTTCTGAATAAATTCATTTTATTCTTTTTTTTTTTTTTTTTTTTGCAGTATGTGGGCCTTTCACTGTTGTGGCCTCTCCCGTTGTGGAGCACAGGCTCTGGACGCGCAGGCTCAGCGGCCATGGCTCACAGGCCTAGCCTCTCCACGGCATGTGGGATCGTCCCAGACTGGGGCACGAACCCGTGCAGGTGGACTCTCAACCACTGCACCACCAGGGAAGCCCCTCATTTTATTCTTTATTTTTATTCTTTTATCCAGTTAAGTATTTACTGAGCACCTAGAATGAGGCCTGTCCTGGGAATAAACTGACGTCTGCTACCAATGCTGACTCATAAGGACCTTCCAATTGGGTGGGGGTAGAGAAAGTATGAAACCAGCATCACAGTGGGGTGCACTAGGCGTCCTCATACAAGTACACAGGGTGTTACAGGAGCCGGAGGACAGGGCTTAAGGGGAGAAAACGCTTGGTGTGTGTGCAGAAGGTGTGCAGTAGGGAGGGTGTGAATGATGTCGCTTGTCCTGAGTCTTGCTGGAGTGAGGATGTTCCTACTACGGAAGCAGGTGGGGCAGGGCAGGATGCTCATGGCAGACCACGAAGCACTTACCTAAGGAGTTTGTACTTCCTCTGAAGGTAGCTGAGAAAGGTTGAGGGATTTGAAGTTACACGATCAAATATGATTTTTTGTTTTTTTTTGCAGTACGCGGGCCTCTAACTGTTGTGGCTTCTCCCGTTGAGGAGCACAGGCTCTGGACGCGCAGGCTCAGCGGCCATGGCTCACGGGACTAGCAGCTCCGCAGCATGTGGGATCTTCCCGGACCGGGGCACGAACCCGTGTCCCCTGCACCGGCAGGCGGACTCTCAACCACTGCGCCACCAGGGAAGCCCATCAAATATGAATTTTAAAAGGTCACTTTGAAGTTGTGTGAAGGATGAATTGGAAAAGAGACAGACTAGAGACAGGAGATCATTTTGCAAGGTATTGCTGTAGCCGAGGCAAGAAATGATAAGGTCCAAACCAAAGTCATAGCAGAGAGCATTGAAAGAAAGGAAAATATTTCATACCAGTTAAAGAATACAGCTGACAGGGCTTCCCAAGCAAGTGATTAGAAAATAGATTAGAGAAAGTAGAGGGGGACAATTCTAGGACATACTCCTGGGTTTTTTATTTTAATAACAAGTTAGATAGTGATGTTTCTATATAAACATAGGAGATGGGGCCAGAAAACAATAATCAGCATTTTAATATGCTTGTCTTAATGCATATAGTACATGTCCAGGTGAAAGTATCTTATGGGCAGCTAAGAGGGTGTGTCTAAAATTTTAATACAGCAACATTGAACGTAAGTCAGTATTTGGGAAATGTAGCCTGTAGGTGCTGATTGAAGCTATGTCTGAATACAATTACCCAAGATATATATAAACCATGAGGAAATATAAAAACTCAGAATAAATCTTGAGAATATCAGCAATTAATTGTCAATGAGGGGTGGAGAGCAGAGAAAAAAAGAAGCAACCTAAGAGAATGAGGATCTAGAAAGAAAAGAGAAAAATGAAGAAAGAAGGAACTAAAGCATCAGAGGTAAGGAAAGCTGTCAACTCCCAAGAGGGTCTCCATCCTTTAGGTCGCCCATGACCTTGGGGAGGCTAAATTCCATGAAATGTGGAGAAGACACTAAGGTGCCATCAGTGCTCTTATTTTGTTTTAATTTTAAGTGACTTGAACATTTTTTAATAAAGAGGGAGAAGAAGTAGAACAGCAGAATCAGAAAGGAGTCATGACCCATCCCGTCCCCATTTTAAAGAAAACATAAAGTCTCAGAGGTGTGAGATGCCTCGTCTAAGACCTTACAGTCAGACAGCTCAGCTCCCCATCATGTACCTGACCACTGGCAACTGTATTTGCTCATCTGGCTGGGATTCTGAGAATAAAATACAGCTTCTTGAAATGTCTTTCTTATTCACTTACTTAAATTGTATTTTAGAAACAAATCGTATCAAGGTTAGAGTCATCGTGTATTATTGGAGAGGATGGTCTTGGTACTAGACATTTTTCATAGGATCCTAAACTTTTTCCTGGATCGGCTGTGTGGTTGTGACAGTGAGACATGAAGCAGGTGGCGGAGACACAGATGATCTCCGGCCAATCTGTTGTCTGGAGATCATCGGTTTTGTAGTTGACGCCAGGCGTGACCTAAATCCAGTGTGAGATAAGTTTAACTCAAAGCTACTTTCCTGAAGTTTTTGACAAGCCTCTGAGATATTCACCAGCTCTTTCCTCATGGGTCAATGTCAACATAAGGATCCCTTTGATAGCACTGATACGAGTCTGAAGACGCAGCACCAATGCTTTTTTCTGTGTTCATGAAGTCTTAAGCCCCCGGCCTCTTCCCGTCCACACACACTGTCGACTTATATCTGAGTAGCTCTCTGCTCCTTTCTCACCCCTGTTTCCTGCTATTCCATGTGCAGCCATTGTCAAGCTGGGTATCTGATTGGCTAAAATTTGAACTTGCACTACAGGTGGTGCTGCAGGTAGCTGAGAATAAAGGTGTTACATTGTACCTCTGTGATGAGGGTGCAACCCAGGCTTCTGTGAGAAGTGAAAGAACACAGTGTCTGCCAAACACTTGACAATGCTAGGTTCCCTTCTACGTGATTGACAAATATCAACTCATCTAACCCTTAAGCAACCAGATACGGTGCTACCGTCCCTGGTTGACACAGGGTAGAACAGGGCAGGAGTGATGCGGCGTCAGATCAGCGCTGGGAGTTCATCTCCATGCCAGCCTGTGCTTCGTATCAGAAGGAGTTCTGTGCACGTGGTGACTTACTACTGAAATGACCGCTGTACACCTGTTCCTGTTCCTCTCAGGGCACCCTTCATTTTTACCCTCCCGATAAAAATAAAAACACTTTTTTACACTGCTACTGATTAAAATCATCTCTCGTTTGCTCACCCCAACAGAGTTTAGCAAACTATCTCTTTTTAAGTATTTCCACATGGTGAGTGGCATTCATAGCAGTTAGTGATGGATCTAGACCATGATTAGTAAAGCTTCCAAGAAGGCAGCTCTCATGGGAACAATGCAGAAGGTGTGAGGAACTTCAAATTCAGAGTGACAAAACATCCCGCATGCTTAGGTGCTGCTATGTTTTCACTACATGACTGGAGTGTCAAAATTCCAGCTTCTTGTCAGAATATTAATTAGTATTTGAGACTCATTAAGCTGGTTTTAGTGATTTATTTCATTCTGTAATTAGATATTATAATTAGATTATCTCTATCAGATTTTCAACTTTCCTTTAATAAAAAAGTGTTCAATAAATACGGATCAAATTATAACACACCATTTGAACTAAGTTATAAATCTTGTTTTGAAATCGTTGAACAATAGCCTAGTGATGGGGTGGTACTTTTGTGTTTATATGAATACATATTTCCTAGGTGGTCAATGTTTCCCAGTGGTATTTGGGGACCTTTGTTAAGTGACATACTGCCTCATGGTATTAAATTTTGACCTTCAGAATTCAGAGGAAAATTTATGGAATGGTACCACACACTGCTAGGCTCTGTCATTTATAGCCATTCTAAAGAATGGTGCCTTCCCATACGGAAGTAACTCCTTATGGAAGACAGCATAAAATGAGATATATGTAATAAACTGGAAGGAGAACCGGTTAATTATTCTCTGTCCTTTGTTTTTGTTACTGTACAGTTATGTGGACATGTGTGTATAAGCCGTCCCAAAAAGCAGGAGTAGGTAGAGGGATCGTGGCCATTTATAGGAGATATTCAGACAGTTCTGCTTAAGAAGAGATTGAATCTCTCTACTTTGCTATAAATTGAGCAAAATGTCAAGGTTGAGTCCATGGATAAGGTAAAGTAAAAATCATGAAACGGAGAGAGAGAGAGAGAATTATTTTGCTCTGCCTCCTGGGACAGCTGTGCACTGGTGTTGCTCTGACCGGTGCTGGCTCCGGGGCCTGTGTGCATCCTCTGCCTGGCCCTGCCTCTGGTTCTCGTAGACGCTGCTCTCAGAGCCGCCCCGAGGGAACCCTGAACATTTTCACTTGCTCTTTAGCGTGGGGAGAGAGGCAGGGTTTGGAGCCAGCAGTGGTTCCCCGTGATTTGGGTCGACTTTCTTGCTAAAGAAATGAATACCGTATTTTCTTAAACATAAATGTGGACATATGGTCTGACACATGCTCTGAAAATGGGACAGAATATTTGAAGTCAGGTCTGTTCCAGTCAATCAGGACATATGGGCACCGTTCAGAGTGATTCTGAATCTGAATTTCTGATTCGTTCGGAAGCCCAGTAGCCCCAGAATCTTTGGCTGCACGACCGACACTGGGGACCCACCACTGCCTGCTTGCTAAGTGCCGCTCTCGGGTCCGGCCTGCCGTTGCAGACAGCGTAAACAAACCCTGCCCTGTGTATTCTTGCCCAGAACCTTCTGCTGATGAAAATGTACTGAATTTGATAGAAATTATTATTTTTCCATGTTTTTAGAGGCATCTTATGGGGCTTTCGTGTGGGTTAATATTCTCAGCCTTGGGGATTTGGGCAAGAAGTTACCCGTGAAAGCGTGCCCTGCTGTTCGTTTGGCACCAAGGAGGGCCAGAGGGAGAAGCAGAGCCTCCCCACGAGACGGGGGCTCAGGAGTGATGGGTTTGGGGAAATGGGCAAGGAAATTCAGCAGAAAGCATGTGGAGTTAAGGGCCCGCTTGTGATACAAGAAAGAGGGTGAGTGACCCTAAGGAAAGAGGAAAGTCCAGCATTCTGGAACCAAGGAGACAACCAAGGGCTGATGTGTTGCTGGCCTCGAGGGTCTGGTCTGCACACTGCACCTGGAGCAAGATTTGTCCTTGCACCTGAGGAAAGAAGGAAAGGACAGGTGAGGACAGAAGGACCCCTCTCCACTGTGTGCTGATTGAAAGGGGCCGTGGGCCAGACTGACGGTCGCAGCGTCACTAAGAAGGTGTGGGTTCTTCCCGACACCAGTCGGGGTTTGAAGCTGAGTGATGTTGGTTTTGCTGGCACATCATAGGAAATCACTGCTGCCGGGCTGGAGTGTCTGGGGCTCACGTGCACAGTTGTAAGAGACAGGACACCCCCTGGACACCACTGCTGTCTGGACTGAATCCCAGAGAGCGATTTCAATGACTGCAGAGTCTGAACCCTAAAGTTGATATTTTTGAGGCTGCATGTTGCCCTTTTAATTTAATAAAGTATGATAGGTTTTCTTTTTCACCCAGTTTCACCTTTACTTTTTTCTCACAGCCAGCTCTGCAAGGCGGCTGTCCAGCTTCCCTGCACAGCTCTCCTGGGGAACCTCGTCCACCACGGTTTCCGCTTCTGTCCACGCACAAGGCTGTATCCCTTGATTTATACGTCCCCGCTCCTCTGAGCTTCACCCCCATAACTCCCTATTTTACTCATCTCACTTGGATGTCTAAAAGATGTATTATTTTTATTCAAAATATTTACACAACCCTCTCTACGCACCAGTACTAAGTATGAAATCTCTTACACTCTTGTGGGGGAGAAAGCATTGGATATGATTAAAAACATGAATTTATAATAACACGATTAGATGAGCCCATGCCTCCGTGGAGCTGCCTAAGTCATGACCGGGAGAACCCACTTTATTTCGGGTGGACAGGACGCACTTGGAGAGCAGTGGCATTTAGGCTGACGTGGAAGAAAGAGAAAGAGAAACCACTCAGTTGGTGAGTAGGCATTCCAGGCCAGGAGGGAGCCTGTGCAAACATCTTTAGGGCTGAGAAAGAGCTGCCAGCTCAGGAATCGCTTGGAAAGGAGAGAGCTGCCCGGAGCGAGCTGAGGTTGGAAAGGTGGGCAGGAGCATGTCACTCAGAGACACGGTACTGTGTGGGCTCTTGGGTAAGATTTCCTGGACTCAAGGTCCCAGCACTGCAATTTAGGCTGAAAAGACTTGGGGAAATGTCCACATTCTCTTGGCGTGTACTGTCCAGTAGGGCAGCCTCTTCCATGTAGGACTGCTCAGCATTTTAAATGAGCCAGTGCTGCCCAGGAACTGGATCCTCAACTGTATTTAATTCTAATTAATTTAACTTTAAAACCTGAGGCTCAGTTCAGTTGTTGGAAAAGTAGTAAATATGTTTAGAACAACTTGGGAATGTGAATCAACTTTTTCAACTGTCAATTTTATGAAACCTAAATACAGATCAACTATTTCTAAGAAACTGGCCTCCAAATTGCGATGTGCCCTGCGTGTAAAATACACCGTTCAGGGCTTCCCTGGTGGCGCAGTGGTTGAGAGTCCGCCTGCCGACGCAGGGGACACGGGTTCGTGTCCCGGTCCGGGAAGATCCCACATGCCGCGGAGCGGCTGGGCCCCTGAGCCATGGCCGCTGAGCCTGCGCGTCTGGAGGCTGTGCTCCGCAACGGGAGAGGCCACGGCAGTGAGAGGCCCGCATACTGCAAAAACAAAACAAACAAACGACAAACAAAACGAACAAACAAAACTACACCCTTCATTTGGAAGACTTCCTGTGGAAAAAGAATGTAAATATCTCATTAATAATTTTTATATGGATTAAGAGTTGAAATGCATTGGATTAAATGAATAGAATATATTTCAAAAATAAATGTCACCCATTGCATTTTACTTCTGTTAATGTGGCTACTAGAAAATTTTAAACTATGTATGTGGCTCACGTTATACTTCTCACGGGCAGTGGTGATGGAGACCTCAATTTCCTCATCTCTAAAATGGGGCTGACAGTAGAGCCTAGTAGTGATGCGTGTAAGTGAAGCATCTGGCACAGTGCCTGGCACATAGCAGACGTCTGGAAAATATTAGACATCATCATTATTATAATGAAAGTTCTTACTGCTGATGCTCTGAGTATTCTTCTCATATTCCTCCCTTGCCCTCTCCGCATCCACTTCATCTCCAGGACTCGTCAATTTTTCCTTGTAAGCGTTTCTCTCCACCTCGTAGCATCGCTACCTCCTCTGCTCCAGCGGAAGTCACTCTCATCTCCTACTCGGAAGACTTCAGTTGCTTCCTAAATTGGTCTTCTTGTGCTTTGCCCCAATAATTCTGTGTGTTACATCCGGAGACTCTGCTAAAATGAAAATGCAAAACCATTCAGGGCCCCCTTGCTCTGGGGTGACATGCCCGTGTGTTCCTCACTGCCTTTCTGGCTCCACTGGCCACTGTGCTCTCCGTCTGCTCAGCCAGCCTGGACTTCCCACTTGTTACTAGAAGCTGATCCCACTTTTCTTCTCCTGATTAACACCTGCCTGCCCTTCAGATCTCCACTCGAGTGGACCTTCCCACGAGTTCCTTCCCTGCATCTTGGAGCAGAGGTCTCTCTGCTGGAAGGCTTCCCAGCTCTGGGCTTTTCCTTCCCCACACTGTCCAGAGGGGGTGATGGCACCTGAAACCACGGAGCCCCTCCATCAGAGTTTAAGGGGGGGAGATGCCACTGATCCCCAGAAGTGAGTCACCTGGCTGTAGCCTGAGAGCCACTGTTTGAACATCAATTTTTCATTACCGAGTGATCAATTTGCCAAAAGCCAAACAACTGAAAATCAATTCAACAAATGACCAGTTCACCAAATGGGTTGTTAGCCAAGAGATAATTTGCCAATATACTGGGGAATTTCTGCACGTGTCTGTTTTGTTCCCGTAATTTCCTCTATTTCAACCCCAGCCCAGTCTCTAAAACCCTCAAATGTCCCAACCCTCAATCTGGTTATGCCAGTTTGTGGCAGTCACTTTGCCGCTGGCACAGGGGCAAGGGCAAGGTGGTGACAGAGAAGTGACAGGATGGGGTGAGGCTGCAGTTAGAGTGAGAACAAGGAAAATCCCCTCCGAGAGTGGGCGGCACACAGGGGTGGGACAGCGGCCATTGGATCTAAGACAACAGTGACCTGGGAAGTCAAAGGGATTGAAGAAGGGTCGGGGGATGGGATGAGTGAATTGATAGATAACTAGTTAATTAATTCATGTAAAACACGTAGAACAGTTCCTGGGTCATAAAGTATTAGCATTAATATGTAAGACTTTAAAATATTACACCTTTATGTTTTTCTAAAGAGATGCTAATAACTTTGCTATATCAGTTAGAAATGTCTACCTGATTTTTGTTGTTTTGTGCTTGATCTCTTCTTTCTCTGGAAGCTTTTCAGAATTGTCTTATTTGTAAATATACACTTGCAAGTTGTGTCTAGGGATGTGTGTGTTTCCTTCATTACACATCTCAGGGTCTTTCAATCTGAGATCTTCATCTTCTGTTTTGTTTTTATTTTAGAAAATCTACTGTCATGAGTTCCTCAACTATTTCTCCCTCCAGAGTTTTCTTTCTGAGACATTTCTTTTCGATTTTTAAAGATTTTTCCCCCTTTTTGTTATTTATTTATTCATATTTTTTGGCTGTGTTGGGTCTTCGTTGCTGTGCATGGGATTTCTCTAGTTGCGGCGAGTGGGGGCTACTCTTCGCTGCAGTGTGCCGGCTTCTCCTCTCAGTGGCTTCACTTGTTGCCGAGCACAGGCTCTAGGCATGCGGGCTTCAGTAGCTGTGGCACATGGGCTCGGTAGTTGAGGCACGTGGGTTCAGTAGTTGAGGTGTGCAGGCTCTAGAATGTGGGCTCAGTAGTTGTGGTGCATGGGCTTCAGTAGTTGTGGCTTGCAGGCTCTAGGGTGCACGGGCTTCAGTAGTTGTGGCACATGGGTTTAGTTGCTCCATGGCATGTGGGATCTTCCTGGACCAGGGATTGAACCTGTGTCCCCTGCATTGGCAGGCAGATTCCTAACCATTGAGCCACTTGAGCCAATGTGAGACATTTCTTATCCAGATGTGCATGCTTCTCTTCCCAACCTTTAAATCTCTTAGCATTATGCTTCTATTCACTTCAGACTTTCCAGCCACCTCTGAGAAGAGTTCTTAAATATCATTTTCCACCTCAGTATATTTTCCATTAGATGCATTATTCCTCCTATGTATTCGATCTATTTTTAAACAAGCATGTTAAGTATAATATACATATAGAAAAGGGAGTGAAACACAAATGAACATTTTGTTTTTAAACAAACACCCGAAGCTCCATGCAGCCTCCTCTATAGTAATCTCTCTCCCCGTTACTGGTAGATACCATTTTAACTTCTGTTGTAACAGTTTATTCAATTTTCTTTATATGTTTTTTCTCTTGTTTCTGTATCTCTAAGTAAAATCATCATCATCACTAGGTAAACGTCACCCAGGCACTGTTATAAGCTCTTTACCTGTGTTAATCAAATTACCCTCAAAACAAACCTACAAGCTAGCTTCAATTATTCACCTCACTTTACAGATAAAGATGGAGTCTCAAGTGTCTTGCACAAAGGTGCCTAGAAAGTAGCAGAGTTGTGAGGCTACTCAAGGGGCTCTTGTTCTGAGCCCCATGGACTCAACTACTATGCTTTCTGCATTCTCATCAGGACGTTAGGTGGTCAGCATAGTGGGCGTTGTTGCTTTTTTGTTTTTGTTTGTTTTAACTTCTTTTTGCTCAATATTATGTTTGTAAGAATCATCCATGTTTTTATGTATAGGTATAATTTATGTTTCATTTTCCTCTAATGGACACTCAGATTGTTTCCAGCATTCGACTGGTTTGGAAAATGCTGCTGTGAATATTCTGCACATGTATCTGAGGTACTAATAATGGGATTCTCTAAGGTTTGTACCCAGGACTGAGACTGCTACATCATAGGAGATATCTATCTATTTCTCTCTCACTCTCTCTATCTCTCTATCAAGAAAGGATAGATAGAAAGAGACAGACAGACTGAGAGAAAAAGAGGGAACGACAGACTGTATCCAACTGTGCTGTTATCCACCCACACTCACACAGGCAGCATATACAAGGGCTCAGTTCTCCATCTCCTTACCAACATTTGTAATTATTAGATTCCTAAGATTATAGGGTTTGTAAAGATATTTCATGTTGGTTCTAATTTGAATGTCCATGATAACTCATTAGGAGAAGCTCTGTTATATGCTCTTAGTAATCAATGAACATTTTTCTTTTGTGAAGAAATATTTTGCCCAGTTTATATTTTTCCTTTCTGATTTTCAGGATTTCTTTATGTTTTCTAGGTGATGTTTCATTAGTTATATGTATTGGAAATGTCTTCTCTAATTATGTGGTTTATCTTTTCATACTGTGAATGGTGTCTTTTGATAAGTAGTAGTTTCTTATTTTACTGCAGATAAATTTATCAATGTTTTCACTTAGAGCTTGTGCTTTGACTGGCTTATTTAAGATATCCTTACTTCTCTAGAAGCAATGAATATATTCTCCCATATAGCATTTTAGTTTTCCTTTCACCCATATTGGGACTTTCATTTATCTTGAAATGATGTGTCTCTGTGTGTTTTTGGTTAATTTTTATATATTTTAAAATATTTCTGTAAATATTTTTAGAAATACTATTCTTTCTACATTGAATTAAAGTGTAATCTCTGTCATAAATCAACTGTCCACATTTGCATACATTTGTTTCTGAACTCTCTACTCTGTTTTATTGCTATATTTGTCTATGCCTGCACCAGTTTTACCCTTTTGTGATTATTATGCCTTTAATATCAGTCCTGATGCTTGTAGAAGAAACACCCTCATAGCCCTTCTTCAGGAACACTTGGCCTCTTTTTGACTTTTGGAAATTCCATGTAAGTGTTGCATTAAGCTTCTGAACACACACACACAAACACACACATGCACCACAACTGTTGGTATTTTAATTGAGAAAATGTTAAATATCAAATAAGTTTGGAGAGTATTAATATCTTTGTTACATGGAAGCTTTCAATTCATGAACATGATATATCTTCATATAATTGGGTCTTTAAAAATGTTATCAATAAATTTTAGAATGATACCTGCTGAATTTCTGCACTTCTCTAGCTCTATTTAGATTTAGAAGGAAATCCAAAAAAAGAGAGGATATATGTATATGTACAGCTGATTCACTTTGCTGTACGGTATAAACTAACACAATATCATAAAGCAACTACACTCCAATAAAAGTTAAATAAATAAATGTGGTTAATATTTTAGAAAATATATTTTTTCAATTTAATTCATTTTTTTCTTAATAAAATGTAATTGATTTTTATATGGAATTTTATTTCAGCAACTTACTTGCCTAACATTTTAGTTGTTGTAAATTAAGAGATGAATCTTTAGGATTTTCTATGCACACAAGCATAGAAAATGTAAATAATAACCTTTACGGTTTTTTCCAATACAGATACCTTCTATTTGTTTTTCCTGACACACTACCTTGGCTAGAATTTCTAGTAGGATGTTGAACAGAAATGGTGATAAGCAGAAATTTTATTTTATTTCTGATCTCAAATGTACATGCACATTGATTTCACCATTTAGTGTTAGAACAGAAAATCCCCAGGGCAGTGCAACTTCTAGCTACATAGACTCCATACTAAACTCCATACTAACTCCATACTAAAATTAGAAGGAAAGACATACACATTTCCAGGCTAAAAAAACAAAAAACAAAAGAACTATTTACCTCAGTCTCTGCGGTTCTACACAAGATATCTGGCTTTCAACAAAATATATAAAGCATGAAAAATCTAAGAAAAAATCCACAAACTGCAAAGAGACAGAATAAGCAACAGAACCATACACAAATCTGATTCAGGTGGTGGAACTATCAGAAAAGAAACATAAAAAATAACTACATTTAATATGTCTCTTGTGTAAAAGATGGACAGCGTGCAAGGTGAGGTGGCTGAATTTCAGAGAGATGAAAAGTATAAGAAAAAATATCAAATGACATAAAAACTCACTAACAGAGATGAATAATGCCTTCAACTGACTCATCAGTAGAAGTGACACAGCTGAGGAAAGAATCAGTGAACTTGAGGACAGTTCAATAGGAATTACATAGCTAAGACACACAGAGAAAAAGGAGTGACAAAAACAAATCAGAATGTCCAGGAGCTGTAAGATACTAACAAAAGGCCTACATATGTGGAATTGAAATTCTAGAGAGTGAAGAGAAGGATAATGGTACAAAAGAAATGTTTTAAGAAAAAAATGGTTGAGAATATTTAAAAATTAATAAAGACACCAAACCACAGATCTAAGGAGCTAAGAAAACACCAACAAGATAATAACCAAAAATAAACCCTCCAGAAGAAAAAAAAAACTGAAAAGAGAAACAAATTCATAATCATAGTGTAATATTTAAGCATAATTTTCTCTTTCAATTCTAATTAAACAAGCAGATTATTTAAGTAGGAACATAGAAAATTACTACACACAACAATCATAGAATACATGTTTTCTTTAAAGTGTTTATGAAACTTTTACCAAAACATACCAGTTATTGGACAATTAAGCAAGCCTTATCATATTTTATGTAATTAATACCATACAGAATGCATATAGTAGCCATAGTTTGTTTTATTACTAATTTTAGTCTATTTATTCAGTGCTCTGTAATTTCCTTATGCACCAGAGATACACATGGGATCTGAAATGAAAAAGTTCCATTAGCTTAGAGTTTTCAAGTATGCTCACCTTAGTAGTTAATCTCTGAGAGCCAGTCCTTCCAGAGCACTACTCACTCCCACCACTCCAAGAAAAATTCTCACATTCTGTTACTTTATTTGGTGCTCTTTCCCTTTTGAAACAGCCCAATCACCATTTAAGGAGTAAGATCTCCTCACTTCCTTTTGTGGCTTCTTTGTGACATTCCTTCTGGTTCCCTGGAGCCACTGAAGTTAATGTTAATTTAGATCCCTGACCCTGTGCCTTGGGCTTGTACCTAACTGCTTACCTCTATGGAGCTTGGCCACTGTCAGCCAGTATTCTAGTTGGCTAACATCTGAGAGAACTCAGAGATGATCTCACATAGTCTGCTCCACCCCTAGGGTCTCGAACACCACCTCAGGGGTATAAGCAGGTCCTCAGATTCACACAGCCTGTAACAGGACTTCAGGCTCTTCACAATGAGCCCCACGTTGGGGTCATGGTGTAGACTTTGCACTGACTTCATTCCCATAGTTTTTCCAAGGATATAAGAATCAAAAGATACTCACAAAATGATTAAAATCTATTAGTGACTTAGAACATACTTCCTGGCCCTGCTTACCAAGAACCTCCCTTTATTTCCACAAATAGTTTTTGCCTGACTGCCATCAGACTAGGAGAAAATGACCGGAAACTTTGGTGCATGGGTTGCTGTAGAAGATGCAGGCAGCGGCTTGGATGCCTGAGCCCTGGTGGGGCCACCTCCCTATCACTCATCCCTTCCCACACTTCCTCGTCTTTTGCAACATTAGGGAGTTATCCCGGTTGGATGTCTCCTGGCAGTAAAGCCTTCCCACAGTGACAATAAATGTGGGGTCGATTGCAGGACAGGGTTTATCAGCTCAACCTGGAGCTATCTCCATGTATCCTCTTCCTCCACCAGCGGCAGCTCTGGGTGCCCCAGCTCCCTCTGCCTTTGGTGTGGTCCCCCACAGTGTTCTTGTGATTAACTGCGTCCAAGAATATGTGTGCTTTCCCCCCAAATAGTCACTCCATTCTGTTTTTGTTAGTGGGTGTGCTCAACTGTTTGTAGTTAGTGCTTTCACCTTCTTTATCCAAACTTTAATAGCATCCCAGCAGCCTTCAGACTCTGGGCAGCCTGAGAGGAGCAAGCAGAGCCCACCGTAAACTTAACTCCCACCAGAGCATGTTTGAGCCCCAGTCCCCCCACTTTCTGATCTACCTGCCCTCTATGTAAACCTACTTTTCTCATAATTTCATCTCTAAATTCGAAGTCATTTTATAGTCTCTTAGTCAACAACTGCTTGGTGTTTTGAAATGTAGCATTACTTCCTTTGCAGATTTACTCTAAAGCCTGCAGCCCATCCAGAACAGGGGCAAACCCACCATCGGCATTCATCCTCTGCCTCACACCTAGGATGGGAACCCCCTGGGCTTCCTGCAGCCGGTCTCTGATGCTCCTTCCCCAAGACCATTTAATCTGGGTTTGAAGTCTACCTCCCTATGGTTCCCCCAACTTCCACCAAGCTCCTAAGCTTCAGCATGAGAAAGTGACCATTACAGAGTGCTTTTCTCATTCTATTGTTATCATGATGCAAGCAGTGCTCTTTCCAACGATGGTTTGAGTTCTTTCATCAGAGCTGTCCCATCACTCACAGATCACCTTACCCTCACAGACATGATCTTATTTTTAGTCAGTTATATGTCATGAAATTTAGATGTATTTACGAACCACCAAAAATTCACTTTTCATTCTTATAAATGACCTTTATTAAATTCTCTGTTCTCTCTCCCTGACGTTTCAATGGAAGAGCTTACGTAGAGCACAGAGGGAAGGCTCCTTTCCTAGTTCTGGGTTCCTAGAGGCTTCCACCCAGGAGGTACAGTCCTGCACAGAACAGTTGAGACAACTTGGTTATGCAGTTGCCTGTGTTACCTGGTCTTCTTCAGGTAACACATTTCTGGTGCATTATTATAAAAATGTCTCTGACTATTGTATTCTCCTTATTAACCTCTTCTCCTTCTTGTAGCCTGTTTAATATGGGCTTGGAGTCCAGAAGGAAATAAGGGGATAAGGAAAGAAGATAGGCACAGCCTCCTGAGAAAGGGTTGGGAGAAGAAGACCCACCCTGTTAAGTATTATCTTACTGTAGACGAATGTCTCCTCCATCACTACACTAAATTCCACGAGGATTTAGCTTGCCATTAGTTCTTCAGTCTCTAACCAGTATTACTCGTAGGAGAAGTCAAAAATATTTGTCACATGAATAAACTGGTATGTCCAGAATTCTCAAGAATTATCATTTGTTAAAGATAAATGTTTTTGTCTCCATGGTAACTAATCCTCTTCTCTCCCTCCACCTCCTTCTACAAAACTTATTTAAGATGTATTACTGGAGTTAGGCTGCACTCTCCCTAATTTTCCAGTTGCAGATCCCTACAGGATGATATAAAGCCTCCTCTAGATGTAAGAAGTCCACGTGGGGACCCCATAACAGTTTTCTTTCCCTGAAACATATTCTGAGAAAACTATGGCACAAACATTGAATAATGGCTCCTGGACACCTAGAATGTAATTGTTTGGTTCTGACAACTTACACCATTAACCTTAACAAATAAGGGAATATTTCCAACTTTCTAGAAAATTCAGCTAGTTTGATTTTCTTCTATGAAGACATGTTAGTAGGAAAACTAAAAAAGATCAATATTACTACAAACCTGGATTAGATTGTCATGTGGACATTCACGGAGAGTCCTTGGCATTGGGTAAACATTTGATAAATGCCAGGCACCTCCTGCTTCCCACCTTGTTTCACTGGATCCACTAGCTGTCTAGAAGTGCTTCTGGGTCCAGAGAGCTAGAGACCCTGGAAAAAATCAGGTAGATAGTGGACCCATTTGGAGGAAATAAAACAGTTAGTCACAGAGAGGCCAGACCCACCATATGCCTCTTTACCTGGGATTTCAGTCTCTTAGGAAATCAACTGATAAAATGTGTATTGTGTCATTCAAGGCAAGTTCCCTGGCTAATAAAGGTCCCTGATCAGCCATGATTGAATTGTATAAGGAACCTCGGGCTAAGTTTATCCTTCTGGAACCTCCCTAAATGGCAGGCGAATTAGGGTGGGTTTGCAGGCAGTTCCCCATGGTACCCTGGTGGACTTTGGCTTTTATAAATTAACCCAGTAAGTTTCATGGAAGCCAAGAGTTACTGAGATAAGTTCTAATTCTGTTCATGTTTGATTCCTTTTTGAAAAAAAAAAAAAACATACCCTTTATGCTGGAAATACTGTTAACATCCACACAGCCCAAACTTGTCTTTTTATAGATGTAGAAACTAGGCTACAGAGGTCGATGTACCGGCTCTAGTTTATGGCTAACCAGAAGCAAAGGAGAGTTGGAACAACAAGACCCCTGGCTTGTCCTCACTGCTGGATCCACCCCATATGCGGCCTCAGGGCCATGGTGAGGGAATCTCCCAATACAAAGACTTTGCGTCCCATAAGTTTGTTTGGAAGCTGATGGCTTGGTATTTAGGAAAAGAGTATCCCATGAGCACAATGTTACAAATGGTAAACACATCCCACTGTCTGTCACCAAAAGCTCATCTCACCTGAAATGTGGCCAAAGTAGAATCAGGATGCTGAAGTACAGTAAGACTGGCAAGGATCTCGTGCAGAACATTGTTCTGCAAGTTGGGCTTTCCAGAGAGCCCAAGATTTATTACTTTAATTCTAAGTTATATTTTCAAATTTCTTTCCTTCAACAGAGATGTTTTGAGTTCCTACTGTGTGCTCACCACTCCTGTCCTGTGATGCAGGGGTGAACCTCACAGATGTCACCTTCCAACGTGGACGGCAGAAAGTAAACTGGGTTATATACAATATGTTAGAAACTGAAAAGTGCTGTGAGAAAAAATAAAACAGGAAGAGGGTGTGGGGCTGACAAAGGAGAAGATGCGATTTTCAGTGAGCTGACTGTCACAGGGCATCCGTCACTGTGAAAATACCCGAGTATCTGAGGAAGCGGATGAAGGTGAGAGGCTGCCCTGTATTCCTGTGTGTGGAGGAACTGCTGGAGGAGCAGCCAGGAAGCCAGGAGCTGAGGGAGCAGAGAGTGTCTGGTGTGAAACCAGAGAAGGAAAGAGAAGCCCCACCATGCAGGGCTTTGTAGACCAAGTGTGAGAATTTTGCCTTTTATTTTTAATAAAATGGGGGTCATTTCATGATTTTGGATGAAGATGGAACATGGTCTGTTGTTAGTTCTTAAGAGGATCATTCTGTTTTTTGTTTTGTTGCAAGTAGACTTTGTCTGAGAAAAGCAGGTAGGAAGACTCTTTACAAAGCTGTTGGGATAATCAAGTGAGACATGATGGTGGGTTTTTTAGGCTGGAAGTACTTGATGTGGGAAGAAGTGGTCAGACTCCACATGTGTTTTGAAAGTATATTTATTGATATGGACTACAGGAGAAATAGGTTTTTTGGTGTCTGCAATAAGAAAAAGCAGACGTGCCCCTCAGGAAGCTGTGGAAGCAGGTCTGTGGGAGGAGGTGAGGAGCACACTTGCTTCTGGACGTGGTGATTTTGTGATGCCTGTCAGGTGTCCAGGTGGAAGCAGCAAGTTGGTCACTTGAAAATATGGGTGGTGAATGTGACCAGTTAGTGCAAACATCTTTAAACACCCTAGGGCATGCATTTCAGTCTTTGTAAGCAGTGTTCCTGAGGTGCTCTAACTTCTTCCTGATGACTCAGAGTGATCATCACCCACATCTCTGTGACACAGGAGATCCTCACTCTCTTACTATGTGGAGAGCTCTTCATTCTAACGGTGATGCACGGCTACGGTTATGGAAGAACTGACTCAACAGGCATCTCAACTGGTCTTTGCCGCTTATTGTCACATCCTAGTGCTATCAGAGCATCTCCCTCTGGAAATCCAGAGCAATATTTTAGAGTGAGAACAAATTAAGGACTAGGCCCTACAGCAATATTTGGGGTCTGGAAAGAGAGCAATTTCCCCAAAAGAGACTGAAAAGAACTGTCAGAGAAGTTGCAGGAGATTAAGTAGACTGTGTCATCATAGAATTCAGGAGAGAAAGAGTTTCACAAAGAGGGAAGGCCTAGAGGGGTAAGTGCTATGAAGAGTTAAGTAAGATAAGAAATGAACGGCCTCTGTCTGACTCCGAGATGAGGAGTTGTTGGTGATAATTGCCAGGAACAATTCAGTGGCTTCTCTGGGTATTAATTTCCTAACTGTGAGAGCTGGGCACACAAGTATTCCACACCTCTATACCCCAAATCTTTCCTTATAAGCACCTACCCCAAAATCCTGAGGCATGTAAGCCGGAGGCCCCCTCTACAAAGGGGAGGGCCACTTACAGGAAGAGTACCTGATATTTAAAATTTTTATGATAAGCACCATCAGTGGTCATTTTTCTCCTCACCACCCCAGATACCGGCAACAATGTCTAAAATTACTCTTATTTTTGCCCCTTTCCTGGTTGTTTCAGATACTCCTGGTGTGGGCCTTTGGGTATTACACTAACAATAATGGAATGTGAAGTCATCACTTGTGCTATTTCAATGCTCCAGATGGTAAATTCATGCTCATCACATCTCCTTGAGGTAGGTCAGCAGTATTAGCTCCATTTAACAAATTAGAACATTAGGAGAGATTCAGTGATTTGCTAGAAACCATATATGCCCACTTGCTTATTTAAGGGCTGACTCTCCAGGTTTTGGCTCCTTTGGGCCACCTGTTTCTCCTCTTCATTGTTTTCTCATTTTCTATGTGATATCTCCACTAAGTGAAGACCAGGAGAAATGCAAGTCACTCCTTCATCAATAGCTCTCGTCTACTCAGCTTCCTTTGCCAGGTATTTGCGTGTGGGCACCTTCCAAATCTGTTCTCACTTAGGTGTCTTAGGGTCACTTCAAACCCATGTCCATCTACCCTCTCGGTCACATTCCTGTCTCTGTGAGTGGAGCCACGCTCCCACAGCTGTGTGGTCTCCTGTGGCCACTTTCACCCCTCAGCCCTGTATCTGCTCAGTTCTCTCATCCTGTTACTTTCCCTTCTTTAATGTGTCTCCTCTCATCCACTTCCTTCCATTTTGGGTGGAGAAACCATCGTCTACCCCTGGACCTCGGAAATAGCCTCCTCTGAGCCTCTCCAATCCACTCTCTGAGCTGAGCCAGAGTGCTCCTAACAAGATGAAAACCTGATTGCTACTTAAAAATAATCAGGGCCTCTCCTTGCTCTTACATAAAGACCACAACCCTTAATAGGACCTTTACGGATTATTATAGTCTGACTGCTTCCACCTCTGTTTCTAACTTTCTTCTGTGATGAGGACCCAAGTCTCAGATGAGAATGCCAGGAGGCTAACACCTTGATTTTAGCTTGGAGAGGCCTGAACAGAAGACCAAGCCCAGGCCCTGACCCACAGAAACTAGAGGTAATAAATTTGTGCTGTGTAAGCTGTTAAATTTGTGGAGATTTGTTACACAGCAGTAGAGACCTCACACGTGAAGGTACCTCTGCTTGGCTCTCTCCAGAATATTGATTTCCAGTCTTTGCCAGAGTCGAAGGGGACCAGGGTTGGGAGGAGTTCTGGGGGTGGGGAGAAGGGGATGCTCTTCTGGTTCCTTACTCAGGTTTCACTCATTCAAGATACATATGCAAAAATATTAATGGCGCCAATAGTAAGCAACAGGCATTACTCTAGGCTCATGGGATACAGCAGTGAGTGAAACAGAGACTCCGGCCCTCCCAGAACTTACACAGTAGTCAAGGGAGACAGATGATGGATTATAAACATATTTAAAAAATTAAGTGTAGGCGGAAGTTCTAAGTGCCAGGGACAACAAAGGACACCAGGGTAAGGGCAGCAGGAGTGTGCATGTTGGAATGCGATTTTAAGTGGGTGGTAATAGCGGGGCTCATGGAAGCGGTGTTTGTGTAAACACCTGGAGGAGGTGAAGGAGACAGGTTACCTGTGGCCTTGGGGAGAAAGAACATCCCAAGCAGAGGGACCCTGTGTGTGTCTGGTGTGTCAGTAAGGAGGCCAGTGTGGCTGGGGAGAAGTAAAAGACTGAGGAGGTGTGTGTGTGTGTGAGTGTGTGTGTTTGTGTAGGGAGCAGATCGTGTGGAGTTTTAGAGCTTGTCTTAAGGCTTTAGGCTCTCATTGTGAGTAAAATAAGGAAACATTTCAAGTTTTTAAGATGAGGACTGAAATGATCCGACTTATGCTTTATGAAGATCACTCTCATTTCTCTGTAGAGAACCGACTCTGGAGGGAAGGGAGAAGACTGGTTTGGAAGCCCATGTGGTGATGCAGGGGCGAGCTGATGGTGGCTACACTGGCTTGGTACAAGAGAGAAGTGGCTGGCTTCTCGAATCCCAGTAACCCCGTCCGCTTCCAAAGATAACTCATGTCTCCACTTCCTGAGACTCCTTGAGAATCAGCAGTGGAAATTGTGTTAGTTTTTCTCTTTCCTCATTTCTGCCCGGAACTTAGTTTTCTCAGATAATCTTCTTTACCTGCTTATCTTAAATCTGCTTTCCAGCTCACACAAGTTTGCTTGGCCTAGTAATGCTTCTATAACTTGTCATCCAAACCAAGGCCCCACTGATGGGAAGCTGTTACCAATCGTGCTGGAACTGCAGGCATAAGCCTGTACTGTCATTCCTGCTGTATGTTTAGATTCCACATAGAAGTGAGATCATATAGTATTCTTCTTTCTCTGTTTGACTCATTTCTGTTAGCACAATGCCCTCTACCTCCATCCATGTTGTTGCAAATGGCAAGATTTCATTTTTTTTCCTGAGTACTATTCCATTGCATATATATATTCCAGGCGATATATATATATATATATATATATATATATATATATATATATATATATATATATATATATCACCTCTTCTTTATCCATTCATCTACTGACAAACATTTAGGTTGCTTCCATATCTTGACTATTGTAAATAATAATGCTATGAACATTGGGGTGCATATATATTTTTGAATTAATGTTTTTTATTTCTTCAGATAAATACCCAGAATTAGAATTGCTGGATTATACAGTAGTTCTGTTTCTACTTTTTGAGGGATCTCCATACTGTTTTCTATAGTGGCTGCACCAATTTACATTCTCACCAACAGTGTACAAAGTTTCCCTTTTCTCCACATCCTTGCCAACACTTATTCTTTGTTGTCATTTTGGTGATAGTCATTCTGACAAGTGTGAGATCATTGTGGGTTTCATTGGCATTTCCCTGATGATTAGTGATGCTGAGCATCTTTTCATGTGCCTGTTGAACATCTGAATGTCTCCTATGGAAAAATGTGTATGCAGGTCCTCTGTTCATTTTTTAATTGAGTTATTTTTTGATGTTGACCTGTATGAGTTCTTTTTATATTTTGGTTATAAACCACTTATTGGATATATTGTCCGCAAATATCTTCTTCCGTTCAGTTGGCTGCCTTTTCATTTTGTTGATAGTTTCCTTCACTGTACAAAAGCTTTTTAGTTTGGTGTAGTTCCATTTGTTCATTTTTGCTTTTGTTCCCCTTGCCTGAGGAGACAGATCCAAAAAAATATTGCTAAGATTGATGTCAAAGAGGGTACTCCTTTGTTTTCTTCTAGAAGTTTTATAGTTGCAGATCTTACATTTAAATCTTTAATCCAGTTTAAATTTACTTTTGTATATGGTGTGAGAAAGTGGTCCAGTTTGATTTTTTGCATGTGACTGTTCAGTTTTTCTAACACCATTTATTAAAGAGTCTGCTTTTTCCCCATTGTATATTCTTGCTTCCTTTGTCATAGATAAATTGACCTTGTAAATGTGGGTTCATTCTGGGCTCTCTCTTCTGTTCCCTCTTGTTGATCTATGTGTCTGTTTTTGTGCCAGTCCCATGCTGTTTTGATTAATTTAGCTTTCCAGTATCGTCTGAAATCAAGGATCATGATACCTCCAGTTCTGTTCTTCTTTCTCAAGATTGTTCTGGCTATTTGAGCCTTTTATGTTTTCATACAAATTTTAGGTATATTTGTTCTAGTTCTGTGAAAAATACCATTGGTATTTTGATAAGGATTGCACTGAATCTGTAAATTGCTTTGGGCACTATGGTCATCTCAACAATATTAATTCTTCCAATCCATGAACACAATATATCTTTCCCTTCACTTGTGTCCTCTTCAATTTCTTTCATCAGTGTCTTATAGTTTTCAGAGTACAAGTCTTTTCCCTTTTTGGTTAGATTTATTCCTTGGTATTTTATTCCTTTTGATGTAAATAGATAAGAATATGAACGACTCTATGCCAATAAATTTGAAAACTTCAATGAAATGGCTGGATTCCTAGAAAAAATATATCAATAATTTCCAAAATTGACTCAAGGAGAAACAGAACACTGTAATAGTTCTACAACCATTACAGAATTGAATCACTAAATGTTCCACCTTTCATCCTAAGTAGAGAATATTATTATACACCTGCTAATGTCTATTATACATCTTTGGGTTACTTTCATCTTCTATCAATAGATTAGATGCCCCAAAAGGGCAATTTACTCAGGTCTATCCCCAGAAAGAGCTTTTTCAGGCTTTGACGATTTTAGTGGCTTAGTCAACAAATATTAATTTAACTGGCTGAAACATCAAGTTCTTTAATACAATTAACTAATGTTCTCATTTCTTATTTATACCTCTTCTCTAGAGCTTTAAAGAACAAAGTGTTCTCTTTCCATTCTTCAACACATGTTATCTTGGAAACATCTTTGTTTGAAGAACAATAGAGGGGAACCAGCTTCCTATTGTCAACCCCACCCACATTAAATGGCCCTGAAATTTAACTTTGATAGCTATCGTTTTACCTTCATATTTATAATTTCAATATAAAATATATATACACACATGTATATTTATGTAAAATAACATAAAATGTGACTTTGGCTTTTATAGACTGTTAACACTGATTTTTATCTTTAATATTTGATATTTTTGTCTGGGTCTATGTTACATGTGAGATACTGATTATAATACTGGAATCTGTCTTCTAAACCTGCAAACAATTCCTTCACTTGACTCCAGGTCTAATACAGTAAAGTGAGTACAAAAATCAGAAAGGCTTGGAGAAGTCTAGGTTACCTATCTGGGTCTTCACCACAGCTTTCACTTCTGGAAGCAGTGATTTTGTGTACACAGGAATCAGAGGACTATTCTGGATTGAGACACAGTCTTACTCAACTTTCAGGGTAAGTTACAGAGCCTTTCCCTAAACAAAAAGAAAAGAGAAAACAAGAGAGAACAGGATGTCCTTTTGAAAGATTGACGCTTGTGCAGGAGGATGATCACAGATACACCAAGTGACGCTGAGCTGTCGAGTGTGTCGAATAACACAGTTTTGCTTTTTCTTTATATGAGTGACAGCACCTTAGAATTACAGATGAAAATTATTCAAATAATCTGCAAACCAATCTGGACCATGTACATCCTGGAAACATGAAGATTTACCCCTGGCAGGAATGAGAGTGTCTTTGCCAGTGAGCGTCCCAGGGAAAGTCGATGACACACAGCGCCGTGTGTGCTCTTTGCATTGACTGACTCTCCTTTCTATCTGTGATTAGCACGGTGTCTTTCCTCATGAGAAATGCAGTAATCTGCACTGTTTACCCTCCACGCTCCCCTGGCCACCTGTTCTGCCTTGGTAGCCCTCGGGTCTGCTGCATACTCCCCGTTCTTTGTAGTTCCTCCTTTTCATTTTGCCCTTTGGGTTTTCCAGATGGTGTGTCTAGCACTCCTTTTAGTGTTTTCAGCGGACCCTTGCTTCCAGCATTGCTTCTCAGTGCACTGCATTTTATAACAGAGTTAAAAATAGTTTAAAAGCTGAGTGGAAGTCACGGTATTGGGCCAAAGCCAAGTTTACTCCAAACTCACGGGAGCTCAGTGGTTGCTTTAAATTTTCATGGTTGTGTTTGTACAGGACTCGGGTCTCTGTGAAATAAATCTGAAAACCGAGCTCTCTGGGTCATGAACACAGAGATAACTTGGTGTTAGAATATGGTGAGCTCTGTCCACTCTTGAGCCAGCATATGAAAGGCAGCATATGAAAGGCCTAGCTGTCCTGACCATAACTTACTGTTGGAAATTATTTACAATGTTTTCTTTTGCTTTCCTCTTTCCTGTGGTTTTCTCCTATGATCAAATCAGCTGATACTTAACAAATATTTTGATGTAGAAAATTCCAATTTTATTCACAACATTAGTTAGTTTTACTGCCCTTCCCCCCTCCTTCTCAATAATTAATTCACATTTGAAACAGCAAATAACTATCTGGTCCAAACAAAACTATCTGGTTTTGTTGGTTGGTTTTGTTTTCATTTTACTGGTTTGAACTAGTGGCAATAGGTTCTAGAACAGGCCAGGGTAACCCTAACATCTAATAATTTACACAGTTATACTCTATTTTAAGTCCCTATTAACCAACTGATCATTAGACTATTTTTCTTTTGTTATAGTTTCATTCATTTGGGGGATAATCATGCATACTCTTAAATATCCTTTATTCTTCTGAAGCAGTGGCTACTAAGTTACCCTAGATTTACTTCTTGTATAAATTGGT
Source organism: Stenella coeruleoalba (assembly GCF_951394435.1). Lineage (NCBI taxonomy): Eukaryota > Metazoa > Chordata > Mammalia > Artiodactyla > Delphinidae > Stenella > Stenella coeruleoalba. The sequence goes on from NC_137159.1 coordinate 88,422,423, forward strand.
ACAGCTAAAATAGAGTTAATTTAGTTGAATTTACATTTTATTAGTCTCTGAAGTCAATGACATCACTTGACTCTTTTTAGGATTGCTTTAATCATTGTCTTTTGAATAATAGTGTTTGTAGGACAAATACTCAACAATTTTTTCATGATTTCATTGACTTTGCCTCCTTCCCTTCTTTAAAAGTGTTTTGGAACGTAAGATGGATACCTCACATATTAGTTCAGTTCTTTTTTTTAAGTGTCTTTCACATACATAGTGGCAATAAAAATATGGGTCTACAATCTGTCGTCTGCGATTCAGAAGTCCAAAACACACTGGAAAACTATTTTTTGTGTGTTTGTTTAGCTGCCATTTGGAGGCAAACCTGCCATGCTCCAAAGGTGACAGCCAGCCACACCTGCCCTGGGCAGGTGGAAACCTCCGTCATCTTCATCCTGTCTTCTCAGTGTGTCTGTCCTCATGTCTGCAAGGGTGGCTTTTGATTACCTGGGGCTCCCCAGACCTTCCAGGATGTCATGTGATTCACTGTGTACATGCCTTGTACCTTTTCTAAAATCTGAAGGAGGTCTGAACTTGACACATATGTAATTCAAAGGGTTTGGGGTAAGGGTTTACAGGCCTATATTTTGAAGAAAAATAGAATTTGAGTTTTTCTAGACAATGATCATGTTGGGTTAGTTAGTTTCAGTATAAAAGAGGAATTGTAAAAATTTGGTCAAGATCAAAATCATTTCTTGAGCTCTGATAAGATGTTGACTTTGCTTTTTCACTATTTCAGAAAGGGTTAAATAATTTTAGGAATTCAGAAATTCAAAAATAATATTTACTAGACAATATTTCCCTCTAGAATTAGGGCTTTGTCTTTAACTGACAATCTTACCTCCTTTCAAGTCAGATGATGGCAGGTACCAGAGGGACCTGCATTTCATTTGAGTCCCCAGGTGAAATCATCATTCCAGAAACAACTGAATGTTCCGAGTGGGGAAAGAAAAAGGAAACTTGGTAGTTGTTTCGGACCGCAGATGTAGGGCTAGCCTTGTGCAAAATTATGAAGGAGAAACCTCTGACTTTGATCCCCTCCCAGTGTTTCTCTCAGCAAACCCCAAAGCCCCATCTTGCTTCTGGAGTAATTTAATATTTCTTAGCTGGTGATTAATTCCTCCTAAGGTTTATTTTCCAATAATAATGTTAGCTTAGAGGAGACTCCATCTAGGGACAATTTACAGGGTAAAAGATGGTGCTTGGAGATTTAAAAATGAAGTCCTCAAGGAATGAACCAGTGACGATGGAATGACCAGAATCAGGTGGATGACATGGAGCGGGACTCATATCTGTAACCTCCTAATTATTCCATCAGGCAGCACAGTCTCCTCTGGTTTATCACGCCTGCTCTGTTTTCTGGAAACAGACTTGACTCATTTGTGCTGTTTTGGTTTTTTCCTCTCCACATGCCTAATATATATTATATATATATTTAAATATATATTATATATGTTTATTTATATAAAATATATTTATATTTATTTATATATTTAAACATAGATAGATAGATATAGATATAGATGTCTCTAGCTTTGCTTTAATGGGCTACTTAAAAAGATTAAATGAGCAGCAAGAGGTGGTTTCCAGCAGGTAAGTTGGCCCTGGAATCCAGATCAGATAGGAGCTCTTTCCCAAGGTTAATATATTATTCTGAAAATCCATCTTTCAGACTATCTTTGTGCTTCATCTAAGTTATATAATTAGAGGAAGAGAAGGTGTATAATAGTAGCCCAGGTGAATATTTGATTTCTGTCACTTTTCATATTCAGTTTCATTTGTCTTTCACATGCTAACAGTTTGCCATCTGTATAGTCATAGCTGTTGTCCAAGCCAGTGCCAGGGTTCACTGACAAACTGTAGCACCATCATCAATTCAGGGCATGGCAATGGTTTTAGGCAACAAAAGGGCACAGGGACATGCATGCAATACAGAGCTTTGGATTAACAGGCTTATAAATGATATTCTTAAACTAGTTTGGGAATTTAAAGGAGTTCCTTTCTATTTGTATAACTATTTACAAGTGGAATACCCAATAATTGGGAAAGGAAAAACAATATTTAATACCACTCTGTTTCAGTGATGACCTGTAGCAGCTATGAAAGAGCCCAAAACTTCTAAACTGCTTTTATCTACATTATGGATTCATATCATATGCATGTTTAACTTGCAGGCAGTCATACAATATCCATGATTTAACAGAAGAGAGAACGACAGAAAATAATTTAAATCATGTAAGCAACAAAGTCAGAGACTTGTGTTCTTGCCTGCAAAACCCAAATGAAGCCTTAGGAGTGGAGTCACATCAAAAGCAGGAGAAGAAATGTGAGCGACGTCTGACCCCAGCTGACAATCAGGGAAGAAACAGGGACCTCGGGTCCTAGCATGACAAGGGCGTGAATTCAGCCACCAGCCTGGAGGAGACTGGGAATGAACTCATCCCCAGAGCCTCCAGAAATGAATGCAGCCCTGTACACACCTTGACTTTGTTCTTATGAGACACACAGAATTAATAGGACATGTTTAAAAAGGAGACCTTTGGGGGGAAAGAGAGGTCTTTTTGCAGTATTCTGTATTAGGAATAATACTTAGGGATTTTGGTGGTTGCATGCATCTCAATGGGACTATTTCCTACAAATGGGCAAACAGTCTTGTGGCCATTTTTCATAAAGGTGCTAATTGTGAATATTTATTACACTCCAAAAATTGTAGTTGTAAAAGTTGCACTTTGAAATCTGATATTATCATCCTGGGTTCTTTTATTTCATTTTTAATTGTTTATCACTAGACTAGAAATATGCTAAAATGAAAGAGATGGAAAATTAGAGATTTACCCAGATGAGGAAGAAGGATGCCTATATTTGGGGAGAAAATGAAGATATTAACATAAACCTAACTTCAGCACCTTCAACATATATTACTTTAATTTGTTTAGTTTTATCAAAATTATACACTCACTTAGATTTAAAAAAATGAAGCAGTTCTACAAGGTGAGGAAAATGGTATTCATTAGTTATTCTATCCTCAGAAGTAGCCACTTACAATTTTATCTCTTTATTCTTATATTTTGCTATTATTCTATTTGCCTTTATATTTGTGAATTTTTTCCTATATTGCTGTTCTTTTTTTTTTTTTTTGGTTTGCTTATTTCTAGCTAAGATAGCATATATTGACTTTCCATTTTTGAAGATGAGGTTTAGATCTCTTATCCACACTCCAAATACACCAACACTTCCACACCCAAACTCCAAAACCATCATATCATAATTCTGAGAGAAAATATCCAGTGTTTACTTCATAATTGTTACAAAAATATATTCATGACTGAGGTTTATAGGTACAATGACTGTGTTCCCTTCTAGGACACTATTTGTGTTTTTTACCATATTAGTGTAATAATTATCTTCTTTGCTTATTTACATAGTTTGTTCCAATCTCTAATTCAGGTCCAAGCTCTCTACAGAGGATTCTCTCCAACAGGTAAGCCCTTCATTCCATCCCCCTCCTGCAACACCCTTACTGAGTCCAGGTCTTCCTAATCTATCATGGGCCAACTTCCCTCTAGGCTTGGGGCCCTGGGCTTATCCAGGGATCTGCATTCATTATTGTGTTGGAAAATCCCTTATCAACTTTCCTGAGTCAAGTCACTTGCCCTTTTCCTACTTTGGTCACTACTTAAATTTGGATGGAGCTCATCCTGCAGTAGCTTCATAAGAAAAAATGGGTAGAAGGAGGCGAATTATTGACACATATGTATCAGGGTTGCACTTGACTGCTTGTAACAGAAAACCTAACTCTCCTCTTGCAGCCAAAGAGCTTAGTTTTTGTTTTTGTTTTTCACGTGGGAAGAAGCATGAAGGAAGGAAGTTCAGGTCTGGTGTGTGGTCTGCTGTGTCATCAAGGTGTGCAGTCCAGTCTGTGATTCCATCGTGCAATCCTTGGCTCCACTTCCAACCTCACATCTGTGTTCTGGAAAGAAGGCACCAAACCTTCTCCTTACCTGTCTTTGTTTTTTTATTTGAAACGGGAAGGAAAAACCTCTTTGCAGCAGACTTCTGCATACATCTCGTTGGCACATTTATGTGACATAAACATTCTTAGGTGCCGTGGTTGTTTTCTGGGCACTTAACTGTTAATAGGAAGATGGGGATGGACAGTGTTATGTGAATAATGAGGTCTATCACACTTGGCATGTTTATAATTTTTTTCTATTCTTATCTCGTTAGTTTAACTGGATAAAATTCTAGGTTGGAAGGCACCTTTCCTCCGAATTTTGGAAGTCTTTTCTCGTGCGCTGCCACAGAAAAGCTTGTTGGACTTCTGGTTCCTGGGGATTCTGGAACGCCCCACAACCTTTCCAGTGTATTTTGAAGTTCATGGTTGTGTGTCTCGATGTGGCTCCTTTTGGCCATCAGTTGGGGTCCTCAGTGAGCCTTCTTAATCTGTGATCCTCAGTCCTTCAAGTGTGGGTATATATTAAATTTAGGTCTTAGATAATCTCCCACTTCTCTTTTATTTATTCTCTTTTCCTGGGTCTCCTATTGGCCAGGCACTGGACTTCATGTACGGATCTTGTAACAGTCTTATCCCTTTTGTCTTTTGTTTTCCATCTTTTTTTTTTTGTTCTACTTTCTAGCAAGTTTTACAAGATTGTCTTCCAATCCTTCTATTGGAATTTTTGCAGATGCTGTCAAATTTTAATATGCAAGAGATCTTTCTGGCTCTTTGAATCCCCTTCCTTTTCATATAAATTCTCATTCTTATTTTAGGTATGCATTATCTTCTCTTATTGTCTAGAAAATATCATTTTTTGAATTTTTCTTCTGTAACTTTTGTCCTACAAGTTTCTGAGTTTTTCTTTCCTTTTGTTTGGTTTTGTGTCTTTTTTTTTATATTGGAGGCTATTCACAGATGTCTGGAAATCCTTCCCCTCAGAAGCTGATTTGAAGCTTTGTGTAAATGCACAGGCTTGTCAACGCCTGGGTTGCACTGTGGGCTTGTCTGGCTGAACTATTTCATTAGGTTAGCCCCAGATGCACCATCAGTACGTCCTTCTCTTGAGATTCTCATTCTTCTTAGGAAAAAACCTACAAAATTCTACCTGTGGAGTTCAAGTCCATCTGTCTTGCTTCTAAGAAGGGAGTTTGGAGATTCACTTTCCGTGTGTGATCTCTTCCATGCTCCCTGTGCTGTCTCAGGTCTGTGCCTGCACCCCGAGACTTGGGACACAACCTCTTCTAGAAACAAACCCCCGGAGTTCTGACTTGCTGTGAGTGGGTCCATCACCCTTCCTCTTACAGCAAGGGACGAAATGAATCTACAAGAAACATGACTGTTTCTCATCTCAAACAAACTTTCAAAAGACACTTCTGACCTCAGCCCACCCCCACCCCACCTTGCAAGGGCGTGTGATCCCCAATTCCTCTGCATTTCTGGGATTCTGTGCCCCACATCTGCCTGCCTCTGGGCTTCCTGTAGAGGGTCATGGACAGTGGGTGCAGGAACAGCTGCCCTTCATCCACATGCTTTCCTGCTTCCAAAACTTTGTCGTTTCTCCTTCTGTTTCATTGGTCTTGTTTCCTTGGGGTTAAGCCTTCACGTGATCCCTTGACTATCAGTTCTGTGGGCTTTGAGAGGAACCAGTAATCCTCCTTGTTTAATAGGGCCCGACGTCATTACAATGTCAGAACACACTACCCTCATTCCCCTCCACCCCTGCCCTCGGCACAAGAAGCAAACCCTCAGCATTTGCCAAAGTAAGAACTGCTTCTTCCAACTTCAGAGTACAGCAGCCGTCCCCAACATTTTTGGCATCAGGGACTGGTTTCGTGGAAGACAAATTTTCCATGGACTGGATGGGGGTGGGGGATGGTTCAGGTGGTAATGAGAGAAACGGGGAGTGACGGGGAGTGATGGGGAGCGATGGGGAGCAGCAGATGAAGCTTTGCTCTCTCGCCTGCTGCTCACCTCCTGCTGTGCGGCCCACTTCCTAAGGGGCTGGGGACCGGGACCCAGTTAGGACCCCTGGCGTAATTCCAGGAAGCCTCTGTGTGAGGTTAGAGAACAGCATTCTTATGATGGGTCCCCCAAATCAGGAAGCATTTCCTGCCCACTATATCAAGAAATGGGGTAGAACATTTAATGTATGACTGACCTGAAATGTCATCATCTGTGAGAGTCTGACTAATGCCATTTTGTCCTCAAGAAATGAGCATCTCCTAAGCTGTTTATTTACGTCTGTAGACCTTGGTCCACCCTCAGCCCTGGGACCCGCTACCCTCTATCTCCCAGATCACACTCTGTGCCAACTCCTGTGGTTCTAGATGTTCCTGGTTTCACACATCAGCTCTTACTATTCCAGGAGGTATTTTCCACGTAACAATGATCTGGAAACTCCTCAGAGTTTCAGATGGTTTAGCGGATTCTACCTGAGTAATGAAGGCCATCTGAAGATTCACGCAAAAGACACCTGTAGTCTTAACGTCTGCTGTAACACAAACAGTAGATCAATCTTAACAGGCTGATCAAATATTCATTCATGTCTATAAGTTCTGAAGAAATGATCTTAAGGAGTACTAAAGAGTGATAAACTCATTTAAATAGAAAATTAAGTAGAGCCTCTGATAGTAAAGAACTCATTATTATTTACTCCAAAGCTCACACGATGGTGATAGTAGATTATCTAATTGCAGCTAAGCTGTCTACCAACTTCACTTATTTAGAACTTATCTGAGGACAGATGTGCAAACATCAAAGTTCTCTAAATGGCCTCCTGAGATGGTACAACTTTTTATCTTGAAGCTTTTAATCATGAGTGCCTTTCAACTCTTGGAGTTGGAGTCAACTCTCTTTTATTTTGCGCACAATTCAAACAAAAATGTTCATCTTATTCTAAAGCTGCACAAGTGGGAAGAGAAAAAGTGAGCTGCTATGGGTAAGTATTCTAATAAGAGAAAACTAAATGGCTAAAAAGACAGAAGGCAGAAGATATATTCTAAAATGAAACAGAAGAAGACTAGAGTGGGCCAAGTGGTTCTGAGTTAGGCTTGGAGACATCAGTATGAGCTCATGTTTAGCTTTTAGAGACAGATGGACAGACAGAGATGTAATTGTAGATATGTATGTTTCTTCAGTTAAGATGCATATGTTTATTTCCTACATTGTCAGCTGAGAGGGCCAAGAAGCAGTGACGCCCAGTAGCAATGAGCTCACCCAAGAGGCAGATCTTGGTTTCTAATAGTGTTCACCAAAAAAGGAACCAGGCTCCCTAGGGAAGTGACTGATTTCAGGAGTAGGACAGGGAATATATAAGATGAGCTTAGAACATGTCATGGTTCCAGAATGAAAGAAGGTGCTCAAAGAACACAATTATGGGGACTCAACAAAAGGACAAAGGGATCAGCCTGAAAAAGCTCCCAATGGCCAAAGGTAAAAAAATTTAAGCAACAAAACAAATAACATAATATTGGATTAAAATCCCAGATATAAAACAGTGATGAGTTACACTTATATAAATAAGGGATTGAAGAAATAAATGAATGGAGAAGAAACAAATCTCCCATGCAAAAGAATTTCAGATAGATTATGTAGATGGTCCAGCCTCAAGGAGGTGGAGCACTACCCCTGCCCCTTAAGTGTGGGCTGAGCATGGTCATTTCCTTCCAAAGAAGATGGAAGGAAAGGGGGTGGATGTACCTTACAGTGGAGAGAGAACTTGATAAACATGACCTCAACCAGGTGGTCAAGGTCAACACCAACAGTCACAGATCATGTTGATAGCATGGACTCTTGATATGGCTGATGAGGATGGAACTTTACCTCTGTGGTCTTCCTCCCAGAAACACATTAATGCAGTCTGACCATGAGAGAAACATCAGGCTAATTCAAACTGAGGGACATTCTACAAAATATCTGATCGGTTCTTCTCAAAATTATCAAGGTCATCACAAACAAGGAAAGTCTGAGAAACTGTCACAGCAAGAGAAGTCTAAGGAGACACAACAACTATTTTGGCTATTCAGGATCTTCCATGTTTCCATACAAATTTTAAAATTATTTGTTCTAATTCTGTGAAAAAATGCCATTGGTATTTTGACAGGGATTCCTTATCAATGAATTTGGTAATATTGCAGGATACAAAATTAATATACAGAAATCTGTTGCATTTCTACACACTAACAATGAAGTAGCAGAAAAAGAAATTAAGAAAACAATCCCATTTACCATTGCATTAAAGAGAATAAAATACCTAGGAATAAACCTACCCAAGGAGGCAAAAGACCTGTACTCCAAAAGCTATAAGACACTGATGAAAGAAACTGAATATGACACAAACAAATGGAGAGATATACCGTGCTTTTGGATTGGAAGAATCAATATTGTTAAGATGACCATACTACCTGACTATCAAAATATTGATGCAATACTATTAACTCAGCTGCAGACCTTATTCAAATTTTGCCCATTTTTCTCAGTGTTTAATATCCTAATAACCAACCCACATTATCTACAGCTCCTGTGTCTCCCAGGTCTCCTCCGATCTGTGTCAATTCTTGTTCTTTCCTTGTCCTCCATGATCTTGAGGAAAATGAAAGTTGTGCCTAAAGACATGTGATTACTTATCACGCAGTGAAGCAGAACATTTATCTTAGGTCAAAAAAGTGTTCTTATAAATCAGTTTTTCTCGCTTGAATCTGTTTCCTTGTGCAAGCACAAAAACTACAGCAGTCACCACTCTTGTGCTTGTCCGAAAAGCTGCAGGTAAACCTCACAAACGTCTGGAGACCAGTTTTGTTCCACTGCCATCGGATGCTTCAAAGAAAGAGCTCTATTCAATCATGGAATCCACCAACTCTTTTGTGTCAGAAGGTGAAAGATCTGACATTATCATGGAGACCCTAGTCAGTTTGGTTAAGAAGTTTAACACTCAAGCTAAAATTGTTTATTTTTGCAATGAAATTAAGAAGACACATTTGATAGAGCCTGGCATCATGGAAACACTGTACTAAATTAAGAAACCTATGAGACAGAAATGCATTTGGAGTTGGTTGTGGTAGATACAAATGTAATTTATATTTCTGTCTAAACACACTGCAATATTCCACAGTAGAGACAGAAAAAATTCTCAAACACACACACACACACACACACACACACACACACCCCGAATAAGTGAACTGCAAAATTTTTGTGATGATGATGATATTGAATACAAAAAGAAAATGTAACCATACACAAAAAATAGATTTAATTCTTTAAAGAATTACTTTAGAAATAAGCATAGGTCATTTTCTGGAATGAAAAATTTGATAGAGCTCTGATTTTTAATTGGATGAATGTATGCTCAGTGAAATATTCAAAAACATTGTGAACACTGAAATGTTATTCAGTCAATCTTGTCTTAGAGAAATATTTATCAACGCAATAAAAGCTATGTGGAACTGGTTTTGGATGAAGTGATCAGTCAGTGAACTTATTTACATTTTACAATTTCTCACTGTTTCTGTCGGTGGTCACGTGACTGACATCACACAACTCAAAGGCTATTTGTGAGGAGGAAGTAAGATAATGAATATATATGTAAAGCCCCCACCCTAATGTGCAGCACTTAACACTGTTCTGTAAATCGTTGCTATTATTATTTTTCCATATCCTATCTAAATATCTGGCCCATTAGAGGGGTTCAATAAATCGATATTGTCAATTAAGTTTGGTAGAAGCACCCGACTGGGAAAGAACTTTACCAAATTGCTTTTATACCCACCTACAGATTTATACAAGTCAGGAAGTACTTTCTTCTTTTCGGCATGGCCTAGATTCCATCTTCTGTCCCTTTTTACGGTAGCGGTCACATGGTGGCATTCTCATTTGCGGTACTGGAGCTGCTTCCTGTGCAAGACTCCGGGTGAAATCAAACAATGATCCTTGCAGACATGGGGATGGTCATGGGAATACATGGGGCCAGGGGAAACTTTCTTGAATATGTAATCTTCTTTAGCATTATTATTATCATTGAAACTTACAAATACAAGCATTTAATGAGCAACAGCCTGGAAAATAAAATGGGGTAGAAGTTATGAAAGTAGACAGGTGGTTTCAGAATTGTCTTTCTAAGTTGCTTAGGTGCAGAGAGATGGAACATTTTTGCCTAGGATATCTGACCCCAGATCATCATGATTGTGACCTGCTGCTGAAAAGTGGTTCCTGACAACTGTCTCCCTGACAGTGCCCATCCCCAAGTACCCAGCTACGTGGACAAGCACTTCACTCTACTTGCCAACTGCAGACAGAAACACTGCCTGTGACAGCATCCCAAGACCACGGGGAGAGGTATTCTGTCCTGTCACCAGGGGCCACCTTCCACAGAAGAGACAAGGACAGAGATGGGAATGTGGGCATCCACTGAGTAGCAGAAATCAAATTGTATGTAAGAAGGAAAGGAAACATACCTGTTGTATTTTCTTTTCTATTATTCTTTACAGAAAGTGTTGGATGCCTAGGGGATAGGCTTTCTTTGAAGGAACTGGCTGGTAGAAAGAACACCGTGTAGTTGAAACAGAATACATAAAAATCAGATGGGAGACCCAGTGTAAACCATCTGGTAGGAAGGGACCTAAAGAAGTGTAACAACTGCCAAGAAAAGCTGACAATGAGCCTGAAAGGAGACCTCAGGAGAGGGTAACGAACGTGGCAAGACACTGAGGCAGGCGGGGCAGGAAGGCCTCAAAGTCACAGGAGGAATAACCAGCCTCAGAAGGCACAAAAGGTAATTTATTACCAGTGAGAATATTGTGACAAAAAGAAAAATTCATTTTGCTGTGGTCAGAAAATAGATGAGGAAGAGAGAAAAGAGATCCAGGCACCAGAAGAACACACTGTAGTTAGTAATCAAGCAAAGCTGCACTGCTGCTGATGCCAGGAAGCCTTGAGCTCAAAGTCTGAGAAACAGGGAAGTGATTAACACAGGATTGGAAAATCATTATGTGTGAAATCTCCCATGTCAGGCAGGAGGCTACATCAACATGAATGAAGGTCTCCATGATTTTTAAGACTTTGGTGCAGTAACTGTGAACATAACACCCAAGAAAAAGTTTTAACATTCATATTTACTAATTTCAAAATTTATTTTAAAAGTTACACAAGATAAAAAACCCCAAGAATACGGTTCAGAAATTTGCTGAACATGGTGGAAATTATTGAGAAAATGAAAAAACCGGAGAACAAAGTTTCTCCTCATTGCTGTACATCATAAGGTTTAAGAGTTAGGGCAAAAGAAGTACTAACTACATCTGGAACAGAGTCAAATTATACTTTAGCTACAAAATATAAGGCCTAAATCTCAATAGGAATTACTAAAAAGAAGACAAATCTACTCAGAAAAAAAAGATATCCTGTGGTCATAGGTGGATTCCACCGCTGGTCCCATTCTTCTTCAGTGAAATTGATCAAATCTACTGAAGACAATAATGGAAAACATGATGTGGTATACGTATGGTGATACAAACAATATGGAAGAAACATGAAACTACAAGAGGATCTTTGTATTTAAATATATTTTATTATTTTGGAGTGGAACACAAAATGTGTTCGAAAGTTAAACTTGGGCATAGAATCATAACACTTTATTTTTATTTTTTTTATTTATTTTTTTATTTATTTATTTTTTTTAACATCTTTATTGGGGTATAATTGCTTTACAATGGTGTGTTAGTTTCTGCTTTATAACAAAGTGAATCAGTCATACATAAACATATGTTCCCATATGTCTTCCCTGTTGCGTCTCCCTCCCTCCCACCCTCCCCACCCTCCCTCCCACCCTCCCCACATAACACTTTATTCCTAAGTCTTTTTTGTTAATCTGTTTTTGACATATTATAAGCAGTTACTTATTCATCTTTTCCCTAGTTGGTCAAATACCCCCCCCAAAGTAATAATTTACTGTAGATCAACACCAGCAAAATAACCATATTATTCAAGACTAATAGTAGACTGATTAAGATAAGGGATTTCTTCTCTTTATTTTCTTTATATTATTTTTTGGTGCTCTAAATTGCCTGGGTTTTATTTTTATAAAATGTTTGTGTCTCCTTTTTAAAAAGTGGACACTCTGGAGTTAATTATTTAAAAGTATCCCAGTGGAGAGTAGAGGACCTATAGTGTCACTTCTGTGTTCAAAGGAGTAATGTATTTTTCCTAAATCTCCTTTAAAATCTCGTAATCTTGAGAAAACATCCCTTCTTGTTTCTGAGCTGTTGAGTGTCTAAAGAGTGTCTCTATGTATCTTCACACAGTTTTAAAGTATCATATATGTTTGTACAGGTCTGAAGCCAGACTATCGAATCTTCTAGTCAGTGCTTACCATACTTCCTCAAATATATTTTATCTTCTAAGGATAATGAGACAATGATTAGAATGAACATTTCCCCCAATTCAGTACATCTTTGAGCATTTATTTTGTGTAATATATGATCCTTGGGTTTATAAAGGACTCAAATATGAAGTATTCCCACTCTGGAGAAAATCAGGCACCTGTGAAATCATTCTAGTACAGAGTTGTCTATGGAAAGGGTTAAAATAGAGAAATGACCCAAAAAGGTGACAAGATGGGGAGAGGGTCAGGAAGACCTTCACAAAATTTGTCCAGGGCATTGAAGGGTGGGTAAATCCTCTGTTTATAGAAAGTTCACTTTCCTCTTTGTTTTCTTCAAAGATTGAGAACCCAGAGGTGAAAAAAGGTGAATCAATTAAGATGAATTGGAATTAAAATTAGGATTCTAAAATCTACTCTTTAAAAAAAAAGATACTTCAGATTCCTTTCCTTTTGAGTGTGAATTTGCATCAGGATATTATGCAGCATGAATTGGTCACTTGTAAGGTAAGTACTAGTTATCAGTGCCAGGGACTGTTCTTGCTCTGAAAATTATTTTTTCTCCCATCATTTCTTTCTTTCTAAAACTGTTTTGGTTTCCCTATGTACTTAGATTTTGCTTGCCAAATGTACTCATTTGTTCATTTATTCAATCCACAGAAATTCATCATGCACCTAGTTATTGCCATGCATGGACCTAAGCAGTAGAGGCCCATCAGTGGACACCTCATTGGTTCTAGATGCTGAGAACCTTGTCCACTTGAGAGGACAGCAGGAAGACGAATGTCCATAAGGAGAGCCAGCTTTTAGTCAAGGCAAAGAGTAGGGGGAAAGTTCAAAGAAAACATGATGAATTTGGGTATTGGTTTGTCTGGAGGAAAGGAGAGTAGGAGTGTATTCATGGACATGGTGTAAAAGTAGAGATGGGTGATGCCTGTCAGATTTACTTGGTGGGAATTTGTACATGAAAATGGAGTAATATTTTTAAGGTGCTTGAGGAAATATGAATGAAAATTTTTTATATTCAGCAAAAGAATCCTGAAAAACTTAGGGCATGTGCTCTCTTGAGTCTTCCTTGAGTGTATATGTGAAGATGAGCATCAGTAAACCAAAATGACTAGACACCTCTGAATAGAGAGACTGCGATGGCCAGTGAGCACATAGTTCCTTGTGAGAATAACACTGAACAGAGGGGTAAGAGGGAGAGTCTAGCCTTTGACAGATGTATCCTTTGGCAGTATAATTATAGTTCTACTATGAAAATGGAGAGAGAATGAGACAACCTACTGTAAAAACAATTTTTAAACTTTTCAGTAATTTTATCGGTAGCAGTAATATGTAGTATTGTTATTTTGAGACTAATATGTTTTCTGGAATAAAGCAAAAAGTAAGTAATTATGTGATATGCTAATTCAATCATCTGCTCAGTCCTTGATAGATTTCTGATGTAGAAGAAAGCTAGAGATGTGATAGGTAAGAGACAAAATAAAAAGCCTATAGTCCTGGATTCGAGTTGTTAAGTATCAGAACAAGCTTATATGTTGGTTGATCCCCTAGCTAGGCCCTGAAAATGCCTAAAAACAATACCAGTCTGATAGCAAAGACCATTCCTAGCACCCAGGTGCTGTTATGGAAATATTATCTCCCAGTAAAAGAAACCAGAGTTTCTAAGAAAAATGGAGCGGGAAAGGTACAAAATGAATCTGGAAAACATCTCAACATATCAGACAGAAAGAAAGGTATCAAAGACTACGAGAGTCACATCAAAATGATTCAAGATTCAACTTGAAGAGGCTCCCATTGGCCAAAGATGAACTGTCTGAACTTCAATAAATATAGTGATAATAGTGTCTAGAAACCTATTGAATATGTTTAAGTCTGCTTATTAACAAGAAATTTTAGAAAACCTAATTGGTCTCCTTTGGAGGATGATAGGGAACAAATTAATTACTTTGACAACAGTAAATAAAATAATATCAAACCCTATTCTGCCTCTCCAATATGAAGTCTGTTGAGAGACCAAACAGTAGATGAGTGTGAGCTTCTTCTTACGAAAATATTCTAATATAGCAAGAATAAATTATAGAATTAGAATACCGTCATTTTGCAGACTTCACTGAATCCCTGTATCTAGTCATTGAGCATCATCGTCTGGTAACATCACAAAAACATAACCAGACATGATGTACTTCATGGTGGAAACACACAACCCCACCGGACCTGCCACAGGCAAGTACCTGATCGTCCCAAGCCCTGCCATCCAGAGGCAGTTTGCAGGATGCAAGGGGCAGAGGGGCAGGGTGAGCCGCACCGTGCGTGAGGTTAGGAAAGCTATGGGGGCTCCACAAGATAGTGGTCGACATGGGGGAGGACAGAGGTGACGGCATTGGGACAGAGCGCACAGAGAGGCTTCTGTGGCTGCAGGACACTAGCAAAGTCTTGCGTTTTGACCTGGCTGGGGGTCCACATGGGGTTTTCCTTGTGCTAACTCATTAAGTTCCACATCTGTTTTGTGTCGTGTTCCTGTATGTGTCTTATTTTAAAATTTTAAAAGGTTAAAAGACAAAATAACGAAAAAGACCTGTGTATTAATATTGTTACATTCGGAGGGGATGCAGATTGAACCAAAATTAATATTAGGCTATGCTGGAAAAGGTTATCCACATTTTAAATTATGAACAATTTCAGATGTGTAGAAAAATAAAGGAATACTCTATGACACCAAGTGCACACCAGTCAAGGTTGCCTAATGGGATCATGTTGTCACTTGGTTTCAAGTTTTAAAATAAAAAGAGTATTAGATATAAGTTAGGTTCTTTTTGCTTCTCTCCAAACTCTCATTCCCTTTCTTCCTTCCATTCCTTCCCAGAGGAATTCACTATCGTTATTTACAGTAACCATAACAATGACGATAATATCCTCCAGCATTGATGAAACATGTACTACATGCCAATAAGTTGTGTCAAAAAGTTTTTACGGGCTTCCCTGGTGGCGCAGTGGTTGAGAGTCCGCCTGCCGATGCAGGCGACACCGGTTCGTGCCCCGGTCTGGGAGGATCCCACATGCCGCCGAGTGAAAAAAGTTTTTACACTTTATCTGAATAAATTCTTTGAATCCTCAGAACAACCTTTTGAAGAAGTTGCTACTATTTCCCTCATTTTGCAGGTGAGTCCTGGAGTGATCCAGGGTCTCAGAGCCAAGAAGCAAGGAAGCCAATACTCAGTCTTGAGCAGCATATAACTATGTTTATAGATATATAAGTAAATTGCATGTAGTAATATACAAATATATAATTTCTTCTTTTCTCCTTTTGTCCTAGCACATAAATTAGTTAGAACCACTAGCATAAAGTCAAATGCCAAGATATAAAGTCCAGGCCAAAAAGAGACACATTTTAAAGACTGTCTTGCCTCCTTTGTGATACTTGGATTGCATGTAAATAGCCAAGTTGTCTAATGTTCTGGCTAGCCATCCCAGTTACTGAAAAGTTCTTAGTTGAGGTAACACTCAGTTTCTTGGGGCCTCTGTCTCCTCAACTGTAAAGGTAAATGAGGCTATAATATTCTAGGGGTCTTTTAGTTTAAAAGTTCTATGATTCTTCAATCTCCAATTTTCGCAAATATTGTTGAGTGAATAAGTGATGATTCAGTTCTCTTAATTTTTGGTAACTAATGACTAAAAGTTAGAGGATAGCATAGGGATCCTCAAAATATAAAGATAGATGTCTTAAATTTTTTTTTAAAGTTGCTGAATAAAAGTCGGATGAATTAATTTTCATATTTTATGATTAGTTTAGGAGATAACAGAATACACTGCTTAAAATTTTCTGGGCATGGATAACATAAAGCTGATTGCATTAAAGCTGCTTGGCAGAATTTTACCTCATGTTTTTTTACTCTTACTGTTTATCTGTATTTTCTAATTAATGACAATAAACACATAACTTGAAACATAAAATAGAAGGTAAATCTACGATGCCTTAAGGACGCGCACCACACTTTATGTATGTGTGTATCTTTTTCTCTGTCCACATCGCCTGGCCTCTGAAACCAGACCAGCAGCTCTGCTTTCCTTCCCCGGAGCCTCCATGGGCTCATGGTCGCTCCATGCTCGGCACCGCACCCGCCCCCTTTCCATGTCTGCCGCCCTTTCTACCCCCTACCCCAGCTGGCTGGCCCCGGCCCGCACGCAGCCCTTCCTATGATGCAGTACTGTGGAGGACGAGTGGCGGGGGGCTCAGCCCCGCAGAGCACCTACTAAGCATCCCCTTGGAATGCAGGCAGATCTCCTGGCACAAAAGACTGTCTGTGATGGTCCCTGCTGAGGGCCATGCTGCCAGCTGCCCCCGATCCTCTCTCAACGCTGAGGCCTGCACACTTTTCCACTCATCTTTATTTTTGTCTGAACACCGGCTTTGCCTGACTCTTTTTGGACGCTACTGCATTTGCTTCAGCTGCTCTGGTTTCCTCCACAACCCAGGGGCCAGGGGAACGCCCCTGCTCAGCAAGTGTCCTGGGTGAACCTCTGGGGCTCCCCGTGGTAGGATCTTTGATGGCGTACACGTGTCTGAATGGCCTTGGTCAACACGTGTGACCTTGTCTTTGAGATTCCTCTTTCGGAGCCAGTTTAGAGGCACCCATTTGAGACTCCACCTGGCTACCTTCTGACCACGTCTTTGTCTCAAAAGGGTATTAATAAGTGTAGCATTTATTTTATTTACTAGGATTGCTCTTCCTAGAAATTCATTTTCCAAGAATGAAGATTTGCTGCATTGAAGAAATTATATAAGATGTGCCAGTGCCCTGAAGGCACCCCAAGCGTATTTGAACAATTAAGACCAGTCCTAAGCAACATACAGCTCCGGGGTCAGGGTTCTGAGTAAAGCTTTTGGAACCATTAAGTCTGGGTAGCTAAATCACTCACAGTACTTTATAAATATGTTTCCTGACTTTAAGTTAAATGAAATAATGCATAGAGAGTATTTCTGAAGTCTCTGGTATATTAGTTCCCTCTCTCACCTGGTGTATTGGACCCAGTTAAAGAAACACAGCAAATCGCATGCTATGTTTTTCAAACTTTGCTTGAAATCCTTGATGCAGACGATTTATTCATTTGAGTTCACGTCCCAATTTGAGCTCTATAGGCCCACAAATAAATAAATGTTTAATTTCCTGCTAACCAAATATCCTTAGATGTCTTTAAAACAGTATGCTGTCTCCAGTGAGCGACTGTGCCGTGTTAAAAGCTCGTTAGTTTCACATTGTGAAACCCCCCCTCCATCTCCCTCCCTCTCCTTCCTTCTCCCCTCCCCCTCCCCCTCCCCCATCATAGATTATGAGCCAGTTCCCACCTCTCTAGGCTTCAGTTTCCTAAACTATAACACTAATAATCTCTAATGTGGCCTTTTTACTTCTAATTTTCTATAATTCTAATATCTGTTTATGCTTTTATTTCTATTTAGAAAGTAATTGCATTTGGGAAATGAGTTATAATCATGTGTTAAAAGTCAGCTATTTAAAATAGACAGCTCTCTTAAATAAATTTAGATAGTGGGCATCCAATAATTTCCATTTCTCATGACTTCCATGAAACAGAGTGGTATCCAGCCCCAGTCTTTGAAATTCTTTTCTGGGGAGGGTGAGAGCAGGTTCAAGGACAAACAGCTCTGCTCCTGGATGCTACATTCAGAGAGAGTGAAGAAGCAGGCTGAGCCGTCCTGTAAAACTCACCATCAACCCAACTGCAATCAATCAGTGTACGGAGAGGGCTTGGAAACTTACCTCGTTAAAAGGTATAGAAGAAAACATAATATACGTTGCCGTCCACACTGGACTTGTGGGAAGGTTAGTGAGTGGATGGCAGAGGGAGCCCAACAAAATTCAAGCCTTGAAACGTGGGGATGGACAGGCCACTGCAGGGACCAAGAGGAGAAAGCAAGGAGGGCCAGAGTTGAGATGGGATGGACTGATTTTCCCAAAGTCTGAAGCTGCTGAGTATCCCATGCCTGTCTTCCTATTACACACAACTAAAGGCCCCAAATAGAGCAAGAGTTACAGGGCTATAGGGTAACGACTACACCCACATTGAAACAGAGAAGAAAGGTGACCAGAGAGGTTTCACGGGGCCTGGACAGTGGGAGGGAGAGCCTGTCCCAGCGTTGAGCAAACATTCGTCCATTGTTAGTCCATAACTATTTATTATTATTGATACCTATATATGTGAAAATGTGCTGGGTGTTTGGTCATCAGTATTACCTTATATTCCTCTGTGTAGGCATTCCTCTGGTTTCTCTGGACCAGGGGGTTTCCAGCAGACCTATGCCAATCCAAAGCCAGGAGAGAAGATTCATGGATTCTATCTGAGATCCTATTAGCACTCACTGGCCAAATGTGGCAACTGAGCACTTAAACACGAGCTGGCTCCACGCGTGATGCACGGGGACTGCAGAGCACACAGTCATGGTGACGGATGTTAGCTAGACTTACTGTGGTGATCACTTTACAATATATGCAAGTATTGAATAATTATATTATACCTGAAATTAACATAAAGTCTTATGCCAATTATATCTCAATAAAAAATAGAATTACACACAAAATTATGTAAAACATCTTTTAAATATATTTTATGTTGAGTACATTTTGCTCTAGATATATTGGATTAAATAAAATACATTATGAAAGTTAATAAAATATACTATGAAAGTTAATTTTCTGTTTTCTTTTTATCTGTAGCTACTACAAAGTTTTTGACTATATTTGAAGCTTGCATTGTATTTCTATTGGGAAGCACTGATCTAATCCAATGTTTCTGAACATTTGCATACAAATCATCTGGGAATTTTCTTCAAGTGCAGATTCTGATTCAGGAGGTCTGGGTGAGGCTCCCAGGAGACGCGGTGTGGCTGGCCCTGATGCTGCATGCACGTCTTCCGTATCTACTTTAAGAATAGAATGAGATCGAAGACAAAAGCATTTTTACTCTGTAACTGGGAAGCAGAACTCCTGCTGTGGAGTGTATTGAAAGATAAAGCAAGAATTGTCCCTTATTACAAATTAAGAAGACCACACATCAAAGATGTGTCCTCAAGATGTTTCTCCTTGCAAAGTCTCTTCCGTCTTGATATTGTAAATAGGGCTCGTAACTGACAGAGCCGAGAAGAGTTGGATTTTATGAGCCTACTTACTTGCTTCATTCCTGATATGATGTAGATTCTGGACCAATGAATGTCCTGTCCTGAGCCTAAGGGATTTGGCATATGCAGTTGGAGAGAAACAATGTTTAGAGCTTGAATGCCATGGGATATTGAGTGGAGAAGAGCCACCCCATGTGGAAGGCTGAGTGGTGTCTTAATAAGTAAAAAAAAGAGGGCACTAGCCCAGGATTTGTGGGTGATGGTATTAGTGCAACAGATGGTGCTTAGAGCCCTGCTGTCAGGTAAACCCTGGGGAGACTCTGCTCTGTAGCTTGGCTCCCATCTTGTGGGAGGAGTAGCATCTTTGTGTGGGTGCTGTTGTGTCTTCGTGATTTTGTGCTGTCAGAATGCTTTGGTTTGAGAAAAAGAAACCAATTGGGTCCTTTAAGCAGAAAAGGCAGCTTATTAACAAGATATTGGGAGCTCACAGAGTGCCTGGGAGCAGAGGACAAGGAGAGAGGGCTGTGCAGCATTTAACAGTGCTCGTGCCACACAGCTGAGCAAGTTCCCTCAGGACATCTTAACTGGTTCCTCGGGCGTCAGACCTGCTGCAGTCACCCAGGCCCCCACCTGCTGCCATCATTGTCCCACCCATGTGGCAGAGCTCACAGGGAGGGACATTCCTCAAGGAGGGATGGAAACGGAACAGATGCCCACTATTGCTAGCCTTTGCTGCCCAACGAGGGTACACGTCTCTGAAAAGAACCTGTATAGCCTCTTGGTCCCTCCTGAGAAAGGAGCAACCCCAATTTTTTGTGCCAGCTGCAAGCCCAGGGTCTCTAGGCTGTGTCCTTCCTCCTCTGTTCTGCCGTAAGTCCATGTCAATCCTCTGAATGCCATAGGCACCAATACCATAAAACCGCGGGTGACAGAGAGCAGAAGAGACAACCAACAAAACCCCGTAAAACACATGTGACGAAGCAAGGGAGAGAAGCGCAGTGGAATGTTACCCTCCTTTTGCTGGCCAGGTCTCCACAGACATTCACTCTATGCCCCTGCCTGCCCTGTCCTGCACCCTTTGCTTTCAGCCCCATCCCTGCCAGACAGTGGCTCACCTCCCTGGATGCCCCAAATGTCCCTACTGAGAGATCCGAGCCCCAGTGTCAGTCTGCATGGGGGGGGGCCTCTTGTCCCCTGTAGCTGTTACCTATGAACCTGGCATTACCGAAAGGTGCTCAGGAACCCCCTCATTCCTTTTAACTTCCCCTCCCCTCCTTCCTGCACAGTAGTCTCCCTATGCTCCCTAGCAACCGGGATCAGGCTCCTCAACCAGCACCATACACCCTCCTTGGCCTGGCCCCCCAGTAACATGAAGACCCAAAAAGAGAAAGCACAGAGCACAGAGCAAAACATCTTGTCCTCTGCTTGTAGACAAAACCTAGACATGCCCAGACAATCAGACCCCAGTAACTCCTATGGTGCAGGTCCCTGTGGTTTTTATTGAATTTGCCTCCTGGCCTCTGGTGAGACTATAATTTACCAAGAAATTTAGATGGAACCCTAGCCCCTACCCTTGGGTCCTTTTAGCATGCTGTCATTGCTATAGTGGGCCAGCCTCATGTCCTGTGGGTGGGAAGATGATTCTGTTTCCTGCAAAGATGTAGAATTAATTTAACCTGAGACAGGACCATGGCGACATACTGTTGTCCCCAATACACGAAGGGAAACCACCTGGCCCCATGTCTTGTGGGGATAAAACTGTGTTGATTTCCTTGAATAAAGTGCATTTGGAATGACACCCTGGCTTAGGGTTCCAGTAAGTCACAGCCATCCTCCGGGCGCCTGCCTTCCGTACCTGCCAAGTCAATGAATAAAAGGGGACAGGAGGAGAACCCCCATGGCTCCATCCTTCCAGACTTGGTTGATGACTCTACATGTGTGACTTCTCCAGCAAGGCCACAGTGCTTTTGATTTCCTGTGCTGACAGCTCGTTTGTTAGGGATCTAAGGTGGAGATTCTGACGATCGTTGATTGTCTTTTTCATGTCCTCCCCTAGGAATTTGGGGGAAAAGGTAGGGAGAGTTTAAGGTCCCCCTGAGCTAATGTGTCATGGGTCCCTCTCCCCACAAGTCGCCACTTTACCCAGTGGACCACGTGATATTCTGTGTTCCCAGGAATTTAGGCAAGCCAGGGTCCAGTGACACCCATGAGGTCTGGGTGTTTCCCTTTTCCTGAATATCATTACCCTGAGAAACAGCTACAGGGCCGTCTGAGAAAGATCATTTATTTTCATGATGTTACTGCAAGGTCTTTCCTCAAAGGTACCCTTCAGTTTAGATGCCCTGGGTTTGGGAATCTACTCATTTCTAGGACTGGATGAGAACATGGAATCTTTATGGTGGGGCTCATATCAGACATCTCGTCCCAGATACCAAAAGTCTTCCGTTCTACAAATCAAACAGAGCCTTCTTTGTCAGTTCAGCACATCATGACATGTGGCCATGGGTGATTGCTTTGCCTGCAGGTACCATGAGAAACAAATTCCTAACTGGCCAGATTTTCTCTCCCAAGTGAAATAAGTAACCTTAACTTCCCCTATTTTGATGTGTCTGCTGTACCCTAAGTATCAATACATGTATCACTCTGTGTATGTAGTTACAAGCCAATAAGCTGGCTACCTTAAGTAGAAAAGATAGAACTACTAGGATGTCTGCAATATCAGACTTCAAGGTTAGCTCATTAAGAACAATCCCTAAAAGTATGCAATAGAGTTGGTCCAGGTAGGACAGTGCTGCTACCACCACAAGCATGAGACATACTGTTCTTTCTCCAGGAAATTAATTGTGTTACCACTGCCACCGTCACCACAGAATAAGCTCTGAGGGCCATGCTCCCTCGTAACCACCTTGCAATGCAAAGTCTAGGAAGGGCATGTCATAACGGTGAATCATAGGTCGTGTGCCCACAACTTAGCTGAAAGGGAAGTCGGGAAAATAAATATCTAGTAATTTTAGTATCTATAGTGAGAGACAGTCCCTACTTACTAAGGAGACTCAGAGATTGGGGTGGGTCTAGGTATAGGAAGGAGGTTCACATGCTGGAAACTCAAAGAGAATGAAAAAGCGCACTACACTGTGAAGAGCAGACGTGGTGTCCTTCTCCTCTGGTCAATTTCTAGTATCTTCTCTGCATTCAGGTTTTTTCTAGATTCTCTTTCTCTGAATGATTTTCAGTACTAAATCTATTCTAGATATGCATGATACTTAATACTGTTCCCAGTAATATGAAGAAAAATTCAATTCTAAATAAGGTAAAGGTCTAAAACGTGTCTATGCGTATATATGTTTTTACTTTAGTGATGAGACCCATAAGTGAACTGGAAAACCAATCGAATACTTTGAATAAGCACCGGATTTGTACCAGCACTGTTACTATGTACTCATAAGCTAAGATAAGTCCCTTCCTTCAAGTAACTCAAACAGTTGTAGAGACATTAAACAGATGACGCAAGGATGAGAATACATGATATGAAGACTCCAGATGCAAGACTGTTCAGAGACAAGAGATCAGGAACCCAGAGGTAGTTTGGAAAGACGTGTTGGAAGGCAGATATTTGTGAAGTTATTGGGCTACCAAAGCTTAATTGAATAGTACTTATTTTTGTAAAATTGCAGACCGTGTTTTTAAAATTATGAACTTGGGGGTGAGATAAATATCTTTTATAGATAATCTTAGTTTGCTGGCTGTCATCATCTAAACCTTAAATTCTCAATGGCCTTTCAGATCTCAGAATCACATTTGATACAATTTATATCTAGATGTTTTGCCAAGAAAACGACCAGTTGTATAAAATCAGGCCAGCTCTATAAAATCATAGATTCTCTAAAAATCTGAATATGGATGCTTTATTTCTCCAGACTCCCCCAATATCTATTAACATGCAATGGGATAGTCAGTTCAATACAGACACAAAGCACAACGATGAGTTCATGGCCTGCCCTTTCTGATCCAGCTCGGTCACTGAGGTTATGCAACCAACTTCCCTCTGCCCATAACTGTACCTGATATGCCAGCTCTTCTTTGTGATACGACCCCCAGATTTCACCCATTCCTCTGTTTTCCAGTTAATCACCTAAACCATATTCCTTTTAACTATTTGCTCCTGAAGCACTCTACAGATGTTTTGATTAGTTGAAGCCAATTCCCCACAGTGAGAATGGGTTTCCCATCTGTATCATTGTTTGATAGCTTAATATAATAGCCCTTATCTCATATATGTCTAACTCGGAAATTTTAGTTTTTGATGGAGTGGGTTATGTTAGTGCCTATTTTTGCATAGCATACATTGGGATACAGAAATATCTGGATTCCAGATTATAACCATTTTAACCCTTTTCTACCCACTGTAATGATTTCATTCTATTTGCTGCTGTCCTATGTGAGTCTAACACTCCTCTGTGTATCACACCACTCTGTCACTGATGCAGATATAATTCTGAACTAAAGCAAAGAAGATATTTTAGGACATCTCATGAGCTTCCTGAACCAAGACCCAGATAGGTCGTGCTCCTGCTTCACATGGAGAGCTACCCCCATGCCTTAGCCTTGGTGTGAAAAATGGCATGTGAGGAAATGGAAAGTCCCCTGTAGATACCAGAGACCAGAGTCTGCTCAGAAATCCAGAATTGAAAGGAAGAGACAGTCCTTCTTACACTATGAGAGATCCATCTATTGTCAGAACAATCAGAACATACATTAGATGGATGGAAATACAGCGTAGGATATGACCTGTGTGTTTTATAATTCAAGACACAAAAGGACCTGGGTTTTTTTTTTTGTATTAAACTGCAGGACATATCCATTAGAAGGGGCTGCATATTCCAATTTATATTCTCTTACTAATTAATTAAATAATGGAGATAAGCTATGAATTTTCTAATACAGAAAGGCTTTAATCTGTACAGTGAACTTCTAAGGGCAGCATAAAGTATATTAAAAATAATTTAAGAAAGGGTTTGATAGATATTTGGAGGCAAAAAATGTCTCATTGTATGATTTAATTGCAAACTACAAAGAGATTTTCCATTTCAATAGCCTTTGGGGTATTCCCCAGCCCTTGTGGTGTGTCCTTAAGGGTTTTATTTACTGTCCCATACTGCAGAGCAGATTCCATTTTCTAAGAAGTCATAACTTATTAAGTGAACCTACAAGGTAACGGCAAGATGCCGGCTGAAACGCTGCTCTGCTGTGTGCTCTGTGGCTTCATGATTCATTCATTTCTTCCCCTCCTCTTAGGCCATATGAGTGTTGCAATCTCAAGCTCTAAGGCTATGCAGAGGGTGGCTGGAAAGAATACAAAGGCTGGGCTGGAGCCACAGCCAGTCTGGGGCAGTTGTTGTCAGTAAGAAGAGGGTGAGCCCATGTGCTGGCAGTGTGGTGAGGGCAAGGCGTGCTTCCTGCTGCAGAGCCCAGAAATTCCTCCCCTTTAAGGTAAAACCCCAGGTGCTGCGCTCCTGTCATTTCAGGGAAATACGCCTGCGGCTTCAGGTACCACGAGCTCGTGAAGTAGGGTTATGCCTCTGTGTGTGTTGTGTGTGCTTGTGCACACATCTTTGCATGTGTGCAGGAGCCCAGTGTCTAATAGACAATGTGTTTCCATAGACATGTACATGTGTGTAAGAAACACATTCACGTATGTAAATGTGTGGTTTAAAATACCATGGCTTAGTATCCTTTAGAGATTTCTTTCTTACTATAAGATAAGAAATTTGGAGATAAATTTAACTTAAAAAACTGAACTTATTGCTAACACAACTAAGATAAGGCAGAGAAACTCACAGGGAATAACTACATATGTGTGTATGTATGTGTACATATATATTCTTTTCACTTGTCCTTTATTTTAAACGTTTATTTGGAAGTATTTTTAAATAATGATATATATTTGAACCCTTAAATAGTGTACTGGAACTCACTATTTGCCCTAAACATTCTTTTTTTTTCTGTAAGTTTTATTCTGCTTCTTGTTTAGAGGAAGGCTTTGTCCCTCGTAAGATGGAAAAATTCCCTTTGTGCTATGGTTACAGTTCTACGATGGGTTTGGAGTCCTCCCTAACTGCATCATGACCACACAACCTGAAGAATTGTCCTTTATCAGCATGGCTGCTTGTCTGGGGAGCTCAGGATCTGTGTCTTAGACACAGGAGAATACATGCTCCCATTTTTTTTTCCACAGACTAGAAATGATTCCTATTCTTTGCTCCATAGAACATCCGATGTGGTGCCCAATCAGCTGAAAAAGCTGCACAGACGTCATTAGTTCTATGTGTGTGTGTGTGTGTGTGTGTGTGTGTGTGTGTGAGAGAGAGAGAGAGAGAGAGAGAGAGAGAGAGAGAGAGAGAGAGAGAGGAGACAGAGAGAGAGAGAGGGAGGGAGAGACTGCAGATGCTTAGCCGAGTGCCGAGTGGAGTCTCCATTAGGGCAGCTCTATTGATTTCTGAATCACACTGCAGCAGCAGCAGGGCTGGAGTGCAGGATGGAAAAGATCACGTCTCAGAGACAGGGATTACTAAAGGCAAAATAAGTGTGTATATAATAAATATATAAAGATAAGTATATATGTATATATACACACATATATTTGATTTCACATAAAACTCATGGATCTGTTACCAAAAGAAATCAAAAAGGGGACATTTAGACAGCAAAACTGGAAGATTGTTACTGATGTAGAGAGAAATGTATAGGAAAAGTGAGATAGAATGGATTCAGAAAAACCCTTGCTTCAAATTTTTAAGGCATTTTTCATGAGAGATGATAATGTTCTAATTTCCAGAATGCCTTAAAAAAAAAACCCTGAAAAATTTTTTCAGAGATATTGAAAAGTATAGTTTATTTGAGGGCAATCTTAAAGCTATACCTGAGAATTTTTTTAAAGTCAGAGATACATTTTTATGAAATTTTGTTAGATTATTGTATCAGTTCGTCACCTTTCATTTTTCTATTTTTGATGCTTTGTGTTGCATAATATCTAGGATACAGTAACAGGCTGGTTGCAAATGCTTGAGACAGAAATAGGTTTCTTCGGAGGCTGCATTTCAGAGGGTCCAACTGTGAACCTGGGAGGTAGCGTTAGAGTTGTCACAAGGTCTGTTGTCCAGGATTCGGTTAGAAATTATTGTTTCTAGGTGTAAAAAATGTTGTCTTGGTCTTTTAGGCAGCTTGAGTTTACAACTGGTTCTTTTACCCCAAGGCTTATCAACTGTCCCCCTCCCCAGAAGAAAGACGGAGGTAAGTTCAGTTTCACAGTTCTGGTGTCGGCAGGCAGGCAGTCTGCATGTGAGCAGCAGAGAATTAGAATTGAACAATCCATTTTACAAGCACACACACACACACACACACACACACACACACACACACGGCAACACCAGTCGGTTGAGGGGGAAAAGGGCGATACCTTTTTAAAAACCGAAAGGCAGTAAGCCATTATTAGCAAGAGCTATATTGAGCATGCTTGCCAGACAGGCAGCAGAGCTGAGCTCCAGTTCCGCCCAGACATGTGCCTTGCCATTTTCATTTTAATCAGCCTGCTCAGGATGGCTGCTGATTCATTTTGCAGGATGTCCCCCTGGGAGCCAAGGTGGAAGCCTGAGGCGAGCTGCTATTGCATCAATGCAGCCACACATCAGACGGGGGTGGAGGTAGGGGGAGAGTACGGACTGCAACGCACCGCATCCCAAATTTCAATATGGCTATTTAAAAAAGTCCTTCGTGAAACCAAGGACTTTACAGTAAATATAATAGACGAAAAAGAAAAGAAAAAATATGTCACATTGTCATTTCATCATCCAACTACCCCCAACATGCGCCTGCATGCACACACACACACACACACACACTCTTCCACCCAAACGCTTAAAATTCTAGCTATTTTTATGGTCACTGCGAAATGCAATACATACGTATATATTTATTTACCTGGTAACTAGCTGGGGAGGTGTACCTGGTTTAGCTGGAGGCTTTGATTTGTGGGATTGACAACCTTATTATGCAGTGAGCTTATTATTGATATTATTCTGCTCTCGGTTGCCATGGCCACCTTGTGAGAGACATTCAATTTTCTCTCCTCCATCATCATTATCTATGAGGCCATCTGTTGTGGAAAATGAATTCAGCCTCATTTGCATGACTGATAAGCAATTTTTTTTTTATCTATTTAACAGAAGGTCATATGCCGGGGATTTGGAGCTCGTGAAAAAAATGTGGAAAAAAAAAGCATATCGAGAGGGTGAGTGGGAGTGTGTGCATTAGGGGATGTGTGTGGAAGTAAAACAGATCCCTCAGGCCTGAAAGCCTATCGCACCGCATTTGTCATTCCTGCCCCGGCGACATTTTTTTTCCCTAAGCTACTGCACACTAAACAAGAAGAGAGCTTTCCTTGCAGTCTTCTTGAAGGCCCCCTGGTTTTTGTACTCATTGTTGGTGGGTGTATTTTAATTTTTTTGACTCCCTGGACTGTGGGTTATGATATCAATATTCACTGAAGACAAAAAGCAGCCTTTTCTGCATCTCGGTGGTAGGCATATTCCTCATCATCCTTTCAAACTTGGGGTGGAATAGGGCTCGTTTGCTTTCTGTGTATTTTGAGTCAGCGCAGTTACTAACACTGAGCGTGTCGCACTCGTGAGCGGTTGTGGTCATGCTGTGAGGTACGTGATCTTCGTTAGGTTAATTCTGGGGGCTTAGTGCACAGGGTCTGTTTTACTGTAGTTCAAGGGCTGGTGCTGCAATGCCTATTGTCTGCTCCTTCTTAAAGTTATTTCATAGCATGGCTGGTAGCTGAAGTGTTCCTGGGCTAGGAGTTTGTAATCCACAGAAGTCTCTCTTTAAAGCAAAATGGGTATCATGTTGCATGCTGTAACCGTGATGTTGTTTATAAAAAAGATCTTGCTGCATGGACTGTACTTGGATGATATACGGATATTGAAACAAAAACTTCCCAGAGACTTTACTGGATTACTTGACATTGCAAATAAAGCAATTCATTTTTTACAAAGGCTGTTAAAACATTCTCAATGTCATATTATATCGGCCTAATGATAAAAAGTTGACTTATATTGTTTAAATTGAGAAACTCAAATAAGATTTTGAACTATAACTGAAACATTTCAAGTTCATAATAATGAAACAGTGTTTCATTTGTAACAGAAGTATGCCTTTAACACAACTTAAATTAATAAACTAAAATTTCAAACTGTAAACTTTATCTTCAGGGTAGATCAGAATAAGGCCATAAATATATACACATATAAATATTCATATAATGGCTAGCTATTCAAAATATAGAGCTCTGATTTTCAATTTAGTATTAATTTAGCCGTGATAGTTTCTCATACCACTAAAACAATATAATCTATAGAATTTTAAGTTATTTATTTACTTACAGTAAAAATGTTTGTTATAATAGGAGCTTTTTGTTTAAGTGTTTGTATTTTTTACTGAACAAAACTAACTTCATAGACAAAAGCACCCTAGTACCACCCTTACATGCATAAGGGAGGCTTTCTTTCTAATTCTTCAACTTCATGAAACTCATGTGGCTTTTTAAATGATAAATAAAGGCATGTATTCCATACAGATAAAAATGGGATTATTTTAAAAATTATAAAAAGGGTTTTTGCACAATACTCCTTTTTGAAAAACAGCACCACTCATACCTATAAGTTTTCACCTCTCAAGAACTTTGAATCCAGAGTGTTGATTGTACATAATACATGCTAGTGATGCATCTAGAAAAAAGGAAGTTTATTTTTTCTAGTTGACCTAAAGGAAAGTGTATGATTCTACCACCTCAAATGCAATAGGTCAATTGGTCAAAATTCTCCTTAAAGTTGCACTGTAGTCATAAATTTTTAAAATTAAATGCAGTAGACCAGAGCTGATTCGTTTGCATAGTAGTTCTTTACTTCATGGTACTTTTAAAACTCTCCCTACAGTATCATAGACTTCTCAGAAGCAATAGCAGCTATTATATAATCCTTCTTTTCAAATCAGCCATATTTTTTTATATTTTAGCTTGAGTATTAGAGAAATAATTTCTTTTTTAAACATTAATTTTACACTTGAAGAGTTAAAAACAGTAAAAGGCTGATAGTTTATGAAGATTATTTAAAGTGACATCACTTTTCTCAGAGGACTGTAGTTGAAGCATCAGTAATATGATACCTGGATTTATATTATAATATGAAGGATTATACTGTTGCCTTTTGATCATAACATATAGTCTTCAGATTTGTGAAGCAAAATTGTCAACTTTTGAGAAACCTATGAGGTAGCACAGTCGATTTTTTCCCTCCCCCCAAAAAAAGTTAATTACCAATCTTGGTTGGATTCTTCCTTGCCTCCCTGACATTTGACTGCTGCTAATTCACTGATTAATCTCATTAATGTGATTATAGTAGGATTTGGAATTGGCTGCCATTGTTCTGTCGACAGTGCTATTCAGCCTGAGCACTTGCCACCTCATTCAGTTTTGCTGTGATTTTTCAAAGGCTGGTTGAGTGAGCTATTGTGAGCAAGGCTTCTCTCCCTTTCCCTTTCAGCACCGGGAGCTGTCCGCTGCTGATAGCAATTACATTCAGCAGTGACTGACTTCCTACTAGTTTACTGGCAATGGGAAAATGGCTCAGTTTCATCACCTTAATGATTGTACTCGTTGAGGTAGAAGGCGGAGCAGACTTTATGGTCACAATGGGATGTTCTGAAGAGTGTGGCAGAAAAGATAGGCAATCTCTAGACCTTTATGTTGCACATAAACATTTTACCCTACTTTTCAAATTACTAGACATGATTTTATTAAAATCACTTGCATACATGTAGTTGTGAGTTGAAAAACCTATGAACACTATGTGGACATGCTTTTCAAATGGAAAATCGTTATGTGATTATTGTTAAAATTTCATTTTTGAAAAGATGAGCCAGAATTACCAACAAGGCAGATAGACCAATAAGGCAGAAAGTACACAGAAAACATAAATTTCAACTTTTCTTGAGTTAAACTTGCATCCTTCAGCAAAACTTAGGCCAATTTCATAAATTTGTGTTAGAGGATGAGATCAAGGTTGAAGGCCCAATCATTTGTGACCATGTATGTGTGGTGTACAAAAATTCCTAAAGGAGTATGAGTACATTATTTCCTTTGGATTGTATGAACATGATTTTAGGAAAATGTGAGTATTTTAAGAGAATGGGCCTCTTCGACGCACAGCTTTCATTGTTCCTATCATATTTTTAACCTAACTTACTTTTCACCTAACTTATTCATTTTTTACACTCTCAAAAATGTTTATATTTCACACCTTATTACTGGATACACCCAATTATTTCACCCTCTGATGTTTTCTGTCTGTTTTATACACCAGTTTTCAATAGATTAAGGAAAAAAATAAGTTATTTTGCAGGCTTAAATCTTCTTAAAGTTTTTCTATTTGTTAAAACTATACTTAAAATTCAAAACTTAGAGTTAAAAATCTGATTATTTGTTGATTTGCTTTTAGAAATACTTCACATGTCTGATAAAAAAATCCAATCACTTCTCAGAAAAATTCATTTTGTTGCCTAAATATGTTTTCAAAGTCACATGTATAAACTAGATTTCTGACTCTACCCATGAGGCAATCTAATTTAAGGGAGAGTATTGTTTGTAAAAACATACTATATCATCTAAAATAATTTTACTCATTAAACAATTTGGTGCCTACATTTTTAACTTCAGACAACTTAAAATTGTATTTCCTCTGAAATATTTTATATTAAGACCCCCATTCGGTGGAGTAACAGGGACCAGCAGGATGCTTTTCTGTAACGACCCCACTGCCCTGGTGTTGAAGTGTGGCTTGGCTGGATGGCCCCTGGCGTCCAGGGCTATAATTTTCTAATCAATAACCAGTTTTTCAAATGCATCTAGTACTTTGCCATAAAGTCTACCTTGATGCAAGGTCTCACCAGAACTCTGTCTAGGAAGCAAATGAATGGCAGATTCAGAAAGAGAGATCTTCAGTTTTGCTAAATTCTAATAATCAAATTACTTTGTATGATAATTTGATTGCAATAGTGTTATGCATTTTCTTGTTTTCAAGCTTTTTTAAAAACTTCTTTTCATGAATGCCTTCTTTTTGTTTTCTTTGAAAAGTGTGTGGCATTCCTCAGAAAAGAGTAATAGAGGATAAACTTGAACAAAAACTTGAAAATGATTAACATATTTTTCACCAAATAGGTTTCATCATAGTGTATTCTTTACCACAACTCTTACCTTACATTGATTTACACCTTATTCCAAACTAAACTAAGGAGAAAAGATAGCACAAACTTAAAGAGGAAAATATTTATATAATTAAAAAAAATTTATTTTGAAGTTGTAAGGGTTGAATAACATCCATATATTATGGCTGATATAAAAAATATATATTTTAAATTGGCATATACCCAACAAATTAGAAATATTGCCTATAATGATCATAACTTGCACAAGGAATATACTACTTTACTTTCGTAGTAATTTATTTTATGATTTTTTCTGATGTCAGATTATTTTAAGGTAGCAGACATACATTCTTCTAACATTAGGCTATGTTTCAGTGCAACGTGGTTTCAGTTGGAGTATATGCTTTGTGTCCTCCTGTCTCTCTG
Organism: Stenella coeruleoalba; assembly: GCF_951394435.1. Classification (NCBI taxonomy): domain Eukaryota; kingdom Metazoa; phylum Chordata; class Mammalia; order Artiodactyla; family Delphinidae; genus Stenella; species Stenella coeruleoalba. The sequence continues at coordinate 88,454,652 of NC_137159.1, forward strand.
TTTCTCTCTGTTGCTCCTTTTCCCTCCCTCTTTCCCCCATCTCCCCCTCCCCTCTCTCTCTCTCTCTCTCCCTCCCCTGTCCTCCCTCTTTAACTCTGCCCCTGGTTGTCTCTTTGGCCTCCCTCTCTTCTTTCTGTGTCTCTTTCACACCTGCATTGTTCAAGCATACACAATGATTTTCCTATGCCTGTTTTCACAATGAAACTGTGTTAAGCTTTGACATCATAATGAGTCCTCAGGGTATCTGTATAAGTAATCAGAGATGGCAGAGAAAATGCAAGCCAGGTGTTATAAAACTAGAAAGGATGCATAAATGCTTATTTATTATGTGAGGAAATATTGATAAGCATTGCTGTGTTGGGCTGTTCTGTTAGGAAATTTTTCCTAAAATGTATCTCTTTAAAAAATCCCTACTCCCCACGTGGTGATTATTGGAAAAGTTGGGGGGGGGGAATGTTTTAGTTTAAGTGTGACGGGCGCTGTGCTGTGAGAAGACGGAATGGTACAGGATAGTCTCTTAAAGCGTCTCTTGCTCTCAGACTGCAGTGATTTCCAGCAGGGCTGGATGGGAAGGGAATTGTAACCTCTGTAGTAACCAGTATGTCTGGTCTCAAGACATCAGGCAAGACGCTCGGGATTTAGAGGAATCACCTCTGAAAGCTCGAGTAAGGTGTTCTTGGCAACTTCGGAGCTCCGTGTCGTCCTCCCCACATAAACCACAGTCAGCATTGTGTTCTGGGGAAAACCTGCAGTGGTTTATCACGGTGGTGGCTCTGCCCTCCACTCTCCCTGTACACGGTGAGCTGACAGAGTGGCGGCACTGGAGGGAAGGGGCCGATGGAGTGGAAATGTATAGGCAAGTGTGATCAACATGTGCCATGGTCTCTCCGTGGCAGAAATAGCCCTGCGTGTGTGGAGAAATAGGCTGCAGATCGGGGTTGTGCTGGATGGCTACCAACTCTCCTACAAAAAGGTACCTCTTTCTTTCTACTTAACGGTTGCCTAGGATTTATCTGATTGTTGCACTTGCAGCTCTTCAGAATTATTTCACTGGCCTCTTAAGTACCTGGACAAGTAGTTGTCTCCTGCTTACCTGGCTATCTTCAGCTCTTATTTGATGCCAAATTATAACAGTTCTTAAAATTGCCTGGTTTGATGTACAAACGAGTCAACAAAGGACTCTTTCTCCAACAGAGCTTCTTCTCCACCTTAATATCATTGTGGGAGCCTGGAATGTGTGCAGGCTGCCTGGAGTTGTTATTAAACAGGAGTCTGTGTATTTGAGGCTAGCGTCCAGGGGGAGGGTGGGAGGGGCTAAGCAGCCTTTATGGTTTCATATGGCCTTTCAGAGCAGTGAGTGTGATAGGAGCAAGGCTTGCAGGGAGCGCAGTGGTGTGGCTACTACGGCTAGGGGAAAACATGTGTTGTCAGACTCAGGAAGCACGTAAAAAATAAGCAATTTTTTTTACTGGAAAGATGTTAATGAAAGTCATATATCTATGTTCCCTTTTGTATGTTTGAAATCTTATTTGCTCTTGCCTTTTCAGATAAAACTTTTTCTGACATTTGTTTTCTTCCAGCCATGCTAAGAGGTTGATAATATTTGAACTTTCTTAGAGGAATAGTTCTATGTCTTTTGTTTGAAAAGAACACGATAGAAGAAGCTCACACTGAAACAGAGCATAGTGCGGTTGGCAACCCGAAAGAGATTTTAAGAGTCAGTTGGCGTTAACTCTTGTGTAACTGTTCTCCCATTTGAAGAGGTGGGGGGCCAGGCTTGGAACCTCTTTCTGTGTTGTTTTGGTGCTCAGCAATAGGACCATGGAAAATATTGTGGGTTCAGCTGACTTTCTGAGGTCTCTTTGGCCACAGCGTGAATTTACCATAGCATTAGTGTGCGGGGGGGTGGGGGGTGGGGGCCGGGGCGGGCGGGGGTGGTATTTTTAGACATACAGCCTAGCCGGTGGCTGTTAACAGCCTGACTCTGGTATTTACAGTTCTCATCTATTACATGAAATACGGCGCTGCACATGATACACATTCTGCTCTAGAGGTTTAGGGGCCTGTGGGTACAATGTAAGAAGCATACAGCATGCAGCCCCAATCTTGCCTGACTGTGTTGGAAGCTTAATAAACATCCAGGTTAGAAATGATCGGTTTAAGCCATAGCTCTAACTTGAAAAATATCTAGCTCAGCCATGAAGTTCCCTCCCAGGCTAGGATTTGGGGAAATGGCTATGTTTTTGTAGAGCTTAAAGGATGCAGCCCGAGACAGGGTAAGTCAGCAGTCTGCCACTGATGTTGTTCTGCTGCAGCCCTGTGGTCTCCCAGGGAGCCTGTGCCGGATGCACAGCCGGGCGGGCTCGCAGCCCATCTCGTCCGAGGCTCCTGTCAATGGAGGCTCCACATCCTGCGCCAGGCAGGGCGCTGCACGCATGCCCCGGCCCCGTCGTTTAGTGGTGCCAACTTATTAATTTCCATCTCCGACTTCAGGCCTGTTAGTTTCCTGTCTGAAAGCATTATTACTTTTGTCCATGTGGCAAAATAATTAGCATACAGATGAGCAGTGGCCCCGGGTCTGAGCGCCGGTAGAGAAGAGGTGCGGTGGGAAGTTGATTGGATGCACGGAGAACAAATGGTGGGCGTGCAGAAGCAGAAGAGTTTGTAGTCGTGGAGCAGGTTGGAGAATTTTCTGGGTGAGTCCCTAAGATGGAAGCAGGGGTGGCTGCCGTGGGAACGACGGCTCGGAGGCTGGCCTAGCCGGAGGAGCCCCTGGGATGCGGGCTCAGGGCGTTCACTCGGACCACTTTGTTTGCCATTCTTCAGGTTTCTCCTTGCCGGTCCCTCCAGGTAAATATGTCCTGTTCTCCTTGTTGTTTCCAGAGCGTTAGGTCCGCTTCCCAAAGTGGAGCAAAGTTCAACTCCGATGGTGGGTAACAAAAGGGTCGGCCTTGCTGCCGGTCTGGGGCAGCCGCTTCATCCATCTTCCGTGCGTCTGTCTGGAGTGAAAATGAACTGTTTAGAGATTATTGTTTTCAGAAATTTACAGCAGCCATTATTCAGTGTGTTTAATTAATATTTTCTGAAACAGTGTATCCAGACCAGTAAAATTAGCAAATGTTGTTTCAATGAAAGCCCAGACATAATTAGTTTTGACTGGTATATATTTTTCCTAGCTGGAAGAAAATTTTAGCTAATTTAACCAGCAACTTACTGGAGATTTTGCAAATCGAACTGAAGTTTCTATTGATCTGTAGGATCTACAGATAAGAGATAGAAAAATTAGCACAAGCTCTGATACTTTCAGTTCTTTTCAGAAAAATGGAGACTGTTTTTACAAATCAGTCTTCTGAATTGAGAAATAAGTCTAAAGCCTGCTGGAATCCTAATTTTCTATTGTCATCAGTGGCACACATTTCTTATATAATTCTGTGACTGTAGTACTGCAATAAGGGTGTTTTAATATTTAGTTAAATATACTTTCATCTCAAGAAATTCACTGATAAATAGTTCCATCCTGTTTTCATAATCCCTATTCTCCTTAAAAGGTAAGGTTTTCATTTTAACTGACCTAATTATTTCATCTGCTTTTAAGGTAGGACTTAAGTAGAAATTACTATCCTTTAACTGCCTTTTTATAGGTTCCTGAATTTTTTAAAATCACTTAAGGATTTTATTTTGCTTTTATTTTGAGGCTTTTTAATTTAATTTAATTTTTTTTTTTTACAGAGTTGCTTTACTTCAGCTGTTTGCTTTAGACAATGACAGTGAATATTTGATAAAAAATACAACTTTTTGGAGGGTCATTTCTTCTGTTTAAAAAAGCTATGTCTTTCCAAAAAAGAAAAAATAAAAACTACCTTCAATAAAAGTAAACCTCAAACAGAAGATATTGGAAAACATTTTAACCCTTTATATGCAGCTTCCGACACTTGGTTTTGATAATTTTCCCCCTCATACTTGAAGTTTCTGAATAGTCACATTGAGCTTTGCGTAATAGCTGAATTGTGCATTTTTACATCAAAGAATATGTATGTATATATATATAATCAATTCTTTCTATGTTATCTTTAAATTTGCTGGTAAACTAGGATGAGAAAACAACTGAGGGGTGTTTTTTTTTTAATTTAACCCAAACAGTATTAAATACCAAATTATTTCAAAATAGATTCGTGAACTCTTACCTAGAGAAAAAGAATATTTCTTTTATTCTTCCATTGATGTATTTTATTTTAGAGTTGAGCCAAGCCTTCTATGATTAAAATCATTCCTTGTAGTTTTACAATGGGTTATAACTTTCTTTGGGCAAATTATCAGCATTCATTTTCTGACCTCAACGTGTCCATTTACACCCAGAAGAGAACACTTGACTGTTACCTACCACGTTGCTTTCTTTGTGCCTGGCTGCCTTTCAGAGGTAGAGTCTAGCTTTTTTTTGAGGGCCAAAATTATGTCATATTAGTTTCCACTTGACAGAGTTACTTTACGCCACTGTCTGTCACACTGGTTCTCGGGTACACTGGTTTTGTGGACTTGGGAAGGGCTTGCCTTCAAAGACAGTGAAAAGTCCCAGGGCTGGAAATATGGTGATGTATGCCTAACTGGAAATGTGGTTTCTAAGGGCATTTGTCTTTTTCTTTTCCTTTTTTCTTTTTTCTTTTTAGTTTAGTTCTAAGGTTGCAGATAAACAGATAAACTTTAGAAAGAAAAGTAGCCTTTTATAGCAAATTTCTTTAAGCTCAGTGAGTGGCCAAAATATTAGTCTGAAATCAGGTGCCCTTCAGTTCCAAAGGGAAGAGAGGTCGGGATACGGGGGGTCTCTGTGCCTAGGGTGGTCCAGGGCCATTCTTCAGTGGGTTCCCAGTGACGGGGAATGACGAGAGTATCAATATCTTTTCTTTCAAAAGGTTATTGATCTTATTTGTTTAAAATTCTGTACTAGGATGTATTTTTGTACTTTGGGGGAACTACAATTAATCTCTTCAAAGGTTCTGCTGAGTGCATGCATATATGTGTTTTTAAAATGCCCGTGTGGAAATGTTGTGTGCAGGCTGACGGTATTTGAGCCATTGGATTAATATGTATGTCATGTAGACCTGTTTTAGATGTATTTGGGTACTCATTGTATAGTTGAAAGGAACTTTATGACTCAGTGTTACATACCGACTGCTTTTTACTAAAGTCTGACTGCTTACATGGTGCAATGAATGGCTTTAAAGAAAATCACCCCAAGATTGTTGGACATTTGCCTGAGATGTTTTCAGGTTGGGATGTCGGACTTTAGGTCATGAAATCAAACTCATGGATTAATAACTGATGAGGTAGGGGTTCCTTTTAGTACATTGATGAAGATTTTTATCAGAGGATTTCTAGCTCAAACACTGTTTTGAGCAGCATCTTCATGCCTGGACTCAGTGCATTTTAATGGCACTCAACAGAATGCTTTCTTAAAAGTCAGAATGACCCCTCAATCACGAGGGCTCCCACATCACTCAACCCTAAAAGAGATGGACAGTTCTTAGAGACTGACTTTAAATTTAGCCCAAGCTCCCCTCCCTGGTACATGGATCCACTCGCCTGTTACCATCTGATCAGAAGCTGAAAGCATAGAGCATGGTCGCCATGAAACAATGCTAGCCAGACTGGTTGTGGAAATAATTGAGTCTGCAGGGCACCCCAGAGAGAGCCATCAAATCAAGTCTGCTCTGGAGCGGTCGGCTAGATTGTGAACGTTCAGAAATCAATGCGGCATCTGCTAGTGGACCCTCTGGTTCACTGAAACTCCCACCTGCCTAATGCATCTGGGCAAGAGCTTTTCAGAAACCAGTTTCCTTCAGGATAAATTTAATACATCTTGAGGGCCAGGCACAAGCAAATTGATTCTATCTATCTCTGCACCAGGAAAACTCATAAACATCTGTAAGAACACAGATTTTCCATAACCCTAAGATTAAGGGATGCTATTCTGTGAAATATCCCAAGCCTACTCCCTTCATACCTCATGCCAGCATGGCATTTTTTAATTAGGAAGTTGATTAAAAAGGGCACGGTAGACCACGGATGTATGGCCCTTTGGCATCCGTCCAGCTGTTTGTTGTCTAGGTGGTGCTCATCACCAGTTGCAGGAAAGAGGGGGGATGTGTGGTGAGGCTGAGGGATGGCGAGAATGGGACTGTACTGGTGTATGTGCTCATGGCGCTGGTTGTAGCTTCATCCTTAAAAGCCCTCATCTCTGCAGACAGACTTGCTGGCTTCCTTTAGGAAGCAGTGATCACTGCACTTTGAACACATGAGCAATGGATGCATTGCATTGAGAAATCCTGTGGTTCTGATTTCTCCGTGGCCAATATGATAAGTCGTAATTATTTGCATTTTCTGGATTCAAAAATCTGACCTCATGTCCTGTAGTTTGGCGAGAATGGTCACAGTTCCCAGAATAGTGCTGTGTCGTTTAAGAGTAACTGGTTTTCTTTCTGTTTTTTTCCTTTTCTCTCTTTCTTTTTCTTCCTTCCTTTCTTTCTTTCTTTCTTTCTTTCTTTCTTTCTTTCTTTCTTTCTTTCTTTCTTTCTTTCTTTCTTTCTTTCTTTCTTTCTTTCTCTCCCTCTCTCTTTCTTTCTTTCTTTCTTTCTTCTTTCTTCCTTCCTTCCTTCCTTCTTTCCTTCCTTCCTTCCTTTCTTTTCTAAGGGAAGCTTCTTTCTTCACTGGCTCTTTTTAGGGCATGGACTATATTATCAGAAGAATAAATGTGGTACTCGATTGTAGAGTTCCTGTGGCCAATGTGGTATGAATAAGTGCCACGTGATGAGTGAAACCCTGCCCCCTCCCACGAGCTCCTTCCCAACCCGAGAACCCCAGAGAAGCAGAAAGAGATGCCCAAGTGAACTTGGGCGGTGGGGTGGCCCTCGGGCCACTATGTCCAGGACAGATGTTGACTCAGGGTTTAAGATCAGGGGAGTGTGTCTCTCTCTGTGGGAATTCCAGCTGCTGGGGTAGAGATTCTTCCTTTTGTTCTCCTCTCTCAAACCCAACTTGCAAATTTATGAATCATGTTTAGATTCTGCGTTTTAAAACAGTTTAGTAACAGTCTCGTTAGACTCAGTAACAAGGGCAGCCCAGGGGCTCCCTCACCATCTTCTCCTGGAAGAAAAAATATCAGTCAGTGCTGAAAATTAAAGGGGTAGCTCCTTAAACTCATCTCCTCCCTTCATTTTTAGCACATTACTGAGCAATTCATACACCCTGCATGTATTGAGCACCTACTGTGTGCAGAACCAAAAGAGATAGCACTATGATAAATTTCTAGCCCACAGTGAGTCAAGGTGTATAGACATACATACATACATACAATAACTATATATTAATATATAGTGTATACCTATGGCATATATTTATAAATATAATTTATAGAAATATATTTATATATTTGAATATTTGTATAAGTATAAACATAATATAGCTATTAGTTATATGTATATTATATTATACATGTATAACACATGTTATAGTACATATAACATACGTAATATATTTATATTTATATATTATATATAAATATATGCTTAGTAATCACAGTTCTTCTATGTCTACTTTTTCTTGAATACATTTTGAAATAGATTAAACCATTTTTCTCACTTAATAAGAGAGTAAGATAATCGTTGATGTCCCTTTCTTAGATGATTCATACTTCGGGGATCCAGGTGATCATTCTGAAAATTAGCTCACATTGCATGGCATTGTATAACCGTATTTCTCTACTTGATTAAATATATGATTTAAGTTTATTTCCTTCTTATAAAATCTAAACTCCAAGCTTGTGAGAGTTCTGGGTAGTTGGTCCCCATTCACCATGGTTTATATATGTATATCTTAGCTGTCCCCTTATGATATGCAGTTACAAGTGAACAAGTCTTTGCTTACCTGAGAATGAGTGAAACAGTAAACAAATTTCTGTTTTGAGGAAAGAGGGTTGGTAAATGTCACGTGTCTGTTTTGCAATTTCTGAACATTTTAAAGCTGTTGATCCCAGAGATCAGCAGCAGAACATTTGAGGAAGCCATGGCTAAGCCCCAGATCACCACTGAGTGGGGTCTCACTCACCTCTGACTCGGGTCTGTGACGTCACGCTCGGCCTCGACGCAGGGAAATGAGCAGAGTGGATGCGGGCAGTGACCTGGTCATCCACAGGCTCACCACCGGCTGGAGAGACATCGAGGGGAAGAGAAGAAGAGGATTCAAATTAGAAACTGGTCATGCATTCAGACATTCAGATGACTCCACTGCAGTCCCATGGAGGCAGATCTGTTCAGAATAAGAACCTTCAATTAAGTCTTTTTTTCCCCAACTTTTAAAAAAATTAATTGTTATTGGAGTATAGTTGATGTACAATGTTGTGTTAGTTTCTGCTGTACAGCAAAGTGCATCAGGTATACATATACATATATCCACTCTTTTTAGATTCTTTTCCCATACAGGTTATTACAGAGTATTGAGAAGAGCTCCCTGTGCTCTACAGCAGGTCCTTATGAGTTATCTATCTTATATAGAGTAGTGTGTATATGTCAGTCCCAATCTCCCAATTTATCCTTCCCCTTGATTAAGTCTTGTAAAGGAAAAGTTAGATTAAAGTTAGCATTTTATGTTCTCTCGGAGTCTGGAACTTTAAGTAGCTCAGATATCAAAAAACTGCATGTCTTTGCTTACAAATGGAAGTCTGAGATTACGTAAAAGTGAGAAGTGCTGGTTGATGGTAGATACTTGTATATAACAGGAAAGGAAATCTTAATCATTTGCTCAGATAAATTTCAAACTCATTTGTTAATCGTTCTTTGGTGAACATGGCACATTTGGTAGTGAATTAACACTTGGAATTTTCCACGAACTCTGTGTTTTGAATCTTCCTTATCTTTTGCCATTCTCTTCATAGTCCCAAGAACAAGAATGGAAGTAGTTTCACTGCCCAAATGTTCTTTAGCTAATTTGCTGTTACTGGGATTTTGTTAGCTCAAAAACAATCCTTTTCCCTAAGAGACCCACACGCATAGTGCAAGCCAGAAGTGTTGTGTCTGTTCTCCAGGGACGGTGTAACACACCTGTTTACAAATGGACTCCGCCACCTGTTCATCTAGTTAATGATCAAAAGAGTGTCTCATCAAAGGGGTCAGTTGGGTGGGAAGGACGGTGAGATTTGTGAGATTAGATGTGACTTCTCATTTTTAATATGTAACATTTCATGTATGTTCAATTTTGAAGAAGTTAGAAAATACACTCAGCCTGTGATAAATATTCATGGCTGTCAACATGCCAGGGGTTAGAGGCAGGATGCATACAGGGCACAGGATGGCCAAGGATATTGTGTACTTGGTGCTTTACAGCTTCAAAATCCAGCATATGCAGATTGAATCATTTGTTTTAGCTTCAGATGCATTACTGAAATGTGAGGGATGCTGACTCGGCAATCAGCATTAGAAAAATGGGACTCTATAGAAGAAAACGACCTTCAGCACCTGATCTCCACACGTCTCATCCTCTCTGCACAACCCTGTTCCTTGCCTGCTCTCCACCCCACACCCTGGCCCTGGCCCCGTTCCCCCTGATGGGAATGTGCCCACTGGCTGTAAGTTTGGTGCACCAGCATCCCAACTTGCTCCTGCCCAGGGATTTTCAGGTAACCAAGGGCAGCATTAGGAGGACCACTAACAAACCGCTTTACTGATTTTCAGGTCTCTCCCAGAGTCAGGAACTCTCCCCTAGCTTGGTGATATCGGTTGGATTACACATGTGCTATGAAATTCTGAGTAAAATTCTTCAACATATTGAAAATGACCAATGACACTAGGAACCTTCTCTTTCCCGTTAACTGCTCAGAGGGGATTTTCACCTAATATTATACAGTTAGTCATCCTTAGGCATCCTTTCCTTTTTTAAAAAACATTCCTTTTTATTTTCTCAGTGAGATTTTCCCATCTGTAGCTAACCTAGACAATGACAGAGCTCACGTGAAGGTACCTCATCTTAGTTCAGCTCTTCTCATAATTCGGGGGTGACTTTAAACAAGTCATTCCTACTCTCCACGTCTCAGGATCTTTGCTTAAAATGGAGGAGTGAACTCCATAACCTCTCAGCTCCTTCCTGGTTCTAACGTTGTGTGTCTCTGTATCTGCCACCCCTGGGCAGGGTCTCCTGTGCAAAGGTGTCACTGTGCAGCCGTGGGGCTTCAGGCTGCAGGCAGTGCCCCTGCCAGAGGGCAGCAGCACCTCCTGCTTCTTGACTGGAATCATTTCTAAGGAAGAGCAGGAAGCGAGCCTAAGGCCAATAGCCTGGAAGATTTAGAGGAGGTGTTGTTTTTGATTAGTGGGTCTGATCTAGGATTGCTCAGGTCAGTGGAACCGACATGGGATTCACCCAGTCAGAGGCTTCTTGGTCACCTAGAGAAATCACTGGACTGTGTGTGAAACTCAAGACATGTAGCTGAAAACCAAATTCCTCTTAAGTTCTTTTCTCTCTTGATTGTATCTGCTTTGTGACTATGACTTTATTTTGCTTTAGGCAAGTATTCCTTTATGGCGACTATACACGGTGAGTCGTCCTGGTGGATTCACACACTTCACGTGCTGCGCACGCGCTATTACTCCTGCGCTTCTTCTCTCCACTTGACCGGTGGTGGTGGGTCTTCTCCACCTGCCACGCTGCAGGAAAATAAAGTGTATGCCGTTAACCTCACAGGCTCCACGCTTGAAGAAACAGCCCCATTGGCTCTCTGCCTCACCTTCTTTCCAAGAAGCAGTATTTAGGTAGCAGTAACAGCCTGGGTACACACGGGTTAAGCACACTTTTTTAGCAGCTAACATCCATTATACAATTCACGTCCTACTTCTGGTAGCCTAAAGCATCCAAAGTGACGAGACCTTGTGAGTACAAATAAACACTAAGTTTTCACCACGGTAGGCAATGGTATGTTCAGAAATGTAAAAGAGTGGGCTGGATATTGTCCTCAAAATGTCCCACTAAAGTCGAAAAGAACGACAGGCCCATCATGGGGGAGGGAGGGAGATGGAGAACTCACCCCACGGGCGATGCTAGACAGCTGTCCCTGCGCACACCTGAAACTCAGACTTCCCACCTGAGTCACAGAAGTCTTTCCAGGTCGCTGCTACCAAGAAGGCCCCTTTGGGAAATTTTAAATGGAAATGTGTTTCATTTAATACAAAATCCGCTCTATCAAGAGCTCAGAATGCCATATGCATAACTTTTCTCTAAGCGTTGGGAAATGCTTCTCCATCTAGAGACAGTGGAAAGATGCAACAGGAGAAAAGTGCTCTGCATGCCAGTGGAGAAGGGGCTGGAAGGAAGGGAAGAATAAGAAGTGGGAGGAAAGGAGCCTAAAAGAGAAAAGTTCATGGACAATAGAGAAATGCTTAAGATGTACGCTTCGGCTATTCCCAATTCTAATTTAAAGTGGGATGTTGTAAGGATGGGTCAACTGGTAAAATCATACTTTCGGAAGATCAAAATTTCGGTGTTATATGAGAAAAATAGACTCTCAGGAAAACATCATAATGACAATAATAATCATAGCTAATATTTATTAACAAATGCACTACGTTGAATACTTTACTTATGGATTTTATAATGTGAAGCCTACAAGAAGCTATAGGATGATGGGTACTCTTATTATCTCTATAATTATAAAAAGACAAAATAACATACTCATTACAGAGTTCAGGTTATTAAACATATATACTGCTTAAGAAAATGAACCCCCAAATGAAAGCTTTTTATTAAATGTGAATATAACTGAAGAGTCTCTGTATCTATAATTTAGAACTTGTTTGGGCTGACAATCATGATTTTATGTAGGCTCAGCACTTATTTACAGAATTTGATCTAAATATATGACAATATAGAGGTTTATCATTCTACTTAATGATGAACTAAAAGAATGAAGACATTCAGTCTTGAGGTATTCAAAAGTAATCCCACGAGGTGTCTCATAAAACAGAAGACATTTAAGAAAATAATGGGAATAGTTATTTCCTCTTTTCTCTGGAAAGCTCTATGTCGAGTTAAGGATTTTTTTTTTCCACAGAGAGAGGTGTGTTACAGAGACAAATTTATAATGAGCTCTATAACAGAGGAAGGGTTGTGCCCCAAATATGTTTATGAAATTATGTGTAAAGATAAATAAGCCATGCAATTCAGGCTTCATTATGGCTTTCAAATTAGTAATAGTCTACTGTTCTATGTTAAGATCAAATTTAAGCATGACTCACAGAATGTATAATGTCTCCAAGAGTAAAAATATAAATACTATTCTCCCTCATTTTGCTTCACGGGAGGACCAAAGCCATGCTGTGAAGCTACACCCCCTGAATCTTTTCTGCAGTGTGAACCCATTTTCCCTTACTCCAAAGGTCCTCTGGGATCCAGAGGACATCAAGTATCAAGTAGCGTCTTTTCCTGTTTTGACTCTTGGAGGAAAGACATCCAGACTTCCTCCTTACACTTTTGCTAACTTTTTCAAAAACTCGTTATTTCAAACTAATTTATAACCCTATATCACGCTTACGCAAAGCCTTCTTCAGAATGTCAGATTCCTTATCTGCTCGCAGATCCTGCTGAAATTAAACAGGCATTCTTTCCACTGAGCTGCAGACCCCCCCAGAGAGCTGCCCCTGCAGAGAGCCACACACCCCAGAGGAGGGTGGCAAAGAGCACGTTTAAAGGGCCTGTGGACCACGGATCGCCTTTTAGTTCCAAAGTTCCATCGTACACCAGCTGAGATTTTCAGACAGCGTGCTTGATTCTGTCAGTTTTATTTTTTTATAAAAATGCCATCACTGTGCCAGGGACAGAAATAAACAACAACAAATGACTACTTCCTTTACCCTGTCCTCATTGATGTACTGAAGGCTGTGCATGTGGAAGATGCATCCTTAATACTTACATGTGTATGTTCTGAAAAATAATGCAAAGTGTTAAGTCATTTCTCGGGTATTAAGTTCATTGCGATTCCATTCTTTTTTGTTGTTGTCCTCAATGCCCAGGCCACCCACAATTTGTGTTTTCTCTGCTTCGTTCATTCTTTTCAAACAATGCACCCCAACCAACAGCTAATGAGCCAAGTAGCAAAGAAATATTCTTTTCTTTCCCGTTCTTCCCCATCTTCCACCTTTTCCTCGCAGCCCCCTTCTGACCAGAACCTCTTGGTATTCCACTTCTGAGGGTCCTACCTGTCCTAAGAGGCTCCTCCCACAGTGTGTGGGTGAAGTGCCCTTGGTGCGATGAACATGTTCCTTTCTGTCCTCACTTGACCAGATTCAGGCTTTGCCTCCATTCTGAATATAGGAAGAACGGATAATGGAATGAAACTATCAAAAAAGCTACCTTAGAAAATCTCAGAAGTGCTATATTCTTGGGGAGGGAGAATAAATTGTGGTTCTATTCCTCGGTGGTCAATCCGGTCAGAAACCAAAGGTAGAAGCAAAAAGTGGAAAAGCAAACAGTCTGGTTCCAAACATACATGGGGACAGAGTGGGAAAAGGAGGGACCGGAAAGGCACATACTGTCAGTGCTACCACAGGGTGACTTTACAGGATGGGAGTCCCAGCTCTGGCCTCATGCTCTAAGTTCCCTTAGATTCCACCCTTTCTGCAAACTCTCTTTCCAAAGCCCAGATGCTTAAGGCAGCATCTCTCCCAGTGTTCAGAAATTGCAGACTCTCCTCACTGCCATCCGTAAATCTGAGCTTCGCCCGAGCAGCGTTGTCACACACAATTAGATACTCGGTACTTGTAATGGAGTGTTATGATTCACAGGCGTTGCAAGCTGAGGCATGAGCTCACCCAGGGACCTAAGGATGGTGAGGAGGTGCAGCGGGCACACCCCAGTAATAACCTGGAGCCGCTGCACGCTGAGGCACTGGGGTTCAGAGGTTCTGCTTGGCTGACTTGGTTAAGTAACACCAGGACAGAGATTCAAGCCCCTTCGGGAGAGGATGTCTCCTCTCGAATCCTTTACAACGTGTGTCTTAAAGGAGATCTCAAGCTTGAGGCAAAGTAGGCGCACGATCTGTGTTTAATTGGATTGAGCATCTTACAGGGGGGGCAGAGGGCTCGTTACACCTCCCCATTTGTTCCTGTCCCCCTGACCAGTGTCAGACCCAGCAAGGGGAGTGAGGGGCTGAGGGCCTGGCCTCCCCTGAACACACTCAACTCCAGAGTGTTCATTCACTCTGACTGCAAGTGGAGCGGGTCCCCCAGTCGCGTGACACAGCTGCTTGGTCCTCATTCTCCGGACGATGCCGTCATCCTTCATTTAACCCAGGGAAGCAGTTCCCAGCCTATACCTTAGACCCATTCGAGATCAGCTGTGCTGCGCCCCGCCCCTCACATCCTGTGCTCCCTTTCCGTGTTACCTAAGGAGAGTTGGAGAGTGTTTATTAGATGAGGCAGAACAGTTACCTGATCCGGGCTGCTGGGCCACGTCCTTGTCTAGATGCATCAGCACAGCCACACAGGTTGGACACAAGCGTGTGTGTGACGTGGGCTTGAGGAAGCTGCCATGTGCTAGACATCTTTGGGCTCACGCTCTGTCAGCCAGGATTTACCATCAGCCTCCTTTTTGATTCCTATGTCATCTTGGTTATCAAAATCTTATGGTCCTCACTTGTCATCTGCAGTCTTGAAATCAGATCCCGCTGGTCACGTTCAGATCGGGGTCTGGAGGGAAAGAAGAGTCTGACTGATGTGAGATGTGAGTATGGCCAGAAGATGAGCCATCAAAGTGTCAGGGTTTAACCCAGCGGGGATTGTATGTCCACAGATTGGATATCAGATGTAAGAAGTTTCTTCTGTGTTCTATTTCTTCATTTGCTCACATTGTTTGTTGGCTATTGGTAGAGGAATTTTGCTGTATGTTCCCTTCCATCTGAAAGTTGTGCATATAATTATTCTTTCACCCATTTCTTCCACCAACTCTGTATCAGATTAGATGCTGTGGTCATAAGAAAATAAATCAGAATTACCCTCTGTTCTCAGAAATTGTATAGACCAATAGGGACGAAAATACAAATTATAAATGACTCTAGTGTGATTTGAAATTTGACACAAAGGGTAAGCAACCATAAATTACATGTTATGATTGTCTCAAAGAAGGGAGAGACTGTGTCAACAGGGCTAGAGTGGGGATAACATGAAAAAGGTCGTGTCTGAGATAATCCTTGAAAGGAAAGTACATTTCAACAGATAATTATAGAAGAAGGAAAAAATTTGGGTGGGGGAAATAAGGTGAGGAAAGTTGCTGGGAAAGGATACACGTGGCTTTACTAAGGGACGACTTAGAGACCATTTGTTGAAGTGAGGACAGGTGGAGCAGGGGACAGACCTGAAGCCCTGGGTGGGGTAGGTCATTGTGGGTCGTGCCTGTCATCCTCACAAGAGTCTACGTACGATGAGATGATGACTTTGTTCTGCAGATAATGGGAAATTGCGGAAGGTTTTTGTGTAGTTGAGTGACAAGACCAGAGCTATTCTTTGGGATAATTAATCTGGCAGCCAATCAGTGGCTACTTCCTGCCAATTCTGTCTCTAAAATAGCTCTCCCAACTGTTTCTTCCCTTCCATTCCCCCTACCACTTTTTCAGAGTAGACTGTCATTATCTTTCTCCTGGACTCTTACAGTCGCCTTAGATGCCGCTCTCCCAGCCCCACATATACTCACGCTCACACTTACAAATGCATCTACATTCTGTTTTTAGATTAATTATTCCAAAGTACAGCTTTGGCATTTTCATGCTCAAACAGAACCGGGGTCTTCCTATTTCCTAGAGAATTAAACCCAAACACCCAACCTACCGTTTGAGGCAATTCCCCACCCGTTCTCAAGTCTGACTTCCATCCCTGTCCTATCCTCATCAATTGCAGATCTTCAGGACAGTGAGGAACTTGACTCTCCCCTGGCCACGCTGTCCCTTCCTGCTGCCCTGTCCTTCCCTGATATCCATGCAAACATGCTGTCCACCCATCACAGGCTGGTTCCCATGCCACCTTTCCACAAATTCCTTGCTTGTCCTCCCAGAGGAAATCCAGCCCTCTTCCCTGAATCTCTACAGCCTTTACTTCTGTGGTCTTATCCTTGTCTCCTTTGTATTTACAGTTCTTTATGTCACAGTACCACCTCCCCTATGAGGCTCTGAAATGCTGCTCTTAGTGTGTGCATTCCTACCCAAACATTGGACATGGTTGGTGCTCAGCAACTCTGTTAATTGAAGAGAGGCTGGTGGGGAGACCCGGAACACAGCACCCTCTTTATGGCTGTTGGAGTGACCAACACACCCTCTTTCTGGGGGACCTTGACAGTCCTGGATCTTCTGCCGTGGTTCAGTGCAGAGTTATTTATCCCAGGAGTGGTGATCACCTCATTCTGGTCTATGTTACTACATTGTGTACCTTGACCTTTGGAACAGGTATGTTTTTGTTGCATGGAAATTAGTTCACAAGGTGCTTAGGACACTTGGATGAGTGGGCGTGCCCTGACTTTTCCCTGAATCGCTGGGAGACTTCCTGCAAAAATGGTGTTGCCTCTAACCTCCCTGAAGAAAAATTTCATAAGCCAGGTGTACAGACTCCTATTTGAAAACCTGAACCTTCCATACACTTAATTTTCCTTCCTCTACTTATTCAGTAAGTGTGTTCTGTCTCATTCGGACCATTTGATACCACTTAAAAAATAAATAGTTGTGTATCTGCCACTTGAGTTCAAGCAGCTGAGAAGGACCCTTGAAAACCCAAACTCCTGATGCTTATTCACAGCAATCGATATTAGTGCTGAGAGGGAAATGGAATTGAACTCCTGGACAGGAAAAGTTCTCCCTTTCCCTCAATTCTTCCTCCAGGGCAAGGACTAGGATGGAACGAGGATGAGTCGGGGGCACAGAATTTCGGGAGGTGGGCACCCTCAGAGAGGATCGCACGGCAGAGGAGCCTTTGACCTCCTCTCATCTGGTCTCAGGAGTCTCAGCACTCTGATCCTGAAAAAGAGGGGGCGTTGAAGCCAGTGGGACAGACTAATGCTGGGCCCAGGGAGTCGTCATGGAGAAATAGGCAGCCGCTGAACACCTAGACCAGCTCTGTCTGCCACAGTGATCTTAGGACGCAGTGGTCTCAGAGCAGGCTCTGCTCCCAAGGCAGTGAAGAATCCTCTGTGCTTTATGATAATTTCAAAACCTCACATTTATTTTAGCAATTTAAATAGTATGACTATGCTGAATTAAACTTACTCAGGGAAAATAGGTATTTAGGTATTGAACTTTATTTCTATGTATTTTAACCAAAAGCTGGCTTAAGGGGTCCACTTGAGCCATCTAACGTAGGGATGAGTAGAAGCGGTGTGGTCCACTTAGGTGACGTGTGCATATAGTTACGTACTCTGCCTGCTGTGTTTAACTGGAATTTGCAACGTCCTTTCCATTTACTGCTGGGCTCTGCTTAAATGGTGATGGTTTTATAGATTGTGAAGGGGTTTGTGATATTGGTAAAGGAGTAAAAGATTAAGTAAGGAAAGAAAAGAAAACCAGTAACCTAGTGCTTATTGTGAAGTTAAAGTGAAGAGGAAGGGAAAGATCGTTGGCACAAAAGCACAGATGAGGCTTTGGGTGTGGACTGGGGGAGACTGAGGGCCAAACCGCCATCCTCTTTCCAAAACTCAGGTAATGCCCTTCCTGTGTTAACCTGAACTATCCTTAGGACCTGGCCCTCCCCTTACTAGTATTGTCTGTACCACTCACTGGCTCTTCTAGTCACCTAACTTCTCAGGGTACTTATTAATGAATGTATTCATTTCCCACGCAAAGCTAGATTGTATTTCCTTGAGAATGTGGGTATCAATTTCCATCATATGGATTTTCAAGTACCTTACACACATAAAAGGTGTTCAGTAGATACTTGTTTGATTATTAGACTGACTTGGGATACAAATATCACATATTGTTAATATGTTGTTAAATCCATTGTGGCTGCAGCATCTTAGTTTACCTTCTGGTGTCTTTTTTTGCTTTCTGCCTCCACGCAATCCTAATTCAAATTTCTGGTCTTGAACAGAAGAGTCTTCAAGAGACACTGCAAATCAGAAATACAAAAAAGGAAACCTGATTGATAATAACCGTGTGTAGCAAGTGTGTGTGCGTGGGACCCTGGTGTGGCTCACTGTGTGAGGTTTCCTCTGTGGGCAGCAGGGCTCGGGGGTGACTCTTGAGGGGATATCTTGTTTCCTGCCCTGTTCTCCTGAGAAGGAAAGTGACAAATATCATTTTCGTTGATGATGGTGTTTATTACTCACACAGCCATGAACTGTGGTCATTTTCCGGTAAGCTGGCTTTTGTTTTGTTTTCTTTTGGTTTTTAAAGTCTCCTCTTGGCTTCCGGGATAAATGAGTTGCTCTTGACGTGGAATCCTGTAGGATACGTGGCCTGCCCAGTGTGAACTGTTGAGAACCATCCTGACACGGTCCATACACCACCCAAGTGTTCCTTTGGCTGAAATGAACCAGTGGGCCAGTGACCCACGCTCGGCAGGTGGGATCCTTCCTCCCAACCCAGCCGAACTAAAGGGCGATGCTCTTCCTTCAGAAATAGGAACATTTGCTTTTCCGGTTTTGACTATGTTGCTCTTTAACACCTTTTGGTAAACAGAAGTCAGTTGATAGGAACTTACTGAGGTCCTGGTCTGTGCTGAAGATGGTGCTAGGTGCTTTGAGAATGTGAAAGAAGAATGGGTCATGACAAGAGTGAGTAAGAGGAAAAGGTGCCCCAGTGGAAGAACACGGAGTTACGGGCTTTACCCCAAGTGTGAGCCAAGCAGTCACACTACTGCCACGCTTGCTTCAGCTTGTCCACTTTTTTGACAAACAACTTCATATCTCTACCTATAAAATGGAGCATAACATAGAGACATCATGTCTATCAAGGTTCCTGGGAGAATAAAACAAGATCGTGTTTGTGAAAGAGCTTGTACAGCTCTACTGCCACGGCGATGACATTCTTTTTCCTTTTCTTTTTTTTTAAAAAATCATTTTTAACCTAGAATTAAGGACGGAGCCTGATTGCTTCCTCTGCAACACATAGTAGATGCTAAGTAAATGCAAGTTGAATAATTTAGTGAATGAAAACAAGGATATGTACTTTCACAGAAGTGACTCAGTACTGATTTTGACTGAGGGATGTTCATAAATAGCCCCCAAAGTCAGAAGTGCTTTTTTTTTAAATTAATTAATTTATTTTTGCTGTGTTGGGTCTTCGTTTCTGTGCGAGGGCTTTCTCTAGTTGTGGCAAGCAGGGGCCACTCTTCATCGCGGTGCGTGGACCTCTCACTATCGCGGCCTCTCTTGTTGCGGAGCACAGGCTCCGGACGCGCAGGCTCAGCGGCCATGGCTCACGGGCCCAGCCGCTCCGCGGCATGTGGGATCTTCCCGGACCAGGGCTCGAACCTGTGTCCCCTGCATTCACAGGCAGACTCTCAACCACTGCGCCACCAGGGAAGCCCTAGACGTGCCTTTGCGTTTGCAGAGTCCTACTCTTTAAAGCAGTCAGCTGGCCCTTCTCTCAAGGACCTTGTTCACAGGTCAGATAATGATTGCATAGTGCCGTGCCTGTAATGTAATTAACGATTTGGGTTTTAGCAGAGTTTGGGATGAGACAAAAGAGCCCATTTAAATTCTTTAAGAGTTATGCGTATTTGACTAGGTTTCTACTTTTTGCTCGGCCCCAGCCGTCTGAGCACACAGAGCTGTCTGTCTTTGCAGGGATGGAGGGAACGCATTGTTCATTGTGAGCAGGGAGCAGCCGCAGGCGCGCGCATGTGTCAGCCTACCTAGCGGCAGGCACGGTGACGGCTCTGACGTCCCGGGTGAGTCTGAAGTCTGGCAGCCCCTCTTCCTCAGCCTCTTAAAGGAAAAGGGCTCCCATGTTTCCAGAGCTCACCTTATAGAGATGAACAGACTCATATGAAGGAACACACCAAGACCACTTCTGTGCGTTTGTTTTACCAATTTGTGCAAAACAGTCTGAATATTTAGACAACACTTCCTGACTAGTCAGTTCATGGTTCGCGCATTTGTCTGACCTGCTAAAATTTCAGCCTCGGGACTGGCTGAGTACTGTTCACAGAATTAGTTTCTGTTTCACTGTTTTATATTTGTGAAAATGTTGATATCAGTTTACTTCTTCTCCATTTGTATGTGCATTTTTTCCTGATAGTTGTGAAATGTGCCTTTGTTAATGTTCTTTGAAGGTAATTGGTGGAAGGAGTATTAACCTGTTATGGATGTAAATTTTGGAGTAGACAGAGGACCTTTTGTGAGCCTGAGTTTAAAACAAATCAAACCATTTTTCTTTATTTTTGTGTCAACAGGGTCTAGCTCAGTGCCTGGCACATACTATATATTTAAAGTTTTTTGTTTGATCCTAGTCACATGAACTAAAAATTTGGGCACTGTGGGAGGTCTACATGATATTCCCATACTTAACTTTTCAATTAAAAAAGAACTTTTAGAATGGCTATATTGTTTTATTTATATATCAGTTTTGTTTTATTCTCTGATGCACCTGAGTGTTGGAAGCAGAGCCTAGCACAGAATAGGGCTCACAAGTGTGACTTAAGTGATGAGAAAATAGATGTGTCTACCCACATATGTGAAATGCGGCGTGTTGCAGTTCAAAAGGAACCTTCAACTTGTCTGTTTCAAATAAAGTTTCCTTATATAGAGAGAAAACGAGACAAAGAGGAAGGAAAAAAGGAAGAGACATGGGCGGGCAGAGACTAGGAAACAGAGAGAAAAGGGAAAAGGCAAGTGAGATGAAACGCAGAGTCGCACCGAGGGCAGAAAAGGAGCATGTGGAGTCGACAGAGGAAGGGGCAGGATCCGGTCTGCAGAAAGCCAGGGGGACTCAGGTAAACGCGGGTGTCCCTGTTGCTTTAATAGGATTGGGAAGAGAGAATCAGTGCCCAGTCAGTTCTTGCTGCTGTGGCCAGTTGCCTCCAGGAGACTGAGGGAAGAGCAAGAAGGAGACTTTGCCAGCAGTCCTGGAGCAGAAGTCCTGACCTGGGTCTGCTTGTTCTCACCCTGATTTCCGCTAACATCCGCAGACATGCATAGCCGTTCTGGGCTCTCTGGGAGTAAAAGCAACTTGTAGAACATCAGCTCTCTGTGGGTCGTGTTTGAGAATGTCCAACGACCTCCCTACCTACCACCAGAGCTTACAACCCAGAAGGTACAGTTGACAAGATTCTTTTAACTCATCACCTTACTGAGAACAGACTACTTCATTATTATTTGGAAAGATGTACTTCGTTTACGGTGTAGAGTTTGCACTGGGAGAATGCCACTATGTAAATCACTGGGGGAAATGCAATCCCCTCACTAATGATGCAAAGAGAAAGGTCTGGGTGATGTCGTGTGTTGTTAGATTCCCACAGGATTGGTTTATGGAGAACTCTGTGTTACCTAAAACTGATTACACGAGGCTGAGAGCTGACTGTTAGAAGTAATATACTGCTCTGCATCAGGAATTCCTTATGAAACAAAGAAATGAGGGATATTTAGATTACATGATCATGTCAAATGTTCTATAATAAACAATGGGAAATCTGGAGGCAGTCAGCAGGTAAATGTCTCCACAAACATGGAAACGTACAACTGTGTGCTTTACATATGTCACATATTGTTTGTGTGTTTGAAACATACCATGTCACCTTTACTCCCAACAGATTTCAAATAATTATTATACACAGAGAAGAAACATTTACATAAAAGAATTTGAATTTCTGAGTGAATTTAATCCCCTTTTGTGTGTTTCTTGATATAAAACCATACTGATGATTCTAGTGTTTTGTAGTAATAAACTGACTTCAGGACAGGTTAAACGGCTTGGGAATCCCTCCAAAGCCATCGACAAACCAAACAATATTGATTTTTTTTCTCCTTTGCTTTAAACTTAATTAAAAGGATGCAGTACATCAGCAAGCTGGTGGAGACTTATCTAGAGACAAAATATGATTTAGAAATCTGACAAGTGAAAGATTGCGATGAGATTGGATGTTTAAAAAAAACATCTTGAATGAATCTGTCCTCTAGTCAATGTGTATGGGAGACTCTCACAGTCAGTTTTAAAGGGTGGATGAGTCAGCATTAAACAGAGCTGAAGAAAAACAGATGATTAACTATTTGGATGTTTGAAGTTTCCAATTTCATTGATAATTATGCTTTCATTTGAAAGAAAGAATTCCAGTCGTATATTGTTTACTTAATAAGCACGGAGCCAGGCACTGGGTGCAGCCCCACACCTGCACCCACGCTGGAGCTGGGTCTTGAATGCAAGGGCAACCCCCCTTCTCCTGAGCTGAGGCCGGCACCACCTTCTCCCTCCCACAGCCTCACACTGGGGATCTTAAGCCATTTAATTGGTGGACATGCATGCTCCCAGATCCCAGGCGTGGCTCTCTCCCCAGGTCCACAGTCCTGACTGGTGGGCCCAAAGGCTTGGACTGGGGTCTCCTCTTTTCCTGACAAGGTGACAGGTGGGCAGGGAAGCACCTTGAGGGGATTGTGGCCACATCTGTGGCTTGGTTGGTGAGCCACAGTGTCCACAAGGCTGTGGCGACTCTGCCTCGGTAAGATGTGCTGTGTCGTGTCCTTGGAGAGGAAGCCAGGGCTTTGGGTTTTTGACCAAATTGTGCCCCTTTTTAATAAACAGAGGTTCTCGTGGCCAGAGGAGAAGCTGTCCCCCAGCAGTGCCCGACAAACTACAGTGCTACTAGCTCACTGCAGTGGAGGACCGTGCTGTCCTGTGGGTCTCAGTGTTAAGATTCCAGAACTCACAAAAACTCCCATTTCCATGACTACAGGTGGCCTTATTTTACCCCTCCCAGAATGAGGATTTTTAGTATTGATATCAGAATCTAAAGTATTTATTTCTAAAACACAGAGGAGTATTTATCACATTAAGAATTTTGGCTCCTTTTTTTATTTTAAAGAAAAGTCTTTAAATTGAATGAATGTCTGGAAACTTTATGCTATCAAGGTCTGTTTCTTAATTGCAGCTGGGAAATTATTACTGCAAAGGCATTCTTTAAATTAAACCACATCTTCTTCATGAGGCGTTCCCTGGCAAATCCCAACCCAGAAGGGATGCTTATACTTTATATGCATTGAATGACTTCACATCAAATTGTTTATCACATGGGGTCTCACTGTTTTTTTAAAAATATAATTCTGTCTTGTCTCCTCACAAGAGATCTGATCTTTGAGCAAAGGATCTAAATTCCTCTGACATCTCCCATTGTATTTGGTCATCAGTACACACACGGTATAAAGAGTTACCTAAAAATGTGTGTGTGCTAGTTGGTTTGGAAGTTGAGTGGCCCTTTGTATTTCGGACCAGAATTAAAAGCTGGACTTAATCAAAGATCCATCTAGTCCTCAGAGCCCATTGTTACTGATGATCAGGATACTTGTAGGACTAAACATGCTAAAAACATTGCATGGATTTGTGTTTCACTTAGTTTCTTCCAGAATTAATCCAGACTTCCCAAGCCTTCTTTCCAGATCCTCCCCCCAGAACCTGAAGGTTGTGTGAACATTGAAACTGAAGTGAATATGAGAAAGTAGGAAGGACAGTAAATGATTAACGTGGTTTTTTTTTTTTTGGTGGGGGGGAGAATAGGTTTTTCTGGGGTTGTTTTCTGTTTTTTTACTGTGGTTATTTTTCTTTTTCTAACCTTTTATTTTATATTGGAATATAGTTTGTTTACAATGTTGCGTTAGTTTCAAGTGTACAACAGTGATTCAGTTATACATACACATGTATCTATTCTTTTCCAAATTCTTCTCCCATTTAGGTTGTTACATAATATTGAGCAGAGCTCCCTGTGCTGTACAGTGGGTCCCTGATGCTTGTCTAGTTTAAATATAGCCGTGTGTACATGTCAATCCCAAACTCCCAAACCATCGCCCCCCTCCCCCACCTTGGTAACCATTAATTCGTTCTCTAAGTCTGTGAGTCCGTTTCAGTTTTGTAAATAAGTTCATTTGTATTATGTCTTTTCAGATGCCACATATAAGCTATATCATACGATATTTCTCTTTCTCTGTCTGGCTGACTTCACTCAGTATGACAGTCTCTAGGTCTGTCTATGTTGCTACAAAATTTTTTTTTTTAATTGCGGTAAAAACACAACGTAAGATTATCCCCCTGAATTTGTAAGTGCACAGTATAGAGTTGTTACCTATAGGAACAAGGCTGTCCAGCAGATCCTAGAACTTATTTATCTTGTGTAAATGGAACTTATGAACAGCAAATCCTGGCAATCACCATTGTACTCACGGTTCCTAAGAATTGGACTATCTTAGACATTTTCTATAAGCAGAATCAGGCAGTATTTGTCCTTCTGTGTCCGGCTTATTTCGCATGGCATAAGGTCCTCCAGGTTCATCCATGTTGTCACTAATAGTCCTTGTATGTATACACCATATTTTCTTTTTTCATTCATCCCTTTATGGACATTTATGCTGTTTCCGTATCCTGGCTGCTGTGAACAGGGCTGCAATAAACACAGGAGTGCAGATATCTCTTTGAGATCGTGATTTCAATCCTTCTGGATAAATATTCAGAAGTGGAATTGCTGGATCGCATGGTTGTTCTATCTTTAATTTTTTGAGGAACCTCCAGACGGTTTTCCACAGTGGCTGCACCAACTTCCATTCCCACCCACAGTGCACAAGCGCTCCCTTTTCCGTACATTCTCACCACACTCGTTATTTCTTGTTTTTTTGATAACAGCCATTCTGACAGGTGTGCGGTGGTATGTCATTCTGGTGTTGATTTGCATTTCCCTGACAGTTAGTAATGCTGGGCACCTTATCATATACCTGCTGGCCATCTGCATGTCTTCTTTGGGGTAATGTCTATTCGAGTCATTTGCCCATTTTTAAATCGAGTTCTTTGTTTCTTGCTGTTGAGTTGTAGGGGTTCCCCACAGGTTTTGCATGTTGCCCCCTTATCAGATATATGGTTTGCAAATATTTTCTCCACTCAGTGGGTGGTCCTTTCACTCTGACTGCATCTCTTGCTGGGCATACACTGTAGTTTGACATAGTCCCACTTGTCTGTTTTTCCCTTTGTTGCTTAGTGTTGTTAAAATGTCCACACCATGCAAAGCGATCTGAAGATTCAATGCAATCTCTTTCAAAATCCCAATGGCGTTTTCTGCAGAGATAGAGAAAACAATCCTAAAGTTTATATGGAGCCAAAAAATACCCCAGACAACAAAAACAATCTTAAGAAAATCACTTCCTGATTCAAAACTATATTACAAACTCCAGTCATTTAAACAGTATGGTCCTGGTGTAAAGCCAGTGGGGCAGAATAAAGAGCCCAGGAAAACCCCACCCATGTATATACTTTCAGTCAATTTTCGACAAGGGTGACAAGATTATACAATAGGGAAAGGATAGTCTCTTCAATAAATAGTGTTGGGAAAACTGGATACCCAAATGCAAAAGAATAAAATTGGACCCCTCTCTCATACCATGCGCAAAATCAGGTCGAAATGGAGTGAAGACTTAAACGTAAGACCTGAAAATGTAAAACTCCTAGAAGAAAAATAGGGGAAAAGCTTCATGGCGTCGGCCTTGGCAATGATTTCTGAGAATAGGTTTGCTAAAATTCAGGGCCCATTTCTTACCTTAGATGGCTCTTAAAGACATTCCCTTTATTCCTCTGCCCTTCCTCCCTCTCGGGAAGGCGCTCATATGGTGACAGGGAGGAGGAGGACAGAATTTCACACTGCGCAAAAGGGCACATTTGTTCTTCCTTAAGAAATCCCTGAAACCCGCCCTGGAGTACTAAGTGGCACAAGCGGCTGCTGCATGGTGGGAGGGGAGGCTGGAGAGACTGGAAATGTGATGGATTTTAAACCCTGTCTCTGGGGAGAAATTGACAGGAATGCCATGACCCACATGCAGAAAAGTCTGCCTTTGTTGAGCACCTTTCCCACTGATGACAGCAGGTGGGTTCTGCCCTGTGACGGGGGACACGCTCCGGCATGCCAGGACAATCCTGGTTTACACCTGCTGTCCAGGTCCCCCGTCCACTTTAACTTTGTCCCAAACAAGATGCCCCAGTTGTGTTACCCTATTGTCAGAGCCATTCAAATAAAATTTTCAGGATGCTTCTGACTTGAGCCCAGTGGGAGAAATGACTCAGAAGGCATTTCTAGGACACTGGGGCTTTTTTGCTTCTTCACTGAGATGCCTTTGGGAAGCAGAGAAGCAGAGAAAACCCACAGAACTAATGTGCATGGATACAGCTGTATGTACTGTGCTCAGCACAGCTTGCAGGGACCTGGCGTTGATAACGGTGGCGTTATCACTGGCCCATCCCGGCGTGTCCACACTGCAGGTGATTCCAGCCATCTCTAGAGGGTCCTCCAGATTGATGGCAGCAAACCTGAGAAGGGCACCTTGGCCCGCGATGCAGGTGCCGCCCGCACCAGGACGAGGGTAGATGGTTTTTGTTGCATCGGGGCTGACTGCTCTGGTCTGAGGTGACTTAGCGAGGTTACGAGCCCTGCATGCACTGAGCTAGGCAGGCCAGCCCTCTGACCTTTGAACGACCTCCCCATGAAGAGGTAAGGCTTGTTCCTGGTACCACTGAATCCTGCGTTTCTTCAGACCGAGGCAGGCTGTGGGCTTTCTTCCATCACGGAGGAATGCCAAACCTCACCCTGGAGCACAAAGAACCGGCCGGGGGCACCTGGCCCCGCACGTTCCTCCCTGCTGGTCCCCTTCCCTGAACACTGACGGAGCCACCAGCCTCTTTCTCACTCCCACTTTCCCTTTCCCGTTTCTCCTGGAGTTAATGACATTAGTGAGACAGCATTTCTGCAAAAAAGAAAATGTATCACTGCTGAAATAACGTGAAAAAAATCATGTACAATCCATGCTCAGAAAGGCACCCCAATGTTAATCACAAAGCTTTAAAAAAATTTTTAGTTTCTTAAACAAAGGTTAAAATCTTCAAAATGGAAATATTTGTCATGAATCACATCCTTTCTCTTAAAATTAAAAAAAAAATCTAAATGGGAATAATAACAGTGCACTGAGCAGGAAAAGCAGTCTTTATTGGAGAATGGGTCTCATCTCCTGAATAGCTCTTTGTTCTTCCATTTGTTTTAAAAGGCATGTTTCCTCTCGTCACTTAAATGGTTTGTTTCAGGAGCAGCGACAGAGTTTGCTTGCATTTCAGGCGACTTGTGTCAAAGTTTCTTGACCGCTGAGATTTCCTTTTGGCTGATTCTGCCTCCGTTATAGGCGCCTCCTGGGAAAATAGAATGAGGTTTTCTATATTTCCTATATTTGTCCTACTGGGGTTTTTACTGTAACTCTGCTCTTGATTCTCTTGACTGTGTATTGGGGTTGCCATTCTTTTGAAATAAACTGATTCCGAGGGAAGAAACCCTGTCTCTGTCTGTCTTTCTGGCAACATTCCCTTTTGGTTGGCTTCCCTTCCCTAGTACTGCGAAGCATCGGTGCCCTGGGCGAGCCTCGAGCGATGGCTGGGAGGCAGGAGAGCCATGACGTTGTGGTCTTGCTGCACCTAATTGACCAAGTGGATGATACCCAGCAGATAACACACTCTTCAGGATACTTCATGTTCCAGGTGCACAGCCATCATCCTGGCCTCCCGTGAGGTGTGACTCCAATTCCCTCTGTCTACAGACTGTCCAACCTCTTATCTCCTCATCTGATTCACACTCAGGCTTCAGAGAAGTACTCCCAACTCCTGCCCAGCCTACGGTTTCACTCTTCCGAGCTCCTATGTATTTGCTCCAAAGACCTCAGCACTTTTAATGTCATAGCCTGACAGAGAAGGGTGTACATCAATGTCCTATAGTCCAGCATGTCTCCTGATTCAGCAGGAGTTCTTCTTAAAACTTTCCTGGTGTGCATTCTTCTGCTGCTCCAGTGTCTGCTTGCATACCTACCACTTTGGGGATCTCATATGCCTCACGAGGAAGCACATCATTTTTCATGGCACATAACAGATCTAGTTCACAGACAGTGATTGCTTCTGTACCTGGGGTCAGCTGCTTGAGAACTGAGACTGTAAATACAGAGATCTAGGTGTATAGAGATAGATATGATGTCGGCTTAGCATATAAAGATATAGAGCAATCCATCTCATAATACCCCTCAGAGTGTTGTGCACATGACCCTGTTTTCAACCAATACTCAATAGTCGACTTCTTCTACAAGGTGAACGGTGCAGTGGGCATCACATTATACCTGAGGAGCAGTGGGTTTCGTGTTTATTCATATGTGCCTGGGATTTAGGTACCCTTACCCTCCCTAATAAAAAGAGATATAAAGTGAAGCATATTTAAAACGAGCATATTTTGATCTCATTGGTAAAATGGAGGTAACTCTAAAGCAGGAATTCCTCCATTTATATATTAAATGAAAATACAATCGCCATCCTTTGTTACAGCAAGTGCTGAGGCTGCTTGGCCTCTGCTGTGCCGTATAAAGTATAGGTGACAAATCTGACTTTGGGATAACGGTTTGCTGAGCTCAAGGCAAAATTCATATGATCCGGGTCCTCACCAACGCTTCCCGAATCCTTCCTGCAATGAAACTATTCTCACTATGCAGCAAGGCCCAGGGGGTTTCGCGTGCTTGTGCTTTCCCGAACCCGGAGACCCTCTCCACATCCGCCTGAGGACACACTGCTTTCTAGGCTCGGTCAGGTGACCTGAAGCAGCCCGTCGTCTGCATCATCTGTGACCCAGTAGGCTTGTCTGCAAGCCCTGTCTTTACCTGTGACCTGAGATTTCGTACTAATTTAATGCTTCACACTGAAAGTAGAGCTAGCTCATAGGATGGGATTGTGTCTGCCCCTTCACGCACAACTGCACGTCTCGAAGCAGCCCGTCCAGTGCCCCCAAGGGGACCCCGTGCCGACTGCCGTCTCCCTGCAATGCCCTCCTGCGAGCGTGCCCTCAGCCCCTGCCCAGGAAGCCTGAGTTCCTTCCATGGATCTCCTCCCACATCCTCCCTCTTTGCTCCGGTATTTGGAAACCCGTCCAACTCCTGACAAGCTGGGAGGAGGGCTGTGTCCACCCCTCCCAATGGACACACTACATACTATTACTTCATTGTGGGTCTGCTTTGTCCCCTCCCTGGAAGGCTTTGTCCTCTTAAGCACCATCTTGGTAGCTCTAACAGAAAAAATCACGACACTGATGTCCAGGTCCGGCACGTTGCGGACAAGCGGGGTCCACACCTCCTCTCTGTGTGAACTTGTGGCTCTGACTGTGCGATGTATCCTCACAAGGAGCAGGCATCTGGGGGGAAATGAAAGCTCCTCATATCTGTGCTCCCTGGGCTCCAGAGAGAGTGCCCTGAAGTCTCCCATTTTCCTCTCTGCCTTGGAGCTCCTGGCAGGCGGCCCGTCACACCGGCTCGGCCAGTCTCTTCCACCCTCCTGTGGCCCCTGACCCTGTTCTCCCTCTCAGCCCTTTGGGGTTTGACGCCATGCAGCTCCCCGGCATCCACCCTCCTGCGATGGGGGCCCCACGTCGCAGAGCTGCTGGGCTGGCATACTGCATTCCCCCTGCCACCTCTGGGGCCACTGCCTGGCCGTGGCCATCACCTCCGCTTCCTTTATCCTTCCTCTTGTGACTCAAGGTCTTTCCTGTGAGCAGGAACGTCCTGGCAGGTGACATAGGAATATGCAAGACAGAGAAAAGCGTTCTTTTGTAATTCATGTTTCAGGGGAAAGGAGGTACCCTGTTGCTTCCTCTCTCACTGATTTTCACACCTTTATTCCCCATCTGCTGTCCTGCTCCCAAATTTCTTCTTGATTGTTTTCCTTACAGACTTGAGGTTAAAGTAAGAAGACTCAGTCTGGGAGAAGAGTTCGTCAGGTATTAGTCAATACATCCGATTCGGTGAGAGCAGGCTTGCTTGTGATATGGGAGCACAGAGCCCCTTTGTTTCTGTTTTTTTTGAGCTATAAACACACACTCTGCTCCTCCTATGACTTTGGCACAGGGCGTCCACGACTCAGCGTGGCACTGAGGCTGGGTCCTCTTCCAGCCGTGTGTCCACGTGTCTGTCTGCTCAGGGCCCTGTGCTGAGCCCTGACCCTGCAGAGCCCACCATCCCCCTGCATTTGCAGTGTTGCGGTGTTTCCTCAGGCTCTCTGAGAATCATGCTTTTTTATATCTCAAAAGATACTCCAGAGAAACTAGAAAACGACGTACAGAAATACTGAAAACTTTTCACACATCATGTGTGATTCTACACAGACCCAGCTGTGTAGAATCATCTGGTCCAAGGGTGACTGCAGGGTGGGGCTGGGCGTGCACCCCTACACGTGTCCTACCACAGTGGGCTCCCGGGGGTCTGCCACACCCACAGCAGCGTGTGGACTGTGGTCTCCGAGCACGGGCCCGGGCGCTGAGCCCCAGAGGCCCTGGTCCGCTTGCCTCGTCTGAATAGGATGGCTTCATCCCTGCTGCAGTGGTGACGTACCACTGTGTTGTCGCCTTCCCGTCTGCGAGGTGAGCTTTTTCAGGTCGAGGACCTGGAATCCTCCTCCTGTCTCAGCCCCGACTCACGTGCCGCAGGGTCAACTCTTCGCAAGGAGGATACGCTTGCTGGATTAAATCTGTTAAATCACGGTCTCAGGACTTCCAGCTTCAGGTCCAACATGTAAAATCGTGGGCTGGGATCTCTCACTGTCCTGAGTCCAGGACACTTTCATCTTAGGTCATAAAGGGATTTAAACCCAGACTACACATCACTGGTTTTTCATAGTTGAGAGGTAGAAAAGCCACTCCACAGCTTTGTAGCTAAAACCCAAGAACATAGCACCCCCCCCTTATTTTTTTTCTAATTTTTGGTCAATTTCACGTCTGCAGCTTCTGTGCCTTGTCCATGGCTTTGAGTTTTACTTCTCCGAGTCTTCCTTAAGCAAAAATAGAAATTTCATAGAGCTGTATTTTTTACCAGGCCTTTCCCTTTTATTTCCAAACTGGTTTTCATAATAGTACTATAAGGTGAGTGGGGCAGGTGGTGTTATTATCCTCTCTTTTTCTCGTGTCCCTAAGAGAGGAGCCAGTTGAGTTGTGAAGTTCATACTGCTGGAAGTGGAAGAATTCGATTCAAACTTGGGATGCTTCAGCTCCACGACTTTAAGCCTTTCCCTTGAGCCAGTGGTTCTCAGCCCTGGCTGCTCAGTAGGATTACCTGGGCAGCTTTTAAAAAATGCTGATGCCTGGGCTTCACCTCACACCAATTAAATCCCGCTCTCTGCAGGTGGATGTTGCTGTATTTTAAAAGCTCCTAGATAATTCTAATATGCGTGCGAGGCTGAGGACTGCACTGTTTGCCTACCTCTCTGTCAGAGGCGGAGCATATGGAGAAAGACAATCATTTGCGCTGATGGGCCGCATGGACGGCTAATAGAATTCTGACGGGTTAGCCTTTGGTTCCTTAGTCTCCCAATTGGTGTGGACATATTGTAAGCAATTGGGCTTGAACGATTCCCTTTCTTCATTGTTATCTTCATGCCCACGTCAGTGTTGTATTTCGTTAAAAAGTAAGTTCTTGAATCACACAGGCTGAATTAATACGACTAATTCTTTCCTGACCTCAGGTGTAATAAAGTACATGACGCTCTTTGAGCAGGAAAATGCTTAAAGATCATCTCGTCCAACGGCTTCCAAGCTTTCATGAATGAAGAATCTTTTTAGAAAACGAAAGCAGATGAAGTAGAAGTCAGGGCTCTAGACCCCCAGCTCGACTCTGCCCTCACTGGCCTCTGGGGCACATATGAATATTGCTCATGGGCTGGATGTGACCTCGGGGCACTAGGGGGGAGAAGACACGGTTTGAAGACAAGTTGTTGAAAGTTCTTGTATTACTGCTGAGGAACATGAGAGCAAGAAGGGGATTCCAGGGACTTCCCTGGCGGTCCAGTGGTTAAGACGTTGCCTTCCAATGCAGGCGGTGTGGGTTTGATTCCTGGTCGGGGAGCTAAGATCCCACATGCCTCTCGCCAAAAAACCCAAAAGTAAAATGGAAGCAATATTGTAACAAATTCAATAAAGACTTTAAAAATGGTCCACATCAAAAAAAAAGTCTTTTAAAAAAAGAAAGGGATTCCAGAGGGAGCTGAGGAGCCAGGACTTCCACCTAGAAATCCTGGCTTCCTCTCCGCTGCCTTTTTGCCTATGTACTGTAATTTGTGATTGTGTGGCTGACATCATCATGACACTCATGAGTCATGATGTTGTGATGTGTGATGTTGTGATGGTGGGTTGCCAAGCTGGTGTCAGAACATAAATACCCTGACTCCCACCAGGGTCCTAAGCCTGAAACAGGAAGGTCTTCCCCAGGGAGCAAATTTCCTTTCACCACACACTCTGCCTTCTCCTTTCCCCCACCTCCTGGGATCCACCTCCCGGGACCCTGACAGTGCTGGGCTTAGAGTGAGGCTGTGTTTGTGCGGTGACACAGGTGAGCTTGGGGTTTGGGGATTACTGGCTCTGTAGGCAATTGATTGGATCTACATCTAAATCTCATTGTTTTGTCTCCTCAGATGATACTAAGAAAGTCACATCATTTCTCAAATATCAAATGCTTTAAAATACCAGTCACGTGCTCACCCCGGTTAGAGAAGATGTTCAGGTCTGTTCCAGTCAGCCTGCTGTTATTCCATGGGCAGGACCAGGGAGTTAGGTTTCCATGGCAGAGCATCAAGCAAAGGAACAAGAGATCTTCTCATTCCAGTCCTACAAAAAGATGTCTGTTGAAGTGAACACAGTGGTTAGCTGGTTGTTAGGATTATTTGATTATTGTTGCTATAGGTTGTTGCTGTCCATTCATATATTTGAAGATATTTTGTATTTGCTTCTCACAGCCCAATTTTGCTATAAGGCCTATGTGGAAATTAGCTCACTAAATGAAACTAGTCTGGCCTGAAAAAATAATAATAAGCAAATAGTGCATTTTTAAAAATTTACAGTACGAGCCACTATACTCCTACCATACTTGAAGTGTGATGGGAAATGCTATAAGCCTGAAAACAATGTGAATAAATAAACAGAAGTATATAAAGAAGCAAACTTTTAGGCTACTATGAAGAAAAGCTCCAACCTGTCTGCCAGTGTGAGATAGAACACGTCCTCATCAGCCAGTGATGGTACCTGTTGAGGTTTCCTCAGCTGAGGGACAATGTCCAATCCCACTCTGTCTCCAGGGGAGGATTCTGTCTACCAGACAAGTGGCCAGACGAGTGTTCCCATCACCATGGGTGCCCTCAGAGGACAAGGAGCCTCTGCCCACCTCTCTCATCAGGAGCCACAGAGGCCTGCAGGAAAGCAAGAGAATGAGCCCATAGCTTATATCACCATAGCTCATATCATGCCGTAGAAAGTTCTGAAAAGTGTAGTTATCTCAGAGAAAAGACCTTTTGGTATTAACTAACTCTGAGTTCAGTGCTATGGATTTAAGCAGAATACACACCTAACATTCCTGAGACTGACCTGCACGTCGACCTCAAACAAGAAGGTCTTCACTCAGAGCATTTGTATTTGGCTCTATTCTCATAAAAATCCAAAAGGCAGCTCATTGTGAAATGAATCTGAGACTTCAGATCAGCCCTTTCCAGTAGGAGCATCATCTGAGCCACAAAGTTACATATGTAATATCACGTTTTCCTGCAAATATTAAATGCAATAAAAATAAACAGATGGAATTAATTTTGATACTGTATTTATCTAACCCATAATATCATATCAATAGGTAGTCACCATACATTTATTAATGAGATATTTTACGGTCTCTTTTTGTGCCATTGTGAAATCTGGTGTGTATTTACATGTATGGTTCATCTCAGCTTAAAGGGACCACGTTTAGCACCCAGGAGCCCACACGGCTAGTGTCTGCCATATTGGACAGCAAAGCTGTAGGTGATCCGGGTAACGAGAAACCCTATATTACATTCTCCCCAGGATTTTTGTTCTGTCTAGGTAATGATGATTTTATTTTTTTAAAAAGTGACCTCTAATTGCACTGAGGACTTAGTGTGGTGTTATGAGCATAGGCTGAGGACTTAGATTGCTGGGGTTCAAACCGGTCTACTATTCACAAATTAGTGATGTTGGGCCAATTAGTTAGCATCTCTGTGCCTCATTTTTTTCTTTTGTCTTCTGTGCAAGCGGTGTTAGGATGCACCTACCTTGCAGTGAGGATTAAGTGAAACAATGTGTGCTCATTACCTAGCACATAGCAGGTCTCTATTTTTAGGTTATTATGAATATAACTTCTCTTTCTCCAGAAATGAATGATAGCACATCAGAAAATGAGTCAAATAGATAGAGCTAATGATAAATCCTTTAAAAGTGATATCTGTCTGGGGAAGGCTGCAGAGAGGGACAAGTAAATACTCTAGCATGAGCTGTGTGTCCAGCAGAGAGTCCTTGAAGGCATGCCTCGAGTCCCTCTATCACTGTACTTACTATCCAGTGTGTTACATTCCAAGGGCGAAATTGTAGAGTTGGCCAGTTTATTAGTTTCAGTTGTGTTGCTATTATTATTTCCATAGAAAGCTTATTGCTTCTCTTCTGTTTAAAAGTGATGTTATCAATGCAGAAATAACTATGATCTTATGTGTTTAAAGACTATGAAATAATTATTAACTAGAATATTTATATAAATTTAAAGACCAAGTTCCCTAACTTACTGATGATTACAGCTTAGCTGCAGAGGTGAGAGGAATCTTAAAAATTATCCAATCCACTATCCTCATTTTATAAATGAGAAGGTCAGCTTGTGCTTTTGAAATTCTGTCATTTTTCAACCCACAGTAATTAGATTATTTATATTTTTAAGATAAACTTACAAAAAGATTGGGACTGGCCCATGTTAGTTAATGGTTCTTTAAATCACTTAGTTTTGAGCATTTGGATAAACGTTAAGTCGGGTATTCTGCATTAGAGCCAGGATGCTGGATACATGGGGTTTAACAAAAAGTGTAAAACATAGGGGCTGAATAACTTAGATTCTAGTCAATTTTTTCCAACATTTTAAAATCCAATATTCTGTTTTGATAAACGTAAAATCATGTAAACTTCCTTAGACTTACTGAATTTTTAAAAAGAAAAATAACTGGCTAAAATCAAATCAAAGCAAGGGCAACTTTAGATGAAATAAGTGTGCACGTGTGTGCACTTCAGCTTGCTGTGTTGGTGTCACCTTTTCCAAGATGGCCTTGCCCAAGTGCAGGGAACCATTGAGAGCTACTTAAAATCATTAGAGCATTTACTTCTGACTCACAATAGGCAAGCATACTCTGACCCAAGTAGAAACTAGATTTACTGTCATTTTCAGTTACAAAGTAAGATCCCAAGGCCTGAAATTCTCGTAAGTATCTTCTAATGGGTTCTTTGTTTTATTTTTCCCATTTATAAGAAATCATCAGAAACTTTATAAGTGCATTACTTCCTTTAAAAGTATACATATATTTCATTTGATTTTGAATGATCTAAAATGGTCTCCGCATTTTAATAACAATGATATTGTCTTAGAAGAGTCATCTATTCTATCTGCAAAAGAGAATGTTCCTGCTTGTGAGCCAAAGCATGTTCACAATTGCTAAAAGTTTTCTCATAAAAGAATGAAGAACTCAGGATAGATGTATCAGAGGGTGTGAGACTGTAGGGCAGCCTGGAGATGTAGAAGGAAGTCCAGGGTCGGAGTCGGTCTGGAGTCCTAGCTGTGTGTCTCAGTGAGTTTCTTTAGCATCTTGAGCAGACGTTAAGAAGAGAACAATATTTCCTACCTCTGAGGAGCAAATGAGATAGTGGGCCCCCAGCATCGAATATAGCATCTGGATTCTTGTTTGTCAGTTATTTTATTGAAGTACAGTTGATTTACAACATTGTGTTAATTTCTGCTGTACAGCAAAGTGATTCAGTTATACACATATATACATTCTGTTTCTATTATGGTTCATCACAGGATATTGAATATAGTTCTCTGTGCTGTACAGTAGGGCCTTGTTGTTTATCCATGCTACAGATAATAATTTGCATCTGCTAATGCCAGACTCCCAGTCCATCCCTCCTCTACCCTCTTCCCCCTTGGCAACCACAAATCTGTTCTCTATGTCTGTGAGTCTGTTTCTGTTTTGTAGATAAGTTTATTTGTATCATTTTTTTAGATTCCAGTGATTTCATATGATATTTGTCTTTCTCTGTCTGAGTTTCTTCACTTAATATGATAATCTCTAGGTCCATCCATGTTGCTGCAAATGGCATTACTTTGTTCTTTTTTATGGCTGAGTAATGTTCATATATATACACACCACATCTACTTTATCCATTCATCTGTCGATGGACATTTAGGTTGATTCCATGTCCTGGCTATTGTAAGTAGTGCTGCTATGAACATTGGGGTGCGTGTGTCTTTTCAAAGTAGAGTTTTGTCCAGCTACATGCCCAGGAGTGCGGCTGCTGGATCAACATCTGGCTTCTGAGTTGGACATTCCCTAGTGGGAGCTGTTTTCTGTGCTTTTCTTTATGTGAAGATTCTTAGTCTTCTCGCCACTCTCACATACAATAGGAAGTGTGATCTGGGCAGGCGTGTGAGGACCCAGAGAAGGAGGGCATTCCAGGTAGAGTTAAAAGATTCATGCAGAGTTGAATGTGTAGAATTTCATACTTCATGTTTCCTCCCACAGAACTGCTAAAATTGGAACGAATAAGGTTGGTGGTTAGAAAAAATTGAATTCATGTTCCACAGGAATTCTTTCCCTTTTCTTCAATCACCCCATTTTCCAGGTAAACCTAGAAAATAGGAAATACCAGAAACTTCCTCTCTTCCTCATCTCATCTTTCTTTACTTTTATTATTTTTAAAGGTTTAAATTATTTCCATGTAGAATGAGTCCTGATATGGCCTTGGGTGAGCGATCTGATTGTGAGATCCTCACCTGACCCTGCGTGCGCTGCCGTATTTAAATCTCGGGCGCCTGCCCTGCAGCCCAGAACCTTCTGCTGGTGACTGATTCCCACCTGACAGGCGGGCAGTGTCCTGGCATCTGAGTTCATCTCTGACTCATCTGTCTTTGTTGGTGGTCTTAGTGGGGAGGCCAGAGACCTCAGGACTGACTCAACTTTCACACACCTGACCTTGTTCCTTAATTTTTACTCAAGAACAGACTTCTATTTCAAAAGCGCCACCCCTTTGAGGACATACTGTAGGGCTGTGTAGTTCCAGGACTGCTTGGGCGCAAATGCGTGTGTGCACAGCCTCGGTTGATTCAAGAGGAACAGCTTATGAATAGGGAAACCATCCAGTCTCGGTGTCACTAACCACGTCTCCTGTCCTCTCTCATGCACAGAAGCTCACGCGGAGGCCGAGGCGGAGGTGCATGCAGCTGCTGCCCGGACATTTGTCTGACCCACGTTGACATCTGCAGTGTCACAGACTGTGGTAGGTTAACACAACTGGGGTTGTACTTTTGTTAGGACTGTAAAGAGTGTTACCCAGAAACAACTAGAACTTGGAATGCAGTGATGCCTGGTGTCAAATTAGGCAACTGAGGAAGCATTTCTTATTGGTTTTGGTATTTAGATGTTTCAGTTTTACTTTTTTGTTTAGTTGATGAAATATGCACATGTTTAACTGGTATATCAGCTATGACTTTTTCTGATATCTTTACACTGATGACAGCATTGGGTGCAATCCAAATATTTCAGAAACGAATCAAATCAAACCACATGGACATTAACTAAAAAGCATATTTATATATCTACATAGTGTTTTTAATGTCTTCATTTTCCATCCCTGTTATTCACATGGTGTCTTATAGATTACAGGCTACTTCTACCAGATTCTTAAAGGGTCTTCACAACCACTCTACAAACTAATTGGTGGGGCGTGCTGAGTGAGCCTACGCCCATAACCCGTCGTCCTGGTACCCACTTTGTCTTTCAGATGAGCGTGACGCAGACTCAGAATTAGAGGGGCAAAGGTGGCTTTTTGTGAAATGTTGTTCTTTTGTAAAGTTCCTCTTTACTATTGATTTATACACGGAGAGGCAAATTGTTAATGAGAATGGTTAGCATGTGTTCTGTGCTTGCTTTGCGTTGGGCCACGGTGCAAACTTCCAATTTATCTTTTTGAATCCTTGCTGTACCCTTGAAAAGGAAATATTGTCACCCCCTTGTACCATGAGGACCCCGGGCTGAGGGAGGTGGACCACCAGCCCAGGTCACACCGATTTCAGAGAATCCACCAGCGTTTCAGCTCACAGTTTCATTTTCCCGGGCTGGCACGTCCTAGGAGGTCATTTGTATCCCTTTCGAAATCTCTCTTGAGATGTAATTTCATTCATTTTCAGCTTTATTAATGGGGAGCTTTACCTTGACCAGAGCATGTGGGTGACCTCTGCCCTGTCCTGTGAGCTTGAAGCACACACAGGACTTTTCCGGGCCTCTACTTTCTCTTCTGACCATGAGTGGGCGAGTTGGGCCATGCGACTCTCACAAATTAGACAGATTCAGTCCCCGTCAGGGCTGTGAGAAACGAACCAATACTCTCTATATACCAAACAGTTTTTAGTTGTTCAAAAATTATACAGTTTTTCAAAACATTTTCGCTTTACTCTCCCTCACTTTTTGTGGTACCGTCATTGGGATCCTATCTTCTAAGTATTGTCACTCCCACTAATACTGAGCTGCTGGAGAAAGAGGCTTTTCAACTTGAGTTTTCTTTACCTAATTAGTAATGCCCATCGTAGAAAAATTAGAATATTAGAATGCATATATATATATATATAAAATTAAAAAGTTAAAACACTGAAAATACCAGAATTCAGAGATAACTACAATTAATCTTTTGGTTTAAAACCTTTGCAATTGTTATCTTCGCACATGATTTTAAATTAAGATGGATCATACAGCACATTGTGTTCTTTCCTCCTTTTTTACTTGATGTGTCACACGTAGCTTTTTCTATATCAATAAATATAGTTTCATAACATCATTTTTTCTTGATCAATAGTATTCCACTTCACACCTATGCTGAAATATATGTCTGTTGTAATATTATCAGTTGGCTTTTTAAAATTCTGCTTTGCAAAAAGAGTTTTAATGGCCAACATTTTACCTAAAATTTTTACACCATTAATTATTCCTTTAGCATAAATTCATAGTACAAGAGCTAGCTCAAAGGATATGTACATTTTTAGGCTTTTGAGAAGCACTGTGCTTTCAAAATGCTCCTTCTTTCCACATCTTGCTGTATGACTGTGTATCCTCTGTGATTCTAGATATAGCTAACCATCGGTGTTTGAATGCCATTCCATAGACAACCTTTATGAACTTTTCTTTAAGAAAAAGTAATCTCACATTATGAGATTTAAAAGGCTAAGATTTTATTTCTCTATATATTCCGAATTCCCAAGAACTCAGTTCCAGATCCTACACTTTCATCCTCCTGTCCTTTGACTGATGCGTCCTACGAAGTACCCACCGTGTGTACGATGTAAGGGAGACACTGCTGACTTATAGGTGGATGGGCAGGGCTCTGCTTGAGGACCTCACCTGTTAGTAACAGAATCCATACAGTGGGTGCAGACACATGGCATGAAGAGCACAATAGCAAACGTGCTTTAAAATATAATCTCATTATTAGCCATTCCAATATAGTGACTGGGATTATTCTTAATGCCTCACCTTGAGTATTTCTAGGTCCACAACCATTAGAGAGAGGTTGTACCATGTTCATTGTACTGTTCTGCAGAGTGTACTGAACAAACTAGTTTCCCCTCCCCACCAGTCCCTGGAAGGGAGCTTTTTTACTGACTACTTGACTATTTCTAGGATAGACTACTACTGGGCTTCCCTGGTGGCGCAGTGGTTGAGAGTCTGCCTGTCGATGCAGGGGACGCGGGTTTGTGCCCCGGTCCGGGAAGATCCCATATGCTGCAGAGCGGCTGGGCCTGTGAGCCATGGCCGCTGAGCCTACGCGTCGGGAGCCTGTGCTCCGCAATGGGAGAGGCCATGACAGTGAGAGGTCCACGTACCGCAAAAAAAAAAAAATAGGACAGACTACTACCTAGCAAGGTGGCCCGTGCCATTGTTGGGCTGCGTTAATGGTTGGAATATTATTCATAATATTCTTGAGGTGAAATTACCGTTTTATATTAGGTACCTATTGTTCCCAGTTTTAGCTTCTGGAGACATATAGAGTAAGTTCAATTCAATTCAAGGGACATATTTTAAGAATCTGCTATGGTCAGGAACTGTTACAGCTGTGAAGGGCCAATTTCTATTTCATATGATAATATTTCAAATGTCTGATGATTTATATTTTCCTAAATATACAAGTTAAACAACTAACCCTATTCAAGGTAATTGAAGTGTTACTACACTGAGCTTGCTATACATTTCTATAAAGCAATAAATTTTGACCTCATTCCTTGACCACACTCATGGGCTAGTTGGAGAGCTTCCCCCAACTGACCATGAGGAGAGCGACGCACCCCGACCTTCACACAGATTACCGAAGAGTTTGTTAAAAAGGACAAAAGCCATTTGCCCTAAACTACTAGTAACTGAGACATGAGAACACTTGCTGTGGTGTGTACACTTGGTACAAAAGATAAGACTGAAGTGAAATGGGGAAAACTGAGGGCTTCTGTCCTACACCTGCCACCTCCAGCAGGCCCAGCTTCCTTGGGTCACGGCCACTTTACCCACAAGATGAAGGACATCGTAATCCCCTCGGGGACTCAGACTCCAAAACCGCAGGGCAGCTTCCCACACCTGGGAAGCTCCGACGCCTCTCAGGCTGTGGGCCTGTTTTCTGGAAGATTCCCCTCACGCCGGCTGCGTGCCTGTGGCACCATCGTGGACACTTCCCAGGTGTGACCTTGTCCTGCAAGGCTGACAACTCTAGAGGCACGTCCACGTTTCAAAGAGGAGAATGCGGAAGGGAAGGTGTAAGGTGTCCAGGATCAGATAGACGGGGCGGGGCCTGGGTGGAAGATGCCCCACATGGCGGGCTCTGGAGAGACACCACTGCTCCAAACTCTGACCTCCAAAGAGCTCCTCGACCACCTGGTTGTGTTAGAGATAAATGCCTACGTGCAAGGCAGCTTCGATATGCGTAAGTGTAGAAACCACAGAACCGATCTGCAGACATCTGGGTTGTACAGTTCAGATGCGGAAATGATCTTTAACCAGTGTTTTTATGGTTGTTTCACTAAAATGACCCCATTTGATACCATATAAAATCATTATTACACGCTTAAAGTACTCTTCACATGAAGAGAACCTTCTTAGAAAATTCATACTTTGTATTTTAGTCCATGAATGTGTTTAGTTGTTCATGAATATTTTATTACTTTTTAAGTTTTCTGACTAATTATATTACTTTTTCACTTTTCCCCTTTTCTGATACTTCTTTTTGCTACTTCTTATATCTTATCTCTTTCAAATTCCATAGAATTTTACCACATCGAAGCCTTTGTTTCATTCACCTCTTATCCCATCTTTGACTTTATGCTGTGAGCTTGTCACTGCCTCTTTAATAAGTAAATCATATAAGTACAGCCTTGTTACAACAGCTTCTGAATAGAAGTAAGTCAAGGGAAAGATGTGTCCAGTGTCTGCCTATTTGATAATATAAATTAGAAACTCTCATAAACTAGATAAGCAAAAGAGAAAGACGTGATGAAGGCTTTCTCTTAGCTTGAAACTAACCAGCCAACAAACTTGGAGGATAATTGAACCCACGGGAAAAGCAGCCCAGCCACGGAGCAAGTACTGGCGGAAGATGGAAGGACACTCTTGTTTCCTTCCTCCTCCTTTTCCTCCTTCCCTCCTTTCTTCTCCCCCTTCTTTCCTCCCTCCCTTTCTTCCTTCCTTTTTTTCTTCCTTCTTCTCTCCTTCCTCCTCTCTCCGCCTCTCTCTCTATCTCTCTCTTTCTGCTTCTTTTATGTTGAGTGTCTCAATCATGACGATAGTATATGATTTTTGCTACGTACCAGGCATTATTTTCCTCCACCCTTGAGACTATATTCCCGCTCAGGAGTAGCCCTGAAACTCAGGAAGTCAATACCTTTAGCCCCTGTAACACCCCAAACCATAGAACAAAGGGAGTTTTGTCACCTGTGCCCAGACCAGGAACCCACGGAGGGTCCTGCAGAGTCACAAAGGTCAAGATACGCAGAAGCGTTAAATGACTAGAGAGGCCTGCAAAGGATGGTTCGCCGAGGAGACGCCGCCTTTAATCCTCACAACCATGTCTGAGTGGCTGTCGCAGAGGACTGCTGGTCCCGCGCCACGTGCCCGGCTGACACCTGGTCACAGTGACTCGGGGTGAAGTGGGAGGGGACTAAGAGGGGCCTGGAGGCTGCGCCCTGGTGAGTGGCCAGCACAGCCCCGAGCCTCCCCAGGCTGGGCAAGGAAGAGTCAGGATGGACGAGAGCAGGCCAAGGGGACGGTGACGAGAAGGTTAGAGTGAGGACAGGAGACACGTCCTTTGGCCTCGGCAAGACCGTGGATGGGGGGCATTCTTCCTTCTCCGTGACCTGGCTCTCAGGCTCCAGGTGACACTTTACCCTTAAATTTTCTCCACCTTATGTGCGTCCCTTTACGTGGAGCACAGGCATTAAGATACAGCCAGAAAGAAAACATGTTTCGTCTGACTGAAGGTTGAGACCTCACACATGAAAATTTAAAACATCAACTATTTAAAATATCAACTATCCAATATTAAGGAATTATCGCTGATTTTTTCAGGTATAAGAATACTATCAAGGCTGTGTTTAAAAATAAAATCCTTATATTTTAGAGATGCATACTGAAACATTGCTAGATAAAAGTATATGATTTCTGGAATTCCCTTCAAACTAATGTAGAAATGGTGATCGGATATGATCGTGTGGATGAAGTGTCATTGGCCAAATGACATTCTTAGAACTGACTGATGGGTAAATGGGTTTATTATACTCTTCTGCTTACTCTTGCATGTGTATAAAGGTTTCCATATTAAAATGTTCCAATGAACAGGAAGTTGAGAAATGTCCTGGAGCACCAGACTCCCAGGGAATAAACCCGACTTCTGACCTTTGAAAACCAGGGTTAAATGTTCTCTCTGTGCCTCGTTTTTGTTAACTGTAAAATGTGGGTATTAATAGTGTGGATCTCCATAGGGCTGCTGTGGAGATGGCATGAGCTGTTATATGTAACATGCTACGCATGTGTGTTACATGTAAACCACCCATGAGTGCCTCATACATAGCAGAGCCCCTACACGTGGTCACTGTGGTCAGTATCATTAACTCTTACAGAGATGGCAGTTTTGTGTTTATTTTCCACTTGGAATTTCTTACGTTAGTAATTGCTCTGTGGAAAAAGCCCTTGGTTTTGTATATGAATAGCATTTTGGAATTGATAGTTACCGTTTCCATTTTAAAATCAAAAGTTGAATTGATTTAATAATTCGTGACTTTTCTGTGACTTGTAACATTGAATATACTTTGCAAAGTATTTCAAGAAATGATATAAAAATGCGTTTTAAAACTTGCTGGGAATATATTATAATTTTTTTCCTTCAAAGCAGGAGAGCCTAGATTAGCAGATTAGATTTAATTGCTTTTTATTTCTGGTGTGAACTGTACATAACTACTTTTCCCATAAACACAATTGTTGAAGGCCCACTTTATTCTGTCCTTACCTAACTCTTGAGTGGTAACAGCTTTGCCATTGCACGATTAATCGTACAATGCTCTTTTACACAACATTTAAATCCTAACCCATAGGTGTTCTAAGAAAGGAATCAGTACTGGGAATTTGGACAATTGTATTTTCTCAAGAACCCACTTTCACTGATAAACACAGCAGGGGTTTTGGAGGCGGGACGGATGTGTTACCGCGGAGGTTCATTATTCTCTCTATTCTCACCATCCTTTCTCTGTGTGTGGGGTCTGCTTTTCCCTTTTCCCCCACCTTGGGATCACCTGTACAACACGGGGGAACTGGTCATCCTTTCAACTGGTGAAAGATGACAAAAGTGGTTTCCACAAGGTTGATCTTTGAGCCA
Source organism: Stenella coeruleoalba (assembly GCF_951394435.1). Lineage (NCBI taxonomy): Eukaryota > Metazoa > Chordata > Mammalia > Artiodactyla > Delphinidae > Stenella > Stenella coeruleoalba. The sequence goes on from NC_137159.1 coordinate 88,498,826, forward strand.
CTGCTTTGTACAATCACTGTGCCAGGTGAGGAGGGATGAAAAGATGAGTGAAGACCGAGCATTCGGGAAAGCGAATCAGGATCTAGCAGCGGAACAGAAACAGTGAACGCTTGGTGCCACGTGTGAGAGCGAGGCCAGCTCAAGGGAAGGGATGCTCGTTCTCATGGGCAGAGCTGGGAGGGCTTCCTGGGTGGTGCGGGTTAGACAGGCTTTGGCATCTGACATGGAGGAAAGAAACGGTCACGAAGAAGAGAGAGAAGGGGGAGACATGAAATGTAAATAGCGCTCTCTGTGTACCTCTGCAGAGAGGATGAGATTCAATCAACTGTCCGTCTAAAATGAATAAAGGTTGAAATCTGCCTTCTCAGACCCTGTCCTGTGGGTCACTAGCTCCCACTCTCACTGCATAAGGAGACCCCAGCATTAGGAACGTGTGCAGCAGGATGCCATCGGGGGGCCAGTGGGAGTGGACATTACCACACAGTGTAATGATGGTCGGTGTCTGCCATCGGGGGGCCAGTGGGAGTGGACATTACCACACAGTGTAATGATGGTCGGTGTCTGCCATCGGGGGGCCAGTGGGAGTGGACATTACCACACAGTGTAATGATGGTCAGTGTCTGCCATCGGGGGGCCAGTGGGAGTGGACATTACCACACAGTGTAATGATGGTCGGTGTCTCCCTTTTGTCCTCCAACCTTCTATCCTCAGATTTGTGAAGTCACTTCTGTGTGCAGTTGCAAAAGGATTTCTTTTTTATTTTATTTTTTTTTGTGGTACGCGGGCCTCTCACTGCTGTGACCTCTCCCGTTGCGGAGCACAGGCTCCGGACGCGCAGGCTCAGCGGCCATGGCTCGCAGGCCCAGCCGCTCCGCGGCATGTGGGATCTTCCCGGACCGGGGCACGAACCCGCGTCCCCTGCATCGGCAGGCGGACTCTCAACCACTGCGCCACCAGGGAAGCCCCCAGAACTTCTTAAATGAGCTGACACATTTGCAAACTTCAAGAAATCTGCCTGATCCATATCCTAACGAGCGACGTGGCCCTGGACTGGCTGGTTCCTGCGCCTGGCCAGTCACAGCCGCTGGGCTGAGCAGGTCGGGGGTCCAGGTCTGAGGGCCGAGTGTGAAGGCGCCGCTGGACGTGCAAGCAGGTGCCCTGCTTCAAGACCCTGTGCTGCGCGGCACAGTGGCCGAACCTCCCGAACTTCGATTACAGACATCCCTCCAGGAATACAAATGCTCATTCTCTTGAAAGGAAGCCTGAAATAGCGTGTCTCGGTGTGTGAGCCCCTGAGCACCTCCTGTGTGGGGTGCTCACACCCCACAAACGAGCACACAGTGGAAACTCACAGGACCCACGGGGCGGGCAGGGGGGCATAAGTTGTCAGGTGGAGAGGGGAGGTCGGCAGGAAGGACGGCGAGAAGCATCGTTCAGGAAAGTTCTGGAGGGTCTTCCCGGCAGAGGAGGGCGGCCAGAATGCTCCTTCACTAGGAAACAGGAGGAACGCAGCCTGAGGTGTAGAGAATACGCTGATTCCATGTGGATCGGCTGAGATGAGGGTCAGAGGACTGTCCCTCGCTGAATCGTATGGAATTGGTCTTATGGGCAACAGAGAAGGACAATGAATGTGTGAGTGGAGATCATTTGAGTCCCGTTGAAATGAGAGGAAAGGCTGCCTGGCCATCCGGTGAGGTGGAGACCTGAAAGAGGAGCATCTCTGTTTCCATGATGATGCCAGCACAGCGCAGGAAGTGCACTGGCCACGAGCCCAGCCGCACCCTCGAGCCTGTCCTCGAGGAAGCCACTCCCCGCCGTGGGCTTGGCTGTCTTTCACCAACACAGCTGGACCTGGGCCAGCACCCCTGGGAGGGGGACAGGTGCTCAGAGCATCATGCAAACAGGAAGCAGCACCCTGTGGCCAGAGGGAGCTCGCAGGGCAGAGCTGCAGCAGGCAGGATGGAGCTGAGAGAAATGAACTTCACTGGAATTCCTGTACAATAGGGCTCTCTGTGTTCTCGTCTACTCGGTGTTCCCCAAAACAATAGCTTACGTGCACATCCCTGCTGTGTAACACACACACGCGCACACACACACACACATACATGCATCTTTACACCCTCTTTAAATTCCCTTTCCAAACGGGTCTCCCTGGGGGGCCCCAGGCATCCTCAGACCTCACTCCATGTCCACTCCTGGAGTCGCCACCTCCAGTGCCCCCGACTGTCCCCCACTCTGTCCTCTCGCAGCCTTTTCTCACATTCCTGGGACAATATTGACCTTGTCTCATGAACTTGCATAACTACCGTCCTTCCTTGTCCCAGTCGCCTCGTAGCACAGAGCAGGGGCACAGCCCTCCAGTCGGGGTTAGGGGGTCTGATGGAAGGACCCCGGCTTGAGTCTGCCCACCGACTCACTCTGTGGGCATCACACGTAAAGATACATGGATCTTTTCTTCCTGCCTCACCGTGGTGTGTGTTGCAGGTTTTGTGAGACTCCGTTTGTAAGGAGACTTTTAAGAATACATGTGCAGTGATACCACTAAAGACGTCCTGTACTGCAGTCTGGTGTTCAGTGTTAATACTCACTGTTTATTTAAAAAATACACTTTAATCACACTAGACCTTCTTTCCTAAACTACTCTCCTTTGTCTGAGAGATTACTTTAGAAAATAATCAAGCCCAAACCTCCTAGAACATAAAAACTCACAGTTTGGGATTCCTGACAATAGAAGCTAAGAGTTTTCACATTGTAAGAGTGACACATATTGTCCCTTTTCCCAATTCCCCTGAAGTTTTTTGGAAGAAAATTAAATTTACATTGTAATTAAATTCTGACATCTGAGTCCTTCCTTTGAGTGCGTGAGTTTCCCTTCCTGCCTTCCTTCCTCCTTCCGTTTTCCTTTCACAAACATATGACGTGTGTGCAGAGAGGCTCCGTTCTCTACACTCCTTTCACAATTATTTGGTTAGCATTCCAAGAGATCTTTATGTCATATTTTTATCTAATGAAAGAGGTAATAGGTTTACAATCCCCAAACGAGCATCAGTACGAATTTTCACCCACAGCAATGTTCTCGGGGGTGGAGGACGGCCACACTGCTCCGTAGCCCCCCACCTCCGGACGTGCCCGGAGCGTAACAGGCATGTCTTCTCGGGTGTCTTTCTTCTTCTAACCCCACCGCCTCCTCTGGAGTCTCGTGGATGTGTGGCAAACCAGGGTGAATGGCACGGAGCTGCTCACGGGTGCAGCGGCAGGTCCAGGCCAGCGTGTGTGCCACGAGCCCTGAGCCCCTGCCTTCCCCACAGTGGCTTCAGCGCGGTTCTTTCCTGGGCAGCTGGAAACCTTTCCAGATGAAAAATGTAGTCTTCCTGGGCAGACCCACTAAAAACCTTACAGAATAATGCAGCCCCACATTTTGCAGGAATGTGACGGGACTGGAAGGGCCTTTGTGACTCAACTTCCCGTTTTCTCTGTTGTTTCCAAACATTGTATTTACTGGCAGTCGTCTTTACATGTTCTTTAACCTTGTGTATAATCTCTCTTCTTATTGACTTTTTCCTCTCATTTAATATTTGACTTCTTTCCTCAATGACTGAACATCATCAATTTTATATTATTCATTTTTTGTTTTTGCTCAAAAAACTAATGATTTCATTAACTCCAAGGATCCAGTAGCAAAAACTAAAAAAAATCCTTGCCTTTAAGGAAAGAACATGTCAGTATGTGTGTGTTTGGCCACAAGCAAACACAGATAAAACACGTTATGCTAGAAAAGGGGCAGGACCCAGGGAAATGCAGAGCTGGGGCAGGAGGAAGCAGGGTGCTCCTCTGCATACGGCCGTTTAGAAGGGTCTGGCTAAGAGGAGCCTCTGGGCAGAGTTTAGAAAGCAATAAGACAGGAAGCAGCCCAGCAGGGAGAGGGGCTGTGCAAAGGCTCTGGGGCAGGACCAAGGCTACTGGTATGTTCAAGACACAGGCAATGGGCCACTGGGGCTTAAGCAGAATGAACGTGGAGGGGGGCGGTAGGGAGGAGGTTGGAGCGATAGCAGGGTTGGGAGCAGACCGTTAGGGGCATGTACGTAACAAGTGTGAGAGCTCTAGCTGCTACTGTGAGAGTGACGGGAAACCACTAGAAAGTTCTGGGTGGAGAGGCGATCCAGTTGGATGGACTCACTGGGGCTAGAGGTAGAGAAGGATGGTGGATGTGGAGGGAAGGGAGCGTGGGGGACCTGGTTGGAAACACTTGGAATAAAGAGCCAACGGGGCTAGCTGATGAGAGGGCGAGGAGCGTGAAGAAAAGCAGCATCAAGGGGACCTCAAGGTCCTGCCTGGGACGTGGAGGGGCATTCGCTGGGCTGGAGGATGTGGGAGGACTGGGCTTGAAGGAGATTAGGAGCCCAGTTCTGGCCAGGTTAGTGGAGAAGCCCGTCCTGTGTCCGACAGGGAGCCCAAGCATCTGGTGAATGCACAGGGTGGGGGCCCGGGTGCTGGCGATTGAACCTTAGAGTCTTGGAGATGCAGGCCATGGGGAAGGCCGAGGAGGGAGCTCACGGAAGAGATGAGGGGCCCGAAGACTGAGCTCTGAGACGCACCGGGACTGGGGGTTTTGAGGCGCGCAGTGACGGGGCGGCGTGAGGAAAGGGGGAGGCCGAGTCCGGATTGGTGCCAAAGCCGCAGGTGGGCGGGATGCAGGGTGCCGAGAACCCACCCTCGGGTTGAGTCGTGTCCAGGTCATTGCCAGCCTTGGCCACAGGGTAGCTATAGGGATGAAGCCTCCTGGTGTGGGGAGAAAAGGGGTGAGGAAGTGGGGACGGTGAACACCGGCAGCCTCCTGAAGGGGGCAGGGCACTGGGGCAGGGGCTTCAGGGAGACTCTGGCTCCAGTGAGGTTGTTTCTGTTGTTGTTTTTTTTTTTTTTTTTTGCGGTACGCGGGCCTCTCACTGCTGTGGCCTCTCCCGTTGTGGAGCACAGGCTCCGGACGCGCAGGCTCGGCGGCCATGGCTCACGGGCCTAGCCACTCCACAGCATGTGGGATCTTCCCGGACCAGGGAACGAACCCGTGTCCCCTGGATCGGCAGGCAGACTCCCAACCACTGAGCCACCAGGGAAGCCCCTGTCGTTGATTTTTGAAGAAGGGAACTGACAGCCTGCGGGCATGAGGATAGGGGGGATGCAGCAGAGCCAGGAGATTTACTGATGCAGGTGGGAGCAGGGGGAACCTGTGAGTCATTTCCTTGAGCCTCGGAGAAGAGAGGAAGCCAGCGCCGAGGCAGGAGCCGTGGCCGCAGAGAGGAGCCCACCCGCGGGTTCCCTCGCAGTGTCAGAAGGAGGGCAGCCTGAGCGCTGCTTCTCCAGGGACCCGGGCACCATTGTCGATGGAGAGGAGGAGAGCACGGAGGACAGAGAACACGGGAGACACAGCCCAGCAAGGAGGGAGCGAGGAGGGCCGGTCAGGGCCAGGAAGGCCAGTAGCCTGGTGGCCCAGGGCGAGGGGCTTGAGTTCTGGGGAGAGGAGGAAGATCAGTGGTGATGGCTGGGGGCTGGGGTGCCAGCTACAGACCGTGGCACAGATGCAGCTGTTGCTGTGAGGGAGGTTTAAAGCGTGAGGATGGGGGGAGACGAAGAACATCCGGGGAGAGGCCCGGACACAGGGGACGAGGAAACATCCACACGGGAGAAAGAGTGGCCGCAAAGGAGCCGGGAGGTGGCAGAGCCTGAGCACACGAGGTCCAAAGGGGCTGGGCTTTATCATCTGCAGGCGGAGATGCGGGGGTCTGCAAGCAGCAGGGGAAAGTGAAACAGCCGCTCTGCAGGGCAGAGGGCCCCTCTAGAGCAAGCAGGCTCCAGGCCTGGCAGGAAGGGGGCGAGGTCGGTGGACAGGGCTGTGCAGGGTTGGCGGCACCAGAGGACTGGGTGAGGGAGGCCTGGCGGCGCTTGGCTTCCGGGGGGCGTGAGGGCGCCCTCCAGTGGACGCCTCTGCCGAGAGCCAGGAGTGGGGCAGGGTCTTGCCGGGACCCTGCGGGCTGCATAGCGCTCACTGCAGATTTGTAAGCAGGGAAACGTTAATTACAAAGAGACTCTTGCTTTTGCCCTCGGAATATCTCTGCATTTTGATATCTCCCTTTACAGAGACCTACTGTGCACCCACCCAGTTAGAAAAGCACTACTGCTGCAGACCGAACTGTGTCCCCCAAAATTAATATGCTGAAACCCTAAGCCCCAAAGAGAGTGTATGGAGACTGAGGCCTTTCAAAGGTACTCAAGGTTAAATGAGGTCATAAGGGTGGGGCCTGATCCAATAGGGTCTGTGTCCTTAAAGAAGAGGAGGAGACCCCAGACCCCCTGCCCACACAAGAGGAGAGGCCACATGAGGACACAGCGGGTTGGTGGGAAGGGGCTCCCCCAATCTCTGCCCCGTTGATCACAGAATTCCCACCTCTAGAGCTATGAGAAAAGCCCTCAGCCTGTGGTGTTTGGTCACAGCCCCTGAACAGACTCAGCTCCATACGAGGGCTGCAGCTCAGGCGGGCGGCGTGGCCATGCGGGCCCTGCTGGTTCCCTTCAGAGCTAAAGGAGACACTCCCGCCGCTGAAGACCGGCCGTGACCTGAAGTGCAGACGGGCTGGGGAGCTTTTCAAGTCCTCGAGTTCCCAGGCACTACCATTTCTAACATGTGCCAGCCTTGTTTTATGAATGCAAGAGGCCGTCTTCATTGACTGGAACGCACAGATCAAGACTGTCCCAGGCGGTGACCTCAGGTGGGCCTTCTCAGTCTGTTGGTGACGGACGTTTTACACTTTCAAGGGTTTCTCAAAGTTCTAATTTAGAAATCCACACTCTAGGTACTGTGTTCACTTGTGACCTGATCAAGACTGTGGAAACAAAACAAATGGAAAAAGGTCACCTGTTCATCCCCTGCTATGGGTCAGAGCCCTTCAGTGCCTGGATGGCGGGAATCCTTACACACACACACACACCCCCAAACATACACACACACGCAGGCACAGGGTCCCTAAGTGATGCTCTCCCACCAGTCCCCGGGGTGGCTGCACACCCCTGGGGAGCAGGAAGGGGAACAGAAGCCTTGCCATTGGTTGGGAATCCACGTATATGATATAATAAATTCAACTAAATGACCAAGAAGGCCAGAAACCTGAAATGGGGCTCTTCAGCTAATGTTAAGAGGAGGAAGGTCTTTACTGGAAGGACGCTGGAGTGCCGTGTCACACACGCTCAGTGCCGTCTCCGCAGCCCTTGAGCTGGCCCGGAGGGCACCTGGCCTGGAGTCGTGGCCGAGCTCAGGCTGGGGCTTCGGTCCATCCAGAGGCCATGCTCTATCTTCTTTATTAACTATGTTTGTGCGATTGCATGCTGTCTGTAAGGTCCCTTTATCACTCTGCTTAAAGAATGCCTGCGTACATTGAGTACCAGTTAGGGATATACTTGTAATTTTTTCTCTGCGTGTTTGTCACCTTTTGGGCTAACATCAAATGTGACAGATCTATGATTAAATGACAGGTCTTCCCTTCATATTTATCCCATCCCTAAATCTGCCACATGGTAGGACTCGAAAACATCTGTTTGAAGGGAACAAATTATTGTATGTGAAATAGAAGGTGTCATCACGCTCATAGTTGAAGAAATGCGATGAAGCCAGTATGAGAAGCGCAAGTCGGCTGCTGTCTGCACACACATAGATTTCTAACAGGTAAACGCGTATGATTTCTAATTAGATTGAAAGCCGCGAGTGCCTTTGCAGGAGCTGATGAAGGACCATGTGATTCCGGGTAGCAGGAGATGGTTCTTGCCGAGAGAACCGAAGAGGATGGGGTTCCTGCAAGTGGAGAAGGGGCGTCCAGGAAGAAGGTGCTGCGGGACCAGAGGGTGGAGGTGGCCAGAAGCCACAGGACTGTGCAGATGATCGGGATGCAGGAATGTGGGGGAAGAGCCAGGCGAAGCAGTGCCACCCGTTGGAGAGCTTTGAAGACCAGGCCAAGCTGTGAGGACCACGACGAACGGCATCCAGGGGTTCCTGGGGCAGCTGAGCTGAGGTAGGACAGTGCTTGGCTTTGAACAGAGAGACCTGCTGGGATCTCTATGCAGCCCTCAGGCAGAAGCAGCTAGAGATGATCCAAATGAGAAATAAGAGGGAGATAAAGAAAGACCAACCGGTAATAGCAATGACCTAACACCTGCCTGGATACGAAGCATTCGCATCATGATCTCATTTAATCTTCGCAACAGCTGTTAAGAGACGGGACAGTTCTCCGCCTGGATCAGGGCCACACACACAGGAAGTGACAATGCCAGTTTAGATACACTCATAGCCACTGGCACTGATGTAGTGTTCAAGTGCATGGTCATTTTTCCAGAAATTCTTTTTTTTTTTAACACCTTTATTGGAGTATAATTGCTTTACAATGGTGTGTTAGTTTCTGCTGTATAACAATGTGAATCAGCTATGCATATACATATATCCCCATATCCCCTCCCTCTTGCGTCTCCCTCCAACCCTCCCTATCCCACTCCTCTAGGTCGTCACAAAGCACGGAGCTGATCTCCCTGTGCTATGCGGCTGCTTCCCACTAGCTATCTATTTTACATTTGGTAGTGTATATATGTCCATGCCACTCTCTCACTTCGTCCCAGCTTACCCTTCCCCCTCCCTGTGTCTGCAAGTCCATTCTCTACATCTGCATCTTTATTTCTGTCCTGCCCCTAGGTTTGTCAGAACCATTTTTTTAAATTATTCCATATATATATGTTATCATACGGTATTTGTTTTTCTCTTTCTGACTTACTTCACTCTGTATGACAGACTCTAGGTCCATCCTCACTACAAGTAACTCAGTTTCGTTTCTTTTTATGGCTGAGTAATACTCCATTGTATACATGTGCCACATCTTCTTTATCCATTCACCTGTCAATGGACACTTAGGTTGCTTCCATGTCTTGGCTATTGTAAATAGAGCTGCAATGAACATTGTGGTACATGACACTGAATTATGGTTTTCTCAGGGTATATGCCCAGTAGTGGGATGGAGAACAGTATCTAGGTTCCTTAAAAATCTAAAAATAGAACTACCATATGACCCAGAAATTCTTTTTTATTGTATTTTACAAAATAATTGGATTGGAGTTTTAAAAAATCTTATCCTTCACCTACAGATAGCTTGGGAAGGACCGAGTGATACTCCTTGGGTGAGGTCAGGTTACTGGCCACGGCAGAGCCAAGACTGGTCACTAAGCCCTAGACCCTCGGTCCTTACTGATGACAAGCAAGAATCTGCACACCACTCTCCTAATGTTTAAGCTCCTGTGCAATAACGTCACTGCCCTGTGTGAACTGGAAGGAGATAAAGTGTCCTTTCTAGTCGCCTTGTGAACGGATTACTTGTTTCCCTCCACCCGCTCCCTACAGATTTAGCGTAATAATGATACTTTACTTAGGCTAATAATTAAATAGGTGTGAATTCCCTAAACATATAATGGCTGATTGCGAGGCAGGGGTGAGTTAAAATGCTGTGAAGGGAAGCCTTAGCCCACAGTCAACAACTGCAGGGTGTCCTCAAGGCTTAAACACACACCAGGGGAAGATGGTTACACATTGGAAACTCATGACAGACAGGATTCCTCTGGAGGATTTCCTGTTACGCTTTCCCAGTGGCACTTGATCACCACTGTTCCCATTTGTCAATTTATTACTCACCATCATGTTTTCCAAATTTTTTTTAAAAAGTGTTTAGTGTCAAATAGTGATTTTTATTATACCTCTGGCTATTTTTCAAGTTAAAAAATTAATGAATAATTTTCATAGGCTAGGGCTTGTTCTAAGTGTGGAAAATTGGGCCTGAAAATGATGCACTTTGTGTTTCAATCAGAAGCGTTTCCCAGTTCCCACCCTATTTTTTCCTGCTGGTCCTTCTCTTCTCTGCTACCTCCTCCATGTGGGTAACTGATCACCTTTATGGGCAAATCAGCAAAATACTTGCTCCACCCAACCTTAGTCATCTTTACGCAAAATGTACAGAAATTAAATTTCTGTGTTTTGGAGGTAGATTATTTTTTCCATACGTTCATCACTACCTTTCACTCCTAGTTAACAATGACAGAGAAATTGATCATTTTCAGTTCAGAAAATAAAATATTTCCACCCAAAGTAGGCATATACATGAATCAACTGTACACGGGCTTTGGCGAAATTGGAAAATGACCTCATTTTAAACTCTACACCATATTTCACAGACCTATTTCTAGCATTTTGGAGTTCCTATCCGCTATGCCCCCAAATCTCACCCTTAATTAATATTAATCAGAAGACTGAATCTTAAAAAAATTTCAAGTCAGGCATTCAGAGCAAACATTGGATTCATAAATGCAAAGGGAATTGAATGAGGTGGGAGCTCAGGATGCTATTCTGAAGGCTCTGTCCTTGGTTCTCTTCCCGTCTCATTTTCTCATACCTGCTTTGACGGTGGTGTCCATTCCACGAACATAACTCTCATCTTTGCAGTTGAATTTCAGATCCTGCCCAAGTTTCTGGAATGCAGACGCCCAGATTTAGCCCTTGGCGGGATATTTCCATTTGGATGCCCCATGATGCCTTGAGCTCAGCATATCCCAACCCCACCCAAAGTCTTTCCATCCCGTGTCTTCTGTGGTTGAGTTCATACCTGTTGGATTGCACTGGAATCTTCCTGTTGGAAGTTCCTCTAGCTGGCCAGGTGCAGAGCACAGGGCTACATAGGCTTGCCTTGTACCCTTTCCTAAAGGCACTGTCACTTATAAAGCCCTGTTTCCTCCATCGGGGGAGGTTCTATCCTTGGTTCCCTCTACTCCCCTTGTTTGTCACAGGTTGGTCTAGTGCTACATTCACTTCTTATACCACTTCCAGTTTTCTTTCTAAAACAGATTGTAAAGCTGGTGCTTTGGGTCATTCATATGGGTTCAAACCCAGCCTGCTCTCTACCTGTTTGGAGGCCTTGGGGATTCACTGACCTCTCTGAGTGTCAGCTTCCCCATTTAAAATGATGGGAATCATAAATGATGTGCAGGCTGCCTGTGAAGATAGCTAATGTCGCAAAGCGCAAGTGCCCTTTGGCGAGGGCCGGCGGAGGCAAGCGAGTAGCAGCTAAGAGGACTATCACTGTGGGTGCTGCTCCCCTCCCCAAACATTTTCTTTCCAACATTATCTTCCCTATCAGCTGTACCCGGGGGCCACTGCTCTTCCAGCATCACCGCACACCTTTGATTTGTGACTTCTCCCGGTTCATAGCCGCCACCACCCCCCACCTGGGTCACGCTCCTTCACCTGTCCAACGGCACTCCTCCCGGACCACTTTCTTCTCCCCAGCTGTGCTCCCAACCGCAGCCCCACTCCTGCACTGTCCTCAACGTCATTATCAGTCTGAGTCACGGGAGCATGCCGCCTACAGACCGCAGTTCAGCGTCCCTGCCTCTCACCCACTTCACTCTGCCAGTGCCTTTGCTGCAGCACCTTTGGGGCTTCCAGATGTGACCCCCGAAAGCCCCTTAGGGTCCTGAGCTTGCTCCTCCTTATTGCGCAGTTGGCATAAATATCGAGGTTTTACCATGTGAAACCATCCAGGGCTCCCAATGGAGGTTCCGTTGGCTTCCTATTGTACCTGGGATGGATTATGCCCATGGGGAGTTGTGTCATATTTTAGGAAAAGCACAGACATTGAAATCAGATAGATCTGAGTTTCAAGCCTTGCTCTGCCACGTATTAACTCTATAGGCTTTGTCGAGCTTTGTAACTTCCCTGAGAATAATTTCATTAATCTATAAACTGGGCATAACACTAGTACCTGCCTTGTAGAGCTGCCGGGAAGATTAAATGAGATGCTGCTTGTCAGGCTCTTAAAATAATTCCTGAGACATAATAAGGTTGTTGAGGGCTGGGCTGAGCTATTGGTCTTGCCACAGGTGAAGCTCTCACCAAACTCCAGCACATCCCCAACACCCACGCCTGGAGCTGGGCCCCATGTTTGTAACAACCAAGTGAGTCAGACCCACCCTCCAAGCCCACCCAGGATCACTTCATGAACCACGCCTTGTGCATCAGCTGAAGATCTCATGTCCTTTGACTTTTCATTTCCTTCACTGATGCCTTTATAAGGTCTACAATCCCATCCCTTCAACGTCCTTCCCTTCCTTTTTTTTTTTTTTTTTTTTTGTGGTACGCGGGCCTCTCACTGTTGTGGCCTCTCCCACTGCGGAGCACAGGCTCCGGATGCACAGGCTCAGTGGCCATGGCTCACGGGCCCAGCCGCTCCGCGGCACATGGGATCCTCCCAGACCGGGGCACGAACCCGTGTCCCCTGCGTCGGCAGACGGACTCTCAACCACTGCGCCACCAGGGAAGCCCTCTTCCTTCCTTTTCACCATCACTGTCAAAAGCTAAATGCATTGGTGGCTTTCTATGTACCATGAATTGCTCTTCATGTTTAAGCCATTAAATTTAGAGCTTGCCATACCCTGTGAGGTGTGGACCACCTACTATCAACATTTCACAGACAAGAAATCGTCACTAAAAGGTTAAATAATTTGCTGATGGTCATAGAACTGCAGAAGACATGCTCTTAAAGGATAAACTTCAGATGCTAAATTTGTGCAATCTAAAATCACCTAGAACCCCTAACTGGACTCAAAGACGTTAGCTCATCTGAGTCCCCAAAGATCATACTCTGTGCCTACTGTATACTCTTAGTCTATTCCGCTTTGAATACTGTGTCTCTTTGAGCCCCAAGGACTCTATTTTACTAAAATAAGAAAAGCTCCCATACATCGAATTTTCTTTGTATCAGACAATGTGCTAAGTGTTTCACTTACATAATCTCACTTAACTCTAATGACAACTTTAAAAGGTAGATGTCATTATTCTCATTTTCAAAGAAAGAAGCTGAGTTCTAGCTGCCCAAGATTTTATAGTCATTAAGTGATAAAGCAGGAATTTGAACCCAAGTCCGACTGCTACAAATTTCATGATTTTACTTATTATCTTTTTTTCCCTGACTTTTGTGCCCACTTTAGCACATGGCCTGGTTTCTTGCACGTCAGAAATGCCCTTTAAAAAGTTTTCCAGATTGATTTGGGTCCGCTGGGCTTGTTGTGTGTAGTGTCCACACCTTCATCACAGAGCACTGAGTTTCTCCAGACGTTTCACGATTTACTATCACCTGAACCCACTTTAAGCTCTGACCTTTCAGTGACATTCAAGGCTGGGTTTCACCATGTCAGCCATGCACCCCACTCTTGCAGGGCTCCTGGAGGAATGGTCCTCAGTGCGAGCATGACCAATCCATTCAAGGAAATGATTGCCGTCCTCTCTATGGTCTCAGGTCAGTGTCGTAAGGAATCTGGAATTGAGTCCATCAAGGTCAGCCACAGCAGAAGTAATCCATCGTTGTTTCCTTGCCTGACTGATATTATTAGGTTATATGAGCACTGGGCTGTGCCCTGACTGTCCAACTTTCATTTCTCTGTAAAGTAACATACAAAGCATGATTCTGGTTAATTCAAGGATCACTGGGTGTTTCGTGGGGAAGGTGGCATGGGAGGAATCAGGCATGATATCTCTATTGATGTCCCAGGGCACTGTATAGATATGAATAAAGAAAAAGGCATCAGACTCTGGGCATTCAGCACTCTGGGCTTGGCGGGGGAGCAGGGGAGCCATGGGCAGCACATACCCTGTGTCTCCACACCAAGCTACCTGAAGGGAGAGCATGGCCTTTACCAGTCAGGTTGGGATGAGTCCAAAATCCAGAAACACAGAACAAGTGCACGGTGCTAGAAGTCCAGGGGTTAAATCCAGAGGCTGTGCTGGGATAATCTTGGGCTTCTGGGTCAGTTGGGTCTGGGTTCAAATTCTGGCCCTACTGCCTGCTAGCCAGAGGTCCTTGGTCAACCAAGTTAACCTCCTGAGTCCCAATTTTTTCAAGTAAGAAACAAGGATATAGGACTCACGTCATAAAATTGTTGCAAGGATTAAATTACACAGGGTACAAATGATGCTTACCTGACAAATAGGGAGCAGGTGCAGATATTGTTCCCTGAGACGTAGCTTCCTAAAAGTCTGCAACATTCCAGAACTCTGGAACAAAAGACTAAATCAGAGTCAGTATCAAATGAAAGGGTGGAGGGATCTCTTCTGCGTACCTACCAGGGTCCTGGGCTGTGAGCTTCTGCCAGCTCTCGGGGGCTGCATGTAAAGAGATTCTGCTGCAAATCCTGCTACTGGCTGGGCTGTACTAATCCAGGAGCTGCTCGATATCTGTGTGCAAAGAGCCTCTTTAGAAATATACTTCCCACCAAAAGTTCATCTGCACCACAGTTTAGCGTTTATCCATTTTACATTGGGAGAATTCCCGTCATCCTGAAATACCTTCTGGGATCGGTTTGCACATGTGTGTTGGCCCCTCCTTCCGGTGCACTGAGTCAAGGACCATGTGCGTCTTGGAACTGGGAGGTGATGTGCTCTCTAGGCTGAGCCTCAAGCCAGTAAGATTTTCCTACTCTTCCATTTTCAAGGTGCATATGAGCATACTATTTTCTTAAATACTAAAAGAGGGACCTTTCATGGGAACCATCACTTAATTAGCCAAAAACAGGAGTTACATCTGTTTGTTCAAGGAAAAGTGAATGTATCTACCGTCTCCAAGGGCAATGGTGCTTCTCGTTTAGAAGTTATTAGTTTCAATTGTTTTATATTTTAAAAATTCATTTGTGCTTTTCATGCTGCCTTTTGAAAAACAATTTTATTTGTTTCCTTTATGGTATTCTCAGAGGAAGAGATAAATTATTTATTACCTGGGATGTATGTACTTGTGCCCTCAATGGAAGTAGGACATCAAAATCCTTTCCAATTCACTGAAAATAAAAAGACCTCTTGCCCACAGCGTAATCTATGAAGGAAACAAAATGCTGTGTACTAAAAAGTGTCTTTATTTGGATTAGGGCAGAAGTCATCTAGTCACTTAATTTGCTAGAAGATTCAAGTCAGTTGCAAAGACAATCAGATCAAATGTTATAGTTGCAGCTATCATAATTATTAATGAAAAACTTGTCTGGCAAGATACTAAAGCAAATTGGAAAGTTTATAAAGAATTTCAGAAAGTTAGAGTATGTGGGAAATATAGGACTCACTGGAGTAATTTATTCATTATTTTGTCCCAAAGCTTACCCTTCCTCCCTTCCTCCCTCCCTCCTTTTCTTCCTTCCACAAAAAAAAAAAAATCATTCAGTGCCTACTATGTGCCAGACACCATTTGTTCTAAGTGTTGGAATTTAACAGTTAAAAAAAAAAAAGCACAGACTTCAGCCTCCTGAGCTCTGGCTGAGGGGTGGCCTAATCCGTGGTCAATGGGTCACGGAATTGCCACTAGTCCACTTTGACTGGACCCCTTTTTATCACGTGTTGCTCAAACCCTTTAAGAAAAACAAATATTGGCTAGGATATTTCACAAAGCCTATGGATGAGTCAGTGTACTTGAATTTTATCTCATTCCAATTTGTTTGCATGAGAGTTTTTTGAATTTATTTTTATTCTTTTAAGGAATGAAGGATGTTCCCACTGCATATACTTTTTGGCTGGCTCCAGAAAAGATTATGCTAATATCTAGCATAAATTTCCCGAAGTAGGTTTATTTCAGTCTCATCTTACCAGAAGTGCACCATAATCCAGCCACTCCCTACAACTTAAATGGTTTTAATGATCTCCGTAACTCTATTATGTTTTTAATTGTAGAAGTTGTGCTGGTATCTGCACAATGCTATTATTTATTTATTTTTAGTTTGTTTCTACCATAAATATGTACCTCATTCTGCTTTCTGCCTAATTGGCCAAATCTGAAGTTCCTCACCAGCCAATACCCAACTGATAACAATTTTGAAGGCTCAGCAATGGGAGGTAATTCCATTTCAGACCCAACTAGGAGAGAGGACCATGCATCCAGGCACTTGTTAATTACCTTCTTTGTTCCATTCAAATGATTCTGTGCCTACTTAACATTAGGAGATGATATAGTTATACTTCTAACTCATGACATTCCTTCATTTCTGATTTGTCTAAAAGATTGTAATCAGATTTATAATGAAAATGAGCAAAAATATCAAAAGACGTGTATAAGTGTTAGAAATGTAGTTTTGTTTTGATTTGATAATTTCCAAGAACAACGTCATGGGAAGTAATTGCAAAGAACCATGTTCAAAAAGGAAAATAAAAAACAAAACAAAAACCAAAAGCTGATAAAACAGCTGGAGAACTGTGCAAGATATGTTTTGGAAAGACCAAGAAACAAAGAATCAGACAAAGAAACAAACAAACACATTTGGGAGGAAGGGCAGTGAAACGAGGAAGGGTCCTAGAATGATGCAATATTGCTCAGCCAGGGTTTCCTTAGACAGGGCGTGGTAACACTCAGCTTGCCTGAGAAACCTAAGTGCGAGGAGCTAGGAAGCAACGTTAGTTCTTAGAACAATAGGCCGAAATTTTAGAAAAGAGCGTTGCAACATGAGACCAAGGAAAGGCTCCTGAGAATCTGGCAGAATTTCCCAAGAGAACAGACAGGAGATTGTACCAGAGGGTGTTAAAAGGACTCAACAAAACAGAAGGAATCATCTTCTTTCTTCACTGGATCAAACGAATGATCTGGTGACGATCTCGTTTCTGGTTCTGAAGAGACTCAGCACATGGTGACACCATCAAGATGGGAAACCATGTTTCTATTGTGAATATGGAACTGTAAAAAGAAAGGAAACTAAAGGTATTTCTTTTAGGACATTTAAATAGATCAGGGTCTGGGTGTAATTTAATTTAAAAAATTCTACTGAAAATTAAGCTTCTGTTAGGTAGAAGGAAAAGTGTAAGATAGATAGAAATAAAGGAATTCCCTAGTACTTCCACCCGGACGCAGAGGACTTGGGCTGGAGTGTATGGTGATTCGGTTTCAATTACTCAAAATTAGAAGCACGAGTGACCTAAAGCTATGAGGTGATAAGTCACAATCATAGTACTCAGCTTCTGGTTAGAGTTACGACTGTTTGATGAAGCATATTTTCATTTGTGATATAGCAGTACTTCTTAGAGTTGTCATGTAGTACCACACATGGAAGTCTGATTATGCCTTGAAGATTTCAATAATTCACTCACAAACCTGGTCTAATTCAATCAGGAAAATTTTATGACTTTTTATGACTCAAATGCCCACTTTGTTGATGAGGTCACAGAGGCGCAGAATTAGATAATAATTTCCCAGGATCCCCTGTTGATGAAGGAGGGGCCGGAAGTGAACTCTAATCACTGTTCTTTCCTGTAACGTACTCTCCTGTTAGTGAAGTAGACCTGAGAGCACTGAGGAAAGGAGTGTGTTCGGCAGCTTATTGAGAAGGACCGAGGAGGGCCCGTGACGTGTGATGCTGACACGCAGCTTCGGGTGGGAAGGGCTCCCAGCTCTGCATTCATTCAGCACCTGTCTGCCCGGAGCTGAGTGGGAGCAGGTCACAGGCTGGCACTTGACTGTTTCCAAACATTTTCCTCATAGGTTAGCTCGTGTTATCTTCAAAATACCCCTAGACAGTGTTATCGACATCTTTTTTTAGGTAAAAGAAGCTGGAGCTCAGAAAGGTTAATGACCCTGACCTAGCACACCCAGCAGTGACGTGAATAGACAGGACGAAAGCCCCAAACACAACCTGGCTTTGAGGCCCCCAAACCATGCCTTCTGATGTGATTAGCACTTCACTGAAATGATCAATGCCAGATGTATGTCCTATAAGACCAGCGGCCAGTCAGGATGTGGAATATCTTTCCATTGATTCTAAAGATTTTCAAAAGTCTGAATTTCCACTTTGCGGATGCATTCCTGATTCTTAGTCTTTTGAATGTAACACTTTAGCATGAACATCAAGTAATGAGACTATATAACTCCTCAAATATCCAACCTAAGGGTGAAACAACTCCTGACATTTGATATTTCTCTCCAGGACTTACTCCTTCTTTTTGGCTGGAATTGTTTTTTTCCTGCTCTCCTCATGAAAGTGCCCTTAGATAGGACAGGAAGTGCTGGGTCTCCCAGACCAAGAGGGCCACAGATGTCTGGAAGTTCAGGAGGTGGCATTCTGCAAATTCTAGTGAAAAATAACTAGAAAGAAGAAAGATCACTCTGTGCAGGAGGGAGTGTCCCTTTTGGTAGATTGCTTTCCTGATCCAAAGGTCTCATGTGATATGTTGGTTTTCACTTAGCAAGACTGGTCTGTATTTCTAAAGAGAACACCTCTTTGGAGAATTTTCAGGTATTTTCCACTGGGCTTTTGAGCCTGAAAAAGAAATTCAAAACCATAAATTGTTTCAATTACTGTGAGGACCACTTGATGCAATCTTTGATAAAGATTTGCAATTTCTTCCTGACTCAAACTGTTTGATTTTGCAACTATTTCTTTACTATCCCTGTTGGCTGCAAATCAAGAGTCAATTAAGAATGCTGTGGAGCAACTAAGCCTGTGGGTCACAACTACTAAGTCTGAGCTCTAGAGCCTGCGAGCCACAACTACTGAGCCCACGCACCACAACTACTGAAGCCCACATGCCTAGAGCCCGTGCTCTGCAACAAGAGAAGCCACCATAATGAGAAGCCTGCACACTGCAACGAAGAGTAGCCCCTGCTCGCCACAACTAGAGAAAGCCCACATGCAGCAACGAAGACCCAACACAGCCAAAAATAAATAAATTTATTAAAAAAATTTCAATCAACAAACATGACTTCAGATATGATTGTAGATCTGATCAGTGCTCTGGCATTAATTAGAGTAGAAATAAACATGAAAGAACATGACAGTTTCATCTCAGCAGAAGCAGAGAGTCAAAGGAAGGTGTTACTTTTCCTTGTTGGATTAATCAGTAATGCTTTCATTTATACCAGTTTCAAAAAGTTTGATCTTTTGGAACATACTTTGCAAATGCATCCAAACAGAGAAGTTAGTTTTCTTAAGAAATAAAATTATGTAAAGCAATGGAAATAAGTTATGAGTACAAGGTGGAAAGAAATTTTAGTTCAATGAATTTTTACATTCTTTTTAACCTTTCATAGAAAGCCTGGATCTGTCATCTTATAAACTGTTATATACAAAACATGTTTTATAGAGTCTGTATATATCTGCTAGATGTAATATACTAGACTTTTCACAGTATGACACCCAGAGGGTATCCATGAAAACGAAGATAGAGCCATGGGCATGACATGGACATAGAACAGCAGACCTGGGAGAGATCTTAAGTACCTTAAGACCAATCTTCCCATATTTAGTCATGAAGGAAACCTG
The DNA here is from genome assembly GCF_951394435.1 of Stenella coeruleoalba. Lineage (NCBI taxonomy): Eukaryota > Metazoa > Chordata > Mammalia > Artiodactyla > Delphinidae > Stenella > Stenella coeruleoalba. The sequence continues at coordinate 88,518,170 of NC_137159.1, forward strand.
GACAACAGGTGTTTTAAATATGAACTCTGAAATCAAAGTCATAATCACAAATCACAGGAGCTGCTTTTCACCTGAGTTAATTCCTGCTCTGAAGAAGCATCAGGAGGATTTATTAATTTAATAACAGTGGCTAAGCTTTTAAGCAGTGTTCTCAGTGGGGTGTCCAAATCACCATCGGCAGCAGTGACACCCAGGAACTTGTTAAAAAAGCAAATTCTGGGCCTCACGCCAAATCTACAGAACCAGAAACTCTCAGGGTGGGGCCTGGTAATCTGAATTGTAATAATCTTTCCAGATGAAGCAAGGAGAAGTTTGAAAGTCACAGCTCTTCAGTAATGCTGGGAAGACAGCAGTGTGCAGAGCCATGCATATGCACACACACAAACAGACACTAACAGAAGGCATCTGCATGTCCCCTCTGTACTTTCTCCCCATCAGATCCTTAACCTATTTGTCACTGCTGACACAGAGAGTGCTATGCCTTTGCTTCTTGTTACAGCTTTGGCTGTTCATGTCAGCATTACCTGATGGTACAATGCATTTATTTCTCTCCTGCTTTTTTAAATGCATTTTTCACTGCCATGCAAATCACGAATGTTGTTTATTGTCTGGGGCTCAGTCTCTTTGTAGTCCCTTTGTGCCATGTTTTCAAGGCTGTAGCCTCTCTTTGGGCTTCTGTTTCTCAAGGAATGACCAAAAACAGGAGTTGACAAACTTTCACTGTAAACAGTCAGATAGTAAATGTTTTTGACTTTTGGGCCACGTGGTCCCTGTCACAGCTACTCAGGTCTGCTGTTACAGTGCTAAGCAGCATAGAAAATATGTAAATGATGGGTGTGGCTGTGTTCCAAAAAAGCTTTATGTACAAAACCAGGTAGCGCTCAATTTGACCTGTGGCTGTGGTTTGCTAACCCCTGGATTTAAGCACCCTACTCAGTTTTCTAAGAAATTTCAATCTGCCAATTGGGTCAAAAAAGTTTTACTTTTCACATGTGATCTTTCAAGCTGGTCATGGTGGCCGGGAGCCTGCAGGCCAGCTTGGCCTCCCATGACTTTGAAGGTCCAATCTCCCTCAGGCAGGCTTGTTGGTATTTAGGACACTCTGTGTACAGCTACTTGTGGAAGCCTATCTGTCCACCCTTTTGTTTTGTCTTTGGCCAGAGGAGGTTAGAGAGAGTCAAAGAGATGATTAACAGTAATCTTGACATTCAGAGACACCAGGAGGACCTTCTCTTAGAAAACAAACTGACATTTTACCCTGGTATGTCTCCCTATTTTATGAGTCTTCCCAGCAGCTGCAAAGTGTTGTGGGGCAAAGCTGTGCTTTTGTCATGAATTAATTCACTCAGTGAAGGAGTGGATGTTCACAACTTTTAAGACTTCAGCTGGCCCTCTTTTATATATACAGGCCATTACTGCTCATAACAGCCAGATGAATGACAATGTCCATAATGGGAAAATACACAGCGGCCTCAGGAACAGCTGTCTTGGGCTTCCTTAATTGACAGTGGCCAGTGTAGTATGATAATGGATGTTATGAGGATGAACCAGTGTCTGTACATGTCCCGGTGGGAATCTACACGTATATGTGTTACAGATGCTAAAAACTGGAAAACTGACCCAGACTTAGTTCTGCAAATCTTTTATGCTCAAAAGATTCGTATGTGGGGAAAATAAAATTCTTTTTCTTTTTAAATTACTTAATTAATTTATTTATTTTTGGCTGCATTGGGTCTTTGTTGCTGTGCATGGGCTTTCTCTAGTTGCAGTGAGCGGGGGCTACTCTTTGTTATGGTGTGCAGGTTTCTCATTGTCGTGGCTTCTCTTGTGGAGCACGGGCTCTAGGTGTGCGGGCTTCAGTAGTTGTGGCGCACGGGCTTAGTTATTCCGCGGCATGTGGGATCTTCCCAGACCAGGGCTCGAACCCGTGTCCCCTGCACTGGCAGTTGGATTCTTAGCCACTGCGCCACCAGGGAAGCCCGAAAATAATATTCTTAATTAAAATCTTTTGAATATCCAGTAACAATTGGGGAATGGTTTCGTTATTTTTTCCAAAGTAATTTGAATTGCCAGTGGCAGGAGTAGAATTCTTTCTTGTGTGGCTCCTCACCTCCCTCTGTTCTAGATGGTTCATGGCTGCTTGGTCACCCAGTAGGCAACAGAGCAGAAGACAAGTGTGTGAGGAGACTTCTGGCTGGACAGAAAGAAGGGACTCGTGCTTAAAACTAATTAACCCACACACATCCTCTTGATAAGTTGCGTTACCTGAACTAAGTAACAATGGATGACTGCTGGGATTTTGAGGGGGTAAGAAATCGCCAGGTGATAAGGCTGTCCAGGAAGGCTTCAGGGAGGATGAGATATAGGGTGAGCCATAAATGAAAGACAGAAGAGAAAAAAAAGAATAGCGAGTTGGAAATGTAGAAGAAAGGATGTGTATATGTAGACTAGAGAAGTAGGAAGGAAAAGGTAAGGCTCATTTCCTTGGAGCCTGAGGTCGAGGATGGGGAAGAGAGGAGATGCTGGTCGGAGCTGGGTCAGAGAGCAGAGGGGCAGCAGGGCCCTTTCCTAAAGCAGCAGGAGGAAACTGTGACAACTACACTCTGTTGAGTAAAACCTGCAACAGGAGACACCAGTAAGCATTTTCACTAGAAAACATGAGTGTCTCATATTCTGGGGTATTTATTACTTTGTAATTCTGTATCTCTAACACTTCTGTGGGAGTTTAAACCAAAGTAACCAAATAGTAATAGTAACGAGGGCTGAGATTTACTGACCTAAGTGCCAGTAAGGGCTCTCAGAAATGTCCGCCTGTGAATTCATTTAATCCTCACAACAGCTCTGCAAATGACCACGAGCGCCGTTTCACAGACAGGGAACAGAGGTTGGGCGGGGCCCCAGGCAGTCGGGCCTGGCAGCTCCAGAATCCACACCCTGGTGGCGCACACCCCTCAGCTGTCACCGCGGCATCCCACATACAGGGCCGTGAAGCAGCCAGCCCATGGCCTCCCAGAGGCTCCGCAGCTACTCAGAGAGAGGTGCACCTCCTGGGCATCGGACAGAAGCATCTAGTCTGGACCACGGTCATGAAGGAGGATTCCCGTGGATCCGCTAACGGAGCCTAACAAGAAACCACACCATCTGTTCAGTCATCAGTTTTCATGCATTTGGGCAAATATGTGCACAGTCGTACGTGCAGGTCCGCACATCAGCAAAGGGTACCACATACAGTGTGAGACACAACACACAGTCTGTGAAGTAGCCACAGGCATGGTGCATGTGTGTTTACATTCTGGAACTTTTTCCCGACACCGTGTAGTCTTTTTATCCAAAACACTGTTTTAAGGAAGTTTAGGCGCGTTAATTCCCAGCCTGTGTTGAAGGAAGAGTTGGGAGGCTGGTGATGGGAAGGCGTTTTCACAGACCCCTGGCCGCTGTCCTGCTCCCACTTCCTTCGTGGGACACCAATCGCTGAGCCGTCTCAGGTGTCCACTGCCCTGACCCACTTCTCTTCTGCTACCCTGAGAGGTTCTTCACACGCACTTTGGGGCACTCTTTTTTACAAACACATGTCCATCCCTTCCTGTTAATCACGTCCCTCTTTCCCCCGTGGGGCACTAGATGTGACAGTGTGATCCCAGGTACAGCCATTAGCCAAAGATTCCCCACCGGGTAGCTCTCAGTTTTGACAATTATCCAGAAATTTCATTTGCCGACTCAGTCTAAAGTCAAAGAATTAAGAAAGTACTTTGACACTGTCCTCAGCCCTTTCATGGCAAAGTTGTATGAAATGCCAGCACATCTTCCCTGTCAATTAACACACAGGGTGGTGGCCCTTCTCAGAAACGGAAGGCGCCTGGTGATAAAGCCAAATGCACCAGCTCGAGCTGGAGGCCAGAGGCAGGAGGCAGATTCGAAAGTGATGTGTCCCAGCTGGCGGCTGGCTTCTTCCCTCCCTTCCTTCCTTCCTTCCTTCCTTCCTTCCTTCCTTCCTTCCACCCTCCCTTCCTTCCTTCCGCCCTCCCTCCCTTCCTTCCTTCCTTCCTTCCTTCCTTCCACCCTCCCTTCCTTCCTTCCGCCCTCCCTCCCTTCCTTCCTTCCTTCCTTCCTTCCTTCTTTCCTCCCTCCCTCCCTCCCTTCTTTCCTTCTTTCCTTCCTTCCTTCCTTCCTTCCTTCCTTCCTTTCTTGCCACAATAACACAAGCCAGGTTATTTTTATAAATGCTTCTCTTTGCTTGACTCTAAAATGTTGCAGAAAAAGTCACTTTTTAAAGTAAGACATGGAAATTTGGTTTAAATATATTTTTTTCTTTTAAAACATTTTAAAACATTTTTTGTACATGTAAATGAGGATTTAGGATATGAGCATTAAGAATTCTGGCCTGAAGGAGGGAATGATCTGACAGATGTCTTTTTTAGTTGGTAGAATGTTCTGGAAAGATCCAGATAGACAAGGGAAAAAAGCGAGAGGAAGAATTTTGGAAGCCAGGGCACCCCACAGAGCACACCCAGAACCCCCCTGGGGGTGGGGAACAAGCAGAAGGAGGAGGGACACCTCCTTTGTCCAGAGGACAACAACCTCGGTGCCCTGGGGATGGAGTCAGGACCACGCCCTGTCCCTCAGCTCCCGACCTTCCTCCCTGCATCTCCGTCCAGTCTACCTGCAAACACCTGCCCTACAAGGCATGTTCTTGTATTTAAGAATTTCGAAATCAGTTTCAGAATTAAAACGAGAATCCACTCTGTGGAGATATGTCGTTGGTCCCAGATTGCAGAACTGAGGAGGTGCAGGTGCAACCCTGAAGGTCAGTAACACCCCAGCCCTTACAGGGCTGTGAGGTTAGATGACTGAGAAAGTCCTCGGGTTTGGGAAGAGTTCCTGGTGGGGGTGTGTCCTAGCCTGGAATCAGCAGCCTGGGCTGGAGTTAGAGGTGACAGGAGGGGGAAAGGACCTAGGCACCTGGGGCAGAGCACGTGGGCACAGTACCTGGAAGAGAGAGCAGACTGGGGCAGGGTGGGAGCCAGGGGTCCTCCTTCCAGCCACCTGACACAGGAATAAAGTACTAACACAAGAAGGGCTAAATTTTAGTTCAAATTTTGCCTCGATGGAAACTGGGTAACTTTAGACAAATGCCTTTTCATATTTTGTATTAAGTGCCTGCTATGCTCACCATCAGGTTAAGTGGATTTCTTTCTTTCTCTCCCCCTACTGAACTTGGCCCTTATCAAATGCTCAAAAGAAGCTCTCGAATTAGTCACGGGTAAGTTTGCCGTGAGGATAGGGCATTCTTGAAAATGCTCTCAGACCCTAGTAATAGATCGTTCATCACTGGATGAATATTATGCTAGTGGCTTGGGTTGGCCCAGTTTCACGTGTGCTGATCCAGGGCTGATGGAGACAGTACCCTCCGGTTGGCCGACGGGCATGCTCCTTTAACGCCTGGGGGGTTCTGCTGAGTGCGCTGTTTGCAAATAACCGGGCTTCCTAAGAAGGAACGGAGGTCGCTTATCGGGGGCACAGGCTGCTGGGCGTCACCACCCAGCAGCAGGCTTCTCGTGTGGTTGAAGGGTGGTGTGGGTCCCCAGGCCTGCTGAGACAGGCGTCCGTGCGGGGACGCGGAAGGAGCTTCCTGAGGGACACTGGTCTCAGGGCAAGAGGCAAACCATGGGGGGAGCAAGGCCTGAACAAATCAGGCCCATTTCTATTTCGAGTGCATTTAAAATGTTTTACTTTATCTTTGATGAGAACAGGAATATAGGCTCACTGTAAGCAAATTATACAAAATACGGAGCACATAAGAGAAAAATAAAAACCACTTCTGACTTCACTGTTAGAACAACTTGGAACATATATTAACATGTAATATACTTGGGTGCTTTACCTTCTATTATGTTTCTTTCTTGTGGCTTTAAAGTCCTGTGTAAACACTGTTCTAAGAGTCTGTAAACTATTTTATTTAGCAAACTTACCCTGACTTACTGAACTGTTTTCCAAGTTAAAACATGAGGTTTGTTTAGTGTTTTTCAATTACAAATAATGCTTTGATTTACGTTCTTCTTCAAGTTTTTGGCCCGTGTGAGAGTGTTTTCTTTTTTGAGTGGGACGTTAAAGGGAGTGTAAGAGGCTTAGTTAGATGCTCTGGATCAGTTACTCGGGGTGATTTTTGGAAAGGCCTTACCGACAGTCGCGCCCCCATTAGGAAGCGTGTGGAATTGCCCGAGTGGGATAAACCCTCCGGGGCACGGACTCCCCGCCAGGCACACCCTCGCCCCGGCTCCTCCCAGAGATGCCAGCGGCTTTCACACACTCCAGAGCAACGATCAGCAGAAGCTCAGACACCTTGGCTGCTGCTAAGTCAGCGGTCCCTAAAATCGAGCAGCTTCTACCTGCAGAGGTAAACGGAGGTGGACATTTAAAAAAAAATCCTCAGCCCTCACCTGGCGCCTTCCGGCTGATTTCCGCTCGGGCGCCGAGAATTACTTCACGTCAGTAAGTAGGAGCACTGGCTGTTTCTGAAGGGAGCAAAGCGCCCAGTGTGAGCCCCGCGCCCGGGGTTGGGGGGCTCCACGCAGGCGGGAGGAGAGAGAACTCCGCGCACTCACGCTCGAGCTTTGAGACGCAGAAGCTCCCTTCTGCCCCCACCCCGGCCACCGCGGGGTCCAGGTCTCCCCTCCCCGCCCCAGCGCCCGCTCCATCCATCAGCCTCTGCGAAGGAAGCAGGCCCCGGAGATGCTCCTTCAGGCCAAGAACCCCCAGTCCCAGGAGCACGCTCCCCCTTCCTGGCACTTGACGTTTTCCGCCCCCCACGGTGTCGGCGTGTTTCCTCCGAGCCCGCTGGGTTCATTATCGCTGTCGCTGCTCTTCCTGGCGCTTTTTCAGATACTCAAGTTGCACGAAAGTGAACCAGGTGCCCCCAGGTGGATGAGGCTGGACTAGGTACGTGAGAAGCCACGGACTCTGGCTTCTTCCCCACCGTTGCTGTAGCAAAGTACCACTAACCCAGTGATTAAAATAATGCAAATTCATGACCTTGCAGTTCTGTGGGTCAGAAATCCAAAATGAATCCTGCTGGCTCCTGTCTGTTTATGAGGACTTCCTTTATTCCCCCTTACATGTCCGTCAACCAAGAGTCTTGCAAATGTTTACTGTTTAGTTTTGCAAATAGAAACAAACAGAAACCTGAAGGACATGGATTGGTCTTTGGGAAAACCATCCCTCCCCCGACAGAGATGGCAGCTTTTTCCCAGATTTGCCTTTTCATAGACGTGCGTGTGTGTGGTTTGACACATAAACATTTTGAATGAGCTTGAATGTTTTCTTATGGACTAAACACACAATATCATAAATAGAAACGTATTTGAAATTATAATCTCCAAGCTCCTGTGAGTGTTCTATTATGGAGACTGTATTTAATTGCTTTGGGGTGTGTCCGAAATTTAGCCATTGAAAAAACTGAGTCTGTCAGGATATGCTGTCGCTGTTGGTCTCGCACGTAGCCTTTCTGCTGAAACTGCTGCTAACAAGGTTGCCAATTAGGGTGAATATTTTTCTGTGATGTGAGCATTTTTCACCAGAAACTAACTTGAGAGTCACAGCTATTCACGTACTGAAATGTCTAGTGTAACCACGCTGCTTGCAGCTCTCACCAGAGTCGAAGAAAACAACTTAATTCAACTTAGTCTCCTTACAAAAGCTAAAAGATAGTTAATCACAGAAGAAATATGCATGTTCAGGTTCCCGCATATTCTACCTCACAAGTCTGACGCGTCCTGTGAACAAAAACAAGTTGGAACGGATATGCACAAACCGGTGGTTCTTTGAACCTGGGCGTGCCAAGTACAGGTTCCAATGTTTATTCTACTCTGCACCGTAGGTAACTGGCTACCAAGGACCTTGTGAGTTTCCATGGCATTTGCCCACAGCCAGCTTCAAAAAAAATATCTTCTAAAGTCTATAAGTTTGTGCCTCCTGGTCTCCATGTCTGTTGTCTGTCACTGTTTCTGTGTCTCTCTCTCCGGCCCTAAATCCAGCTGTCCGGATTATGGAAGAGGCCACATGAGGCTATGGTCGCATTTAAGCAATTGTAAAAAGATAAGTTTGTGTAGCAGATTATTTATTTAGGAAAGAATTATTATTTGCATGACAGACTCTATTTGCAAAGAATTCAGTAAGAATGTCCTAGAATAGTAAACTCTCTGTTAGGGCCTTCAGAACCTGATTCACCTGCCCAAAGCTTGATTTTAACACACTTGTTCGGGAAACGATGACAAAGCGTGTATTACGAAATGCAGTTTCATTCCTAACTCCAGTCGGCTTCTCTTCTCTCTTTTATTCGCCAGTGCACAGGCAGAACCCCCCTGCACACCTCCTCTGCGGCGTGATCCCCACTCTCTCTCCCCCTCTGGGTCCTCCTTTAACTTCTGCAGTTTTGGGGGTCTCCTCGGTCACCAGACACACCTGGGTTTCCACTGGTGCCTCCTTGGATGCCATAACCTCATCCCGGCCCTTCTCTAGAGCCTCAGAATTTGCTGCCACGAACCCCCTCTAATCACATTCTTCTTCATTTCATTGTGATTTAAGATCACGCCCACCCCTTAGATAAAATCTCTCTGAGGCCCTGTTGCTTTTTGAACCAGGCTTTCCTCCTGGGCACCCCACGATCTGGTTTACTCTGCGCAAAGGGTCTCTGGGAGCAGCTGTCCTGTCTTCTTCTTTTCTGGAAGGTCCACAGTATTCCTCAGGGTGACCAGGGCTCCCTAAATGGACTGAGTGGATGAAGACAGGAGCACATTTATCCTAACTACATGCACTTATGGAGCCCTACTATGTGCCAGCCACTGCTCCAGACGGTATCCCCATGAAATCAAATTCTAAGGAAATAGGAGACGAAGGAGGTAAAGGCTTAGAATAGGACGTTTTCTTCTAGCCAAAGCCTCATTTCTTCCATGGTATGTGGAGAGAATGTGTCATTTGTCTTTAGTAAGAAGCACGGGAGGCTTTTGGAGTTGTATTACTCAGTTCCATTGGAGCAATATTAATAATACTGGGCCATGAAACACGTAAGTTATGCCTACTTGTCCATTTCATAAACGTTTGCTGGGTCTCTGCTCCTCGGGCCTCGAGCTAGGTGGGAATTACAGAGGAAAAGGAGCAAGTCTAGGCCCTGAGCTCAATGAGTTTCTTTGTAGGAAAGATTTGTCCACTTGAAGTTTCCCAGTAAGTAGCTCTTAGCTTCCAGTTACTCAAATGATAAAGTCTGTACTTCTGAAGTTTTTCCCTTCCTTCTTTCCTGTCCTCTTTCTTTCAATCAACCAATCAATGCTCATTGGACCTTCCACTAAACACAGTGAAAGACGTGGTACAAAGATGTATTTAAATTCGACCCTGGCCTAAGAGGAAAGTGTGTGAGCAGAGGCAGCCCAGAAGTTGCAGGAGTCCTGCTGAGGAGCGCTGATGCCACCTCTGGGGTGATGCAGTAGCCAGGGTGAGTGAACAGACAAGGGCCGATGGTCCACTGCATGGGACATCATAATGGTTCCTATTCTTCCCTCTTTTCTGATTATTTCTATGCTACTCAAAGAAGACATATTTTACAGAAACCAAAAAGTATTTAAAGGTCCCCTTTAAGATCACACTTCCTCACCCTTTGAATATAGCAGGAAAGAAGAAGGAACAAGTTCAGATATGGTTAGCAGGGAAATGTGCACTTATGGCGCCCATGAGCTTATCCTTCTGGTAATGCACTCACTGATGTGTAAAATTCAGAATTCAAAAATATTTCTCGGCAACATTCCAGCAACAAACACTAAGAAGAAATAAAAAGGGCCCATACACTGCATTTACAATAATGTTCTGTCTTTCTTTTTTTTCCCCCTGTATCTTTCCCAGATGTGTGTAGTGGTGAGGACTGTAGGGCTTACCAAGTTAAACTCTAAGAGCAGTGTGCAAATCTATGAGTGAAAAATTGGGACATTACTCTGGTCCTGGTTCTTGACAGCGTAGCTCTTTTTTGTATATTTTACTGATGTATAGTTGATTTCCAATCTTGTGCTAATTTCTGCTGTACAGTGAAGTGATTCAGTTATGTATACATTCTTTTTCATATTCTTGTCCATCATGGTTTATCCCAGGCTATTGAATAGAGTTCCCTGTGCTCTACAATAGGACCTTGCTGTTTATCTATTTGATATATACTAGTTTTCATCTGCTGACCCCAAACTCCCAGTCCATCCCTCCCCAACCCCTGCCCTGGCAACCACGAGTCTGTGAGTCTTGTTTCTGTTTCATAGATAAGTTCGTTTGTATTTTAGATTCCACATATAAGTGATACCATATGGTATTTGTCTTTCTTTTACTGAATTACCTCTTGACAGCGTAGATTTTGACCTGATGTCTAAGTTGTTAGCAACCCCACGACAATGGTAGGAAAAGAATTATGCTCTCAGCCATTGACTGAGGGCCTTCTGCCTGCAGAGAACCCCCTGGGGGCTAGCAGGGAGGATGGCGGCACCATCCTTGACCTCCAGATGCTTTGTCCATGGGAGAAAAGCTACGATGTGTTTAGGGGAAACTGTTCTATCCAGGGGTCCTAAACATCAATTTCAAAGAACGTGATTCAAGGCCATTTGGAAGTAAAGACATTCATTTTTTTCTTGTTTTGTTTAGAGACTTACACAGGAGTTAGATACATATATTTTATTTGTTTGCTGTGAAAAAAATCTAATTATGTAAGATTTTCAAAGTAGCAATAAAAAAAGAGAATCACCCCAAATCTCTCCTTTTAGAAATAACCACTGTTGCCATACTTGAACTGACCTATCCCATCTTTTCTGTGTACATATACTTTTTTTAAAAAAAAAGTCAAGATTCTGTATTACAACCAGTATTTAGAGGAGGAATGAAATATCTTACTCAACAAATTTGTCACAGGCTAAGTTTACATTCTCCTTAATAAGGAGGTCAGTTAATGGAGGAAGAGATAAGGAAAATGGGGGAAAACGTGGGAAAAGAATGGAAGAGAAAATGGCAGAAAAGGAATAAAAACTCAGAGAAAAGAGATGGAGTATGAAGGGACGCAGGGGAGAGAGGAGAAGGGGGACGCCCACCAGCAGCCCTGCTCGGGCTGGGACGACGCGCCTCACATTTCCGCCTGTGAAACAGCTAATTAGCTGATTCACCAACTGCTTCTGCCTTGATGTCGTTGTTGTTCATTTTTGGTGGCTTGACCAGAGATGCAGTGGTCAAAGCAGGCCCATGAGAAGAGGGGGAAGGGAATGTCTGGGCCATGACGGCTGTGAGGAGAGCAGATTTGGGAACAGATGCCATGGAGATGAGCTTCTGCTCCCAGCCTGTGAAGTGGGCCTGCCTTCCAGGCTGAGGCACAGAAGGGGCACTGCCCATCCTCACCTCAAAGTCAAGAGAACTTTGCTCTCATTTGTGACTGATCAGGAACTCTGCGTGTCTCTAGTGCATTGTTTCTTCATCTGAAAACTGGCGCACTCACTTCTCTGCACAGAGAACTGGAACTGTGTTACCCACTCGCAGTGTATGTTGCAACAGTGGTGGAGAGCATAACAGCAGGGTTATTCGCCTGTGAAAGTGCTCACCAGGCCAGGTGCAGTGCTCTGCTTTCAGGTGCACATGAGAGACACGTTGCCTTCTCTTCGCCTCTGTCTGTCCACATCTGCGCACATACGTGCATTTGACACGTTTGCACTGGCTGGTCCGTGTCCCCTTAAACTGGCATGGGCATGCTACAGAGGAACCAGCATGTTTTTTCTAAACTAGAAATAATAACTTTCATGTACGTCCTGCTCCTGAATTAGCATTGCTTTTACACATATGTTCCCAGGTCTAAAGGAACTACTATCATCACCATTTTTAGAGACTGGGAAGCAGGCACCGGGCAGCCCCGAGGCTTGAGTTTTCCCTCCACACCCTGGAGCAGGGCCTTTGCGATGCCCCATCCATCCTGTCCCCTGATATTCCAAATCACAAAGACCAAAATGAAGGTCAGCTCCAGCTGCCAAGAGACTGGGATGTGTGTGGTTCTGGGGCTGCTTTGGAAAGGGCTCAGAAGAGGGCTGCCTTTGTCCTGTCTGGTCCATGTAGAGCCATGTGTATGTGCTGTGCTTGTGATTTTTGTATTTGCAAAGAGCCTTTCCATCACAAGCCAATCTCCAAGGCTGTTTTAATATGGGGCTTTGACACAGTGATTCAAAGCCCGGAGCCTTCAGGTATGTGCTGTGTGTGGTTTCTCTCCCAGGCTGTGATTTTCCCTGAAGACGCTAAGCCCCCAGCTTCCCCAGGTACGAAGGAGGGAACCCCCCACGAGTAAAAGTGACTGTACCCCTCCTGTGTGACCCAGCACACTGATTTCAAACACTTGGTAAATAGTCATCTGCAAACACTTTTTCAGCAAGTAAATATTTGCTGAAGCCTGATGCATGTTACAGGTGAATCTGGAACTTCACCAGGTACTTCTGTGTGGGTCCCCGAGGCCACCTCTTCATGACCAGGGAGTTGAGGTCTCCTCCAGAGCCTGACATCCACATGTCGTGGGTGAGGAGGTTGAAGTCTAGGGGCACAGGGCGGCTTCATCACCAGCAGATCTTCATCACCAAGCCTTGATTAACCTTTGCTCCTTTAAGATGAGCACAGCAAATTAGATTTTCCCTGTGTTCCATGGTCCAGAGAAAAACCTGAGATCCAGTGACCTAACGAATAGCTCAACTAAGAACCCATAAAACCTGTCTCCTTCAGCATGCAATGCCCTTGTCTTCTTATTATGGAGAAATAACAGCACAACTTTTGGTCAGAAGGACCCTGAACATGAAACTAAAAGGCTGTGGATGTTTGCCTCTGTGCCCTGACCCTTTAAACAGGCAGCAGTCAAGGTAGGGTGACCAGCCGGAACTTTGTCCGGACTTTGGTGTTCCCCAGGACACCCTAACCGGGCGAGGTGGCACCTAGCTTTAAAAGTCACCCCTGCCCCTCACAGACCTCACCTGTGTGACTCCCAGAAACGGCTTCAGCTCTGGGGCCTTGCCCCTCTTTGGGGGAAGGACTTGCCCTCTGTCCAGGGGCTCCACCTGGCACCGCACACCACAAATCTTTCCGACCTTCCAAAGGAGGTGCATCCTCTCTGCCCTTCTGTGGACATTTAGAGTAAAGGGGTCATTAAGAGAAAGTCTGGTAAGATGGGGCATGCACAGTTTAAAGCACCTACCAAAATTGCTTTATGGTAGGAAAGAAAGCAATGTTTGAGGGACTGGGATTGTAGAACTGTATTCTTCACTATGCTTTTCTCTATCCAAACCACCAAAACTGTGATGTGCGGAAAGTTTTTGGTATTTACTGTGAGAGAAAGGGCCTTTCATGGTACCCTGGTCTTACACTGGCTTGGGTGCCATGGAGCCATTTGGGGCAGGTGGCATCCCACACAGCAGGCCCTGCGTGGTCCCATGCTCTGTTAACAGCACTGGTTAGAAGTTAGGTGTGGCTGTCAAGAGATTCATATGGAACTGAGTGAGGGTGTGGCTGGGAGGAAAAGGAAGGAAACAAACAAAGGCAAGGGAAGAGGGGAAGCAGGATCCAGAAAGGGAAACGTGGGGTGAGAACATGCGGACTCCTCCTTCCGAAAGCACCTGCCATCTACAGACAGGAAAGCCGGTCTTCAGCAGTTTCAGGAACTACAGGACAGCTCTGAAGCTGCCACGGTGATGTAACGGTCTGTAGCTAACCTGCAGATTCTTGGGTTCCTTGAAGGATGCTGAGAAGCATTCACTGGACCTCTCAGATTCGGATGCAAGGCAAATGGAGTAACTGGTCTTCCTCTGCAGAAGAGGGTATCTGCTTCTCTCCTGCGAGCAGAAAAGTCCATTCACAGCAAAGCTTACCTGGCATTGAAGAGACATCTTGTTTTATTTAGGATAGATGGGGGTAGATGGGGGACACATTGTGAGAAATCTGGAAGTAAGTTGAACAGTGTGAGCTCACCATTCCCTCATGGAAATGAACGGGTCACGTGAGGTTTCCGCATGTTCCCGAGGCTGTGGCGGGTTTTCCTGGGGGGGATGGCGTGAGGGAGGGGCTGCGCTGTGAGCCACTGCCGACCCTCACCGATCAGAATGCAGCACAGTGATGAGTGCTAACCATTCCCCCCAGGCGGCCCAAGGACCCAAGAAATACAGCTTCAGTGGAAACACTGGCCAAGAGGAGCATCGCTAAAGACAGGGAGGGGAGCTCAGAGACCCAGCGACAAGAGCGACACCAGCCAGCTGAGAGATGCGCCTCTGAGGGGTAATGAGTTTGCGGCGACAAACCCAGCTTGAAAGAACGGAGAATTGATGGGTTCTGACAAATGCTTTGGTGGGCAGACAATAGACAAAGGAAGAGAATAACACTGGAGCAGCCTGGGTCCAGAGGGTGGACAAGGGCTGCAGACAAAGCAAAGCAGAGTTTGGGATCTGAGAGATGCATAAAGACAGGCGGATCAGAGGCAACGAAATGAGTCCTGAGCATTCATCTCATTTCCATGCACACACAGAAAACAAACAAAACCTGCTGTAAAGAACCATCTAGATTGTTCACTGGAGTCCTCCAAGCTCCCAATGCCCCTGGCTTCATGTTTCCCACCGAGATTTCAACCTCAGAAGAGACTCCGTGATTCAAGCAGGACAGTCCTTGTCTCTTTTGGAGTCATTGCTTCTTAGAATCTGCCAACCTGTAAGTCCTGGAGTTCCAGGTGAAGTAGACCCTTGGGGGACGAGGTGCCAGTCACTGTGCGGACAGTGTAAACCAGCGTTACCAGCCCCAGTAACAGAAGCTCCTTGCCAAATGGGCTTTTTCCTGACCTCTAATCTGTCCATCTCAATCATTAATAAACAGCAGAAGCACATATTATAGATCCAAAGATCATCTCTAAAACTTCAAGATTTGCCCCCTTGAGAATGTGTTGTCTGAGGCCCCTGCAGGACAGCAGAGCGCTCGGTGTTCAGCATCCCACAAGCTCTTCCACCTCTGTAGCCTGCAGACTATAATCGGGCCCCTTCCCTGATTTATGGTCTTCAGAGCAGCAGGAAAACCAAGATGAGTATGAAATTGTAAGCTCATCCAATGCTATTATTTTTAATTGAAACGATCTAGAAACCGGCAACTTGTATGAATTGTATTCTCATTCCTTACTATATGCTTAATTCCGATTTGTAATGAGTAGAATGATGTGAGCACACTAAAGTGACAAATGTGCCCTTGCATTTCACCCATCCAGCTTCTTGACCTGATAAATATAAGCAAGCCACCATTTAACACGCACAGAGTAGATTTCCTTGGCAGATTGATTTCACATTTTATTATGTAAAACAAGCAGGGACTTACGTGAGGGTTAGGAGCCTGGTTATGAGACGCGTGCCTGTGTATATCCAGTCCTAACTCTCCATAACAGAAAATACTTCTGAGCAGTGGTGGTTCCTCCTATTTTTCTGGCTGTTATTTAATGCAACAAAACACCAAATTATTGACATGCTAAAACACTGTGAGAATCTAGACTCCTCTTTGCAGTCCACTGTGGATTTCTTTCTGTTCAACAGTACAGTTACTAAAATTAATTTCTCACTACCCAACACAAGTGTGCTATCTTCCGGGCTCATGTGAGGCAGATGGGATCTGGGACTCCAAGGTGTTCATTCTATTGTGTGTGCCAAAGGCTCCCCCTTTTTCTCCCTTCTTACATGCCATATGCACACCACTGGTCGTAGATGCCAGTGGTCATCCAGTCCAAGACTAGTCTGCACTAGATGTGCGGACACCGCCAGGAGCCTCAGAGGCGGTGGGACTCCTTAGGTGACAACTCCATGGGTGTCACAACAGTCTCAAAGTGTCTGGTGCAGTCTTGACCACCCCAAGAGCAAGGCAGGCCATTGTTTCTGCATCCTGGTCATTTTCTTTGTTTACCTGGTTGGGAGTAGCTGTAGGGGCTGCTCTGATGCCCAGCATGACCCCCATCCAGGAGAGGTTCAGTTCTTAAGTGATGCAAGAAAAGAAAAACTTTGCACACCTCCACGTCAATGTCTGATCCCCTTTGCCATTCTTTTTAACGTTCATTTCAATTCAATTAAACAAATACAAAACAGGAGTTGGAATTAAAGTCTAGTCCTAACACTGTCACCAGCTCATTAAATGACCTGGAGAAAGTTCAGCTCTGTAAAATAGTTTCTCCGAGATTTCCAAGTCATGAAACGTGAGACCTTTTCAAATTATCCTTCGTTCATTCATTAAAAAAAAATGCTATTGAGCACCTAGTACATTTGGGGAATGAATAAGTGCTATTTGGTGAATGTGAATGCATGCCAGGCACTAAGCCAAGTGCTTTATAAACATTATCCAGCCCAATCAGCCTGGTGATTCTGCAAGGTAAATTCTATTGCTATTCCATTTCACAGAGGCAATCTGAAGGGCCAAAGGTAAAAGAAATGTAGCTTAGGAGGAAATACGGGTCAAGATGCTGTACAGATATAGACAAGGAAAAGAGGAGAAAACAGCCCTGGAGAAGTTTCACCTGCAAAGTGACAGTTAGTAAGCAGTGGTGTGAGAACTCGAGTCCACATCTTCCGTCCCAGGTCCCATCTCTCCATCACTGCACAGAACCACCTTCCTTTTTCAAACACATGTTATCTTCCTTAAACTTAAACAAAGGAGCTGACCATCCCCAAAGCGTGCCGTATCTCCCAGGGAGGTCACTTTGTCCCATGAGTCGAATGAAGGGGTGAGCACGTTTCCCTTCCTCCTGCAGACACAGTGATGCTGTTCCCGGCTCTTGATGTGCACTGTGTTGGGCTTGTAGTTCAGGAAGCCCTCAGAGCAACCCAAGGAATTGTTATGCCCATTTTACAGATGCGCCTACCTGGACCAGGAGAAGTTAAGGAGGGAGATGGAAGCAGGGCTACAAGTCCAATGCTCCTGTTACCAGGGAGCCTTGGCTGGAAAGGAGAGCTCAGCAGGGCTAGGCACTGTGAACACTGACCTTCTTGAATATGCCACCTCAACTCCGGGTGGGACCCATGCTCACCTGCATGGAGGGCAGGGCTGCTCCCAGCAGATAAAGTCCATCACCAATGGCTTTTCCCTCCTTTGACACCTGTTCCCCTTCCTCACCCAGCTCACCTTTCACTGCCTAGCAGCAATCTGCACTACTGAGTACCCCCTTCCCTCACCCTTCCGTGAAGGAACCTAGTAATTTACATCCTACTGTGTGTTTGGCACTGTCTTCTCTTTCCTAGGGATATTTGCAGAATAAGCCTTTGCTGTAATTGTGCAATGAAAATTTCCTCTATTGTTAAGTGGATCTGCGGTATCCATTTTTGGGTATTCCTGGTTCAGACAGAACTTGTGCAAGCCTCTGAAAAGAGCCCCCAGAACCAGGTGCTTATTCCAATTACTTTTAAGATCAAACCAAACCGGATATAAAGGAAAAAATGAAACAAAAGACTAAATGCAAGATGAAGGGAGTGCTCAGAGGAGGTAAATAGAACTACGATCGTGAGGACCATCAAATCCGGTGCCACTGCTTTGCGTTTGCTTAGTTTCTATTGTTTTCCCCAACGAGCCTTGAACACCTTGGGTAATGACTCAGTCAACCTATAAATGTTTAAAACCAGTCAATGAAAGATAGAGAGATAAAGATAAATAGAAGATAGATAGATAGATAGATAGATAGAGATAGAAACAGAGAGATGATAGACATAGAGAAATAGATGGTAGAGAGTTAGAATCAGAGAGAGAGGTCGGTAAATGACAGATGGCAGGTGGATGGGTGAACACACAGACAAAAGAGAATACCTCCCTTCTCTGTTGCAGAGTGTGGAGTAGTTCTCTGCTGCTTGCATTTTAGCTGCTACTATTTTTCTCCCAATCCAATTCGCTAGCCTGGGAACCACTGAAGGAGAAAGCAGGGATGAAGCCATGCTCCCAGTTGGAAGGAATGGATATCCTTGCTTTCCTTTTTGATGCCCTCGAGAAGCGCCTTCGTTGTGTCCTTGCATCTGGGGAGACACTGTAATTCCTTCCACAGACCACTGGGGAGCCACTTGATCTGTGGGCGAAAGTCTACCTCATAGTAAAGCTTGTGCAATGCGGTGCCCCTCAGGGCTTGGGCATCTAGTTTCTCCACCATAAGCATGCACAGACAGAGAGCTCTCAGGAGGTATTTCCACAGGTGCTTTCTTCTGCCCCCTGAGCTCATAACAGTATGCAAATAGCTGAGGATCAAACATAAGTCAGAGGCAAATGGCTTCAGCGCATCGAGCAGCCTTCCTGCGTGACAGAGCCACAGGCAACGGCAGGGCTGTCAGCCTTGCTGCCTGGAGCCCCCCCTGATGACCCAGCTGCTGCTGCTAGGAGAGATTTTCCACAGCTTGACATCTGGGCTGGGAGCCGGCTTCCACTGTCACATGTCACCTCACCAGCACTAGGCTCGCGGGTGGAGATGGACGCAGCTCAGGGAATTTTCCAGTGTTACCAGCACAGCACAGTGAGCAAGACCCACAAATAGTCACATAAGAGACTTCTGTGTTCCACATACAGCGGGGGTTCACGGCTCTGAAGTCAGCTTGTCAATTAACTCACAGGGAAAGGGAGACGCAGATTACTTAGCATGCAGGCTAATGAATTACCTTCCGAAATCAGGGCTGCAAGTCAGTCCCTGCCAGGCAAATAAGACTGTATCTTCGAAATGCTAAGAAATGGGAGAACCACGCTGCCAAGCGCTGAGCCCATTCAGCCCTCCGCAAGTTGTTCTTTCCCCTTTATCACAGACTCAAACAGCTGTCTGATTTTCCTTATCATTTCTATAAATACGGTGTTCAATTATAAAACAAAGTCAATTGCCCGATTTTTCACGTGGCGAAATCAGCATTCACTATATAAAAGCACTGCTGGAGCAGTCACGAGGCTCCATGTACTGACAGGTCACCAGAGAACCCAAGATGGGGTGTAAACGAAGAGGAAGGGTAATTGTTTTGGAGTCAAACCTGTCAGGCAAATAAACAGCTAACAGTGAAAATAAACAGAATGCTGGGCACAATCCCATGCTAAATAACGTCAAGGACTTTAAAACAAATTGTTTTTCTCAAAAGGAATTTTTAATTCATAAATTTGTAAGCCTGGTTTTCCTGTTTTAATTTAGATAAGGTGTCACCTTGTTGTGAAAGGACAAGGGCTCTGGAGGCAGGTAATTCTGGGTCCAGATTCTGATTCTGCCCCTCCTTAGTCAGGCAACGTGGAGTAGCTTGGCTCCCAGGTGAGCTGAAAATGGTACAGGTGTGCACAACTGGTTGGGCTGGTGTGAGGTTTAGGGATGATGTAGGTCAAATCCTTAACACAGAGCCTTGCCTGTCGCGAGCACACGTTCATTCCATGGAAGCTCCTTATCCTGTTCTCCATCCTTTGTAGAGCACAAAGGCTTTGGATGTCAAGTTCCTACTTGTGGGAGTGCAAGTTGGTGCAAGCTTTTTGGTGATAAATTTGGTAACGTCAACAAAAGGTTAAATGTGAATGTCCTTTGAACTGGCAATTTCTCGGCTCCTTTGACAAAAACTTATCCTATAGAAACACCTTCACAATACCCAAGGTTATATGGCTGGGGACGTTCGTTGTGCTCCGTGTGTAGTAGTAAAACCATGGAAACACCTGCAGTGTTCACATGGAGGGGAGACGATGACTGGATCCCAATCCAGGTATAGAAGGGGATGCTGGAGGTGTGATGTTGAGCCGGATTCAGGAGCTGTGCAAGGAGGGGGAGACGTAACTCTGCTTAGAATCCGCTCTGAACTACCAGCTGAACCGGCTTGAGGTTGAAGAGCTGGCCCTCCAGTCAATGATTCATTCTACAAGAGGACGTGAGATGCTGTCTTCTCCACCTGCCCCCAACGGTCACATGAGGTGGGCTTAATCAAGTGTGGGCCTGCGGAGAGAATGAAGTCCATTCTGCTATTATAATTCTTAGAGATCAAAGCTTGTAAATTACATTATCAAGCCCAAAGGACTCTGGGAAGTGCTGATAAGAACTCTCTGGTTTAATGAACTGGATTGTCTATATTACTGTTCTAAACAGGGAACATAAAAAGAAAAAAGGGATGCTGTGCATTAAAAAAATGAAGCAGATCTAGAAACGCTAATACAGGTTGTATATATGTATATAAAGAAGTCAATTCAACCTTATTGAGTCACAAGTCCATTTGTATAAAGTCATGTTGAACATGTGTCTACACTTAGATATATGAAATATTTCTAACATAGACCTATGCATATGTATATTCATGTATTTACATGTACATACACAGATATGGTTGTAAAGGCGCGGGACATCCCTAGCCGAGCTCCCGACAAGTTGCTTTCTACAGAAGGATGGGAATGAGGGCCCTAACTGGGTACTTTAGAAGACTTTCACACTTTACTTTATACCCTTATCTACCGCATACAGGTCTTGTTATTAGCTTGCACTTTTCCTAAATGTTTTAAAATTATAAAGTTAACATACACAGAGATCCAGCACAACATTCCTGTAATATGTTAGTGTAATTAGTCTGCCTGAAGATCTGGCATAACTTTTTTGTATTGGCTGGGTAAGTATTCAGTCCTCACCTGTTACCTTCAAAAGAAATGACTAAAATGACCCAATATTTTGTGAATTTTAAGGTGTTTGGCAGAAGATGATATGACGTATTTACAGCTCATCCGTGTAATGATAAGATTGAAATCTTTCTTGTGTTAAATTATATAAATGGAGGCTATTTTAATGTTTTATGAAGAGAATGTATTTCTAGACTGTAATGCGCATTCTTACCTTAAAAATATTTAATTTTTTTTCGACTCAAAAATCATGTGTATAAAGATAAATACCTTATCTGTAAAATAAGAAGATTTAACAACAAAAAAAGTCTTTACGCTTCCTTCCAATTCTAAAATTCTCTATATCTGTGATTTGGGCAAGAAATCTTACACTAATGAATAACAGTATCAAAAATGTTTGATATCATTTAGACAAGACACCCATTCATTAGATGATACTGAGTTTCTTTTCCATTTGACTGTTTTAAAATGTAACTCAGTGGTGATTGAATTGAATCGCTAGTTAAGTCATTATTTTAAGCCTGTTGCACACATTTTAAATTTAAATATATCGCCTGTGATGATTCGGAAGTCTTATGATAGACTTCTGCATAGTTACACTCTTTTTCTAAAAATTTATTTTATTGAAGTACGGTTGATTTATAAAGTCGTGTATAGCTTTTTGTGTACAGTCGTGTACGAAGTACAGCTGTACTTTGCTGTACAGCAAAGTGATTCAGTTATACATATATATATATTCTTTTTCATATTCTTTTCCATTATGCCTTATCACAAGATATTGAATATAGTTCCCTGTGCTCTACAGTAGGACCTTGCTGTTTACCGTCCCATATATAATAGTTTTCAGCTGCTCATCCCAAACTCCGAACCCATCTCTCCCACACACCCACCTCCTTAGCAACCAAAACTCCCAGTCCATCCCTCCTCCCCACCTCCCACCTTGGCAACCACAAATCTGTTCTCTTGCATAGTTGTTCTCAAGCTTATTATGAGGCTAAAACACCTACCGAGATATTGAACCTGACAGAGGATACGTACAGACTGCACCCCTGCCCTGTCTTTGACATTAAGTGCTGAGTGTACTGTCTCCCATCCTCGTACAGGGATGGACCAGGTACGAGCATCAACAGCCTTGCGCCTAATCCTGAGTGTTTACTGGTCATGATGAGCTATGTGATGTTAGGCAGCTTAATCGATGTCTCTGAGTGCCCATTTTCTCAGCTACAAGATGGAGTTAATAATATATATATGCTGTCAGAATATCTGGAGGATTCAGTGAGCCAATACCTGAATCGGAGAGCACAGTGTCTGACAAGTGGGAGGGGCCAGCACATACTCGTTCCCTTTCCTCGTGACTGTGTGTGTCCCTAAAGGAGACCCTGGTTGCTGGCCCCATTCTGCACTAGATCCTTGGTGGGCTTCTCAGTCGAACATCTTCCTGACCTGGCAGCTAGTCTAGGAGGCATAGATTTGTGGGAAACACAGGGAGTCCCAATGTGGAGTCTGAGATGCCAGTTACCTACTGAGTGGAAATGCCAAGCGGGTCTCCTGAAGTTAAGAGACAAGTTTCAGACTGGAATGATGCTTCTGAGAGTCATGGGTATAGAGATGGCATTCCACGCCCTGAGACCAGATGGGATTGACAAAAAAAAAAGAGGAGAAGAGAAGAGGTCTGAGTGCTGAGCCCTGACACTCCAAGGTCAAGGCTGAAAAGAGGACCGAGCACAGAAAGCTGGGAAACGGCACGCCTGCCAGTGGAAGGATGCCCGGGATGGTGACGCCTGGCGATCAAGAGAGGAAGGTATTTGTAGGAGGGATGAGTGACCTGCTGAGCCAGACACTGGTAACAGGTGAAGCAAGATGAAGACGAGGGTGCCTACCACTGAGAAGAGCTCTAAAAGACAAAGCAGGTTCTGAGTAAAAGACAAAGTACAACTTCCATTTCTATTCAACGTGGAAAGGATCTCCCTTCAGGCTTCCCGGGAAGACTCAAGGCCTTACAACAGGGCCCGAAGTCGGCATCCACCTGCAGCACGCCTGGGAGGCCGTTGCAGAAAAATAGACGGAATTTCACAAAGACAGAGATGGCGGGAGAGGAGAGGCGTGTGTGCCGTGTGCTGAGTGGGGCTCCGGACTGGAGCCGGGTGGTCACGTTGGGCACAGAGCAGGAGATGCAACTGGCTGTAGAGAGAGGCCACGGGTCAGGGGCTGGAGAGGCCCATGGGGAGCTGCACTCTGCCCTGGCCATGGGGACACTGATGCTGGAAAGGTCACAGGCAGGATGGGCACGCCGGACACACTGCCCTTGGGAGGGCAAGAGGACATCAGCGGGAAATGCCAGAGGCTCTGGGCGAGCTCTGTGGATATTCTAAGAACTCTCCAGTTGGCCGTTGAATTGGGTGCATTTTGTTGTAGGTAAATTATATTTCATTAATCTACCTTTTATTACTCATGATTTATGATGTTAAAAAGGCACTGAGGGGTGAGCCCTTAGCTATTCGTGATTTTCACATGTGATGGACAAACCAACACACTGACAAGTGTACAAATGTCCTCACAATTGTTACTGACAGTTTTAGGTGTAATGAGTCCCAACAGTGGGTTCTGGCCTCGGTTTGGGGCTCTCCCTGCTGTGCAGCCCCCAGGGCCTGGCTCATGCATACACTGAAAAGGCAGACAAGATGCTAAAAAGAGCAGAAGCGGACACAGTGGTCAATCCCTCCACCTCTTGCCTCATCATGACTTAGTGCACGGAGGCTACACACTTGGAATCTGGAGCCAGACCAGCCCACGTCCAAGTCCCATTCCCGTCCTTACTCTGACCGGACGAGCTGCGCAGCTCTCGTGCACTGACTTTCCCACCTGGAGGATGCAGCCAGGAGAGCTCCTGACTCACAGGTTGTCCCTTGGACCCACTGAGCCCAGACGGGTGCCTGGCACAGAGCAAGCACCATGGAAGGCTGGAGAAACAGACCTGAGCCTTCCTCTCATTTACAGAGACCTAAACTCCTCCTCATGTTGCTTTCTGAGGACCTTTTTCCGTCTCAGGTTTCCTATGATACTCCTTTGTCTTATAATTCATATGACCAGTTAACACACGCTGATCTGGCACCCATACCAGACTTCGCCTTCGTGGGGGACGTTAACCTGAAAAACAAGTCCCCATGTGTAGGGGAGCAGCTGAGCCAGAGAGAAGGGTTCAGCATCGAAGACCAGGCAGCTATGTAGAAAACTCAACAGACGAAGATGTTGGGGTGTGCCGGCTGCTGACCTGGCCCCCAAATCCAGAGGCTGCGGAACACTTGTGACCCGTCAGCGGCCCTGCAAGGCACAGAGAACCTTGCAGGGTTCACCCAAGACTGTAGGAGAACTGTTAAACTAAGATCAAGTCTTGTCTATCATCTCCCACCCACCAGCCTCCTCCTTCCAACCCTGCTCTCCTTTCCACTGATTAGAAGGAAATCGACCTGTTATTTTGGTGTCTTCAGGTGCCACCCGAAGGGAGGCACGATGCAGTGGATTGGAAAGTGATCCCCAAGGTCAGTGTAAGCTACTCCAATTGTACAGCTGGAGGGGAAGGTGAGCAGGCGCCAGCCCAAGGCACTCACCGTTTCCCTAAATTAAATCCGGGGGTGCTACTTGGGCTGGGTGCTGTGTGCTCCCTTCTGCCCCAAGGCTGGTGCCTGTCCCAGTCCCAGGGGGTTGTCACAGCCCAGAGACTGTGGGGCGGGTCCCTTCCCATCAGCCCGTTTCCAAGGGTGCCTGGTGCCTTGGAAGGCAGGCTCTTGCTGACTGTGTTGTTTGGACCCGTTTACTTTTTTTTGTTTTTGGTTTTGGTTTGGGCACGAAGAGGCTTTATTTGTTCCCTGCATTGGGTGCCTGTGCTGTGTGACAGTGGGACCGTCAATACGGAGGCCCAGGCACGCAAGGACTAACGCTTCCTTTTCTCGCACCTGGTGAGCTGCTGAGCAAGTTATTGAGTGCTTCCTCCAGAGCTGCGAACCCCTAGATCGTGGTGCGGCTGGCACCCACCTGGTCCGAGCCTCCACTGTCCCCTGACCCTGTAGGTCGGCTCTGCCTCCTCATGGGCCATCCATCGCCAGGGCAGAGAGCACCGCGCTGGGCCTCCCTCCTCTAAGCCCCGCCCCCGGCCCGGCATCCTGCCTGCCTGGAGCCCCAGTCCCTCCCTGTGCCCAGGTCCCACCAGCACTGCCTCCCTCTCTGTCTCCAGAGTTCTCTTTCTCTCAAACGTGCACAAACGTCCTCTGAGCCAACGTTTGTCCATGGAGATGCCTTTATGCCAACAGTGTGGGAACACTCAGGGTCTGCTGTGGGGTGTGGATGCAAGAGTGTGTGTGTGTGTGTGTGTGTGTGTGTGTGTGCACGTGTGTGCTCATGTGTACGGTGAAGAGAGGGACGGCGGGGAGAAATAATAGCACTGCTCAATGACTGACCTCTGACCTCTGCACTTGAGCACAGTGATGATCATGAATCCTGCCTGGGGCCAGGTCCCCACCACCCAGGAGCTCACTTTCCTGGTGAACGGACAGCTATTTCCCTTGAGATCTGATTGCGCACCTCCCTGGGGTTCTGTGAGAAAGCTGGGAACTCTTTCCTCCTGCCCCCAAAGACAGGGCAGAGTGGAATGAGGGTACCACTTTCATAATATCTCTGCTTGAATTATGGAAAATGAATTGAGGGAAGTCATGCTGGAGTTTCCAGGTTCTTGGAGTAATTCCACAAGAAATGAGGGTGGGGACTTCCCTGGTGGCACAGTGGTTAGGAATCCGCCTGCCAATGCAGGAGACACGGGTTCGATCCCCGGTCCGGGAAGATACCACATGCTGTGAAGAAACTAAGCCTGTGTGCCACAACTACTGAGCCTGCACTCTAGAGCCTGCTACCCACAACTACTGAGCCCGTGCGCCACAACTACTGAAGCCCATGAGCCCTAGAGTCCATGCTCTGCAACAAGAGAAGCCACTGCAATAAGAAGCCCGCTCACAGCAACGAAGAGTAGTCCCCGCTCACCACAACTAGAGAAAGCCCATGCTTAGAAACAAAGACCCAATGCAGCCACAAAAAAGAAAAAAAGAAAAAGAAAGAAACGAGGGCAAGTGGCCCGTGAGCTGTGGGTGGGGTTGGAGCTGGGAGAGGGGAGGGAGGGAGGAAGGTGGCAGGTGCACAGAGTATTACCTTTGGAGCTTTCAAAAGGGCGGAGACTCCCAACTCCTGTCCTTACCTGTGACTCAGACACTGGCAGCAGGGGTGGGAGGGTAATTATGACCCCTTCCCAGACTGACAAACACTGATGTACAGATGAACCGGAGGAGGTGGTTCTGATTGGTCAAGGGGGTGAGGGAAGGTGAAGGCAAGGACAGATTTGGAGCTGAGTCTTCTCATGGACCAGAGGGCAGATCTGGTTTAAAGCAAGGAGACTGGGGAGAAACCTTTTAATGATAGCAAAAAAGGTACCTCTCTCAAGGTGGATGCCTGAGCCAGGACTACCTACATGATTTGTGGGGCCAGTGCAAAATGAAAATGCAGGGTCTTTTGTTCAGACATTATTAAGAATTCCAAGACAGCAACAGCAGAAACTTCAACAAAGTGCAGGGCCCATCTGACTGCCCAGGTCACACGCCCATGAACCAGCGTGGTCTTGGACCTTTCTCGGTTTCAAACGTGTCCTTATTTATCTTCTTAGTGGAAAAATAGACTGATGCTGCTCTAGTTCCTTCCCTTCTCACCTGCAAACACTTAAAATTAGAAAAGAGCGGTGTTGTAGTCACTTAATTCTCTCCATCTCTCTGGGATATTAATTTTGCACAGTTAATGCTGAGCCTGTCAACCTTCGTCCTTTGCTGTCTGTTAGAAAATCTCAGCTGGACTCCTTTTCCGGGCTGCCATCTGTTGCTATGACACCTTCTATTTTTAAATAAGGGAGAGCACTGTAAGCTCCCACAGAGGCAAGGAGGGAGGGACTTTTCATAGAATGTTTCCTTATAAAGAAGGCAGAAGATCCAGTTCATTGGAAGTTGGTCTATGAACTCAAACTGGCCGTTCTCCTTAAATGACTCGTGTCCATTCACTGTCTTTCCTACCCGATAGCATGTTTAGATGAGCCATTTCCAGATAGTCATCTTACAAGAGCATCACACAACAGACACATCTCACCCCTCAACTCAAAGCAACAAAAGTCTGCTAGGGTCACACCATCCTTGACCTTACATCAATGCGTCTGATTCACTTTTCATGTCTTCTTTTTTTGACCCACTTGGAGTAGGCTGGTGGTGTAGTTTCAACCATGATCTTGTTTTCACACGGAGACTTCCTGTGTTTGCAAAGCTTTTCCTTAAAACTCTTTTTTATTGTACTTAAAAAAAAATTGAAGACATTCCAAAATGAAAATAAAGAAACAAAATATGCCGGGTAGATATTTTTCCCATCTGAAAGCTAAGTGCAAAAAAGACTTTTGGACTTTGAACTTCTAGTCACTTTTTGAATCCAATCTTGTAAAGACAGGAATTGGCCTATGAAGTCTTGTAAAAAATATTTGAAAGCAAATGGTTGAACGTGTAGAGGGAGTAATTTAAAAATTAAAATTTTCCTGCAGTCTAACCAGTCAGCTGTTTTTAGAAATGCCTAATGCCACATGTCACTATGGAACCAAACAAGAATGAGATTTTAGTTCTTAAAACCACAAAACGTTGAATACACTTTGTAGGAGGAATGTAAAAGTTTATGACTCTGACTTCATTTGTGCCTGATTTAACTCCAAAATCAATAAATGCACTTAAATTATCTTCTTCAAATTATCTTTAATAGCAGAAATTTACCTAGAAAAATCTGCAGCAGATCTTTATTAGTACGAAAGGATATGGAGGGGCTGGTACTTGGTCTTGTTCAACTCGCCTAGTCTAGTACTTTCATCCATTATTGGTTTTGCTTGTCTTGACTCAGCTCTGGTCTTTAAGGGTGCCTCACAGGTAGAGGCATGATGCCCCAGTGGCTTGAGGCTCAGCCCAGACATCTTTTCAGGGGCTGACTCTCCTCTGAAGGTGATTGGTTGGTGCGAGGGGAGGCCACACCTGCCGCATTCACTGCGTATTTTAAAGGGCCCTGAGGACCACTCCCACACAGTGGACAGGACACAAGGGAGGATGCCCACACTCTGTATGCCATGAAGGCTACTGCTTCTCAGCTTCGGGTCTCATCATGGTACTTTGTCTTTTAAATCTGTCTTTTTTATGACACTTTCCAATATTTTTAAAATGACAATTATAAGAATTATTTGTTGGAAAAAAATCTGATGTTTTACATTCTCTTGCCATTACATTAGAACTTTGTCATGACAAACTTAAAGTTTTATTTAAAAGTATAAGTAGGTATAGTGGAGTGTAAGATCCCTCCTGTCAAGGAGGTGGGGGGACATTAACAAAGCTGAGTGTGTCTGTGATCTAGTCTAGGGCTACCTGACCCCTCACTAAGGTGGTCTTCTTGAGCAGAGAAAGGATCTAGGCAGCATTCTACTCTTTCCTTTACAAACATCTGTATAAAATACTTCACTCCTACAGATGTTTGTAAATCCATAACTTAAGAAAAATACAGAACGCAGAAACATATTTTTAAAAATACTGAACTCTTTCTCATTGAGTTCTGTTACTATAAAATGTATTATACAATGAGGTTATCACCTCACACCAGTCACAATGGCCATCAACAAAAAAATCTACAAACAATAAATGCTGGAGAGGGTGTGGAGAAAAGGGAACCCTCCTGCACTGTTGGTGGGAATGTATATTGATACAGCCACTATGGAGAACAGTATGGAGGTTCCTTAAAAAGCTAAAACTAGAAATACCATACGACCCAGCAATCCCACTACTGGCCACATACCCTGAGAAAACCATAATTCAAAAAGAGTCATGTACCATAATGTTCACTGCAGCTCTATTTACAATAGCCAGGACATGGAAGCAACCTAAGTGTTCATCGACAGATGAATGGATAAAGAAGATGTGGCACATATATACAATGGAATATTACTCAGCCATAAAAAGAAATGAAATTGAGTTATTTGTAGTGAGTTGGATGGACCTAGAGTCTGTCATACAGAGTGAAGTCAGAAAGAGAAAAACAAATATCATATGTTAACACATATATATGGAGTCTAAAAGAAAAAAAGATGGTTCTGATAAACCTAGGGTCACGACAGGAACAAAGATGCAGATGTAGAGAATGGACCTGAGGACACGGGAAGGGGGAAGGGTAAGCTGGGACAAAGTGAGAGAGTTGCACTGACATATGTACACTACCAAATGTAAAATAGATAGCTAGTGAGAAGCAGCCGCATAGCACAGGGAGATCAGCTCAGTGCTTTGTCACCACCTAGAGGGGTGGGATAGGGAGGGTGGGAGGAAGATGCAAGAGGGAGGGGATATGGGGATATATGTATGTGTATAGCTGATTTACTTTGTTATACAGCAGAAACAAACACAACACTGTAAAGCAATTATACTCCAATAAAGATGTTAAAAACATAAATAAAATGTATAAAATAAACAAATATTATATAGTTTAAAATATTATATAAGATATTATATAAAAGTATATATTATATTATACACATATGCATATATGTGTATTTCATAGCCCCAACGTTCAATAGCCCTTAAAGTACAGTGGGAAGAAAACAAGGTTCTATCTATTAAAGTTTAGGAAAAATCATGAACAGTTAACAAGGTAAAGTGAGAGAAGACAGCACAATGTTAATGGGCTGACTTTAGGCAAGGTTGGAAGCCCCAAAGTTTGTCTATCACTTACTTCTCTGTCTGAGTCTGTGTGCGGTCCTCGGGCTTGCCCACTGCAGCCCTGGCACGTAAGGTGGTGTCCACAAGAAGTGCTGGGTATTTTACAAAAGGCTTGTAAAATTTTCACCCAGGAATTGTGTCTTTAGACCTCCACTCTTTTGGAAATTGAAGACTTTTTCACCTAAAATTTCTCCTTTAATGCAAATCTCCCTAAGCTGTTCATATTTCAAGGTGTTTTTGTTTTGATCAGGTACAATCTTACTACAGTTTAGTTAACAAAGGAGAACAGGTTATACACTTGCAGAGTCAGAGTTCCTGTCTCAGGAAAACTAAAGGTGAAGGACCCAGCATCTACCTCTGTGGGAGGAATCTGGTCTTTGCATTCTCTCTTTTCCCCAACCCCTTCTCCCCCCTCCCCATCTCTCTCTCTCTCTCATATTATTCAATTATAGTATTTTGTTTCCCATCCTATTACTTTTTTCTCAGTGGCTCTGGCTGGACACGCTGGCTATGAGACAGGCCAGTCCCCATCAGGGACCTCAGATGCTCTCTGCAACCCTTAAACGCTCTGAACAGGATTTTTCTCTGCCCAAATCAGATTTATGTTGCCAGTCCTTATGACAATCTTGAACCTGAATTTAGTTAGCTAGAAAAAGTCAGCAGGCACAGACTAATAATTCACCATCAAGAAAGTCCAAGAGATTCCCAAACCTAGCCCATGACAGTCCATCCCCTTTGGGGGAATGTGGTTTACCCCCAGTCCTTCAGGAAACATCTGAAGTGACTGTTCTGTTGCATGAAAAACACCTTTGGAGCCATCATGAACATCTCTGGGAAGAAGCACAGTTTAACAGAAGAAAAGTGGTCACGGGGAGAAGTTTACCAAAAACAAATATTCCCAGGCACACACTTTTCCATTGCTGACTGCTAATAGGCGTTCACCCGGTCACTCCTTGCTTTTATCATGCTTGTTCTCCTCTGTAAATTCACTTCTTTCTCTCCCCCTCCTCCCTCTTTACACTGAGATCATCACCATGACGTCCTCGCACTGTCCTGGGTACTGGGGACACCATGCACGTTCATTCCCATTTTTCCATGCCTCCCTCCCCACACTGGTCCACTGACACGCACTTCCCCCTGCCCCATGTCCCTGTGTGTCGGGTCCGGCCTTGAATGGGACAATCAGCTCACCCTCTGCAAGCGAGAGAGGGCTGGAGGCCGAGTGCCTTTTACAAAATTATGAAAACACCCATTGCTACACCCGTCCCCGTTGGCAGCTGTAAGTCTCTCCTAGTTCCTGTACCCAGGCCCCGCACTAAACTGCCTGTGGGATTTGCTGCTGGCCATGTAAAGAACTTCTGCTCAGAGCTTTTCTCTGGGACCCTAGGAATGAGAAGACACCAGCACCATGGCTCACCAAGCCCAGCGGTAAGACTGGTTCTCACTGCCCTCAACCCCACCGTTTACCAGTCACTCTTTCCAATGTGACAGCATCTTCCTGACTCAAAAATCCCTTCTTTCCATTAAGACAGGAGATACCATTTCCTCTTGACCAGATTTATCCACTTATGCCAAAATGTTGTCTCTCAGATGGTCAAGTCTGTATGCGTTTTATTTCACATTATGGAGGGAAAGGCCCTAAATTTACACGACCTTTTATAGACCAAGAATATGAGTGAAGCTGGGACTCCATCACGCTGTGCCCACTTTGAGCCTTTGCAGTAAATATTTCAGGACTTCAAAAGGAGAGAAGGTTCAGACCCTGGAGATAAAGTTGAGTGTCTACACTGGCTCTTCCCTCTGCTTGACCAGCTCCTCTTGTTGTTTTAGCGGATTGATTAAGTTATCATTGATATAAACTCCACGTGTGCTCCATAACATAAACTTTCATGTGCTTATTTGCCATCCATATGTCTTTTTTGGTAAAGAATCTGTTCAACTCATTTGCCCATATTAAAAAAAAATCTGGATGAGTGTTTGTTATTACTGAATTAAGAGCCCCTCATGTAGTCTAGATACAAGTCCTTCATACGATCTGCAAATATTTTCTCCCAGATTGTGGCTTATCTTTTCATTCTCTCAACTGTGCATTTTGAAGAACGGACCTTTTTCATTTTAATGAAGTCTGAATTAACACTATGTTCTTTTACAGATTGTACATTTGATATTGTATCTAAAAATATTTGCTGACTCAAAGTTTTAAAGACCTTCTACGTTTTCTTCTAGAAGTTTTAGTGTTTCATATTTTACTATTGGTTTATAATCTATTTTAATTTATTTATGGTGCAAGGTATGGGTTAAAGTTTATTTAATTTTTTATTATGGTTATCCAATTGTTCCAGCCCTATTTGTTGAAAAGAGTATACTTTCTCCATTAATTGCCTTTCCATCTTAGTGAAAACAATCAGCTGTCCATATACGTGTGGGTCTATTTCTGCACTCTCAATTCTGTTCTGTTGGTCAGCATGGTTGTCTTTATGTCAGTGCCATGCTATATTGATTATTGAAGCTCTAAAATAAATATTGAAATCAGGTACTGTTAATTCTCTGACTTTGTTCTTTTGCAAAGTTGCTTTGGCTAATCTCAGTCCTTTTCTTTAACATGTGAATTTCAGAATCAGGTTGTCAATTTCCTTAGCAAATGGTTGCAAGGAGTTTGATTGAGATTGCATTGAAATTGTCACTGTAGAACAATTCAGGAAGAACGCCATATTAAAAATACTGGATCTTCTGAACCACAAGCATGATATATTTCTTCACTTATGTAGGTCCTCTTTACTTTCTCTAGGAAGTGTTTTTTTTTAATTGTCAATATATAGGTCCTGCAGATTACTGTCAAGTTTCTGCCTACACATTTAACATTTTTGATTCTTTGTTAGTTATTATAATTTCAATATCTGAATGTTCATTGCCTGTATACAGAATTAAAGTTGATTTTTAGTATTGAACTTGTCCTGCAACCTTGCTAAATTTACTTATTCATTGTAGTAGCATTTTTGTAGATTCCATCAGATTTTCTACATATACCATGATGTCATCTACAAATACAGTTTTCATTTCTCTTTGTCAGTCCAGCTCAAATGCCCAGTGTAATGTTGATTAGAAGTGATAATGGGAGAATCCTGTCTTATTCGTGATCTTAGGGATAAATTAAGCTGCAGATTTTAAGTACATGCACTTTATCAGGTTGAAGAAGTTTCTTTTTATTCCTAATTTACTAAGTGTTTTAATCAGAGATGCATGTTAGATATTGTCGCCTGATTTTTCTGCATTTATTGAGATGATAATGTGGATTTTTTTCCTTTTTAGTTTATTTGTGGTGAATTACCTCAGTTGATTTTCAAATGTTAAACTAACCTTGATTAAACCCTACTTGGTCATGACGTACCTTATGCTGTGGATTCACTTTGTTAAATTTTGTTTAGGATTTCTGCATCTATGTTCATGGTGCTCTGTACTTCTCTTATCATGTAATATCTTTATCTGATTTTGTAATCCAAGAAATGCTGAATCATAGAATGAATTGAGAAGTACTCCCTTCTCTTACATTTCCTGGAAGAACCTGTGTATAATTGGTATTATTTATTTCTTCATATTTGGTACAATTCACCAGTGAAGTCATCTGGAACAGTTTTCTTTGTGGGAAGATATTTAACAACAATTTAAATTTCTTTTATTTATATATAGGCTATCCATGATATCTATTTCTTATTGAATGGACTTGGTAGTTTGTGTCTTTCAAGGAAATTTTTCCACTTCATCTAAGTTGTTGAATTTATTAGCTAAGGTCATCCATAATGTTCCCTTGTTATATTTTAATATGTGTGTACTCTGTATTCACCTTCTCCCTATTCATATTTGTAATTAATTCCCTCTCTCTCTCTCATGATAAGCCTGACTGGAGATTTATCAATTTTATTGATCCCTCAATATTTTTCTCCATTTATTTCCTCTTCTCTATTTCATTGATTTCTGCTCTGATCTTTATAATTTCTTTTCTTCCACTGACTTTGAGTTTCATTCGCTCTTCTTTTCTAGTTGCTGAAGATGGAGCTGAAGTCATTCATCTGCATTCTTTTCTGACACATGCATTCAGTGCCACCGATTCCCCTCAAGTATTGCTTTAGCGGCAACCCACAAATTGATTCATTGTGGGATATTTTTTTGTTTTTCATCCAGTTCAAAATATTTTCAAATTTCCCTTTTTATTTCTTCTTTGACCCATTAGTTATTTAATTTCTAAATGTTTGTAGATTTCACAAATAACTTCCTGTTGAATATTATTGACTTCTCCTTTAATTCCACTGTGGTCAGAGAATACACTTAGCATGACTTGAATCTTTTAACATTTTTTTGTGAGTTGTTTTATGCCCCAGAATTTGGTTTACCTTGTAAATGTTCAGTGTGCATTTGAAAAAAGTACATATTCTGTTGTTGGATAGACTGTTCTGTGAATATCAGTTACGGGTAGTTGGTTGATGGTGTTGTTCAAAACTCTATCCTTACTGATTTTCTGTCTACTTGCTCTGCTGCTGAGAAAAGGATGTTGAAATAATTGTGGGTTTGTCTATTTATCATTGCAGTTCTTTCAGCTTTTCTTCATGTAATTTAAAGCTTGGTTATTAGGTGCATAAGTGTTAAACATTGTTGTCTCTTTATTAATGCATCATTATGAAGTGGCCTTCTTCATCCCTGGTAATATTCCTTGCTCTGAAAGCTACTTTGTCTGTTATTTACATAGTCACTCCTGCATTTTTCTCACTAGCATTAATATGGTATATCATTTTCATCCTTTTATTTTAACCTATTTTTGTCTTTATATATGAAGTGCCTTTCTGTAGATAGCATATAGTTGGGACTTGCTTTTTTTAATCTAATTCAGCAACTTTTGCTTTTTTATTTTGGTCTTTAGCCTGTTTAGATTTAATGTGATTATTAATATAAGATCTAAATCTACCATCTTACTTTATGTTTTCTATTTATTCCATCTGTTCTTTGTCCCTTTGTCCTAATTTTTGCCTTATTTGGATTGAGTATCTATAATTCTATTTTATTTCTTTTTTGTCTGATTAACTATAGGTATTTTGTAGTAGCTATTATGTCAGTTGTGGTTTTGGGTTTATAAAATATATTTCATCTTTTTACAGTTTACCATTAAATGATACTATACCACCTCACATATAATACAAGAGTCCTAACAACATACACTTCTGTTTCTAACCATTTCTGATGTTCTTTGTCACCTTGTGGAGATTCATACCTGGTATTAGATTCTTTCTGCTTGAAGAATTTCTTTAACATTCCCTGCTGGTCCAGTCTGCCAATGATATATATCATTTCAGCTTTTACATGTCTGAACAAGTCTTTATTTTACCTTCATTTTTGAACGATCTTGTCCCTGGGTAATGAACTCTAGGTTAACAAGATTATTTTTCCTTTAAGAACTTAGAGATGGTGTTCTCCTGTCTTCTTGCATTTCTCTGATGCTAAATGTGATCTTCCTTATCCTCTTTACATGTAGCATGACTTTTTTTACCTTTGTCTCCTTTTAAATTTCCTGTTTATCGCTGGTTTTGAGCAATTTAATTGTTACTTGCGCTATGTACTTCTCTTCGTGTTTCTTGTGTTTGGGTTTGGTTGAGTTATTTTGGATCTGTGGGTTTGAAGTTGTCATTAAATTTGGACAATGTTAAGTCATTAACTTCATATTTTTTTTTGGTCCCCTGTCTCTCTCTTTTCCTTTGGTTATTCCAGTTACATGTCTATTAGGCCACCAGAAGTGTTTTGTTTATGTTTTTAAATTCTTTTTTCTCTTTCTCTGTGTGTTTCATTTTGGATAGTTTCCATTGGTATGTCTTCAAATTCATCGATCTTTAATTCTTCAAAGACTAATCTGTCATTTATCCCATCCTGTGCAGTTTTCATCTCTGACGTTGTATCTTTCATTTGTAGAAGTATGATACAGGTTTTTTTTAATCCTCTGTCTTCACTTAACTTTTTGAATATATAGAATACAACTATAATTATTGTTTATCATCCTTGTCTGATAATTCTAATGTCTGTATTAATTCTGCAATAGTTTGACTCGATTGATTTTTCTCCTCACTATGAATTTTACTTTCTTACTTCTTTCCTTGCTTGGTAATTTTTAAAAGAATCTCAGATATTGTGAATTTTGCCTTTTTGAGAGCTGGGTACATTTTCTTTCCTAGAAATATATTTATTTATTTATTTATTTATTTATTTATTTATTTTATTTTTTTGCAGTACGCGGGCCTCTCACTTTTGTGGCCTCTCCCATTGTGGAGCACAGGCTCCGGACGCGCAGGCTCAGCAGCCATGGCTCACGGGCCTAGCCGCTCCGTGGTATGTGGGATCTTCCCGGACCAGGGCAAGAACCCGTGTCCCCTGCACCGGCAGGTGGACTCTCAACCACTGCGCCACCAGGGAAGCCCTCCTGGAAACATTTTTGAGCTTTGTTCTTAATTTACTGTTTGATCCCTCACAGTGTAGCTTTTAAAATCTGTCAGGCATCATCTAATCAATATTCAGTCTATAACCAATTATTCCTTGCTAGTGAGTCAACATTATTCTGAGTGCTCGACCCCATGCCTGTGAGTTCTGAGGTCTGACACCCTGGCTTGTGGGGGCGGACGTTAGTTATCCCTGCCCCGTGTGGGTGCGTCTTCCTATAGTCTTCCCCTGGCCTCAAAGAGTTTCTTCAGACTTGCGATGATCGTCACCCTAGTAAGTACTCTTAGGCGACACTCTGCCCACCTCCAGGGCTCGGTGTGTAGGGGTCTCTCCTCTTTAGTTCTCTGTCCCAACAACTCTGACCTTCCTGGTGTCCATGGACTCTCAGCTCTGTCTCCTCACCTCAGGGGCCCACTGGGCTCTTCCTGGACCCCTCTTCCTGCCACCCATCCTGGAAATTCTCTCAAGGCAGATGGACAGGGCGATCAGGGTCCCTGTCTTACTCTCATCTCTCAGGGATCACTCTCCTTCATTGTCTGATGTCTGGTGTTTTGAGGACCATTGTTTCATGTGAGGTGTTTATTTGTACTTTTGTTCTTGGTGGTTTCTGATGAGAAGGTAAATCCAGTCTCTGATATTCCATCTTTGTCGGGAGCAGGAGCCCCCTTTTCTTAATTCATCTGTTTCAGTTTTTTTATCCCAAAGTCTCCAGCTGATGAGAGTGTAAAGTGCACTGTTCTCTACTCTTCTTTGCCATATGTATTTCCCTTTATTCCCTTCACAAAAGAGAGATGATCAACCTACTTTGACCCTCAGAGCAGATAGACATTGGACAGCTGCCTGGGGACCTCTGCTTCCCCAGGCCGTCCAGCACTGGGCCTCCCCACAGGGTGCAGGTGACTTCATCAAGGTCAAAATGGAGAGTGGTAGAATGTGAGCTTTGGGAGAAGAAAGGGATGTCAGACCCTTTGGTGGAAAATGCCAAGATCTTTGTGTTTGAAAGTTTGTTGATTTGTGTATGGCAGTGACTACAACAGAGAATGCAGTACATGATACTAGAGAAATTTTAACTATTAAGATTAATTATAGATGACGTGGAAGTTAAAAGCGAGAAGGGAAAAGATAAATATCTGATTTATCCAAAACGTGATATTACTAATTGATACTAATTTCATCCATGCAACTTAAAATGTATGTGAGTGTATTAAATTTTATATACAGATATAACATTGTATATAATTTATTAATTTATTCATCATGCTTTTTGTTCATAACTTAATAAACAGTGGGCCTCAGCTGGGCACTAGCTAATCTTCCTGAATTATAAGCTGATCCTTGCTTATGGGAGTAAGTCATCTTGGGGGAGTTTGAAGACTGATGTGGGAATCTAAGAACTGGTGTTCAAAGCAGAATGCCTGTGTTTCAGAGGATTCACAAGGTATTGGGGTGTAAGAAAGACATTTGAACTTACTTGTATAAAATTAAAAACTGCGTTCAGTTCTCCTAGATGGGCACAGACACCTCACCTTTTCCAGACAGCATGCAGGTTTTCTGCAGAGAAACTGAGTAGCAAGAAATGCCAGGCTTGAAACTGGGAACCTTAGGCTTCCATTGGCTTTGGCATTTTGCTCCATATTTCAGTTTATGAGGGTCTCAGTAAATAGATTTATAAACTATATTGCAATATTTTGTCATGAAATGGAGCACTAGTGTGAAAATTACTTGTACCACAAAGACGTGTGCTTGTTTTTAGTGTCAGATTCTTAAAGTTGTCAACCTTAAAGGTAAACTAAATTGTTCTTTTACAAAAGGACACATGCTCCAAATTTGTTATTTATGCATGAGGACAGGGGCTAAATAAATATGGTACCAGCAGATATTTGTGGAAAAATAAATATATTTAATATTGCTTGAAAGGAAACATGATGTTCTAACAATTAGTGAGAATCTCTTTAAAAAGAAACTTGTGCTGTGGAGAGAGCATTTGAAAACGGATGTTCAGGAATCTTGTCATTGTTATGTGATTTTAAATTTTTACTATATATGATATACGAAACATTAAGAACTCTCAAATTTCCCCTCTTTAAC
Organism: Stenella coeruleoalba; assembly: GCF_951394435.1. Classification (NCBI taxonomy): domain Eukaryota; kingdom Metazoa; phylum Chordata; class Mammalia; order Artiodactyla; family Delphinidae; genus Stenella; species Stenella coeruleoalba. Next base: position 88,556,170 of record NC_137159.1, read on the forward strand.
AATTTGCAAACAAAAAGGCTTAAGCAATCTTCTTAAATTGTCAAAATAATAATTTCAGTGGGTTTTGAATTCATCTATTTAAATATATATATTTAACACCTTCTGATTGGTTTGCAAGAGCAAATTATGGCATTTGGGATCAATGGAAATTGATTAGTTGAATTTCAGTAAAAATCTCAGCATAAAGGATAGAAATAATTGAAAAATAAGTATCATGATTTAGGTACAGTAGCCAGTATAGAAGTTACTCTTCTTCCATTTTTAGATGAGTGCTTCTTTGTGATGTATCTCTTCAACTATGTCAGTTCTTAAAATCAAGTATCAATATAAATTGAGCTAAGAAATAGGCAAGATTTTTAAAAATAATGTATATTTAAAGATATTTTCCTCATTTAAAAATATCCTTAATACATTTCAGAAGAGAAATTTTGTACTGTTTACAGATAAAATAAGCATTTTAAAATTTAATTTTTTATTGTACGTATTCCACAACTGTTATTATTATTATTAATTATTATATGTCAGTACCTAATAGTGTATGTGTGTGTATAATAGAGGATCATTCACTTTTTAAAAATTTCCTGCTGAAAAGAAAAGATGCCTGATCATTGAGGTTTCAAAAGGCTGCTCTAGACAAGCTATAATGACGCAGCACCAGCTGCCCGTGGGGCTGGGAGCTGACAAAGGTGAAAGGCCTTCTGGCCTGCGTGGTGATGCCTGGACCACGATGGGCATTGTGGTAGCACATTGTCTCATGGTATCCTCACCACATGTCTGAGGACCAAGCGTCATCACCAGGTTTCATCAGGAGCCTTGACTCTTTGAGAGAAAATTTGGGCTCACACTTATAGCAAGTGCAGAACTTCAGTTCAGCCAGAGCCTGGGTCTTGGGGCTGTCCCTGAGCCACACAGCCTCCTCCCGTGAGAGGGTGGTGGGTTTCAGCGATCAGGAAGAGGGAGACTTGTTTGGGTCGGTGACATGTCTGCCTCTGCCCCCTCAGACGGTGGCAGCTAGAGTCACATCAGTGCATGTGAACAATGAACCTGGCTAAATTCTAGTGGATGGGAGGGTTGGCTGGGTGGGTGGCGTTCCGTCAGCGTCCAGCCGGAGGGGACAACGGGGAGCATAAAGGGGAGGTTACCGTCGGGGCCAGGATCTGAGGCGGGTGGGGCCAGAGCACGAGGTCCGCAGCGTGGAGGGCTGGTGCCCCCGCTTTCCTCTCAGTCACCGTGGTTCTTGGTCTGGGGAGATGGCCGTGCTCCGGGCAGCTTATGACCCTTCAGAAAATGTGTGTAAAATTGTGTGGGTCTGTGCACTTGCATGTTTTTGATGAGGAAACCCATGGCCTTTACCAGGTCCTGAGAGAATCCAGGACCAAAAACTAGTCTCAGTGTAGAGTCTCTGCTGTAATTGGCAGTGACTCTCTATAGAGAAGACTTCTACTGCTCCAGGCTCAGAGCTGAACCAAACTAAGCTGTGTCCTGTTCTACCTTGAAGAAGAGCAGCGTTCAGCAAACTAAACTGGTTAGTTGGTTGTGCACTTAGAACAGACGTGAAGACATTATACTAAACTGTGTGTTGTACTAAACAAGACGAACCAAGTGTGAGCCTGGGCCGGGCTCAGGCTGCCAACCCAGTGTGACATTTCAGACGTCTTTCCCCTTGCCAACCGTAAAGACAGGAAAAAACAACCATAAACACTGCTCCTCATAAACAGATGCCGTTTTAGGCAGGAAAGGACATCATTAGATTAGTCTTATATGTGTAATTCATGTATAGAATTATACATAATGCAGCTGATTCTCGTTATTCATAGCTGTTATGTTTATAAGTCACTGTGGACACTCACTTAGCAAATTCTGGACCAGAGTGTCGATGGGAAACCCAGGGTTAGGTTGCTGCCAGCCTCGGGTCACATTTTCATCAATCAATCAATGCATAGCCTTGTTTCTGGTACTGTGTATTTCTGTTTAAAGACACTTTGTTCAATGTATATGGTTGATTCAGTAACACTGAACTCATAGCCAGTGGCACATGAATGAAGCTTCTCTAACGCACGTGTTTTCTCCATAAGACACATCGCATCCTCCTTACACTCAGGAGACCAGGCAGCCCTGCAGCCCTGTGCTTGGAGCCATTTTAAACAGAGAAATCACCATCAAAAAGCACAACAATGTGGAAAGTGTGGCACTAAATAGACCATCAAAGAGGACGCTAATTTGCAGCATGAGAGCTGAAACCAAAGGCAGAGTGTGGCTTTACTCAACCCCAGCTGGGACCGGGAACTTCAAGTGACTCAAATTTTTTGATGCTCTGTTCAAGCCCATGAAAGACTGAGAAAGCACAGCGAGTATTGAACTTGAGGTTACAAGTAAACTTTGGCAAGTAGGCAAATTCACGGATATGAAGTCACAAATAATGAGCACCGACTGTGTACTCATTTCATCTGCTCTGTGGTGGTGGATTTCAGAAAGGCAACGCTGCAGGTCGTCTGTACTGAAGGACGAACAATTTTCTACTCTTTCTCTTACTATATTGCCTCATATAATTTGGTTTTTGAGTCCCTGCAACACGCCAGACGTCGTATTCGGTGATGAGACAGAAAGATCCGTGGGACACAGGTCCTGCCTCTTAGTTGTTCATACCCCAGGTAAGCAGACAGACAGGTAAATAAAGCCAGTGCAGTGTGAAGGTGGACTGAAGCGTGGACCAAATAACACTCGTGTTTTCCTCCAGTATCACAGAAGTCTTACCAAAAGAACTTCCAAACGGGCTGGATTTTGAAAGATGTCTACGACTTCTTTAGGAAAACAGAAGAAGGTAAATAGTGAAGATAGATGTTCACAGACATGAAGATACGACACATCTTAGTATATTTGGGAACTCACAATGATGGTGACATTGCCATCATGTGAAACGTCAGGTGGGGATGGAGGTGCCGGTGCTGAAAGCATTGGCCAAAACCCAGTCAGAGGGCTTGGTTGACCATCTAAGGATTTTGGATTTTGACCCTTAGGTGAAGAGAAGCAAGGCGATGGAGCTATATCATTAGGAACGTGCTTTAGAGAGAAAACCCCAGTGGCATTGAGAATAGTGGGTTACTGGATACAAACGGTGGTCTGGACGCCAGCAAGACCGCTGTTGCCACTGTCCGGTGAAGCATGGTAAACACCTGAGCTGATGACATGGGTGGCTGTGTGCAGAGGGAGAGGGACTTCTAACAGAGCTAATGCTGAAGCAAGCAATCTAGAAACCCAAGAATGAATATCGCTCAGTCTTTGGATTCTCCCTCCCATACGTCACGTGCCTTATTACATGCGTCATTCACAGTCTTTTTTCCCATTTTTAAATGAAAAACAGACATGACAGAATTTAGGGTCCATTAACAACCTGTATTTGACTTGAATAAAAGAAGACGTAGGTTAAGATTTGCTTACGTTTCACATTATAAAAAATGAATAAAATAGAATTTAAAAACAAGAAAAGCAATTATGTTGTGCAATAATTGTGTTTTGTGTATATGAATGCTTACTCTTAGTTATTAACTTCCAATAAAAAGCTCTATTTCTTGCTTCTGAAGTAAGACTAAAAGCCATTAAAGACAGGGCTGCAAGGGATGGTTCTGGAGGGTTTTAGTATTTTCAAAATGTAAAAGTTAATTTGTCATTGGTGGTAAGCCACAGAGTAAGCCCTTTAGCTTAAAATACCACTAAAAACGTTAAACTGGCTTCAAGTTAAAAACACTAACCATTAACGGCAAAATGGAAGATTGTCAGACTATCGTTCAGATCACATTTGAATTGGAAAAACGAGCTGGACCATCAGGACCACAGATTTAATCTCAGCCCATCTGGGAGCAGCTGATTGAGGGGGTCACCTGACCCAGAAGGGCATCTCCAGTAACTGTGTCTGTGCGCCATGGTCAGTAGGGAGCCACCCAACCACTTAACTCACACACACACCTTTGTTTCAAAGTCAGGTGTTTTCGGGATTTTGATCTATTTTTTCTGCTTCAGTAACTGGAATGACAGTGTATCCAGCTTACTTCAGGCCACTCACAGAGGGTCAGGGCATTCGCGCGTGGTACACAACCTGCCCTATCTTACTGATTAAATATTAATGTGCTCTGTTTACTTCTCCGAAACACACCGGTTTTGAGTGGATCGCACCATGGTGGGACTCTAATCGGCACAGCCCAGGCAGGAACTGAAGACCACATGACACACAGAAACCTGATTCCTGTGCTGGTGGCTTTTCCCATACGTCTCAGAGCAAGAGAGCTTTGCTTTATTAAGACACCTACCCTAGGCCGGACAGGCACAGGACCACCTCTCTTTCCTCAGCTGTTACTGGGGTTGGTGGAGTTCTCTCTAAGGAAAAGGCATCGCTGTAGAGTGGCAAGACTTGACCTTAGAAGGCTCAGACTCTCCCCTCCATTTACTATATATACCCTCCCCTCCATATTCTCTATATATTCTCTATATGTATGAAGGAAGGAAGGAAGAGCAGTGGCCCCCAAAGATGCCCATGTCCTTATCCCCAGCACCTCACATGACAAAAGGGACTTTGCAATTAAGGATCGTGAGGTGGGTACGTTATCCTGCCTACCCGTATTACTGCCTACCATCCTCGTGGCACAACTCTGGGGCTCAAACGACACTTTCTAGAAATGCGCTTTGTCAGCTGTAAGGCCCAACACGAATGTAAGGGCATTGCCCACAGGAAGGCACGCCCTGGGCCAGAACAGCACCTCAGTTGTATTCACCTGGTGAAATCAGAGAGCTGCACGTTGAAATTGTAGATGAAAAATGGGAACCACTCTTACCTTTATTTTTAGAAGTTCCTCCTGAGTGCCTGTGTGCCGCCTGTCCCCTCGAGTAGGTGATCTGCGTGGCTGACAGCGCGTGTGCCTTGCCTGCTCCTCGGGCAGCTGAGTAAGGACTTGACACGTGGATGACGTACTTTACTGGGCAGTTCCCAGGGGAGAAAAGGAAACAGTTCTTTAGAGAGAGGAGGGCAGGTAGGTCAGAGAATAGAGCTGAATAAATGGACCAGGTCAGGAGGGGGGCAACTCTGTAGCAGAGGAGGCTGACTGCTGAGCAGTCAGCCTGAAACGCCAGCAGCTTGACACACTCAAGTGCATTTCTCGCTCAAGTCAGGTGCGTTATTGGCTGGGGGGAGAGTTCTGCCCTACACGGTCATTCTGGGTCCTGCCCTCCTTCTGTCACGTGGCTCCACCATCCTCCGTTGACCCGAAGGGCGGGTGGAGCAAGTGCCAAGGGATAGGGCCTTGGAGATGCTCCTGCGCTGGCTGGATGTGCTGTGCTTCACCTCTGCTGCAACCAGCACTCAGACTTGGTCCAGGACCTCACCTCCCGCAAGGTCAGCTGTGTGGGAGGAAGAAGTGGAGGACCCAGGTCTGCATCTCTGCCCCTCAGTCTGCTTTCAGGCACAGTTTTTCTGAAAACTCAGTTACCTTAAGAAATTGGCATTTCAAAATATCTCAAATCAAAAAGAGTATTTGCTTTTCAAAGCAAAGGATGAGCATTTTATGAGAAGCAGAGTCCCAGTTTACTTTGTTATTGAGGACACTGTTTGCAGAGAGCTCGTTGTGTTTTCCCCCTGCTTCTCAGCCTGCCTCAAGCCCACCCATTTCTTGATAATCCAGATTTTAAAAATCCCTTATTCTGTGAAGACTAAACTTTACCCTCTTCCATTACCCATCTTTCACTTCTCCAACTGATGACATTTTATCTTGTCCATTCTCTAAGACCTTTTCCTCTTCTGTCTTGTTTTATAGTTATTTCTACATGTATATACAACTTTTTATGAATTATGAATTAAGGAAATGTGCTTTATTCATCATTTAGCTTATGGTAGCTGTCCCTTAACTACTGAACAAATAATGGTTGGAAAGACTTTGATAAGTCACTTTCTCTTCTGGCCTCAGTTTTCCCATCGGTAAGACTGGATCACCATGTCTCAAGCCTAACTGTTCATCAGGAGCGTCATATGCATTTTTAATAATACAGTTACCTACGCCCCAGCCAAGATTCCTAAAATCATGACAGCTAAAGTTAGACCTCAGCGGCCGTAGTTTTCAGAAATCTATAGGAGACTGTGTTGGCTGGCATTCACATCGTATGTCTTTCTTCATACATCGTGTGTGTCCCTATATTTAAGGTGAGGCTCTTGAGAGCAGCGCAGAGCTGGGTTTTGTGCTTGGTCCCATCTGATAATCTTTTTTTTTTTTTTTTTTGCGTTACGCGGGCCTCTCACTGTTGTGGCCTCTCCCGTTGCGGAGCACAGGCTCCGGACGCGCAGGCTCAGTGGCCATGGCTCACGGGCCCAGCCGCTCCGCGGCATGTGGGATCTTCCCGGACCGGGGTACGAACCCGTGTCCCCTGCATCGGCAGGTGGACTCTCAACCACTGCGCCACCAGGGAAGCCATCTGATAATCTTTGGTGTTGCTATTTAGCACTTTCACACCTCAGTGTATGCTAATGTTGCTAGCATCCTACAGTTTACTGTGGTTTTCTACTTTTTCCACCATCTCCATGGCTTTCTTCTTAAATTTATTTGGATTTAGTATTGTATAATACTCCTTTTTACCTCTATTAACTTGTTAATTATACTTTCTTTACTACTCTTTACTGGTTACTCTGAAATTACAGTATGCATTCTTGACCTATTAAAATTTGATATCAGTTGTAGTTTTACCACTTTCCAAAACCTCAATGACCTTATGATTCCCTTAATCCACCTATACCCACCTATTTTATGTGTTATCAAAGGGGAAGTAATACATCTTATAAATATGAATTACACATAATTATTTTCTTATAAACACATTAGCTCCTAAAAGATATTATTTTTATTTTATACAGTCAATGGTCACTTAGATTTATCCACATACATACAATTTTGGTTGATCTTCAATTCTTTATGCATCTCTGAGCTACAATCAGATTATTTTCCTTTGAATAAAGAGTCTTTTAGTATTTTCCTTAATGTGGATCTACTAATGACAAAATCTTTCATTGTTTGTCTGAAAATGTTCTTCACCTTCATTTTTGAAGGGTTTTTTTTTTTTTTGCAAAACTGGCATTTACTTTCATTAAGCATTTTAATATAGAATTCCATTGTTTTCTGAATTCAATTGTTTCTGTTAAGAAGTTTGCTGTAAGTAATTACAGGCAATTAATTTATTTTTCTTGGTATGGTTTCCAGCAGTTTTACTCTGAGGTGCCCAGGTGTAGTTTTCTTTGTATTTATCCCATTTGGAATTTCTAATTCTTCTTGAATTTGATGTCTTTCATCAGTTTGGAATATTTTTAGTCTTAATTTTTTAAATATTATTTTGTTAATTTTATGTTATTTTATCTCTCTGTACATTAATTGTGATATTGTCTCATGACCTACTTTCCAGCTCATTATTTTTTTCTTTTCATCTAGGCATATTCTGTTAAAACCATCAATTGAGTCCCTAATTTTAATTTTTATAGTTTTTAATTCTAAAATTTCCACTTGATTTTTAAATAATTTTCATTTATTCCTGAAATCCAACATTGTGTTAAATTCTTTAGGCCTCATCATCATAGCTAATTTAAATTCATGTCAGATAATTCCAATGTATCTATCCAATGTTTCTATTGTTTGTTTGTTTGTTTTTCCCTGGGTTTTGGTCAAATCTATTTTGTTGTATGCCTTGTTTTATTTTGTTTGAATGATAGACATTGTAGATTAAAATTCTAATTGTATGTCAAGGCTGTATGTTGTGTTATCTTCCTCCAGAAACGATTTGCTTTTGCTTCCTTCAGGCATCTAGATTAGGGATAATCACTTCAGTAAAATCAGGAATTGAGATGGTTCAAAGCTGGTCTTCAATACCCATGCAAACCGTGTGCATTTGCCTCATTTCATCAAGGCAAAAAGCCAAAATATATAAGCTATTATGGGCCATGTGCAGCAATACAAGGGGGTTGGCATTCAGGGGGCATTATCTCACTGTGTTTTCAAACATTTCAACATTTTTATGATTCTTAGTTATCAAAACTTTTTAGCAAAAGTATTGCTTTCATCCTCAAAGTCCAGAGAGATGAAACGATTTTCCAGTCCAGATACTGACTTGAGCACCTCATGACAGTGGGAGAACATGTTTCTTGGGGTGGAACTGGCAGGTATAACTTTACAAAAGCAGGATTCCCAAGCACATTAGTGTTGACAGGTCTGGAAGCCTTGACTTGCTCATTCGCAGGTCAACTGCACTCCGCTCCTCAAGGGTGGGGCCCCACTGTGGGCACACCGTCCACTCTGCTCTGATCCTGGGCTGCAGCAAACGCCACCCTGTCCCAGACCCCAGGGCTCCCACAGCAAAGGATGGCTCTTCCTTCACAGTGGAGAACCACGGAGACTCTTGATCAAGACTTTGTGCTCTTCTAGAGTCAATTCAAACGCAGGTGACACATAATAGAGAGAAACAGTGAGACATTTGAGAAGAGCTGAAAACCAGAGGCAGCCGCTGAGTCAAGATTAAGTATATTACAATCAGCGCCCACTCTTGGTACCAACAGACACCTCTCCACTGCCAGCACCCAGGAGGTCTAAGACTAACAAGCAAATCTGGGTAAAAGGATGAAGAAAAAAGAAACAAAGGCCAAAGCTGGAATTTTGAGTCATTCTCCTAGAAAGCTCCCAAGTGTTACCTTACTGCTCCTTACAACTGCTGTACAAAGTGTAGAGTGGGAGATTGAATTCTGGATTATATCCTCCTGCTAGACCACACTCCAAGTGTACCTGCATTGAGCTCATTTCCTCTGACATATATTAATACTGGCATGTAAGAGAATTCAGTTTAGCCTTTCTATTTTAGAGATTTGAAATCTATGGGAAAATCATGGCAGAGTTCCTAGGGGGTGGTACCTAAAGATAAGCCTTCCAGTTCCAGCAGCAGGATGCATCCCCCACATCAAAGTCTCTAGAAAGAGTCAGGTTTTTACAAGGTGTGAATGGGACTAATTTTCTCCAGACAGGGACACTACTTTTGTCTGTCATCTTGTCTGGAAGAACAAGCATGGTGTCTGGTACAAAGAAGGACTTCAGTATATATTCTATTTAGGAAATGGATTAACGGTCTATACTGGATGTTGAGCTACAGCATTCTGGCACCTTGAGTGGATGTTGAATGACTGACTTCATGAAACCTGGGCTTAACTACATCCTGGAGATTCTTCCTCCATGCCATCCTGCTGGAAAGGAGGAGAAGTAGAAAATGGGATTTTGGGGAAATAAGAAATCGATAACCAAGTAAGGTTCTGTCCTTTCATATCTACCTAATCAGAGAGTCTTGATTTTTCTGCTGTTTCTTTGTACACAGCTGGTTTTACATGTGTTCACTGATGTGGGTGCTAACCCAAATCCCCTCGCACTGAAGCAAGTGGGCATCACTCCCCCCAGCCCCCGAATCACATTCACAGCACCTTCTCTTTGCTCAAGAAAAGGGGGAGTCTTCTACCTTCTGCAGAACGTTGAGGAACCTGTGTTATGACACTAAGTAAGGCACCTTTGGGTTGGCATGCCTTTTGTTTAGTTAGATTAAAAGGTATATCACAGAATGATCTCACATCTTCTTCACAAGGGACACGGTTCTGCCACTTTCTCAGGGTCCCTAATCCGAAAGAAAAGCCCATGGTGTCTGCTTGGCAAACTCAGACCTGACCTAGTTTTTTCTTTATCTATGACTGGGTTCTTTAGAGTCTGTGACCTAAAATGGACCCGAGATGCATAAGATTCTTGGGCTCCCTCAGTTCATCCTCCCTCCACCCTGAACCACCAAAGGGAACATTCCACCAACTCCCAGGGTTTCCAGAAGTATCCCCTGGCATGACACAGCCTCTCGTCACCAAGGAAGAGCTCACTTAAAACATCTTAGACAAATGAGAATGTACTACACAGTTGAATATGGACAGCGAAGCTTCCGAACCTTTATTGTAGTAAAATCTGTTCTGAGATGTGACAGCCCTTCACCTCATCCATCCACCTGTGCACTGACTTTTCCCATCTTCACTGAGTGCCTCCCATGCACTGGTCACTGTGAAGACACCAGGGAATAAGTTAGATGAGTCCTGGGCTTCAGTGAACTTTCTTCCCGTAAGACAAGAGAAAGAATAAATAACCAATCAAGAAAAACAGAAATGGAGGTCCTAAATAAAGGAAAAGTGCAGCACTGATACAAAGAATGAGGCATAAGCCCTTACCAGAAGTGGGTTACATTTAGACTTGGAACGGGTGTTCCTGGAAGAAGAGATGGCATACGCACAAAGGCCCTGAGGCACGAAGAGTTTAGTACGTGTGGAAGCGCAACAGCCTGCGGAGTTGATGCTTCAGATCAGCGTTGCTCAAGGGTTTTGGATCCAAGCCCCTCTTATGCTCTGCATGCTCTGAGGCTCTCAAAGAGATTTCATTTATGAGAGTCACATTTACCACATTAAAAATTAAAACTGAGCCTTCTTAAAATGCATTTATTTTTAAATTAAAATAAAAAACCCATTACCTGTTAATATAAGTAACATAATTTTATGAAAAATAACCATATTTTCCACAACAAAGGAAAATTATCAAAAAGGGGTGTTTCACATTTAGCCAATCCCTTTAGGAACAGTTGAAGTCTCCTCTGTGTCTGCAGTCAACATGTGGCATTAAACTGTTTTGACTGAAGCACATGAAGATGATCCAGTCACAGATTATATCGCTGGATGAGGGAAGACCTGGCAAACTCCTTGAAAGGGACTAAGGAACCCTCCAGCGTTCTTTGAACCCCACTTTGATAACTGCTACAGTCAACCATTGTAAGGAACCCAAGAGTTAAGAGAGATAAGAAGCGTCAGTTCTCATGACACCTTGTAGGCAGGATACAGAGTGTAGGTTTAAGCCTATGTGTGATGCACTAGGAAGTTGTTGAAGATCCTGAGTGGGGAGAAGCACAGTCCAATGTAATTCATAGAGAGATTGCCTTGCCACTGGGTGGAGGATAGATTGGAGGAGGGAGGGACAGACTTGGAGAACCAGTGAGGGTTTGTCCCTCATATCTTGACTGTGGTGTGACAAGATGCCCCTCTTCATGTTCATGTCCAGACTGTGCAGGGAGCACAGGGGCAGTAGCTTAGCTTGATCTCTGCTTGTAGTTTCCAGTAGTAAACCTGTTTGCTTCTAGGCGAGCATAAAAGAATCTGCAAAGAGATTGCACTTTCTAGGTCTTCAGTCACCAAGGGTACTAGGAAATTAATCCGATGTCCATCCAGCAGAATAAGGCTTTTGTGTTTTCACTTTACCTTGGAGATAGATTACAAAAATCCCATCACTCAGAATTCTGACCCCCCTGCACTTGGCCAGCTCACTGGCAAGAAAGCTTCTTCCCTCTAGTTTTCCTAAACTCCCACCATCCCCCATAAGCAAGAAGATAGGAGAAATGAGCATCTGACTGCCCCAGATCCTGGGAGAATGAAAGTCTGGACAAAAAGGGATGAGAGGGGATGCAAGGAACTAGTCATTTCCTGTCGTGTCAGGACCCAGTGCAGGCACACGGTGGGCTGATTCTCTAGGCCATTTAAAACAGATCAGGAAACGTGAGGCTCCCTTGACGAATACTTTGGCATTAAGCACCATAGAGCTTGTGAGATCCTCCAGTCCGAGAAATGTGCGCCTGCTTGTGAGCAAGTCCAATCTCCATCCCCGGCCGGCTGCAGAACTGGACGTGTGGAGCCCCCAGCCTGATGGACTGGCCCCCAACCCATGTCCAAGTGACCCCACTACCAAATAGCAGAACCTTTTTAGAACTTCAAACACAAGAGTTCTGAGTCACATACTCTTGTGGGGCTGTCAGTATAACAATGAAATTTTAGTAATACTAAAGAAAACGCATTTTGTGTTTAGTTAATACAGAAATTTAAGTGCCTTGATATAGGCAGTGTGTGTGTGTGTGTGTGTGTGTGTGTGTGCAGTTCTTACCAGTAAATAGTACGTTCATTTTTAATGCATAGGCTCTATTCAAAGATGATTAGGCTTGCAATTAAATGTTAATATCCCAGTCTCTAGAGGATATTTTGAACTGAACTTTTGAGATTTTAATGTAGACATAAGCAAAAATATATATATTTAATAAAATATAAAATATATACATATTACATAGATTACATACATATAAAATATATACATATTACATACATTATAAAATATATACATATTACATATATATAGAGAGAGAGAGGGATGAGTTGGGAACTTGTTTTAGAATGCTCTCAAGTTGATTACAAAAAATCAGGAATAGAAATAAAGAATGCACTCAGTATATTTGAGTTTGGAGGACCTTTAGGGAATGTTGTTTGAAAAGAAGGGTTTCAGGAGGATAAACAGAGGGCATCACGGGACTGGACAATTCTGACCGGAGCAGGTGCATTTGTGTTGACTCGAGCGGCGGGCGCCCGGTTGCACCGTACAACTGGGGGACTTATTTTCAGCTGGCTCTCAGGTACTGGCTCCCCCTCCCTTCTGAGTTATTTTTGTTTCCCAGAGCGGGTCCCCTCTGCCTGTTCTTTTTCACGGGGCCAAGCTGGCGTCCTCTCTCTGCAGCCCATCAATACCGAGCTGATTTGGAGCTGAGCTGCGTAATAATCAGCCTTTCAGCAGCCAGCCCCACACTCGCCTGTAATTAAGGCCTGATGGTTGTGTTGACGGCAAATGAGCGAAAATGGCTTTGTTCTCTGTCCCCAGGCTTGATTGCCGGTTCTCGCTCTCACCTGAATTCGACCCGTTCTGCATTGTGCCCGTGATTGCAGTGCCAGTAATTGCAGTCCTGGCGGATGACATTTCCATGAAGCACACTCTGTGTGGCTCCGGAGGGAACTGACAGAATTGATAGCCAGGCAAAAGCTCATCAAACGTGGATTTAGGAAATGCCTGTGAGAGAGCGGGAGCCCACGACCAAATATCAGAGCTTTTCCTTTGACATTTGCTTTTACATGAAAGACTAGTGCCTGCAACCTGTTCTACCTTCTGTCCGCAGTCCAAAAAAAGGCCGGATCTTGTGATTATGAATTCCCTCTTTAGGTTCGCTAAGGCCAAGTCTGGGCAGCACCTTTTAAAAAATTCTTTATTCTCTGTTTCTCAAAAGAGGGGGATCGGAAGCAAATAAAAATAAAGAAGAGGCTTTTCAGTCAGGAGATGATATACTTTCTTTTGTCTTTAAAGTGCATTGCTTAAAATGTGTGCGTAAGTTTATCTTAATCAAATGCCGTTACGCATGTTAGAACTCACTATTGAAAGGAATGCTTTAATCACAGCCTTCACACATTTAGGGCTGGTGAGGGCCATGGTGATGGATTTGAACTTAGCGTCAAACATGAACAGTATTGTCCACAGACTGGAATATTTGCCCAAGTTCATCAAGTTCCCAAGGAACAGAGTCAGAACCAGGACCACGTCTTCCAAATGCTGAGAGACCCCAATATCACCTGTGTCCTCATGGCAGGGTGATGACTGTCCCAGGTACTATATAGAGTCTTCCTGTACACGCATCGTACCTGCTGGACTAACAGTCCATCACTGCTGCTGTCATCACACAGAGACAGTCAGTCCGATGGCTCACTTCTGCTGTTTACACACCACTACGGACGCACTGAGCAGATGGTGGAAGGGACCTCACATCCTGAGATCTGGGTCAGACCCCACTGTGTGGCCTTGGATGGGTCACTTACCTGGCCTCACTTTTAATTCTTGTCACCACAGAAAGAAACTTTAAGTGTATGAGAGTGCAACCTGGTTGTCATGTTTTTGATGCTTTTCACTTTATACAAATTGGCTCAAAATGTCTATGTTTTTCATTGGGTTTTATTATACAAATGGACTTCTAAAATATTTGCAATAAGACAAGAATTTTCACAGACTTATTTACAAATAGAAGGTTAACATACCAGAATGCAGTCTGATGCTACAGTTGTGACTGGAAACATCCGTTCCTGCTTCCATACCAGTGCGTGGAGGACAGGTCCACGGAGCAGGCACTGATGTGTAGAAAAGGGTGGAGAGGCAGACCCGCTGAGATCCCTGCTCGGGGACATTTATTCTAAGAGGAACTAGAAGAATGTGGTCACAAGACGCCTCAGAGCCAATTCCCCATCCCCGCCCTTCCCTCCCACCCTCTGAGTCTCAGTGGCTCCAAAGCAGGTGCACACATCCATTACAGAATCCTGACCTGGCTGGGGTCAGGTTAATTCTCCCTGGTGGAGCAGTATGGTCTCAGGCCCAGTTATGCTTTACGTTTACCGATGTATCCAACAAACTTGCTCCTGTGGTTACTTCTTCCGTTCTGTTTCACATGAGAGTTACTAAGGTTGGTTACTTTCGTGGGGGTTTTTTCTATTGGATTTTTACCTATAAGTTGATAGAAGAATGAAGCAAATCACTTTACTAGCACCTGCCTTTTTCCCCCCTCAGAGTAGTTTCTAACTGTTTTAACAAAACCATCTAAATATTAAAATGTGGGCAGAATGGCTGTTTTCCTAAGTTGTTTTGGTGGGAAGTTCATTGCTATAGGTAGGCTTGGCTTCCTTTGAGTATAGATCTTTTTAATCAGCTAATAAAGAGCAAGGTGGGCTCCCCTGGTGGTGGAGTGCTTGAGAGTCCGCCTGCCGATGCAGGGGACACGGGTTCGCGCCCCGGTCCGGGAGGATCCCACGTGCCGCGGAGCGACTGAGCCCGTGAGCCGTGGCCGCTGAGCCTGCGCGTCCGGAGCCTGTGCTCCGCCATGGGAGGGGCCACAACAGTGAGAGGCCCGCGTACCGCAAAAAAAAAAAAAGAGCAAGGTGGAGGTCAGTTTACACTAAAGACACTGATACTTACATGTAACCCGGATTTTACAATATCTCAGAAGTGGAATGTAAGAGTTTAATTGTTTACTGTAGAATTTTGTAGCCATCCATTTACTATAGATTTGGATTCTGTGATATTTATAGAAATGTCATGTGAGATGCTAACAGGTTTAGAAACCAGGAGCTACCTGAGCGCCTTCACTGACTGGGATGGAGCACAGGCAGCAGGGCCGGCAATGGCTGGTCCAGACTCTGCAGGTGCTGTTGTCTGCCGGCCGTCTGCGCTGTATGCCTGTCACAGGTGTGATGGGACATAAGCTGTGAGCCTAATTCTAAAACAGGCTTGTGGGATTTGGCCCATTTCTGTCCATCATGATCCGTATTTCTTTGGCCTGGTTCACGCTACCGTGGCTTCAAAGGATCATGAAAAATTCCTCACCAGTAAGGAACGTGGAATTCAGGAAGGTTTGGGTTCATCCCGCCCACATGTGGGCACCAATCAGATGAAGATATTTCTTTTCACATAATACACTTTATCCTGAGTCATTCACGTTTTATAGAGCCTTTAAAATAAATACACGGAAGTAAAAACAAAGCATAAAGTACTGACTAACCAGTAAATTTTAATTAAATAATACACAAATATTGTATAAACTCTGTATGCTAAAAATGCCCTGATCCCCACTTACCTTCAATCCCTTTGCCATTATTATTTTTTAAAGGTCATACCTTTTATGAGGAGCCACATGAGTGAAACGCTCATTAGGCACCGCTATGGCCTGAATGTTTGTGTCCCCCCAAAATTCATCTATTGAACCCTAACCCCCAATGTGATAGCATTTGAAGACGGGTCTTTGGGGGGCGACTGAGTCATGATGCTGGAGGCTGCATGGAGGGATAAGCACCCTGGTAGAGACACAGGAGCCTTACTTTCTCCTGCTCTCCCTGGGTGCAGGCTCACCGACGCTCAGCCCTTTAGCCCTCTGTGGTATTCCTGTACAGGAACCTGAGCTGACTGAGGCAGAGCGGGGTAGAAAACGGTCACTGGATGTGTCTGAGACTGCTGCTGACAGCGGATGGGAGCTGACAGCGTGGCAGGGACTTCCTGGTAGATACAGTTGCTAACACCATTCCCACTTCACAGATGACCAAACGCAAAGTCAGCGGGTAGTGGCAGGTGGGCTGTGACCCAGCGTGTCCCCCTCTAGAGCCTTGCGCTGCAGCCCTGAGCTGAGCCGTCTCCCACAGGGTCCCCTGGCATTGCGTGAAGCTCAGGTGCAGGGGCTGCTGGCGAGGTGTTGCTGTCGGCGTCAAGCCACCAATCCTGTGATTACAGCAAAGGGGGAGCCGCTGCATCTTCACAGAAAGAGAACCCAATGTCTCTACCACCCCGCAGCTGAGGAAGTCCTGCAGGACCTGCTGAGCGGCCTGGCCCCAGCGGGGGTCACGTCTGCGAGGTGGGGTGTGGGCACAACCAGGAGCCCCCCAACCCCGCCGTCTCACTGCCTGGAGGTGCACCTGGGTCTAGATGCAATGATTGGGCAAACTGGGGTGTCTGGAGATTTCTTTCTTATAAAATTGTCCTGTGAAGCAATCTCAAATTTTTAAAAGTTTTGAAAATACTACGTTGCCACCTAAGCTCTCTGTTTTAATATGTATACATTTAAAATGTGTCTTTGCATAAAAACCGACATCAGCGAGGTGGAAGCCCAGGTGCTTCTTCCCCTGTTCCCTCTGCCCCTTGTTGGCAACGCTGGGCTCTTTCATTTCATCTGCTTGTGCAGATGCCTGCGGTTTCATTCTACTTTCCATTCGCCATTTCGTTTGACCACCTACATGCATTTACACTGAAAATATATCTATCGCTTTGTTTGCCATTATTAGTAATTAAATATTGGAATATATCACAACATTATGACTTATTAGTGATTCTCCTATAGGTAGATATTCACAGTGTTTCCCAAATTTTGAAAATGTGAACAATCTTACCTTGATCTCTCTTGTTCTCATATTTCCTTCCTTCCATCCCTCTCTCCTTCCTTCCTTCCTTTTTTATTGCCTTATTTCCTTCTCTTTTTCTTTCTTTCTTCTTACCGAAGAGGTGAAATCTTTCAACAAAGACCTAATCTCCATAGACATTTCAGAATTAAAATTTATCAAAAAGGAATGTTTACCTTTTTCTATAGATTTTAACTCTTTCCAAACTATTTTTTCTAGTATATATTCTGCAAGAAAGTAAATCGAGAATTTTGAACTGCCGTATGTTGATAATTTTACAAACAGCTACAGCTAGTCATAAACTCATAGGGCCACCAGTACAATGTGATTTCAAAAACCCAAGATATTACTCACTTCTGAGCTCTGTGAACTAGAGGGTTTTTCTGTTTTATGCTGCTAGAGCTGTGAAAACAAAGCAAGCTTACGAAACCTGTGATACCTGGAAATCCAGCGAGCCTTTTGTGCAGGTGTCGTGGGCTGGGTGCACGCGGCCCACCTGGGCCCTCCCAGGTTAGAGGGTGGACGGCTGGGCACCTGGCCCCCGCCTCCCTGCGAGGCTGCCTGGGCTGCCCTCTCCACCGCTGCCGCCCCATCCCCGCGTCTCCTCACAGGTGCTTCGCCCACCTCTCCCCCGGAACTCTGTTCCCACAGCTCTCATCTAAGACATGAGCCTGCTCCTATCAGCCCCCCCACCCCCAATGAACACTGTGATGGTGCCCTGCGTCCTCAGGACCCTCAGAACCCTCTCTCCAAACACATCATTCTCATTCTCTCTCATCACTCCACACTTTGGTACCTACTGTTTCCTCCCCGCAGAAGTTTCCTCTGCTCCATATCTCAGGAGTGTAGGAACCACATGAAGCTCAGCCCTGCGCTCTTCCGAGAGCCCCCACAGCAGAGCTGGGTCCTCTTGGGTGACCCGAGCACCCTGTGCACGGCTCCACCGTGACATTTCTGATTAGAACGTAATCACCTGTGTTTGCGCCCTCCTCGTGGCCCCGACTCTCCATCTCCTCGTCTGTCTCAGCTCCGGCTGCGCTGGCTCAGCTGCTGCTGGGCTGCTCTTCCTTGGCACTTCGGTCCACAGCCAGGGATTCCCAAGCCAGCCCCCTCCCCCCTGATCCTAGGAGCTTTCCACACAGACCGGGGCCAAGTGCTGAGCAGAGCCCGCCTCTCCAGGTAGCTGCAAAGTATTGATCACACCATGACGCTGTGCTTCGGTAAATCTGGACAACCGCATGCTGTTCAGTCTCCAGCTCTCCCTAAATTTTGTACCAAATCCTTGTCATTGCGCTCTGGGGTTCTCCTTTGTGGAAAGAGAGAGATTCAGACCTAGTGTGTGTGTGTGTGTGTGTGTGTGTGCACACGCACGCACGCATGTGTGTGTGTAAAAGAGAGAGAGAGATTGAGAGAAGATAGATGGCTGACCCACAGCAACCCTGCTATCCTCCCTGATGCATGAAAAATGAACCAATGGTGACTTAAAGTATTATCTATATCATGACAACTTGCACTTTATAAAGGCGAATTTTTAAAAGAAATTAATGCTCAAGGGAAGGGGTTTATGTGCTGGGGCCTGGGGCTGGTGTGGGTACTGGTTTAACCAACTGGAGAGCAGGCTCTTCCTAAACCCCTGGAATCCCATCCCAGAGGCAGGTGTGTCCAGGCGTGTCTTCTCCACCTGGCACAAAACACCCCCCCAGTTCCTCCTCTTCTTAGTCGTGGTTCCCAAGGTTTGCCAGAGTCAGATTCGGGGATATTGTAAATGTCCCTCCGGAAGTGAGTCACAAACAGTCTCAGAGAAGATTAAAAGCCTGGGGTTCCGTAAATGTTCAGTCAGGAATGTGGAGACCAAGACTCAGCTTGTGGTCTCGGGCAAGTCACCATTCTGAAAATCAGTTTCTCTCTAAAAAGAGAGCTAATGATATCTCCTTTACCCTATTCTCATGATTGTCTTGAGGATCAAATGAAATAATTAGCATGACAATGCTTTCCCAGGAAAGGTCTCCTTCTGTCACTGGGGAAGCCACCCTTTGGAGGATGTGCTGACACAGAGGAACCGGATTTCTCAGTCTGCACCTTCCCCAGCCCCCTGGATGAATGGCTGTGAGTTTCGGGGACCAGCGAGCATCACCCAATCCCGAGCACTCCTCCACATGTGCCCATGCCCCTCAGGGTTAGAGTTTCCAGTCAGAACGCATGGCATTGGTTCAAGTTGAACCAGTGACATATTTGAGTTCACACTACAATCGCAGCCCATGACAGACAGTAATCTGTATGCACCCTAAAACGGGGGCTTTCTGCTGCAATTCTGGCTTCTACCCCGGTTCCCCTGCACACTCTGTTGAGTTCAGTGAGCAGTTAATGGCACGATTCAATCCCTAGAGTTGCGGCATCTCGGACACAGCAGGGGTGAAAAGGACTCTGGTGAGTGTGCGCACACCTGCAACAAGGCATCTCCCCGCCACAGGGAGTCACTCCGCGACAGACGCACCTCAAACTGGTCTGCTCCATCCTTGTCTTTCATGATGCAGCCTGTTGGCTTTGTTTTGAAAGATGACGCTATGTTCTGAATGTCTGTGTCCCCTCAGATTCACATGTTGAAATCCTAACCCCCAGAGTGATGGTGTCAGAAGGTGGGGCCTCTGGGAGGTGATTAGGTAGTGAGGGTGGAGCCTCTATAATGGGATTAGTGCCCTTCTAAAGAGACCGCAGAGAGCTCCCTCACCCCTTCTGCCTTGTGAATACACAGGGAAGGTCTGCAAGTCAAAGGAGTCCCTGACTCAACCAGGCTGGCCCCCTGATCTCAGACCTCCAGCTGCCAGAACTGTCAGAAATAAATTTCTGTTGCTTATAAGCCACCCAATCTGTGTTATTTTGTTACAGCAGCTCAAACAGATGAAGACAAATGACTTATATTTTTCCAACTGATCCGTAACTATTTAGGAGTACATAATATGTGATAACATGAGGAGTTCACAGAATAGGAACCGTCATCCGTGTTGCCAAGGGACTCGTCTGCTTATCACTATTGTTATTAAAATCCATTCACTTAACAAATCCCCTCTCTTCTGACACCCGGTGAGACAAAGATGAATAAACACAGTCCTTGCCTTCAAGAAACTTACCATCTTTTATAATAGTAACAACAGCAGCTACAGCCAAAGCAAGAAAACAAGGAAGAGTCACCAGTGATGTCCAGTGAAATTTAAACATCACCAAGGTTCATGTTCCAGGACCCATGGTGATTGGCTGGAGGGTGGCTGTGTCCATCCCCAGAGGATAATGA
Source organism: Stenella coeruleoalba (assembly GCF_951394435.1). Lineage (NCBI taxonomy): Eukaryota > Metazoa > Chordata > Mammalia > Artiodactyla > Delphinidae > Stenella > Stenella coeruleoalba. The sequence goes on from NC_137159.1 coordinate 88,576,323, forward strand.
CCTCCTGCTGAGGGCTGGAGTGACCTTGGGAGTCTGAACAGAGAAATGGTGGGTTTAGACATGAGGCTTGAGAAATCTTTGATATTTAAATAGAGGGAGAGAATGGTGTGAACCAAAGTGAGAAAGTACCCTTTGTGTTCAAGGGACAGTGAGAAAATAAAATGTCTTAAGCTAAAGGTCACATTGAGCAGGAGTGAGACTTAAGACCTGAGATAATTTGTAACAGAGCCTCACAAGCCCCAGAGGGCAGGCTGAAGCCTCCGGTGTGATGGGTTCCAGCTCTCACAGACTGACGCAACGCTCTCTGAACTTCACTTGTCTCACCTGTAAAACGGCCATGATTCACGAGTGTGTATATGAAATCCTTTTAACTTTGGATTAGGATACGTGTGTAAGATGTTATAACGATAATAATAGCTGTTAATGGGGTTGAGTTGATTTACTGTTGAGCAGTGGTATGATGTAATAGATACAGTAGTTTAAAGGTTATTTGCATGTGGGTGGAGGAAGGGGAGAAAGACGGGGGCGGGGGGGGGGGGGGTGGCAGGTGGGGGAGGTGACAGGAACTCGGCTAAGGTGTAATTGGGACCTGGACCAAAGAGATTCTCAGGGGAGAAAGGAACGCGGGTTGATGTAAGGTCGGATCTTAACAAACGGCACCGCGAAACAGTGGAAAGTTTCAAGTGAGCTTTATTAGGGAGCGCTCCCGGGCAAGGTTCACTGGTCCGAGAGAAAGGGGCCAGAGAAGTCGCACCCGGGCGAGAGTTGGGCAAGATTTTATAGGGGAAGAAGGGAAAGGGGTGTGGTGAATCTGGGAGGGCGCAGGTTATTCCTTATTTGGTGGTCTTTTCGGGTATCCTGGGGGACCGTTAGTCCCGCCCCTCGAAAGGCGGGAAGGCTGGGCTGGGTTCAAAGTCCCCAGGTTGGTTCCTGGAACTGGGTGGTCCGGAATGTCTCCAGGGCAGTTTCTGGAACCGGGTGGTCCGGAGAGTTTCAGTCTGATGCAACCTGTGAATCTGATTGCGTTCCGCTGCCTCGGGCCAGTTGGCCTTACAGATGTCTCTGGGTCCTCTGGCTGGGATTTACCTGGACGTTGCCTCTTGGGAAGCTTTGATTAGTACACACCTCTTGTTTCACAGGCAGGCAGAGGGCAGAGAGGGATGGATGTAACCACCCTGGCGTCCAATCCTGCAGGGGTGTGCACGTGAAAGGTCAATCCTAGTGTCCTAAATTCACTCCCTGAGACCCCAGAGGGGCGATGCTGTAAGATGTGAATTGCGGAACCGAGAATGCTGCTCTGTGGCTGTGCTGGTCCCCACTCTGTCCCTGCCACAGGAGTGGTTGTCGGGTGCCCTGAAGACTAAAGCTTGGTGTTATTGTTGATGAGATTACCAGAAACACATTCTTAGATTTCTCTAAGATGGTTTTCATGTAGTTGGGAGTCTGGGAACAGTCCACCCGGGCCTGGTCCTGGACCCCCTGCCTATTCCCACGTCTGAAAATCGAGGGGCTTAAGTGGTCATCAAGGCTATGTCTGGTTCTGTGTCCAATGAGGCCAAGAGCCCTTGTTCTGCCTTGCTGTGTTCATTGCTGGGGTTGTGCCTTTGGTGATCGATCCCCCCTATCCACGGGTGGCCACAGGCTCACAGCTGACCTGCCCTTACCAGGGCCCCACGTGCCCACTGCTGGCTCAGCTGCTGGGAGCTGGGCGCCGGGGTCAAAGCAGCCCCCTCCTTCCCAGCCCTGATTGGCCTTTGTTTTAATTGCCTCCATGTTTAATTGCTTTTCTATATTATTTTGCTTAATCAGGAAGAATTTTTTTAATGAGGTAGAATGATCTAATTGAGCCTAAATGTGATTTCCTTGTAGCATTGTTTCTTGGTGTGTAAACAGTCAGCAGATCCCAGAACCGGTTATAAACAGGCTGTGAAGCAATGAATGTTTGGGTTTTTGGAGAGTTCAAGTTGCTTGTAATTATTATATGACTTTGGAAGCATAATTTTTTAACCTGAATTTACTAATCATTCTTTTTTGTTAATTAATTAATTTTTGGCTGTGTTGGGTCTTCATTGCTGCCCACAGACTTTCTCTAGTTGAGGCGAGTGGGGGCTACTCTTCGTTGCGGTGCGTGGGCTTCTCATTGCGGTGGCTTCTCTTGCTGTAGAGCATGGGCTCTAGGTGCACGGGCTTCAGTAGTTGTGGCACACAGGCTTCAGTAGTTGTGGCTCATGGGCTCTAGAGCGCAGGCTCAGTAGTTGTGGTGCACAGGCTTAGTTGCTCCGCTGCATGTGGGATCTTCCCAGACCAGGGCTCAGCTGCACTGGCAGGTGGATTCTTAACCACTACGTCAGCAGGGAAGCCCCTACTGATCATTCTTTATAGCAATTGTAATAGATCTACAAAACGATCATCATATTTTTTTTCCATACTTTTTGTTGCTGCTGCATAAGATGTTATATCAATTCGCTTTGGCAATAAATCATAAAGCAATTGGAATTATTTAACTTAAAAAGTGGAAGTCCTTCTTAGTCCTCAAAATCTCACTTGTTTTTCCAAAGATAATCACTGTTACCCATTGGGTCTATACCCATGCCACACATTTTCCTGTGCATTTACATATGTACACTTGTCAATGTACAATGTATTATTAGGTTTGGATTTGCATTGTTGTACATAGATGGGATTAGCTGTTTCTGCTACTCTGCAGTTTTCACTTCTGCCTCTCGGTGACTGTGCCTTGTCAAGGCATACAGGCCAGCCCTAGATCGTTTGTGATGGTAATCTGACGGGTCCACCGCTGACGGTTTTCCATTTCTCATTATACACGATATGGCATTGACCTGCTGCGTGCACATGTGCGATTAAACATGCGTGGCGGCTGCTAGGAGTTGGAGTTGCTGGATGTATCATCACTGCCCAGTTCCTTGCAAGCCTGCAGAGCCTGCTACCCCTGCCTGTCACCATGGGCAAGCCACAGCCTCTAACCCCTGTCCTCTTGGTTGGGGGTTCGCTAGCTTCCCCTAAAAGACCACAGTGGGAAATGTGAACTTCCTTTCCAGTGTTTGTTTTGAGAACCAATGAAATGCTTGCTTTAGATGGTGGTCCAAGCCTGGGAACACCTAGTGATTGGAGGGTAGCTGGAGACTTGATCATGCATGTGACGTTTTTATCCATAAAGGCTCCAAATTGCAAATTGCATTTACTGGAATCCTTTTATGTCGTTAGTAAACGTGCCGAAAGCAACAGCCTCTTGCTGAGAGCTTTAGATGAAGGTCATGTTCTGAGGAGTGATATTACCCAGGTGATCTGAGAGAAATACAGAGGTCAGAAAGCCCAGGTGTGGAAGGGGGAGTTGACCTTCTTAATTGTCAAAAATATGTCCCAACCATCTAAGTAATAGAAGTCACCAGGCAAATATGTGATAGGTTCAATTCAGAACACACAAAGAAGAGGGATGTATGCATTTCAAAATGAAGAGAAGGATGATTTCAAAACTGCATCCATCCTTCTGATTTCCTGTCATTTCTTCCTAAGATTCCCTCACTCATGGTTAACTCTTCCTTATCTACCTTATCGTCTCTGTCTTCTGAAAATGATCCTCTTTCTTTTCTCTGTAAAACCAGAAGTAGACATGAATTTCATAGCCATCCAGGAGGTGAGTTATCCCCTCACGAGCATATTCTAGAAGGAAGAATGTACTCAAGGGAGGAGTTTACTGAAATATCTTTAATTTGGCACAAAGGGAAACAAGTCCTCTATTGAAGCAGGAGAGAGTGACCGAGACCCCACCACATACAAGCAATGGTTCATCTTCACCTGATCGCTGAGCAATGGGATCTGGCTTCTACTAACAGTTACAGACGAGACGCATGCGCAGAGCTGGCGAGGGCACCAGGGCCAGGGCTGCACCCAACATGGCGGCTGAGACACACTCTACTCTTTTGACCACCACACATCCCCGAGGTGCCCAATGAACTACACAGAAGACTAAGAGAGAGGCCTTCTCGCTCAGCCAGCCCCGATCGGGGTCCCAGGAGAGCAGCAGAGTCCGGTCAGGACCTTCGGATTCCTTCCCGAGTCTCTGAGTCAGTTCCCTGAGGAGGATTTGCTTCTAACTGTGCCGAGGAGGGGTTGTCTGGCTCTTATTACTCAGTGTTGTAACTCTGAGGAAGAGGCCCTGTCAAAACATGTACCTCACTTTTTAACCAATCTCACATAGAACTTTCAGAGAGAGAAAAAAGGCAAGAAACATTTCTGCTGGTAGATAATCGCACAGTCGTGACTCAGAGTGCCAGGGAGGTACATGCCTGTGTCATCTGAGCAGAACTTAGTTCATCAAAATGTCCCTTTAGATGCTCAACATCACTAATCATTAGAGAAATGCAAATGAAAACTACAGTGAGGTATCACCTCACACCAGTCAGAATGGTCATCATCAAAAAAATCTACAAACTATAAATGCTGGAGAGGGTGTGGAGAAGAAGGAACCCTCTTGCACTGTTGGTGGGAATGTAAATTGATACAGCCACTGTGGAGAACAGTATGGAGGGTCCTTAAAAAACTAAAACTAGAACTACCATATGACCCAGCAAAACCACTCCTGGGCATATACCCTGAGAAAACCACAATTCAAAAAGAGTCATGTACCACATTGTTCATTGCAGCTCTATTTACAATAGCCAGGAGAAGGAAGCAACCTAAGTGTCCATCAACAGATGAATGGATAAAGAAGATGTGGCACATATACACAATGGAATATTACTCAGCCATAAAAAGGAACGAAACTGAGTTATTTGTAGTGAGGTGATGGACCTAGAGTCTGTCATACAGAGTGAAGTAAGTCAGAAAGAGAAAAACAAATACCGTATGATAACACACATATATGGAATCAAAAAAAAAATGGCTCTGAAGAACCTAGGGGCAGGAGAGGAACAAAGATGCAGATGTAGAGAATGGACTCGAGGACACGGGGAGGGAGAAGGGTAAGCTGGGACGAAGTGAGAGAGTGGCATGGACATATATACACTACCAAATGTAAAATAGATAGCTAGTGGGAAGCAGCCGCATAGCACAGGGAGATCAGCTCCGTGCTTTGTGACCACCTAGAGGGGTGGGGTAGGGAGGGTGAGAGGGAGACGCAAGAGGGAGGGGATATGGGGATATATGTATATGTATAACTGATTCACTTTGTTATAAAGCAGAAACAAACATTGCAAAGCAATTATACTCCAATAAAGATGTTTAAAAAAAAAAAGTCCCTTTAACGGTCAGATCCTCAGGAAAGCAACTGCGGCAGGGATGTGGATGTCCCCAACTCCGTGTGTGACACCTGCTGAGAAGGTCACAGGGCCGGCCGGGCAGAAGGTGGAGCAGGCTGACGCTCTCCTGCCATCAGCCGTGTCCTGCTCGCTCTGGGAGCACTTCTGGGCAGAAAGGCATTTGCAGAGTAATTCCTAGTGTCACTTAGGCGACATTCAAAGCTGTAAACGTGCATCTGCTGTGTAAACAAACAGAGGCGAGAGCTGAGTGAGCTCACAAGGCTGGAGGAGCACCCTTCCCATGTAGACGGTTCACGTCAAGGGCCATGGAAAGGCACTGGGGACCGTAGTATTTTGGAGCAAGAGGAAATACCTTACATTTTTAGCAGCCCTATTATTGTCAGAGAACCTGAACTTCAGGGAGGTACACGACCCCACAGATGTTCACACCAGTGATAGCTACGATGGGTCTGGCTAATCTAGTGGTAATGCATCTGTTTACTGGTATTTCGTGAAAAGAACAATTCTATTTTTAAACCATTATATTATGATTTCAAAATCAATAATGTCAAATCTATACGGAATTGCCTTAGAAGGATCTGATGGAGATGAAACCGAGCAGGACCCTGCGGGGCTTCTGGGCATGGGAGCCTTTCTGTTCCACTCCAGCCTACAGGACCATCCCTGAGTCCCAAAGGGCTGGTGTAAACAGTTGCTAATCCAGGAAGGGAGGGGATGCGAAGACAAGGGAGGGGCAGCCAGGAAACAATAGTGCAGCCTTGGGGCAGGGTCTGCTGGTCCCCCCTCCAGTGATACACAGTACACTGTCTTTAAGCTCTTTAAGATGTCAGCATTCTTCATAGCAGAGAAGGACTGCCTGAGGCTACATTAAAGGAACCAGAGAAACCTATCAAGAAGATCACCTGAGACCAGATTAGAGACGTACAGACCCTGCGCACACCCTAATCGTATCAGCAACCCCATCCTTGAACCATCGCTATAAAAGTCCTCATCGAGTCTTCCCTGGTTGGGACACATAGTTTTCACTGGGAGGAGTCCACTGTGTCCCCCTTTGCCTGGCAAAGCAATAAAGCTGTTCTTTTCTACTTTACCCAAAACTCTGTTTCCGAGATTCGGTTTGACACCGGTGCAGAGAAGCTGAGTTTTCGGAGTCAGAGAGAGCAAGTCTGGATTTCAGAAAGTTAAAGTAATGGAAGCCAAAAGCGGGAAATGTCCACCCAGCCCACTCACCTTCACCAGACTCAGCGTCTGGATTCGGAACACTTGTGTGTGCTCACACCTCTGTCTTGGGAGGACCGGGGCTCTGAATTCTGACCTCTAGTGACACATTTCTGAATCCAGACGATGTGTGGGTGTGAGCCTGATATGAGGATGGCTGGGAGCATTCGCCTTTGTCACATAAACGTTAACTTTACAAATTGTACTGCACACAGAAGAACCACTGGTGTTGAGAAGAGTTTCTTGCACTTCTAGCATGTGTGTGCATGTGTGTGGGTGTGTGTGCATGTTTGTGGGGGTGTGTGCATGTGTGTGAGCGTATTTGCGTATGGGCATGTGTGTGTTGTATGAGTATTGGTAGGCAGAAAAAGGCCACAAAACACATTGTCCTCAAAGATTTTGTCAGTGTCATTGGCTATATGCTGCTCTAAATAAAGTCACAAATTATAATTTGTATTAAAAGCATGTTTTAAAATCTTACAAGGTAACTCCAACTTAATGAGAATAGACTTTAATACACACAAAAATATACCAATTCTCATGCTAATTTTCAAACTTGATTGTTCAGGGTAATTTTAAAACCTTTTTAGCTCCATGTGCATATTTCTGAATTGTTCTGTTTTTTATGTATTTGTATGGGTAAATCCTTATTAGGGAAAATACTAAAATCTGTATGGTTGCGTTTTATAGGCTGCCTGTGTATTTCATGGGAGGCTGTGTGTTATCTCACTTCAAATCCCACTTGCTAAGCACCCTGACTATTTTCTCTGTGTTGAGGTATTGCACAGGAAGCAGAGGACAGTGTCTTTTAGAGGATTTATGGCAATACTGTGAGAGACCCTCAGAGTCTCTTCATTTGCCTGACACGCTCCACTGCTACCCATTAAGACTTGGGCTGTTATTGTCCTAGACTAGATTTAACGAGCGTCTCTGAATTTGGAGGTTTGCTCCAGAAACAATAGCTTCAACAAGGAGACCTCCAGCTCTCTCCACTTTCTAATATTCTGGTTCAGCCTTCTCTTTTTAACCAAAATATATCCTTGACAACAAGGATTATTTTGAAACAATCTTGGTATTTTCTTTTCCAACTAGAACAGTCGAATTTCCTAATACTGAGACAATCTTTCAGAAAACCTTGAAGAAAAGTTGATAGATAAATTCTAAATTTACAGTAAATAAGAAAATGTCTTCTGTTGTTGTTCTACAAAAATAAAATTAAGCTGACATTTAGAAACACCCTTGTCATCAACAGACTACATTTTGTTATCAATGAAATCACATTATTTCCAAGAAATTGTTACACATCTAAAGTATTTCTCACTTATTAAGTTGTTTCTTAATTGCATCCAAGTGTTAAAGAAGACAATAATCTTACAAATTGGTGGTAATTGGTCAAGTTAAATATTAAGTGCACTTAGTTTTACCTTCAAAACTAGACATATATTTTAAAAAGTTAAATAGCTTGGATTTCAAAATAAATTAACTCAACAGTTAAAAGCCTGTCCTTCATGGCCTGTCCTGTCCTTCATGGCCTGTCCTTCATGGCCATTCACATCAGTATTTCTGAGTAAAATCCTGTATAGTCCTTCGTGTGCAGTTGACTATTTGTAAATGTAAGTCCTTGTTTTAAATGTAAGAGCACAGGGAAGAGGGTTCTTGTCAATCTCCCTCCTCAGTTATTCAAGCTGCTGTTGTGTTGTTATCTTGTCCTTTAGAAAATGAACCTGAAGGAGAATTGGTGAAATCACGTCCGTGGGCATCTCTGAACTCTGACCGACTGAGGGAACAAAATTGGACCCAAACAGCACCTGCTGGGCCACGGAGTTCAGGTACCTGCCAGCTGCTCTCAAGGGGCTGAGGACAAGGGTCCCCTTTCCCTGCACCCTCCATGTGCTGCTGAGTCACTACTCCCATCCCAGCTTCTCGGTACTTCCAGGCTTTTGGGAGGTGTTAAAATCCTGTTGTGCATCCTTTCCAAATCGACAGTTTATGCTAAAAAGAGCCACTGGCAGTTAAATTAGATGATGCATATGTTGTTCTTGCTACTAAAGCTATACAGGGCAGGGAAGACGCCTGCATCCTTCGGGGTGTTTTGGGGGGTCCCCGGGATCCCTAGTGCAGAGTATGTGGACCCTCAGATGGAAAGGTGTCATTTTGAATCACTGCCCCCAAATCTGCACTTGCTACAGAAGTAACAGGTTAGTAAGGTTTACCAATTCTGGCTTGGAGATTGGGGATGGGCCTATACCAAATGATGGCCGCCGGGCAGCATATTTTTGGGGGGAATCTCATAGGCTGGAGTCTCCATGACTGTAACGTGAGTCAGTTCCCACCTCTGCAAAGCTCAGTCTCTGAAAGTGTGCAGGAAACTGACTTCAGAAGCGCCGGTAGGATCTTCTCGATGCCCACATGCGGGATCCATTTTACACGCGGTACTTTGCTGGGGAAAAAGAGGAAGATTCCGGTGCACTGGTAATTTCTGAGAACTCCGGAATACCTTTTAAGGTTCACTGTGCAATAGTAATTTATTTGTCTGCCGGCTCCCCCATTTGCCTGTCTGATAATAGAACTACTTACTGCGATGTGGAAGTTAGAGGCTAGGATCATCTTCCACATACTGCAACCTTGTGGGTGCTGCAATCCTTAAGAGTTTTACGAACTGGGGCAATAGGTCATAGCTGCTCTAATTATTTTCTTGTCTATATCTTGTTCACTTTCCCCAAAGAAACCCATTCATTGGTTCTGTCTGGGGAAGGCATTATGGTTAATTGTCATTTCCCTGGAGTTAAAAAGAAAAAAAAAACTATGCACATTGAGCGCTAAACTAATAGTTGACTTTAAGGTCAGCTAAAGTGTCTGAACTGTAGTCGTTTCGTCCACAGAGGTTATCTTGTCTAATCTCATTGAGTTTTAGTCATAAATTAAAGAATGTTTAATGGATGTGGGTCTGAATTGACATTTCTAGAATGGTGTTAAATGTTCAACATTTCAATGAAGATTGTCAACGTGGTGTACTACACAGCATTCGAATACCAACCTCACCAAGAATTAAACAAGAACAGATAGATGGATCGATAGACAGATAGACAGATAGACAAATGAGCTGGAAATCCATGCTTGCGCTGGACACGTGGCCTTGAACAGGTGTCTCAGTGGAGGCAGAACACTTGGTTTTGAGATGTGTGCATCTTCAAGGCAGATGGTGGGACTCTCTCAAAAAGGATTTAAAAATTCCAAGGATCCAGCAGGCGCTGGTCTCCCGTTTTGCACTCGGCCTGCCCGGCCTCTCCCGAGTGACTGTCGCAGGCCCTGGAGGTGGTCACCCTTCTGGGTGTAAGAGGAGCTCAAGGGTCCTCCAGGCCAATGGGATAATAGTCACAACAGCAAGAGCACAGCCAACACGCATGTACAATCTCACCAGGCCTTGACCACCACCCACCGTCTCTCACCCGTGGGGCTCTGGTGACAATACTCCAGAAGGTCCACATGGGACAGGCACACAGGGCAAGTGACCCTCACCCTTACACTCTGATTTCTGGACATTTTTACCATTCTCTCAACCTTTGAAGATCAGTGTTTGGCCCTCAGGGGGTAATCAATATATATTTGCTTTAAGTGTGTCATAAATACTTTAGTCCCTGGGCGATGAAATAAAACTAAAGATTGAAATAAACAGATTAGCATTTTAAAATGAGAACATGATGTGTCATCACAATGGTTTCTGGGACAAAGGGTAAATCTTCACATGATCATCTATAAAAGGAAAAGGTGTAAATCATCAGATTGCTTAGATCAGGGTGGGCCAACTTTTTGTACAAAGGGCCAGGTAGTAAATATTTTAGTCTTTGTGGGTCCTGTGGTCTCTGAAGCAGCCACTCGATTGTTGTGGGAAAGGAGGCAGGACAAGGCGTGAGCAAGGGCGCAGGGCTGTGTTCCAATAAAACTTTATTTTCAAAGTCGGCAGCAAGTGGACCTGGCCCTCAGGCAGGAGTTTGCCAACCTCTGGTAAATATCTAAATGAAGAGTTCCTAAAAGCCCCAGTCATTTTTGGAAAAGTGAATATAACTCTTACGCTCTCCTCCAATTTTATTACTTGCAAACTCACCCAATAGAGTCTATGATTATTGCCTGCAGGGAAGTCGCTCCACAGACAAGCGCTTGGTTGGTGTGTGAGCTGAGTAGTCAGGATGGAGCCTGCACAGAGCCCGTGAGAAGGCAGAAGAGCAGCTGCTACTCATGCAGAAGGCGGGGCAGGCCCAGGAAACCCGTGGGATTTAGAGAGGAGAAAATTTTCTAGTGATTTCATGCCTTTATCAATGGCCTGCCAAGAAATATCCAGAAATCGTCCTGAAAGTGGTGTGGGTATAAAATCAAATTAAAACCCGTCCCCAGAGGTGTCATTCCACCTGCACACACAGAGTTATGTGTGTCAAGCCTCAGGGCCAAGAGAACTATTCCATCTCTTCCGTTCAGTAGTCAGCGATGCTGGTATGAGTCACCAGTGCCATGTGCAGGGGCTGAGCTACGGAGCAGGCAACACCACACAATCCGGTAAAATGTGGTCCATTCAGTCTGGTTTTCCAAACACTCTCTACCTCCAGACATATATATGGAACATAGGCAATAAAACACGGAATACAAAAGACTCTCTTGAATTGCAATAGATTATATGTCAGAAGCTTGGTAAAGGGGTTAATCTTGGAAAATACTTTAATGATGCTGTAGATTATTTTCCAAAAGCCTATTTGATGAGTGTCTCAAACTTCTTATCTTACTTGAGATGTGAATCGGTAGCATAAATCATTTAGTTAAAACATGGAATGTTAACTAATATTTTCCATGGAAATGATTTGCTAGAATGCGTGTATCTTTAAAGCAGTACTTTGGCAATTAATCAATTATTTTAGAACAGATCAGAACAGGAGAAAATGAGCCGTAGAAACACAACCTATGGACGCTCTCCTGCTGTGACGCACTAAGTAGTTAAGAAAAGAAAGGCCGGCTAGTCCCGCTAGTTTGATGTCAAGCCAAAGAAATGTGGGCAAAATTTGGAGGCGTCCCAACCGGGGAGCAAACCCTAATTCTGCCGCAGTATCTGTGTGACTCTGGAGAAGTTATTTAACTTCTGGAATCTGAGCCCCAGTTTCCCCATCAGTTAAATGGGCATAATGCTTTCTTCTTAACACAACTGTTATAAGGATTAAATGAGATATAAAGTGTGTAAAGCACTGAATTCTGTCCTTGAGACACAGAAGGTACTTTAGCGTCTCAATCAGCTGTGGTGTTTTTGAAGGGGACAGTGGGCTGCTTTTAAATATCAGATTGCAGCGGCCTGAGTAACAGCCTTGCCATTCTAGGGCCTGGGGGATAGCTCCAGAAAGGATTAAGGTGGATCTGGCCTCCCTGATTTCTTGGAGGAAGAAGCTCTTGGAAAAGGGGGAGGAGCTGGCGGGCAGTTGATCCGTGAAAGATGCAGAGACGTCACTTCTGGATTTGAAGTACCACCTGCCCAGGGCTTTCCCTCTCTATCCAGCACCTTTTGTCCAAAGCTTCTCGGTGTCAACTTGGCATTCAGAGAACTGGGGGGTTCCTGACAACACAGGTGATGTCTTACTCATACTCCAAATTCTTCTCTTTTTTTGGCTGTGCTATGCGCGGCATGCAGGAGATCTTAGTTCCCCAACCAGGGATCGAACCCATGCCCCCTGCAGTGGAAGCGCGGAGTCTTAACTGCTGGACCACCAGGGAAGTCCCTGTACTCCCAATTCTTAGCACAGCTCTGGCTTCATGCATGGGGCAGTTGATGTTAGTTTCATCAATGAATGGATTATTGCCCCGTGGGAAGATTTGTTATTACACGTTTGTAACATATAAGCAGAGGTCATAGCAGAATGGCCTCTCATAAATGTGACTGAGTGTGAAACGTAGGGTACAGAACTTTCTTTTTTCATGCCTCAACATTTATGTGATAAAGGTATGTGTATATATATTGTTTTAATGGGGTCAAAAGTGGCAGGAATGTTTACTTTTCACTTTATGCCATTATTTTCCACTTAACTTCCTGGAGCGTGTGTGTCACTATATTAAATGCAAGGGATGCACTCACTCCACCAAACACCTCACTTTCGTGGTGCCTTCTTGAATGTCCATCTTCTCTTCGCTCGGCCCCAGCCCTCCTGCAAAGTAGACGGTCCTAAACCTGCAAACACTGACCCCGCTGATTGGAAGCCCTCTATCCCCTGAGGCGTTTCTGAGTCTGTGTTTCTGAGAGGCACCGCTGCAGGGAGGATAGCTAACCTACATTTAAAAGCAATAAATGACTATTTTTTAAATAACAATTGTTAGATAAATGATTGTAAACCTCACCCATACACGTAAGTGTATGCCTGTGTGCACTTCCATAGGACATTTTTTGACTCAGCTGCTACATGCCAGACGTTATAGATACAAAACGTGGAATTAGAGAATTCTGCCACAGACGTGTTCACATTTAATCATTTAACAGGGAGGGGACACACATACCCCCCAAAACCCACACACTGTGAAAAGAGCTATAAAAGTGGGATGCATAAAGTGATAAAGTATAACGCACCCTAAAAGTGGGAGAATCTCAGTGTTCCTGGGGAGGGCATGTGGATTCCTGGAGAATTAGCACCTGGGCCGCGGTCCACGGGGACCCACGCGCTTTGCAGACAGACGTGGGTATTTCAGACATCGCATCAGCATCTGCAAAGATCCAGAGGTCTGAGTGTGGAAGCAGGAGGGGACGCGGGGTGCCATGAGTTGGGGGTGAGCTCTGTGGACGGTGAGGTGACCTGAGCAAGTTTAAACACGGCAGATAGGAGCAGACCTACCCTCAACAAGACGGTCTGAAGAACGGATGGTCCGAAGAGTCTGGGCAGTGGGTGAAGGTCTCACCGAGGGCAGGGCTGCTTGGGATGAGGAAGGAGAGGGTGGCTGCAGAGGCATGAAGAATGGTGTGCAAATCCAGGTGAGACACAGATGCTGTCACACAGCCATTTGGGAGCCGTGACTGTAAAGTATGTAACAGCCGGGACTTGAAAGCAGGAAGAAATGACACACTCAGTCCTTCAGAATCTCAGTGTTTTCATCTGTGAAACAGGCGGGATGTTTTCTGCTTTGTCGGGCTGTTGAGGATGGCATTAAACAAGGCACATGACACCTGGAGCTAAGTGTCTCGGGCCTGGCTCAAGCCCCTTACGTTGTAGTTATTGTGATTATTATTCATAAAGAACCAGGACGTATTCGCTTCGCCATAAGAGCTAAAGCAGAAGGAATCTGAGTTACATCTGTGTTGTGCTTCCTGCCGTTCCAAAGCGCCTTGTCTTGCCACGCAGCGTGTAAAACATGAGGACGCGCCCCATGAACTGATGTAGAAAGATTTCAAGGATATTATGTTAAAGAAAAAAGCAAGATGCAGAAGAGAAACAGAAGTCTGAACTGCACATCTATTTGCGTGTATTGGCATAAAAACTTCTTGGCGGGTGGACAAGAAGACAATAGAAATGTGTCTGTGTGTCACCACGGTACAGAGCAGGCAGGATTCAGGGGAGTTCCCATTGTTTTTATTCATTCATTGATTGATCTTGTACCCATTTTAGAGCCTTGCAAACATAAAGGAAGGAAGGAAGGAAGGAAGGAAGGAGGGAAGGATGAAGGAAAGGAAGGGGGAGGAGGAAGGTTTAAGGAGGAAGCCCGACAAGAGGGAGGAAATGAATGAAGAAGGAAAGGACTCCTCCTGTCGGGTTCCCTGGGCGACGATAGTGCCCACAGAGCACGGCCACTTCTAAATAGCTTCTATGTTTCCTGCACCCACATTTCATGCATGCTCTTCTTTCTAAAAATTCTCTAATTTAAAAGATGTTTTACAAAATATAAAACAAGAAGCTATAGCATTGCTCGTCCACTTATTCAGTAATAGAGTTATAATTTCAAGACCAACTTTTCAAAATGATTAAAAGAAAGTGTTTTCTAAAATGCCATTTGGGAGATATCTATGCATTGACAAAAAGTTGAAAATATAGCAGCAGTCATACTCCTTAGGAATTCTTTTGAGTATAAAAGGAAAGTGATTTTATATTTTAGTTGTGTTTTTTTTTTTTCTTTTTGTGGTACGCGGGCCTCTCACTGTTGTGGCCTCTCCCCTTGCGGAGCACAGGCTCCAGACGCGCAGGCTCAGCGGCCATGGCTCACGGGCCCAGCCGCTCCGCGGCATGTGGGATCTTCCCGGACCGGGGCACGAACTCGCGTCCCCTGCATTGCCAGGCGGACTCTCAACCACTGCGCCACCAGGGAAGCCCTAGGTGTGTTTTTTAATGCAGCAAAAAAGCTACAAAGAACATATTATGGAGAAATGGCGGTGTGTGAATATGGACTCTGAATTTTCTGATGTGATTGAAACCCTAGTAACTTACCTTTTTGTTAAAATTACTGTCGGTTTGTGTAGGGTTGTTTTGCTCCCTTAGGAAATAAATGCTGAGAGGTTGAGGTGTGAGTAGCTCTGGCACCTACAACCTGCTTTCAAAAGGCTCAGGAGCACGTGTGAGCCTGTGAGAGAGCGTGTGTGTTGTGTGTGAGCGTGTGTGTGTGCGTGTGGCTCATGTGCTCTCCAGTACTAAGCAGTGTGTATACTACGGCCCATGAAGGCACAAGGCGACTTCTCTAGATCCATTTATCTTAAACATTCGTTTAAAATGTTACATGTTGAGAGCAGAACTCAGCATCCCCTTTCCTATCTAAGTAAAGATAAGCTGTCCTTTGGGTGGAGTTTTCTGAGCCTGGCTCCCATTTCCCCCAGGGAGGCTGGTTCCCCGTCCATCAGAGCTTCATCCCTGGGGTCACCTGTCGGGCAGTGACCACCCCTCCACAGCGAGACACTTTCCAAGGCCAAAGCCTTTCATGACAGAACTGCAAGTGAGCTCTGGGTACAAAGTACCCTCTCACTTTGCATTGACTTGTTTAGTGCCTGATCAAGTAACATAAACTTTATACCAGAAGTCTCATGATAATGTGTATACGTGGGAATGCAGTTGTAAAGCCCCATGATACAGGAAACTCCTCCTTTTGAGAAACAGTGTGTGTGCTCTCCTGAAAATTTTGTCTGTCGTCTATAAATAGCTTATCTCTTTCTTTCATATGCCCTGAAATCGCTAAGCAAAATGTCAAATTTTTGTGAGTACTGTCTTTCTTTTAACTTATTCTCACACAGAAAGCAAAAGGAATTGTTAGTCGTTGAGCACTTCTTGCACTAATGGAACCATCATGCTAGGCCTCCATCACAGGAAAGTAAACAGAGCAGAAAGAGAACTTGGTTACCTTGGGGTCAGGTGCCGGGGTCGGGGGGAGCAGGAACCCGCACTGATGCCGTGATGCCCGTGTACTTTGTTCCGTGATGTACAAGCCACCTGCAGTCACACAGGGTGTAGAATGAGGCACAAATGGCCACAGGAAGTGATGGCCTGGAGAGGAGTTCGTTCAAAGGATGTAAAAACCAAACCACGGGAAAGAAGGAATGAAGGCGAGGGAGAGGACGATAAAAGATAAAAATACGAACCTGATTCTGTAAGGAACAAACAAACAAACCAAATCATTTACCTTCATGACCTCCAACACTCAAATGGTGTTATTGCACCATTATGATAAAGCAAAACAATTACCCCAATTAGCCA
Source organism: Stenella coeruleoalba (assembly GCF_951394435.1). Classification (NCBI taxonomy): domain Eukaryota; kingdom Metazoa; phylum Chordata; class Mammalia; order Artiodactyla; family Delphinidae; genus Stenella; species Stenella coeruleoalba. The sequence goes on from NC_137159.1 coordinate 88,592,509, forward strand.
AATTTATCAAGAAAGGCTAAATTGTGTTCGCTATTCTGTGTTCGGTATCCATAGGAAAATTATATACAATGTAGGCTTATATCTTTAAATGATAAAAATATGTGCAATGCTGTAGAAATACACTGAGGTTATATTTGCTACATTAAATGTTAGCGGCCTATGAAAATCCTTGAGGGGAAAAAATTTATGTCTCTCAATGAACAAGATAAGCAACAATGTAGCTTTTGTTCATTGATACTATAAAATTTATACCTGGTCACAGTTTCTTCTTTTTTGTGCTTCTCCGCTGGGCCCCTTGACAGGCTGAGCCTAAGGATGGCAGCCCAGGACGGAAGCGTCATTTTGTTTGTGTTGTTCGGTGTTTTACTTTTCACGACTACAAGCAGATGATATAAATTCTATCTCAGTTATAAATCTTTAAAATTCGTTGTCAGAAATTTTCCACTAATGATTTGCTCTTACGGAAAATACAAAAAGTGTGAGTCGGGCAAGTGGGAGGGTGGTCAGCACCTTAGAGGCGGCTGGGAGGCTCCCGCCCCCAAGAACTGGTAAAGACGACAGATCAGATCAGCCCAAGCGCCTATCACAGCAGAAATATGCAGCCCAGCCTGAGAGTCATAGAATGTGTCCAGTGACTGTAACATGTGCTATCAGCTGAATTAGTCAGGATGGACCAGGCTGTTTAACAAGTGAGTCAGGGATAAACTCAGGAAGCATAACGCGATAGAAGTTTATTTCTTGCTCCTATCACAGCGCTGATGCAGCTCGGGCGGCCCAGGCCCCTTCATTCTGTGGCTCTGCCATCCGGAACCTGAGGTTTCCCGGCAATCAGTGGGGCCTTGAGAAGCACAGGATGGGCGGGGCCAGCTTAAACCTTGCATTACTTGGAGATCAGATTCCAGACCCCAGTCCTGCCTGGAGGGGAGCTGGCAAGTACAGACCCCTAGATGGGGACCCAGCCCTGGGCCCATGCCCTCCCAGGGCAAGTCTGCAAGGCAGCAGTGACCGGAGCCCCCGGGCACACAAAAATGCGCGTCCCACCAGCGTCCCTTCCCTGGTTCAGTTCTGTCCCCGGAAGTGTCACTGGTACAGTCTGGCCTCACAGGTCTGCCTCCCAGGGAGGGGCATGGACTCAGATCTGAACGTCGTTTCTGTTTCCCTCAGATGCGCTGCCTTAAACACTGTGAACTCGGAGCTTGGTTAACGCGGGTTGGTCCTGTGGGTAAACAACCCCGAGAATGTCTATTTCTGAAAAGACAGGCATGGGTCCCCGGCCTTGAACTTGAGCTTTTCAGAGTCACTCCAGAACCACCGACCTTGGAATCACCTGGGGTGATTTTTTTTCTCCATAGATTTGCGATCTCCATTCGTGACCTGTTACATCAGCGAGGGCCTGGGTGACCATTTCCAATAAATACCAACAGATTCTTATGTGCGCTAACGGAGTGGCTGTCCTCACCACAGCCGCTCCTCGAGCTCGTGGGCCCTCCTCGCCCTGCCCTGGGAGCCGCCCTGGACGCTGGCGGCCCACCACCTTCCTGCTTCATAGCTGTGGGCCCAGTGAGCCTGGTTCTCTTTGCTTTTTGTAAGTCTCATTACCCGTGACCTGGCGAATATAATTACTCATCCTTCTCTTTAACAGCTCTTTTTTACTTTTTATCTTTTTATTATGGACGATTCAATACGAGGGGCCAAGCTTGCTTCATCTGCACCCCTTCGGTCCTGCTCTCCCAAACACGGGTGACTTTGAAGTAAAGCCATGTTAGTGTGTAATTTTATCCAGAAATCCTTCAGTATGAATTTTTAATGTATAAAGTTTCTTTTTTGTAAAAGCATAACCACCCATCAAACCTTTCAAAATAGTCTTAATTATCATCAGATATCCGGGCAGGATTCAAAATTCCCAGATTGTCTCACATGCTTACTTGTACTTATGCGTCTGAATCAGAATCCAAATACCGTCCACAGGGCCTCTTGCTGGCATGGCTGGAGCCCCTCCTTGGACCCCCATAGGTTTCCCTCCCTTCGCCACATTCACACCCACCTCTTGTAACCCGCTCGTGGTGAAGCCGGGTCACTTGTCCTGTAGAGGGTCCCACCATCTGGACTTTGCTGATTTCATCCCTGTGGTGACATTTATCATGTTCCTCTGACCCCTGTGTTGCCTACAAGCGGTGGCTGGATTAAAGGCGTCATCAGTTTCTGATGTGACTCGTGTCTTCCTACTTCTTCATGAGAGGGAAGCATGTAAGGTCTGCTGTCCCCCCTTCTGTGATGTTACAGTTGGTCGGGGGCCCCTAGTTAGCAGCCGATCTATCTGTCATCAAGTCACCCACCAACTTCTCAGTCAGTGATGCTCATTACCCAGACTCAGTGATTCCTCAGGTTTACAAACTGGCGTTCTAGCATTTCCCTCCGTTGAGTAGCTAGAATGCTTTCATAAAGAAAGTTTCCTTCATCAACTGTTTGGCTCCTTTTGTATAAGAAAGCAAGATAAATGCTTCTGACCCTTTACCCCTTTCCCAAGCAATGATCTCCCTTCTCTTTTGATGAGGACTGTAAACTCTAAGAAGTGAAAAGGCGTTTATTAGAGGAAAAAATTGGTATCTCAGGAGGTTTTCCTTGTGTTTGCTAAGCTTACATAGTTTGTCTTTTGTACACGTTAGTACCGATGAGAACAAAAATAAGAACTAATTTTTAAAAAATGATTATTGAAATACAGTTGATTTACAATGTTGTGTTAGTTTCAGATATACAGCACAGTGATTCAGTATATAAGAAGATATATATATATATATATATATATATATATTCTTTTTCAGATTCTTTTCCATTATAGGTTATTACGAAATATTGAGTATACCTCCCTGTGCTATACAGTAGGTCCTTGTTGTTTATCTACTTTATATATAGTAGAGTGTATATGTTAATCCCAAACTCCTAATTTATCCCTCCCCCACCTCCTTTCCCCTTTGGTAACTGTAAGTTTTCTTTCTGTGAGTATGTTTCTGTTTTGTAAATAAGTTCATTTGTGTCAGATTTTAGATTCCACATATATGTGATATCGTATGATATTTGTCTTTCTCTCTCTGACTTGGTTCGCTTAGTATGATAAGCTCTAGGTCCATCCATGTTGCTGCAAATGGCATGATTTCATTCTTTTTTATGGCTGAGTAATGTTCCACCATGTATATGTACCACATCTAATAAGAACTAACATTTAATGAGCCAGCAGGCCTTATGTGCTGTGTGGTTGGCACATGCATGATCTCATTTAAACTTCTCCACAGCCATGAAGCTGTTGCTCTGATCATTTCCATCTGCAGTGAGGAATCCGAGGTGTGAAGGGGGGCGTTGCATCTTGTCCATGGTTGTCCACCTGTGAAGTCGTAGCCCCGGGTTCCGGGTGGTCCAGCTTTGAGCATGGCAGACTGTGAACTCGCGAGCAGCTTCCTGCGTGTTTGTGGGATGAGGAGAGAACAAGGATGCAGCAGATAGAAGAACGTTCCAAAGAAACGCAAGTTTTCAGCTATGTCCTGTAGAGAGTGTAGGCAGCTAAGGTGGTAGCATCAGGGGTTTAAGGTCATCTGGTTGGTTAACTGGGCTGAAGTACAGAAGTCGCTCCTGGCTTCTCCAGCCTACAAATGAACAAATGAACTTGTTTACAAAACAGAAGGTCGTGGAGCCCACAGCTTTGTGCTGGGGACACAAGCCCCACCTGCTGAGACATGGCATTAAATGCCAGCTTGGTCGGCAGGTGTGTGCAGGAGGGGAGCCTCCCGAATGCAGGCAGCTTCCCCGGCAGCACCTGCCTCAATGCTTCCAGAGCACCTGGGACCCAGAAGGGAAGCTCAGGCCCCATGCACACCTGCTGTGCAGGTGATTACAGGGCGTTTCCAATCCTTCCGCTGAACACCTCTCACCACCACTTCATGCACACCTGTGCCCCTAATTAGAACACACACTCACGGTATGGATGGGGTCTATTCAGCCGTGGTGCCTAAGAGTGTAGAAGAATCCAGAACACTGGACCATTGAACCTGCTTGGAGTCTGCAATCCCTAAGGGACTTCATCCGCAGCACCAGTTACCTTCCTCGCTGTGTCTGTAGTTCAGGTGGACAGCAGGTCCATCAGTACTATGCTGACTGCCCCCCTGCTGCCCCAGGTGTTTCCTGGGCCCGAGAGGACGGCTTTGCCTGACTCTGGGGTCAGAAGTCTCAGGGAGCATCTGCTGTCCCTGCCCTGGCTGTTTGCTATAGGAATCTGTCCTTGTTAATTTGAGAGGCAAGCAGGAGGACTCCGTTCATGCTAACAGAAGTTCTTTCGGATGTTAGATTACACTTCTTCCACAATTAAGGCTATTTATTTCCCTGACACCAGTCCCAGTGCCATGGTGAGTAATAGAACACACTGTAGATAAGAGTACACCCGGGAGACCTTAGAATCCAAACACCTTCTCACCTTCCAGGGAGCAGAGACCCTGGTTCCACCTGCTCCATCCACCTGTCACAGGAGGACCGAGGTGATGATGACTCACTGCCATGGCTGCCCGTCCCTCCATGTCGCTGTTGACGCCTTTATATCTGGTTTCAAGCGTGTGTGTGCACACGTGTGAGACAGTGTGTAGCTGTGCATGCATGTGCACATGCTGTGTGAGGACAGTGGGACAGAGAGGGGAGGGCAGAGCCATAAATGAGGACAGAGCCCTGTGTGCTTACCCAGATTCCAGTTTGAACAGCATGGTGACCAAGCCTGGCTGAGGCTCCCGCTCTAGGCCTGAGTGTAAGGAAGAACACGATGCTAGGTGCACGTTTTCACAGGCTCTGCAGGCTTTGTGGGGAGCAGCCCAGGGAGGACAGCCTGGAACACAAGGTGCTGGTGAGGTGAGTCCCTGCCAAGCTGCTTCATGCTCCCCAGGAAACTGCCAAGCCTCTTCTTGCAGATTTTCTTCCAGAAGAAAAAGACAGACAATCAGAAGCTTTTTTTAAAATGCTGCCTGACAAGAGCCAAGACATGTTTAAGATCCATGTCACTGACAACTCTCCAAACTCGCTGGCAGGGAGACGGTGCGACCAGGGCAGGTGCCGCTCACGGCTCCGGCTCACAGGACAGACGTGACGCAGGAGGAGTGAACTGCGGGGGGCAGAACCACCTAAATGCAGCCGTCAGAGCTGCCAGCCCAGCCAGAATGTGAATGCAGCGCCTGTGAGGTCGTTGGAGAGCAAGGGCTGGGGACCGAGAGCAAGGACACAGGTGTGAAGTCCCATTCAGGGTTCAGCCTGTGAGTCGAATCTGAAGTCTTTATAATTCTGGAGATCTGCACGGTGGTTCCTTTGTCTGCTGTGGGTAGAAGTTTATGGAAATAAAACTCAATCTAGTTCTAAGAGAGGCCCTGACTTACAAAATCTGTAAAAAAAATCTGATTTTGCTGCTCACAGAATCTCAAAGAGCACCCAGTGTGATAACAGTCTCAGCATGAAAACATATTTCTATAGCAACAGATATTTTCTCTTCAATTAAATGAAAGCAAAGCAAAGCATCCTTATCCTATAAGAAAAACAGATAAAGTTATAAGAAGGAAAACCATGGCATTTTTGCTCTCTTGGAATATTCATGAAATGTGTATGATTTTCTCAATTTCCATCTGGTGTCTTTTCTCATATATCCAATGCATATGTCATCTGAACTTCTCACGGGCTTCTGACTTTGTCAATAAAAAATATACTAAAAATAGTGTTCTTTGTGAAAATTGTAGTGAAAGTGAAACAATAACCATTAAACCAGTATTAATTGCAGCTCCACCCCATCCCCCACCATCTCCCTTAAAAGTGACAGGAAACTCTTCAGAATAATAAGATAATTTCATTAATTTCATTAAATGGTTGTCTTACGGAAGTCCAGTCCATGGGTATAAGTTTACTTAATTACTTGGTAAAATTATAAGCTACCTGATATGTTCTTGTTAAGCTAATGAAGCAAAGTTATGAATAATAAGAATGCTTCATATCTATATATACCACTTTTCCTTTTTAAAGTGTTTTCACTTACACTACATAACTTCATTATAGAGTTTGAAGAGCTGAGCTAAAACCTAGGAACAAAGCCAATAATTATTCTTACGATTTTAGAAGTACATTCACTGATCTGCATTATTTTTTTATTTTATAAAAATGTCTCTGAATTCCATGTTTCTGAGTGAGTGAGTGAGTGAGTGAGAAGTAGTAGTACGTAATTGGAGCAGGTACTTCACCAGCATTTCATCAGAGCACGTATTTTGCCAAACCAGATTGTACCATGACCAAAATTCTATGGTGCCTAGATGGACTTGATTGAAATGGCGAAATTTCCCCCAAAATCAATAGAAATTTGAGAAAGTTCAATTAGAACATGCTTGTTTTTCCTCATCTCCCCCAAAATCCTCCCACTGCCCTCCTGTCTCAGCAGGGACCATCCACAGCATCTTAGTTCACACCAGGACCATCAACTCTGCCTTAAATGGGGCCTCTCTTGTGCCATCAGGCGGTCCCGTGGCCCAGAAGCTGCCACTGACACCTCAGTCCCCTCCCCCCAACCTTTACTAATTGAAGGACAGACATCAAAGGAGGAAAACCAGCCTCAAGCTCCTTCGGGAGGGATCAAAACACTTTAATGGCCCCAATGAATCAAAATAAACCTGCAGTAAACCTCTAATCGATGTTTAATTTTTAAATTAGACTTTTTTTACACTTGCTCATGAGAATTGAATAGCCTGAGTTTTGCTGAAAATATTTTACATAAAAACATGTAATTTTCAGTTGATTTGCATATGCCTATATAAATGTTTGGGAGTAGACTCCTCTTTTTTTTTGGTCAAAGCACAATTCCTTTCTTGGGGTGCTCCGGGCAAGCAGAAGGCCATTTTTCCAGGAAACCAGATTTCTGCCTGGTGAACCAGTGCTCTGTGTTGGCTTGGCATTTGAGGATCTAGGTGGTAGCCACCCCAACCCTGAGACTGGTAACTATTTCTAGCCCCTACCATTAGCTTCCAAGACTACACTTTTCCGTAACACAGTGCGGCTCCCGAGAGCACAACTGCTGAGCACATTTGCCTCCAGGTTGGAACGAAAGATACACACAGGCTCCACACAACCAAATAGATGTCCCGAGTCCATGAGCTAAAATTCAGAAATACCCACTTGGGAGAGTTTTGCAGCATGGTTATTCCAAATTTTTAAAATCACATTAACAGATTTTTTATGCAGCTTAGAAATCCATTTTGCACTAAGGAGCAACACAGTTGAAATAACAACATTTTGAAATTTATCTGTCTTCTCTGCTCCAGACACCTGCGAAGTGAGTCAATGTTTATTCCCATTTGATCACTATTGAGGATCTAGGGATAGTATCGTCTCCTTTTTTGTATAAAAAAGTGAGGTGTAGAGAGATGAAGTCACGCAGATAGTAAGTAATGGAACAAGGTTTTGAACAACCAGATGCCTGAAACCAGCATCACTGAGAGAAGTGAGAAAGGATATTGACAGAAAATAAAATTGAGTTGATCTCAGAAGTAGGACTCAAGCACTTTGTGACCATTGAGAGAGAGAAAATGGCTCCAGACGGCTCCACGAGGTGCCAGCAGAGGACGGGCAGGATGCCTGTAGGTACCAACAGACGCTTCTACAGTGTTCAGTGCACAACATTTGGTGTGTAATAAGGCTTGGAAACTGAAGGCAATATATTGCCCTGGAAAGATCAAGGGCTTTGGAGTCAGACAGATCTGGGTCCAAATCCTGATCCGGGACAGACCGGTGTGAGCGAGTGTCACTTCATGATAACGTGAGGGTGACCTGAGGATGCATGAGATAACATACCACCTTCCTGGTTTGGTGTCCACAGAGTGGATCCTCAGTAAGTGGTAGGTATCTACAGATAGAAAAATGTTTTCACCTTGCATTGCTTATCTTAAAAATAGGACTTCAGAAGGGCTTTTGGGTCCTGTCTAAGGGTTCTGAAGGTCAAAGACTGTACCTTTGTGGCCAGTAAGTCCCGTTCATGGTACCCAAGAGCTTCTAACATCCAACAGTGACATTTAGCCACTTCCAAGAGGGAAGTGACCTTTGTCGTGTACTTTAGATATATGGTGATTACAACACAGCTGTAATTTTTAAAAAATTTACCAATTATAAAAGTGCATTGCAATACTTTTTGGAGAAAGTCATCCTAAGCTAAGAGTTACAAATCTGACTATAGTATTTATTTCATTCTTTAGGTAATCAATTGATGTCTCATTAATTTCAAGTGCCAGAATGTGTTATTTTTAATTTTCCTAGCTATCAAGTTAATCAGTCTTAATTAATCTAAGTATTATTTAGGCAGAGTGGCTCACCTAACAGGTGGTGAATGGGTTTCAAACCCCAGGGCTAAGAAACCTCCTCTTTGGAAGGTTTCTTCTTCCTCTGCAGTCTAATTAAGCATCAGCCCTTCCAGTGTATACACATATGTGGAAGGTGAAACATAGTCCTCCATCTGGGGTGTCTATTGAGCTTTGAAGCCTCCACTGAAAATTACTAAAGTAGAACACGGACAGTTGAATAGTATTCCAGACCCTCCCGGGCTGCATCCTACCTTCACAGCCAGCTCCCGACCCTCTCCTTCCCTTCTGCTCGTTCCACCTCCCCCCTCCTTCTCTCACCCACACCATCCCACCAACAGCCCTCATTCCTCAGCCTTTTGGTTCACCTGTGTGTGCTCATGTGGTCACCTCTTCCACCTGTTCTCACCTGACCCCCAGGTTCTGGCCCTTAGCCAGTCCACTTTGCCTTCTCAACCAAACCTCTTCAAAATGTGGTTTCAGGTCCTCACTTTGCCTTCAGTCTTCAACTAACTGGATGACCCTCCTCCAGTTTCAGCCAAACTCACTAATGTCGCTGAGTTCTGACTTCCAAATCTAATTTACATATTTTAAAATTCATCTTGAGGGGCTTCCAGAGTGCATGTGACATCACTGGTCATGTTTTAGCAAGATTTCCTGTGCATCCTCTGCTCTCCTCTCTTCTCTCTCTGCTCCTTACTGCTGGGTGTCCCACTGTCCACCTGCAGCATCCTTGCTCTGTGTGCTCCCTTAATCTCCTCCACTACCACGGTCTAAGGGGCCACAGGTGCTGAGGACTCTTAGCCTGCCCCCAGCTCTGACTGTTTACAGATGGCCACCTTGACTTTGATAGTGCCCCAGGCCCACACCCAAGTGTGGTTCTCCTTTCCTCTGAAGCCTCTTCCTCCTGCATCCTTCTGATTCAGGACGTCAGCATCCTCCAGTTACACAGCTAGCATCACAGACGTGTCTCCTCCCTCTAGTTTGTGTTCCTCCTTCAGTGGGTCCTCCTTCTGATGTCAGGTCCAAACCTTCCTCTCCACCCGTCTCCCTTCCTGCCATTCACACCCTGAACAGAATTCTACCATCTCTCACCTGGACCACTCTAAAGATCACCTAACCCACGTTCCTTGGTTCTAGCTTTGGGCTCCTCAAACCTATCCTCTGTACAACGTTTATAATAACCCACATAAAATCATAATGTATCCATGACGCTCCCCTGCTTACAACCTTTCAAGGCCCTCCATCACCTAGGGGATTGCAGTCTCTGCCCCCGTTCCCACCTCTCTTGCTGCCACTTTACAACATGCACCTGACGTATCGGGGTTCAGCTACCCATGGACAGCTCCAAAGACACCTGACTTTGCTTGAATGTGCCTCTGCATTTGACCCCTATCTTCGGTTGGTACTTGCCATTTAACCATCAGCACCTCCCCTAGGTCCTGCCTCTCTACGTCTGCCCCCACCCCACACTCTGATTTCAGTGATCATCTTATTCCACAGCACTCATTTCAAATGATATATCATTTCTTATAGTATTTTTACTTGCTTTGTTTCAATACTAAAGTCTTCCTTAGGGCAAAGAACAAATCCTATTTTCAGCTTTTGCCCCTGAAGGCTCCAGGGCATGCCATATAGGCGGTACCTGGTATTGAGCACTGATTCCCTCCTCAGTATTATTGAAAGTACTTGGAGTATTGACTCCATATGGGGAGTAACGCCGTCCCTGGTCCTTTCCCTCTTCATAAGCATGTATAACTAACAGTAGATACACACAGGCTGCCTATACATTTTGATTTCCTCCTCCTGGCCTATATAGGAGAAAACTTTTGGAGTTCAATATTCGTAAAAGCAATGGCTGTTCTCACTTTGGTTTGTAGATTTGCAGAAGTCCCCCACATCAGAAGTCTGGTTGTACATTTTGCATCTTTGAAGAAAAATAAGGCTGAAAGTGTTAAACTGTTAGGATAATGTAGGAAATTCCAGGTGTTGGAAGGGACAGAGATTTGGATGTTTTTAGATTAATGTTCAAAACAAATTAGCATCATCTATGATGTGACTTCTAAGAAAAATTTCAATTGTATCAAAACCGGTGGTGGTCTAAGGCTCTTTTGGAAGAGAAGCCAAAGTTGCCAGGGCAGTTGCTCTCCAACTTTGGCTTCCAAACTACACTTTGCAAGTTAAATATTGGCTTATTTTTCCAAATTGCCTAACTTACTGCAGTAGGTGGACACCTAAAATCTGAATTGAATTTTCCTACTAATGTTAGGAATGACTCTATTTGCTTAGTTTTAAAATATGTCCGGAAGTTGAGATGGAACATAAATTCCAGCAATGTGAAGGGTCTGGTCCTCTGTTATCTGAAACCTTCCTCTGCTTCCTCAAGGAATGATCCAGTCCGGGAGCGAGGAGCCCTCGGGACTCTTTACAACCCAGCCTCACAGCCTCCTCAGGATAACCTAGCGCTCAAACCGTGGCCCGCTCCCCTTTCCCTGAGTCTCTGATACCCCCAGAGTGAGGGCAGGTGGAGGGTGGCGGGGAGGGGAGGGGAAGCGCGTGCTGGGTAGATGGCAGACAGGAACTCCGGGTATTGTAATCCTGATGAGGCAGAGTCTGAGTTAATGGCAGTGGGCAGTTGGGAGGGGATTGGGAAGCAGAGGCCTGGGTGGGAGCTGGTGACACTGTGAACCCGAGCGGTGCCGTTAGAGGCGGTCAGTGCAGTGAGTCCCGGGTCTGGAAGCATGGGGTCCGCAGCATGACTGAGCTCAAATCTCGGCCTCTTTAACAGTAGCTAAGTGTCCTGCGGAGTCTGAGAATGTGCTCTCCGGACCTGGCTTCTCCCTCTGCAGGTGGGAGGGATGGTGCCTTCCCCGCAGGGCTATTGAAGGTAGGTTTGGGCAACTCCTTTGACGAGCCCGGCAGAGCGCAGGGCACAGAGCAAGTCACTGAGCGGGTGCAGTTCCACCCTCTCTCCTGGGGTCTGATGCTTCCTGTAAGGGGCCGGGCCGGGCAGACCCAGCTGTGCAAAAGCTCTGTGGAGCAAATGGGTGTGGGCTCTGGGTTCAGTCCTGTCTGAGCCACTCGGGCTCAGGTGGCTCTGGGCACGGGTGTCACTTTGTCCCCTGAATCGTCGGGGTCCTCACTGCATGCTTGGCACCATGTGAGGACACATCAGTGTCAGCTGTGACCTCCCCAAGTGGCTGTTTGTGTCCGGAGTGGTGGCGTCTGGACCCATGCCTCACCTCCTGTCTGTAAAGACAGTTTCCTTACACTCACTGCACCCTCAGCATCTCGGGGGTAACTCTGCATGGTTTTTATATTTCACTAATTTGCTCTGCGCAAGGATATAATTGGGAAACAAAGGAAGGGAAAAGAGAGCAAGAGGGAGGAGGGAAGGGAGGAGGGAAGGAGGGAGGGAGGGAGGGTAAACATGCAGAGCACGAAACCCCGGAGGCCCTGTGGCCCCTCTTGTCACACAGGCACCAGGACACATCCAATTACTGCAGGAGAGCGAGGCTGGTTCCACCTGATGGAACTGATAGGACTAAGGAGGGGACAGACTTCCTAGCCAGTCTTTGACTCAGGAAGACAGTCTTTTATTTCTTGAATGACACATGTGCCACCAGGAAGCAATCCCAGGCAATACTCACCCTTTGGCGATGCACCCCGGGCATGACCTTTGACACAGCGGGAAGAGCTGTCTCCCACACTCTACCCAGGTGTCTCTGACCCCAGCACGTTCTCTGCGGAGCCTCCAGTGCCCAGGGCATGTCAAAGGACAGACCGGGAGGAGCCGGCCTGCTGTCTATCCCATCTCCCCTTGGCCCTCAACTTCTCATTTGGGGAACAAAGGGAACACCATTGTACTCAAGCCTTTTCTTTGTGCCTTTAGTAAGGAAATCATCATTAGACATTTCTGCCACTCTCCTCGTTATTCTAGTAACTTATTCAGGACCGGCGAGCCACTGGAGCGCTCAGGAGGTGCACCCTGAATCCTTTCCAGTCAGAGTGAGCTCTCCCCTCTGCAGCCCCTAAAATTGCTTCTGACGGGATTCTCTGTCTGGCTCTCAAAACTACAGATCAGCTGGAGTTTGAAGTTTCTGACGTCTGTGTTTCTTTCTTGAGGGGGAAAGTGAAAGGCAAAGTGTGTTAAAATTCAAAGTTGGAAAGGCTTCTGGTAGCCAGGTGACAGGGCAGCAGATGGACCTGTGTCTTTAAGTGGCAGTGATGGGCTGTCTGGTGCGGGGCTCCTGGGCAGACAGGGGGACCTGCCATGTGCCCCAACTGTCCTGTCTGGGACGCCGGCATCCAGTGGCCACCGTTTCAGCTCTCAGGAGAGTCGGCAGCCTGTCTGCAGGCTGTCAGCCTCTGAACCCCAAACCTCCCCCTCTGGGACAGAAGGAGCTGAGTCCCAAGCTGAAATTTCCAAGGCAGAATAGGTAGCTTCTGCCGGAAAGGACTTGTACCTGAGCGGAGTTAGCTATATGTTCTTGAGAGTCATTCACCCTTCAAATTCCACAAGGACAAACCCTGCCTGGGGCACAGCCGAAGGGGCTGGCAGTGGGATTACATCCTCCGCGGCAGCCAATCCCCTCCACTCCTCCGAATCGTACCTGCCGGAGGCCATTGCCAACTCGCAGGTGCTGCTGGGCGCTATTCAGGAACGCAGCCTGAGTCCTTCCAGGTTTTTGTTTGCCTCTGACACTGGCGCAGACTTGAAAGCACCCAGGCTGCAATGGCTGTCTGATTGTGGGATTCATTATCATCAGAAGGAGAGTTTACATCGGAACGCGATTTGGTCATGGAATGCTCATCTCCAAAACGCTGCTGTCTGAGAGATTTGCAAGGCACTGGATCTTTTCAAGCCTGCTAGCAGCTGGAGCTCAGCAGCAGCTTCGGATGGGTTTTGAATGCTAATCACTGCAGTACCCAGTTGTCGCCGAGTCTTATTGCTGAGAAATGCCATCGTGAAACCATCACCGGGCTGAGATGCTTTCAGAGGGGAGGTAGCGAATACTCCAGATCCAAGCCTTTCTGCTCCGTGTAACAAACCGACTAAGAGCCTTAGTACCAGTGTCCTCGGAGGACATTCAAGGTCACACTGGGCGGTGTCTGGAGTTTTGTTGCAGAAGCACTGAAGGAAACCATTATAAAGTGATTGTGTGCTTAACGTGGTCTCTGTGGAAGCGGATATCGGCTCATTGATTAATCTGGGGCAAATGCAGGAGGAAAATTAAGAGAGAGCACAGAAACAATGGGAAAGATTTACTGCTCAGATGTGCTTCTTCATGCTGGCGTTGTTTTTATTCCTGAATTCCAACGACAGCTCCTGGGTGGGCTGAGTTTGGTGTGGACCTGGGGACAGCCCACGGCATCTACAGATGTGCCTTTCTGCCCATCCCGCTCCCACGCTCATACATACCTGCAGGGTCGGGTGAACAGGTGCAGGACTGGGCATAGCAGGTCAGCCGGTCCCTCCTCGTCAGCGTGTCGCCTGGAGGAGGGCGGGGCTGCCATCCACGCTGTCACTCCTGTTAGCAGGCAGCGCTGCCAGCCCCTCTCCGCCTCGGGCGTGTGTGGTGAGGCAAGCATTTCATTCTGACCCTAACACATCTATCACGTCCGTTTCTTCATGTGCAAAGGAAAAAGATGCATTAATCTCTAAGAAGCCAAATTGTATACTACGTCATAAAAATTATTTGAAAAAATATAAAATATGCTCTGAATGTGCTTACCTAGCGGTACCGCTTCTATGTTACTTGGGCCATGGTCGTTAGGACCAGCCCTGGGCCTTACCAAGTCTGACATCATGGTTCCAGTGTTTTTGTCGGCATAAGAAAACAAGCCTGAGAATATTCCAGGTTGTCACCGTTGGTGGTGGGATTGGACAAACATTTAGGTTTCCTTATTTTTCAAACAGAAATGATAGAGGTCTTCTGGACGATTCATTTTTTGAAATGACCTTTTTATAAAATCCTTGCATGGCGTTGTCTGCCTTATTTGAACTCTCCTTTCCGTTTTAAGCCAAATTTATTTATGCAATTAAAACAAATTTATCAAAACCTTATATTAAATTTATGTACTTAGAATATATAAATATGTATATATTTATGTGTGAATATATGAATATTTGCTTATTATTATATTTATATAGTAATAAATAAGATCTATATATTTAACCTAAGGGCTTTTTTTTAAGTTTACCCAAACCACCATTTCAGGTCTGCCTTCCTGGCAATACATATACATATTTTTAAAATTAGGAGACTGAAGTTTTCTCTCTTTCTTTTCTTTATCTTCTTCTACCCTTTTCATTTTTAAACTGTGCTGCAGCCTCTCTAACTTTTCTATTTAAATCTGGCTCCACGGAGACCCTTTTTATCGGGCCAGGATGCTGCAGTGAGTCAGGTTCAGAGCAACAGGAAGGAAGCCGTGCAGACGGGACTATTTTTGTGATTTGCTTTTATCTATACTGCTATTTAGATCTCTGTTTCTCATACAAGAGGGCTGGAGTGTTGGAAGGACCAGTTTGCACCCGTCAGAGGAGAACATGCTGCAGACTCCTTTCACGTCCTCAGGGTCACTTCCGCAGCCCCGGGGCCCTCTGGGTTTTCAGTTTTATTTTTACATTATAATCTCCCTGAAGGCCGTTTGTCCAGGCTCTGAGTCTGATGAGGTCACATCTTCAAGATTATACACACAGTAGCTTCCCAGAGCCAGGGTTGTTCTCGACCCCCAGCCCCGGGAGGTTCCACACAGGTTATTGCCCTGTAAGTTGTGTGTGTATATCTGTGTGCATGCGTCTGTGTATGTACTTTTTTAAGACAGAAAATGTTAAGATAAGTACAATCAGAGATATTATACTCATATAATTATCATATTTTCTATCCATTACATTTTCTACTTTTTCCTAGAAAAAATTTACAGGAATGATTATGTAATGAAAGGTGTAATTCATCACATTATTCTTCAGAGTTTGCAGCGCAGAAGCATGCAAGTCATTGACGCTGTGAAAGTTTATTCTGTACTAAAGCTGAACATCAAGGCACTGGCTGCCCTGCGAAAGCCAGCGAGACGTTAGAAATGCGAAAGCACATTATAAATAGCCTCCCTCCTTGGGTCCTTGAAAAATTCTGCAAGTGGATGTAAGTACATGAACAGGGCATTTCCAACTTCCAAGCGGGCTGTACTTCCCCAGTTCATGGGCAGGGCGGCGTTTGAAGGTCACAGTGAGATTCCACCAGAGGTCTTCCCATCACCACACTCACCCATGAAGCTTCATTTGTTCCTTTTCCTCCCAGAGCTGGTAAGCCACAGCCTTGGAGATGCAGTACGAGATTTTTATTCTCTCATCTTGCTGTTCACTTTATTTCTTTAAATAATTACTGTGGATTGGATTGTGCAGTGAACAATACATTGTTCGTTTATGAATTGCCGCAGAGTACACAGTGTCCTCTGATGCAAGGAACTGAACATGTCCAGATAGACAGACTGGCAACCAGCCTGCCCAACAGCGGAAATGGGAGTCGATAAGTCTGTCGGATACTTTTGACCTGAAACTTGTCCTTCCTTGAGGTGGTGGGGTTATAGGTGGCGGTCAGGGGAGAGGAGGGAGCCCCTCGTCACACGTGGGGCTGAGTGGGTATAGGAGGGAGCCCGCGGTCCCGCGCGTCCTCACCCACAAATGCCGGCCAGGTTCCCCGACAGCAATTCCAAAGTGAGGGCGCCTGTGAGGTGCCCACCCCCCAACGTGCTGCCCCTGGCGCTCCGTCCTCCCCAGCTCTTCCCACTCCAAAATGACCAGCCTCGGACGCCCACGGGCAGGAGTGAGGCCTGAGGTGCTTCCGGAGAAGCCATCTGGTCCAGGGCAGACAGTGTCAGGAGCCGTCCTACTGGCCCTTCCTGCGTGGGAGTCCATCCCAGAGACCCTCTTACCCCTTCTCCCCAGCAGCGTCTGGTTTTCTACTTCAGAATCCACAACTCGTCTAAAAGTGATGAGATTTGGGTTTGCCCCTGTTGAACGTGAGCTTGCGGAGTGGTGGGAACGGGGTCCCCAGCTCTCTCGGGCACGTGGGGTTCTGGTAGGAATCTGGCCACATGATGGAGCGTGGGCACAGGTGGCAGTGGGCTCCCTCCTCGATGGACCGTGAGTCCCCGATGCACATCCGCCAGCTTCTCTGAACAGAGAGCGGGTGTGTTTCCTGTGACCACTGCTCAGGCAAAGGCGGGCTCTTACAACTTCTGCAGAGTGAATTATATGCGTGTGCATGTGTCCCATTGCAGTGATGGGACAAGAGTGACAGTGAACAATGCTTTGGGGAGGAAGAGCGCGTCAGTGCCCAGGGTGGCCTCCCAAACGCCCACACCCCGACACCGTATCCATGAGCGTTTGAGGCCAGTGACCTGGTTCTGTAGAAGAGATGGTTACAAGTAACAACACAAGACGAAATGCTAAATCTAGAAAGGGATCCTCGTCATCCTGAAATAAAACTTAACTAGGCAATAGACAGATACAGCAACCACACCTCATTCTATGCTGTGCAAAGAAAGCATAAACTACATTAATTCTGAAAGCATAAAACTATATTAATTTTTTAAGAAAAAATAGACAAAAATATTTTCTAAGGAAAGATGTTAGTTTCCTATAATGCCTGGAAAAGAAAAGATAAACTTTACAGTAGACTAAAACCTTAGAATTTCAAAATAGCAGATGAAGACATGCTGAGGCTTTCTGTTATAACTTTTACATCCTCTGAAGTACGTCATTGGCGCTGCATACCCAGAAATTCTGTGGTGTTTTAAAGTTGCTCTGTGGCCTTTCGAGCGTAAACAGGCTTCTGAACGTAGATCTCACTCTGGTTCACGGGGCACTTTCCCGCACGTGACTGAAAATCCAGGTCCTGGGTCCTAAATCTCACTTACTCGGCTGTCCTGGCCTGTGTGACATGGCTATTTGTGGAAATCAAACAAGAGGCAAAAATCCTCAAAGAATGAGGATTCATGACATTCCAATGGGTATGATCAGCCCTGCAGGGTTTTTAAAACTATTTTAAGGAGCCGTCTCTTCTCCTGATGTTAGGGGTTTAGTGGGTGTGCCCCTTCTGGTGAGCAGTTTGCTTGTCTGTCGACATTAAGAAACAGAACATCGCAGAAGCACATGGCCCAGTAGCTGGACCTCTGAAATGCGTCCCACAGAGATTCTAGAAAACACATGTACATATGGGACAAGGGGGTGCATTCTCTGTTTGGTTTGAAAAGGTGGGGAGAGGGCATCCTGAACATATTCTGAAAACATGCTGCAACCACAGGGGCTATGAAGCAGACAGTAAATGTTAAAATAAGTTTAATTTTATTGACATGAAAAAAATACCCACACATGTTTTTTTAATGGAAAGGCAAGTTATAGAGAGCACCCATGTGTGGTCCAGTTACACATAAATGTTTTCCCATGCATATACATGTGCATGTGTGTGTGTGTGTGTGTGTGTGTAGAAAGGGACGGATGTAACCATGCCCTTAAAATAATAGCATTAGTTATCTCCTTGTGGATGAGATGTTCACTGATTTTTGTACTTTTCCCACAGTGTTTTAGTATCTTACAAGGACATGCCTCGTGTTTACGAAGAACACAAGTTGTATTGAAATCAACATAAAATTTTTTGAGATGATTCTGGAGAAATCAGAAGTTCTATAAAGATATAAATTTCGGTTAATTTTAAAAATGCATCTGATAATCTATTCCAACATGTAATTATCAGACTCTGGGTATTCAAAAGTGATATTCAAAGACATCGATTCATTCATTGTCTTGTCTTAAACTAAGCGAAAAGAGCAAACACCCACAGAATTAGTGCACGACTGGTCCACAGCCTTTCTGCAATTAGATGAAGTTGTCTTTCAGAAATCCCTAATCAGTTCCTGACTTTGTTTTTGAAGTATAGTTGATTTGCAATGTTCTGTTAGTTTCAGATGTACAACAGTGTGATTCAGTTAGACATATATATGTATACTCTTTTTCAGATTCTTTTCCGTTATAGCTTATTACAAGATATTGAATATAGTTCTCTGTGTTCTACAGTAAGACCTTGTTGTTTATCTATTTTATATATGGTAGTTTGTATCTGCTAATCTCAAACTCCTAATTTATCTCCCCCTTCCACACCACTTTCCACTTTGGTAACCATAAAGGGGAGTCAGTTTCTGTTCTGTAAATAAGTTCATTTGTATCATATTTTAGATTCCACATATAAGTGATATCATATGATACTGGTCTTTCTCTGTCTGACTTACTTCACTCAGTATGATAATCTCGAGGTCCATCCATGTTGCTGCAAATGGCATTATTTCATTCTTTTTTATGGCTGAGTAGTATTCCATTGTATATATATACCACATCTTCTTTATCCATTCATCTGTCCATGGACACTTAGGTTGCTTTGATGTTTTGGCTCTCATAGATAGCACTGTAATGAACATTGGGGTGAATGTATCTTTTTGAATTAGAATTTTCTCCAGATATATGCCCAGGAGTAGGATTGCTGGATCCTATGATGACTGTATTTTTAGTTTTTTAAGGAACTTCCATACTGTGCTCCATAGTGGCTGCACCAATTTACATTCCCACCTACAGAGTAGATCACATGCTGGGCCACAAAGCAAGCCGTGGTAACTTAAGAAAACTGATATCATATCAAGCATCTTTTCTGACCACAACACTATGAGTTTCTGACTTTTAATCTGGATTAAATTTTCAAGTGTCTGAGGACACATTTTTCAAGCATTTTATTTAATCTAAGTTAGAGATGACTTCACACTTAGCAGTGATGTCCATGAATGTGTGTCAACACTTTCTTGTTTTGAAGGCCTTAGAGGATTCTCTTCAATTAGGGATTTCAGTCTGCAGATACACACGTGTTATAGCAAATGACTGAATATTAGGAAGAAAGAAGCAAGATATTTTATTTCCCCTGTGAGAGATCCCTTCCTAATCTGGTTCATATGATACTTTACATTGTACTTTACAGCTCGTATCACATGGTACAGAAGTTTGGAATGTTACACTTCAAAACAGAACAAACAAAACCAAAATAAACCAACGAACCTGAGATGATTCACACACACTTTTCCTTCTTAAGAATACAAGTGGCTTTAATCAAGAAAACACTTTTTTTTCTCAAAGTGACGGTGCTATTTGCCATAATGATAGAAGGCTGATCAGTATTTCCTGATTGTTCTGTTTTGCTCAGTCTTAAGCCTTAGCATTTAAAAAAGTTTCTCCTTTGTGTAAGGATGGATCCTCCCCAGGCTTTGCCAAGGTCCTCTACATGCATCTTATTTTACACGTGCATGTTCTTCGCCTGTGTTCTTGGCTCTGTTGGCTACTGTTTGAATAATGACAATGAAAATTTAGGGCTAACGTGAAGACTCTAGAATCCATATCTCTTCTCCCAGGCTGCGGCGTTCTGAGGCCTGGACACATAGGAGAAAAACAAACATGCTGTATCCCCCTCCCCGCAGGAAGTCTCCCCAGACCCCCACACCTCTTGGGCAGACAAGAGGCTGCTCTCTAGGCCACATCCTGATGCCTGGGCTGTAATTATCTCCCACTAGAATCCAAGCTCCTGGATCAGAGGAGCCGGTGGTGCTGTAAGTGCGGTTTGCAGCCTGGGTCCCAGCAGTCAGAACCGGGCGCGGGAACAGCCTGCACACTCAGAACCGACCGTGTCTGATGTTGTCCAGGAAGAAAACCTGCAGGAGGCTTTGAGGGGCAGCTCTGAGTTCTCACCAGCTTCATAAATACTGTGCGATATATCAATGATTTCTTTGGACCCTGAGGAAAACCTAAACAGTAAAAATTATACAGATTGACTAAAACTGAAGGTTTCATGACCAGAAATGAATAGAGAAAAAGCAGTATTGATTTTAAACCAACAAAGAAATCGGTGATGCAGACACACAGGGACTCCCCTGTGCCTGACTTGTAGGGTCCTCGGACGGAGAAATCGGCTCCCATATCTACATCTCTCAGCAACTGTTACTTAGAGCTGAGAAATGCATTTGCCTGTCAAGAAGATTCTCAGCCTGGGCTTGAAGACTTTAACAGTTTCCTGGATATCAGACCCGATCTTGTTGGTGGAAAGTGGAAGAATTTAGATTCTTCACTCTTTGGTAACACATTAACTCTTTCAAACCACAGCCCCGTCTGAACACAGGAGAGCACAGCTTCTGAAATGAGAGCTAAGAGACGTGAAGTGGCAACTTTACTCTCTGGGGTGAACAGGTTCCTCTCTGAGTCTCTGTTGTTGCATTTTTCCCACTAGAGTCACAGATTGGAGGCCACTAGCAAGGAGCTTGGAGAGTACCATCCTGCTGGGCCCACACAGCTGGTGACAGCGGAGTGAAAGAGGACTCCCTGCATTTTTCTGGACCTCCTTATTTCTTTCTTTCTGCTCCTTTCATAATTTACTGATGATTGCACACCATCACCACTGCATAAGCAAATCTTTCCCCACAGAGTAAAGACCCAACATCCCTATTTATGCATCCCCCATTCATCTATCCATCCATCCATCATCCATCCACCCACCCATTCATCTGTCCATCCATCCACCCATCCACCCATCCATCCATCTATCCATCCACCCATCTATCCACCCATCCATCCATCTAGCCATCCACCCATCTATCCACCCATCCATCCATCTATCCATCCACCCACCCATTCATCTGTTCATCCATCCATCCATCCATCCACCCATCCATCCATCTATCCATCCATCCATCCATCTATCCATCCATCCATCTATCCACCCATCCATCCATCTATCCATCCACCCATCCATCATCCATCCATCCATCTATCCACCCATCCATCCATCTATCCATCCACCCACCTATCCACCCATCCATCCATCTATCCATCCACCCACTCATTCATCTGTCCATCCATCCATCCACCCATCCATCATCCATCCTTCTTTTCCTTTGTGTATTCATTCATTCATTCATTTCTATATTTAATCAACAAACACTTTAGGACTTCTGTCATATTTGGGAGAGAATGGTAAACAAAACAGGAAAGTTCCCTGACCCTGCAAGTCAACATACTGGTAGATGACACAGACAACTTGATAAATGATTAGAATAAACTCACGAACACTACCTCAGGGAGAGAGCATGGTGCTGTGAGAGCATGGCTGAAGGGAACCCAACATTGTCTAGTGGATCGGAGACATCCTAGGATTCATCCAGGAGCAGAGGAAGCAAGAATGAGCGTGAGGACCTAAAAGCAAGAGAGCCATGGCAACTTGGAAGAAGGGTGAGAGGTTCACCCGGCCAGACGGCTGCCGTGACGGGGGTGGTGAGGAGCGAGGTGGGAGGGGCTCTTCTTGGAAATCCATGGTAAGCGGTTTGGACTTTTAGCCACAGATGAGGGAAGACGCGGCTGACTTGAATCAAGTTGGGGATAGACACGGTCATACCTACTGTCTAGTGATGAGGCCCCAGCTTCCACCTGGGGAAGTGGGCGTCAGGGTGTGGACTGGAGAGGGAAGCTCTCGGGACATTTGCAGCACATTGGACAAGACGAGTGGGTGGTCATGGCCAAGCTGATCATGGGGCAAACGGGGACACAACCTGGGAGCAGGTATTCAGGGGCGGTGGACATGCTGATGCGGAAGCTGGGGGGAGGTGTGGCTGCTTCCCAGGTGGAGCCCCTGGAGGGTGGCGATGCGGATACTGACAGAGTCTGGGGGAAAGGTGGTGAGTTTCATGTTGGAGATGCTGGCTTTGTATGTTATCACTGCACAAATAACAGAGAGCTTTCGGCTGGCTGGATGGAGGGTCTAGGTGGGCCATAGAGCCTGAGGGGAGCAAGGAGCAGTGTCCTCCCAAAATTGCGATGTTTATTCTACTACCAATAGATGAATATTGTGATGCAAAATTTAAAGAAATTCTTCTTTTTTTTTTTCTTTTTTTAACTCTTGAAGCATTTGTTTTGTGTTTGTTGGGGCCCTGAGTGCGTCCATAATCCCAGGCCCCTAGCAGAGGGTCGGGAAGTGCAGCTGAGGAGTTGAGGGCGCTGGATCCCCAGGGCAGTTTGTGGGTTCAGGGACCCCCTGGACACGGTGCATCCCTGCTCCTTTCACTAAATCGCATCAGCACCAGGTCAGAAAACAGAAAACTCGAGGTGTGTTGTGATTTTGCAGATCAACTGAGAAATCAATCAGTTATTCGTGCTTTTCTAAAATTAAACACCTACTACGTTGAGATATGCGTGAAGGGCACTCACCAAGAAAAGGAGTTTGGGGCTCAGTACGTCTGTGTGATTTTGAGCTATGCTGGGTTGGTTCGAGGGAACCCCTTTCCTTGGGAATTAACCAAGAGAAATGACAGAATTAAGAACGTAAAAGATTAGAAGATAAGTACATTTGAAAATTACTTTGTGACTTTGTTTCCACTGAATTTTTTCCTCTTTTTTTTCTTTTCTTTCTTTTTTTGCTAAATTCTCTACTTAGTTGTAGAGAAAATTCCCATATTTTTTTCCTAATTTGAGAATGCCGAGTGAAACTGGGCTTGATTAACATTAATTGCATGTAGGAGACTCAGGCTTCAAGCTGTAATGAGCCCACTTAGGACATCACTTTATACTACGTGCTGTGATCTTCTGAAACGCATAGCGGTCTCTTTGCAGATAAGCACAATCTGTGTAAGGTTAGCACGCCAGCCCTCGTCTTAAACACTCAGAAAGTGCCACCTTCTGATGTGTGAATTCTGTCCCCAAAAGAGCCAATCACAGGAGGAACATGAGGAGAGGAGAATGCTTCTCTCCCCTGTTATGACGTATTTCATAAATTAGCAATTGTCAACAAATATGAAGGAAGAAACTTGTGGCCAAGAAGAGGGGCAGAGGATTAGTTTTAAGTCAAGTTACCAAGAAACCCACTAAGGATCCAGCCACAGTGAGCACTTCTGATGACAGTAGATGCTTTGAAAAGACTTATTTTTTTTAATTCAAATAGTTCTGTAGACTTGGTCTCTTGATATGACATAGATTGGCTCCTAAGAGACCCTTGGGCTCTCCTAAAAATTGACAAACTATTCAGAGTCACATTCCAGAATCAGAGGCCCTGTGCTTTCTGCAGAGGATGTGGTATCTAAAATCACAGCTCTCGTACAGGGAACCAGGAAGTCTGGGAAGGCCCTGGACAGCCTGGCCTGAGAGACGCCCCATAGTCTCACAGTTAACTCTGACAGTCACTGCTGTTGGAAGCGCTGCCTGCTGCCCCATTGTAGACGAGGCCAGCTGGTCATTAACAGATTCTGTCTGTCCCCCCACTGCTGAAGACACACGTTAGCCAAGCTACGGGTTTGTCACCTCTGCCTCCATATGCCCAAAGGCTGAGGGCATTTATAAATCTAATCAGCAAGTAAATAAGCTCTCCGTGTAGCTCCTTCACCAATAAAATGTCATCTTTCATAAAAAACAATTTAAAAATATTAAGGGGACATCCGCACTGAACATTACAGATATGCTTGCGTTGACTTTTTGTAAGCTACCAGCTAGGAGCCTAATTTTGCCCTGATGATGATGTCACAGGCTGTTGATATACGTGCATCTTTGCTCTGAGCAAGTCTGCTAAACAGTGTGCACGTAACACTGAAGTCTTGGCCTCTTCATAGCAGCACCTCCTGCCAGGTCACGTGTGAACTGCTGTGGACACTGGGTGAGTGTGGTCCAGCCGCAGGGCTTCTCCCAGTTAGGATGAGGACTCAGAATAGCTTTGCCCCCATGATAGGCTGTTCGTGTTAAAGACACCCCGTCTCTGCTCATAGAAGGCTATCACAACACAAGATGTCCCTCTTTAAGCTCTGTCTTTAAAGAATACTTAGAGGTGATACATTTTTCCCTTTGAATATTGACTAATTCTTTTGAACATTTTTAATATTGAAAATTCTGATTAGATTCATAAACATTAATGAAAACCATTTTAAAGATTTTTTTTTCTTACCTGGATTTGTTTTTGAATTTTCAAAAATAAGCTTATAATAAACCGAGCAAACAAAGCATAAAGAAACAAAGATAATATTATTCTCCTCATCCTGTCTAAAAGTTCAAGTTTAATTGTATCCACACACAAGTGTATCTATGTCAATAGAAAACAGTTTTTTCTTGTGAACAATGGGATTACCATAAAGCTGTTCTCTGCAGCTTCCCTTTCTTACTTAATTGTGTATCAGGACATCAGTCTGATCAAAATATCATGGTCTATCTCATTTTTTTAATAACAGCAGAATACTCCATGGTAGGGTTTAGCCTAAATTTATTCTACCACTCATCCGCCAGTAGACA
Source organism: Stenella coeruleoalba (assembly GCF_951394435.1). Taxonomy (NCBI): domain Eukaryota; kingdom Metazoa; phylum Chordata; class Mammalia; order Artiodactyla; family Delphinidae; genus Stenella; species Stenella coeruleoalba. The sequence goes on from NC_137159.1 coordinate 88,617,211, forward strand.
TTTGGGTTGATCCCAGCGCTTTGCCGCTCCAGAAAGCATCTCTGTGCATCTGTGCCTGGATACCTGTGCTTTCATTTCTCTAGGAGGGATCCCCATACACTGGGCTGTTGGGTTGGTGGGAACATCATTCAGAATTTGAATCAGTAATATCAGATTTCTGCAGACCATCTTATAGAGAACTCTTCTTTCACCGGCAGCTGTGGATGTCATCAATCTTTTGAACTTTTGCCGATTTCATTGGTGAAAATGTTGTATTATTTTAATGCACGTGTACCTGACTGCTAATGAGCCTTTGCATCTTTTATTTACTTTGTGATTCCACTTGTGTGACCTGCCACCTCTGTTTTTGACACTTTTTCTACCTGGTTATCTTATGCTTGTCATTTCAACTCTCTTTACATTTGGGGGATATCAATTCTCTTTCTGTCATGTATTGTAAATATTTTCTCTGAGTCTATCATTTGACTGCTCACCACACTTAAGGTGCCTTTGGTCATACCAAAATTTTAAATTTTTGTGTAAGCAAACCTGTTAATTTTGTGGCCTATGTATTCGCTCTGTTACTTTAGAAGTTCTACCCCATTTTAAATTAAGAGTCACATAAAGCATTTCCAATGCATTTATAGTTCTTCTTAAAAATGTAGACCTTTATTCAACATGGAGTTACATGTGTGTCCATTGCAGTGTCAGTGTGTCTATATTTGCTCCTACATGGATGCCGACTTGGTGGGCGCCAGCTGAGCGAAACCACTTTGCTCACCGAGAGGCAAGGCTCTCTTTGTCACCTATTATTTGCCGTACGCATTTGAAGCTGTTTCTAAGCTTCTTATTCCTTGTAGATGATCTGTGTTGTTTTTATTTTTTTCTATTTCTGTGCCAGTGCAATATGGATTTGCTAACGTTAGCTCTATAGTAGTGAGTTTTAATATCAGTAGGGCACGACCTTTACTTGTTTAACGATTATTACATTTTTTTCCAAGTGAACTTTAAAATACATTTATCAAACACTCCACCTGCCCAAATTAACCTATCCAGGGGCTGCCTGGAGAGGCAGCAAGTTATGCTTGTGGGTTCAGTCACCTTTCTAATCCCCTTTTCTCCTCCCAGAGCATCTGTGTCTCTCCACATGTTCAAGACAGACTCTATTTCTGTTGATTTATGTCTGCCTTCAATTTCTGTGTCAATGTGGTGACTGCTAATAAAATGAAAAGCTGTTAATTGTGGTATATTTTCTTGACTCCAACCACCTCATTGAGTTCTTAGTAATTTTAATATTCCTTAGAAATTTTCTCCTGTTTCCTTGGTATGAAATCCTTTCATCTGCAAATAAGCATCCTCTCTTTTAATGTTGATGCACATAATGTTCGGCAATTAACTCACATGTTGACTCCTAAATAATCTGACTACCTCTGGTGGTGATGGACACCTTTTTCCTGATCTTTGTTCAGTGCTATTAATATTTTACCCCTGAGTTTGACCTGTGCAGTTGGAATTTGGTAGCCATTTGTGTATATTTTATGTTGAAAATTGCTATAAAATTTTAGCTGTTGCTTTTCCATCATCTTTTTTTTATAGTAGTTATTAATTAATTAATTTATTTTTGGTTGTGTTGGCTCTTAGTTGCGGTGCACGGGCTTCTCATTGCGGCGGCTTCTTTTATTGCAGAGCACAGGCTCTAGGCGAGCACAGGCTCAGTAGTTGTGGCACGTGGGCTTAGTTGTTTTGCGGCACGTGGGATCTTCCTGGACCAGGGATTGAAACCGTGTCCCCTGCATTGGCAGGTGGATTCTTAACCATTACATCACCAGGGAAGTCCCTCCATCATCTATTAATATATTTTTAAATTTATTGGTATAAAACTGATGTTGATAATTTTGTTTAAATAGATTGTTAAAATGAACATATACAACTAAGATATATTAGACATATTATGTCTTTTACACAGAATAATCCTCACTGCCACTGACCACGGATCACACTATCATGGATCATGTCTATATTGATTCTTGCAGCAATCCGTAAAGTTAGGCACTGTGAATAATACTCTTCCCATTTTGAAGTCGAAAGTTTAGAAGCAAAGAAATTTTACTGAAATGTCATAAATAGAGAACTGGGATCAAATCCCAGAACTGGTGATTTTTCTGGTTTCTGTTACTATCTTCTAAACATCCAGAAAGGAAAGGTTTTTTACCTAGAACTTTTATGATACTTTTCAATAAAAATAATTTCATATATTAATGAGTTAGTTAAATTACCACAGTAAACCTCTTAGGTAGCATTATTAATACAATTATTTGGAAAAACTCAGACAGGATTAATGATTTACTTAATTTCATGAAACTTATAAAGAGAAAACTAAGTTTAAACTCTGTTCTCTGACTCAGAAGTCCAAAATCTTCCCGTTACATTACTAAGCAAGTACAGGCTGTCACGTGGGTGCAGGAAAATGTAATTATGGTTCTAACCTTCCGACCCACAGACGCACGCATGGGTGTGCCTTCATGGGTGTTTCCATCATTCTCTGCTCAGTGGTACGTTTGCCCAGTGGAACCCCACACCAGGACACAAGAGCACAAACTACCCATATCTGAACAGCAAAGCTCAATTTCACAGAGGTTATGTTGCAAGAAAGAAACAAGACACAAAAACGTGCATGTTGTGTGTTTCCATTGTATAAAGTTCGAGAACAGAAAGACTAATGGACATCGGTGGAAGTTCCCACAGTGGTCGCTGCTTAGGAGGAGTAGGAAGGGACATTCTGGAATGCCGACTGTGTTCTCTCTGGTTGGATGTTTTCTGGATTGACACGGTGATAATATGGGTACATGCATAGTGAAACATTATGGAGTTGTACACATAATACTAGATCGTGTTACCCAGTTTACTGCATGGATGGTAAATCTAGCAAAAGAGCTTTAAAAATTATTTGCTTTGTATTTAAATAAAAGGTATTGCCTTTGGTGAGGGGGTCCTTTGGTTGTGAAAGAGACTTTCCTGTGGTGTGTATGCACGTGTGTACACATGTATGTACCAAAGTCTGGTGATGAAATACATATACAATTTAAAGCAGAATCTACTTATTTGGTTAACGTTACACAGCAATTTAGCTCTTCAGAAATGTACAAACCCAAAGAGTTATGTGGGGTACAGGGTACCGAAGGTTTCCATATTGCTGGTCTAAAATGTATGGAAACGTCTGATGTGTGTGGTAGGGAGATGACGGTGCATGTTGATTATAAATTCTCTGAAACACACAGAAAGGAACTTTCAGTCATGAAGACACACTTGTTGCCTGCTCCATGCTCTAAAAAAAACTCAGCACACAAACACGTGAATTTGTAAAATGCATAAATTAAGACGTCATTTTGGACATTCTTACAGCAGTAGGTCCAGCACTTGCCTGACAATGTCCAGTAGAAGAGAAGGTCGTTTCTGGAAAGAACCTCATCAGAGTGAGAAAGCCTGCAGCCAAAGTCTTGTTGTCCTCTGTCGGCTCGAGTAGATTACAAATCCACTTCTGAATCAATCCCTCTTATCAGGATAACGCCTCTGCCGACTTTCTTAGGCCCACCTGTTTCCGACCAATTCCATGTGTGTGGGAGGAAGTTACCCTGATAAACACAATCCAACCAGGGCCCACTCCTTCCCCTGGACCCCGATGGAATATATGGGGGGACCCCAATGTCTGCTTCAAAGGGCAATGCTTCAGTCACAGAAGCATTCTTCACAGTTGGAACTATAGGCTCCTTTAATCCAGAGCAAATCGAGTGCAAACATCAAAGTGCATCTTGTGTGTTATCGAGGAACCCACAAATGGGGGCACCATGGCCTGAGAGTAGGTTGACCAGAAAGACAAAGAAGGGACTTTCCTCCCAGGGGAGCATGAGGGGGACCAGGAATAAGAGGAGAGCTGGGGTCCTGCTCTCCCTGCCCAGTGAGAGCCATTGTCCACAGAGAGAGATACCGTCCCCTCACATCCTGAGGTCTGCACTCCATATGAAAATATTTTATAGCTGCGCTAAGCCACTTATGCTTATTATTGATTCCCGGTCTGTGGCGCCGTTGCTAGAATGGATGCGTCTCTTTGGATGCTCGCAACGTCAGTGGAAATTCAATCAGATTCTGCTCTGGACTCACTTCGTGATACTTGAGGTTATCTAGGCTGATTTGTAATATTAATGTTCTTCTCCACTTTACTTCTCTACCCTTTCCTTCTGATTCTCTCCTTTAGCTGCAGCACAAACCTGTACCAGAAAAGGATGCCATTGTACAACGCTCATAATTATTTCTTTTGAAAACTAAAATATTTCATGATATTTCTGATTACTTCCTAATTCATTTTTTTGTTACGCTTAGGTATACGTGTCTTGGAGGGAAACACAGGGTGGGGAGTATTTCACAGAACTTTGAAAACTCTCCAGGATTTCCCTGTCCCTCGGCTAGGTTTCCACTCTTCGCAGTAACTACCCCAGACACTAGCCCTTTTCTTTCACTCTCTGCTCCTCCCCCGAAAGCTGCACAAAGCCCTGTCCCTGTGGCTCTGGCCCTTCCTTGCACTTGGGGAGCGGAGCTCGCTCTCTCTCTCTTCATCTCTCTCTCTCCCTCTCTCTCCCCACCTCCCTCCCTCCCAGCCCCACAGTTCTTCCTAAAAGGCCAGGAACCCACCTGACAAACACAGAATCCCCAGATGATGGGGAAGGATAAAAAGCTGTGTGCAAACCCAGAATTCTCTTGGATGGGGATCGGAGGAGGAACAACTCCTAGCTCTCACACATTTGATACATTTTGTCCATGTCCCAGGATTATACAACAGCCCAAGTGCAGTTAATTTACATTTTTCTTGAATATTCTATTTTGTTTAGAAGGTTGGGGCTCTTAAAGACTTAGACCCTGTGCATGAATTACTCTGTAAAGCATCGGTGCTGTACAGATGCCAGGCACTCACTCCAACCGCTATGCAGAGCGATGCGGCCTTGTTTTTCTAGCCCTCCCGTTGTCATAATGCCCGGCCCGCACAGACATTCCGTGACAGTCACAGCTCCTACACCCACAGCGTTTACTGTGTTCCAGGCCGGTTCTGGGCACTGTGTGAGTATTAATGCTTGGACCCTTCAGAGCCCCTATGCAGGAAGTAATGATATTATTCTCATACTGCAGATGAGTAAAATGAGGCACAGAAAGGCCACATAAATCGTCCAGGATGACACTTACAGCAAGAGGCATCGCTTGGATTCAAATCCAGACAGGCTAAGGCTGGCGCCCTTACTTCCACGGTGAATGCTTGGTGATTTTATTTTAGCTCCGGATGGTAAGGTAACGTAAATACTACAAGCAAATCCAGGCAAAACTGGTCCCAGATAGAGATGCCGAAAACTGTTAAGAGGAGGAAAATTTGAGAAGAGTAAAGTAAGATCTTACCTCTTCTCACGGGTGCTCCCAGGACCCTGGGGGCCGTGTCCTGCTGAGGCGCTATTTCCTCTTCCTTTTCATCTCAGGAGGAGGAAAGAATCAGGAATGTGAGAAAGAAGGACGTTGAGATCTCCTACTACCGGCTCCCCTCCGTGCCTCCAGCGGGTGAACAGGGGTGGACAGGAAAGTGTTGGGACGGCACGGTGAATACTGTACCCACCAGAACCCCAAGTGATTTCAGGGAGACGATAAAAATGACTGTCAAGTCCAGTTGTTTTTAGTGTCAAATAATTTTTAAGGAGTTAAATTATAGAATGGTAAAACTTTGACAGTAAGTCAGTTGGACTTGCTCAGAGGCAACTTGACTTCTAAAATCAACAACTTTCTGGGGTCCCCGTGTTCGCAGGCGCCCGGCTGGATGTGGCAGTTACCGCCACCTGGTGGCTGAGAGTCTAAAACGCCAGTAGCTCAGAGCTGACTTCAGGTCGAATCTGCAAGAGGGGTCAGTGGATTGAAATACCAGCCAGGGAGCCAGCAGGCAGTGAGAAGGGATAATACCATTCGTGTGTGTGTGTGTGTGTGTGTGTGTGTGTGTGCATGTGAGATGCAGTCTTTTCCACATTCAGGGGAGGAGTAACAAGGTCTAATCCTCTACAATCTACAAATTCCCCAGATTCTCGATTTTCCGTGTCTTTTGTTTAGCTCCAGGCCTGGCCTGTGGTTGAAAGGGCACTGATTCCTGGCCGCACCTCGCCCCACCCAGTTCTTCACCAGCATAAGCACCTGTATTCAGTGCGTGATCATTTAGGGTTAAGAGAGTGAGATGGAGAACAAGCACTATATTGACTTTGCAATTATTTCATAAAATAAAAATAAATAACAGAGCCCTTACCGGAAAGTTCAATGTAGTAGAAAGAGGAGAGGAGCCATAGGTAAGGAGTCTTTTTTGAAACGAGTTAAGTTATAGTCATGCTCTTAGGCACCTTTCCAGCAGGAAGTGATTACTCCCTGTAACCTGCACTGCACACGGGGAGACAGGCCCAGGTGGCCCTGGATGTTCCCAGAAATAAGTGGTGGACGGTGACCTGCCTGGGCTGGGTTTGCAGGGGCACAGACCACGTACCATTAGGGCCAAGATGAGGAAAGCAGGGAGCACAGTAATCAGCACACGTTCCTCCTGGAAAAAAGGCTTGTAGCACTGAACTTGATTATTAGTAAAATCACATTTTAACGAGGCAGTCAGGGAGGGCTTCCTGGAGCAGACGCCTCTGCCCGTGGCACGTGCAGAGTGGCATCCTGCCCGGATCTGTGATGAACCTGAGGGTGGTTCCTCAGGCCCACCTCCAGCTTCCTTGTTTTCCTCACCCCTTCTTTTCTTTTACACACACGTTTCCCTTCTCGGTCTACAGGCGCTTTAGCAAAGCAAACTTTCTCATAAGTGACCCACAGTCATGATTTTTTTGAACACGCACTTTATGGTCGATATGTTGAAAAGTTAATGTTGCCTAGTTCAGATATTTGAAATAATAAGTTACAATTAGATTAAAGAAAATGCACATGTAAAAATGTATATGCTCGAGTCTCATTTCCAACAAGATGAAACTGATATCAGTGTGTCCCGTGCTCAGGCTAGTTGTGATGTCAACCACTGTCACCACCAAGGGACAAAGAAGTGACAAACTTCTTCTAAACCCAGACCAGCCTGGACACGGGGCCCTTACCCTAAATGCTGTGCCACGCTGCTTCTACTGCAGGATTGAAATGAAGATTTTTCTTACAGTGTGGAAAAATGACCATTTAATCCCTGAAGCATGTGTTAGAATCCAAAGCCATTGCCAGTGTCCCGCACTGTGATAAATTTTTAATCTATCCATTACACAAAAACCGAGTTTTTAGTTTCCCTTAATTGCTTAGTGGTTAATGACTTCCAAATAAGATGAGATATTTGTGAGTTTTTACCTTATGCCACATCCTTCACAGATTACTATTTATTTATGGCAAACATGAATTCCTAAGTGTCTCTTTATGTAAAAAGCACTCTGTAATATTGAAAGCACTATTACTATATTATGATTTGTTCCTAGAAAGTTGTTCTCTTACTTTTCTTATTCATTTGTATTTGCCCATGTCAAACATGGAAAAATGTGTGTTATAATTTTCTGTGGGTACGAGGCCCCTGCCTCTGGGTCAGCAAAGGGCTTCACTGTGATGGCAGCCCAGCCCCCTGGTGGGCACAGTACGCTCTCACCCTCAGATTCTTAACTTTACCAGGTGGCTGACTATTTAACCCAACGGATGTAAGAGCAAGAAAACTGGGGCAACTCAGCTCCCTGAAATACGCTCCCAGTTATACACAGGTCTCCTGATTCACTCGTCTTTCTTCTGGAAGATGGCTTGTCATTCTATTTACCTTCTTTTATTTTATGAAGTAAATGCCAGTGTCCTACACTTGAAACAACAGTTGTAGAATGTGTATTTGGAATTTTTTTGTGGTAGTTGATTTGGGGTGGGGAGGGAGTGGTATCTGATGAGTGATTGCTAAATGTAGATGATTTGTCCTTTATGTTGTAGCCATTCAAGTTTCATTTAAAAAAAAACAAAAACACTCCAAGAAAAATGGCGGAATTATTTTATATTGACTGGTAGTACCCTGGGGGCTGTGCTCGATGGAATTTGTTTTTATTTCATTGTAAGATTTAAAATCTGAGGAATGTTCAAATATTTCAAATGGCAGCCCACCATCAGGCCAGTTCACAACCCTTCTTTATTTAAATTAAGGCCTCCCTATTTTTGGTTGTATGGCCACTAGTCATCTCAGTAGAGTTTCTTTGGGAATTTCCAGAATCATTGATTTTAATAACTTTACTGAGCCTTCTGTGTACCTTCATAATAACGTGAAGACATAGATAATTTCAGTTTTTGCGTCAATTATTTTGCTTAAGTTACCTTCAGTTAGGTCTGCAATTGGGATCTGATTTTCTCAGTTATTTTATTGATTGATATATTTGAACGTATTTTAAGTAATTCTTCACATTGAGTATCTTGAAGCGAGCGAGTCTGGAACGCGGTGCCTGTAGGATTCCGTGATGGGTGACTTTTTCATCCTCCTCTGGGTTCAAGGGAAAGCTTTTGCATCCCATAATTCCTGCTGTAACTCTCCACATAGCCTTGGTATGAGATAGCTACTCAGAAATCATTATAACTGACTGAACATAGCGATAGAACAGAAACCTAGCAACAAGCAATTATGTTAATCATAGGGTGCGGGGTCTACACGAGCTGTGTGAGTGTGTTTGTCACTCTGTCGAGTTCGTACCCCAAACACAAGCAAAACAGTGATGATAAGCATAAAAGAATGAGAATCCTTTGCTGACTGTCCACGGCCCAGCGCGTCATCTGGGGAGCCGCCACCATTGCCTTCCTGTCAGCAGACTCCTCGCTGCTCTTTGGCTCTTAATTCCAGTATGTTTAATATTTTCTTACTTTTATCTGATGATCTTCCTCCAATCATGATTTTCTCGTTCAGTTCAGTTAATACAATTAACTCAGAATAATGAGGGATTAAGGAAAAGTTGCATCCGAAGGGAGTGCCCATAAATTGTGTTTATAAATCTTAGGACCCTAATTAGGTCCCGCCAGGGACTTGGCAAGTGCTGTCTCCTGCGGGGCCCCGGTCTGCCGCCCCCGACTGCGCCCCGCAGCCCACTGATACCCGCAACGTGCACAGGGGCCGGAGGTCTGCAGGGCCCCCAGGGTCCCCCAGGAGCGGGGAGCTCTGGACCACCCTCCACTGCAGCCAACTTTATCTGGCTTGGTTCCTCGTGATTCTTCATCATGTCTTTTACTAAAAAAGGAAAAAGCAAGAAAACTATTTTAAAATAATAGGACGACCACACCTTGTGTTGTAAAGATCACTGCTGTGCTGCATTTGGACTAAGGTAGAAGACATTCACGAATCAGTGAGGACATCGTTGCCTGCCGGCTCAGGGAAGAGGCTCTGGGGGCTTAAACGGAGGAGCAGGTGGAGGGGATAGAAGAGGTGAGAGGACGGAGTGGGGGGGAGCATCGCAGAGGGACGGGGTTAGTGGCTTCAAAGGACCATTTCCTGCTCTGCCTAGTGGCTCTGTGGGCTGACCACACACCCCGGGTCAGTCTCCCTTACAGCTGCTCCTGCCTTGCTGACAGTTGGCAGATGTGGCCAGGGTTGTCTGAAGATACCTGGTACCATGTCCAAGGGCCTGCTTCACTCACGTGTTGCCACCGGGCCAGGAGCTGAAACGGGTGAGGGGTGGCTGCAGCCCTTTCTCCACGCAGCTCCTCCCCACAGCTGTCCCGGGTTCCGCCAGGCGTGGTGGTCTCGAGATAACCAGAAGCTTTACCCGTCTGGCTTCCCCAGGAGGGATAGTTCACGCGGACCCGTACAGAGGCAGTAAGACATCATATACCTCACGGAGGAGCCACACAGCATCAATTCCGCTGCACCGCGCTGATCGAAAGAGAGTCATGGGCCTGGCGAAGCTCGGGAGAGGGGACCACACAGAGCAGGCGTCCCAGGAGGCGAGGCTCGTCGGACGCCAACCCTGGAAGCCCAGTTACATGGCTTGCAGAGGAGTTGAATACGGAAGGTGATTGCCCGTGGCTCCAGGGACCACAAGCCTGAAGGGTCAGAGCCATCGCTGTGGCTGAGATCACCCAGGATCAAGGGTAGAGAATGAGAAGAGGACATGGGATTGAGGACCGCCCACATTTGAGAGCTGGGCATGAGTGGGAAGAAAACAAAGAAATGCTCTTTAGGAAAGTAAGAAGGATTCAGGAAGCCTCCATATCATGGAATCCAGTCAGCTTCAAGCTGAGGACAAAATATCCCCTCCACAGAGTCTCGATCCCCCGATGGGCCCAGCCTTATGCATGGCTCTATCCCCACCCCTGGCACACGGCCTTTCGAGAGTAGAAGGCGCTCAGTAAATGCTGGATCGAACAGCTTCACGGACGAGTCAGATCCTTCAGGCTCCTCCAGGTCCGCCGACCAGGCACGGTGCAGCCACCACCCCAGGCATCTGTTCCTCACCTGCACGGGACTGTGCTCAGGGCAGCCTTCATGCCACAGTCCCACCCAGACCCCAGACTCTTCTTCTCCTCTCGTCCCACATGGGACAGAGCTGCAGGAGGCCAGGCGACCTCTTCCTATGCTTACTCAGCCCGTTGCCCAGGCCCTCCTCTTGGTGGACACTCAATAAATAATTAGCAAATTAACCTGAATTGCCTTTTCAGTACAGGTTTAAATACTTGGCTGGAGTTGCCATCTCCGCAAGGTCACAGTTTCCTCACTGAGTCCCAGAAACCATCAGTGTCGAGGTACAAGCCCTTTGCTGAGCCCACGGTTCTCTGACAAGTTTATAAGACACGAGACGACACAGTCCCCACCTTGAAGTTGCTGAAAGTTTTGCTGTAGAAATTTTATAAATTCATTTCTTAAGAACAAATATATCTGACACCTACTCTGTGTTGTCTGTTGGGGTGCTTGGGAGACATCAGCAACAAACTGACAAACACACATGGCTTTTCTGGAATTTACATCCTAGCAGTGCTCAGATAATAGCGTTATAAGTAACTAAATCACACTGCATCTCAGAAAGGTTTCAGTGCTGTGAAGGAAGAAAAGCAGATGAAGAATGACAACGAGTGCTGGCCAGAGGGGTGGGTAACATTCTCTATAGGGGGAGGGTGTGGAACTGGGACAGGTAGGCAGTCTCGCAGGAAAAGAGGGAGCAAAGCCAGCCTCCCAGCACCAGAGGACATGTGTTCCAGGCAAGGAACAGGCAGGGCACGGACCCTGAAGCCCCAGGTGCATGAAGAACACAGAGAGTCTTGGAACCCGGAGGAGAACGTACATATCCTGACTTAAAGAAAAATTATAAAGGAAGAGGGTTGGTGCTCCAGGCAAGAAAAGAGAGCAAACAGCCGAGGACATGGAAATCACGGCGATCTGCGCACGTGATGAGGAAATCTGGAAGGTCTAGACGTCACCCGAGCGCCGAGCTGCATTTCACTGGTCTTTTCTGCTCCTGCCTTCTTTCCGGAGATCTGGGATCTGGACATGCGTATCACTCACTCATTCCCTGAATCATCATTCGTTCATTCAAGGAGGATCTATGGAGGGCCTCTGATATTCCAGAGTGCGATAGTGGACTCGACGAAGGGCCCCTGCATGTATGGTCTCCTGGGATAAACATACATCAAATGGCCAAAAAGTCAATCAATATCTGGGTACCAAGTGTGGACAGGGTCTCAAGGAAGCAAGGTTAGCAGACAGGATGGCAAGGAGCCCGTCTAGAAGGGAAAATCATAGAGGCTCCCTGTGGGAGGAGGCGTCTCTTCTGAAACCTGAAGCAGGGGGACGAGAAATGTATTCAAGTCTCTCATTTACCAACATAAGCCCGACTCCCAGGAAAAGCGGAGCAGCCTTCACAGCCACCATCGGGGAGAATGTTCTGAGTAAGAACACTTCCCTTGTGAGTCGGCGCAGGGCTTTTCTGTTTCTGTCTATACCGAGAAACGGCACTGGGATTTGGAGGAAGAAATGATCATTTGCTCCACCCGTGGTACACTAGTGGCCGAGTAGAGAGTTCCTGTGAGCCCACACACGGGGGTACGCCCCATGCGCTCCCCAAGTTCATTTTCCTGACCTGGACAACTGAGGCAATCATATCTGTATAACTTTTATGAAGGTGAAATGAGACAATGTCTGTGAAACGTCCTGACCCAGAACGTTGAGCACATTTTCAACGTGATGTGGGCAGAACCTTACAGCACTTATGAGGCAGAAGGACGGGGTGCAGCAGCCATGCTGGGGGCGCCCCCACATCCCTCCCCGCTCGTTTCCAGCAGGCTTCCTACCAGGAGGCTTGCCCAGGTGGACAGCCCATCCTGCCACCCAGTGAACTTGCAGGAGCCCCCCCTACCATCCCCGGACGATGCGGTGGGCCTCCAGGGCAGGAGCTGCTCTGCTGGGTCAACGTTAGTGCTTAGAGCGTAGGAAGCTGGTCTGACTCCTAAGCTAGTGGGAAGATGAGGAAGTCACTCCCCCGTTCTGCTCCCAAAACGGAGCCACATCTGGTCTCCAGCGTTTGTCTCACTCAGGTGCAAACTCAGGAGGAGCCATCAAGACAGAGACTCACCTGCTCCCTCGGTCCCCGCAGGAGACAGTGTCACTGCTGCCGTCACCATGGTGACGTCACGGTGACGGGGCAGCGGGTGTGTCCCAGGGTGTGGCCGGCTGTGCAGTCACCACCATGGTCACCACATCCGCCCCACACAGCGTGCTCTGCAAAGAGACTTACTCCACCGACCTCATGAACTCGCCGGGGTCCAAGTCACATGGCTTCCAATACATCTGTTGGAGTGAGACCGTCCCCAGAACTCACCCTGCCCGGATGCCTGCAGGATGTGATCGGCAGGTGTGCGGAGACCTGCTCAGTCCCCATGATGACTCCCCTGCCCAGGCCCCGGCCGCTGGACCCCCCAGTCCTCTGCAGACTTGCGGGCTGCCACATTCCTGGTGTGTCTGTCAGGTTCTCTCTGACGGTGGCGCTCTCGCTTCTCGGGACGCTGGCAAAAGGCCCACGTCCCCGAGGTCCCTGCCTCAGAGAACACCCAGGGCTTCTACCCGGAAAGGGGCCACTCCTGCCGTGGCGCTGCACCTGAGCGATGACAGAGCAGGTAAGTCACTCGCGACCCAGGGAGCAGGCCCAGCCCCGCAGCAGCCAGGCGGACGTGCCCGTGGGACCCGCGCGAGGCTTCCGGAGCCCAGGCGGACTCGCTCGGTGTGGAGGTTTCCCTTCTCCTCGGGACATTTCCAGACATCTATACACAGACGTGCGGTGAGGGTAAATGTCCTCCCGCGGTCCAGCTCATCGTGCGTCTCTGCTCGGGGCTGTATCCCACCCTAGGTGATGTCACAAGCATCACCTGGCGGTTTGCGCTGCGACCCCGTGAGCCCAGTAAGACGTGCCCTGCACACTGCAGGCGTGACTCCTCTCTGTTAGGAAGGCCTTTCGGTGAACGCCCTTGTTCTTCCACACTCGCAAAGGTAAACGTGAACGTGGTTCCCAGCTCCTTAAGGAGGCACCTTGCGAGGCTTGCGCTCCCCTCTTTACCTCATCGAGGGTTTGCTAAATCTCCCCCCACCCCCCCATCCCCTCTGGGAGCGAGGCCTGGGGTGTGGCCGCGTGAGGGGGATGGACAGACAGCCCCGCTGCGCTCCGTTCAGGTGGAGACGCCGGGGAGGCCGCGGCCCACCAAGCTCAGGAGCTCTGAGCCGGTGGCAGAGCTGAGACGCACGTCTTAGGGTCAGTGTCCTGTACAGGCTGTCCCAGCTGCCACCGGACTGAGCCCCTGAGGGAGAGGACACACGGGTCCTGGACTCTGATGCTGCTCTGGGTCGCCGTTGCTGTCACCTCCCCGTCTCCAGCCGCCTAAGGCTCACAGCGGTGGCCCCCAAGGGACTAGTCCTTGGTCAAGGGCAGTGCCCCCAGGGTTACGCCCCTTCCCGGGGGACCTTCAGTGGGTGGGCCCTGGGGCGGCTACACCAGCTGTCAGAACACACCTTCCGGCCAGTGTGTGCAGCGCGGGGGGGCGAGCAATTCGGGGCGTCCTTCCGTGGAGCCCTCCCGGGGTAAACGCCCCAGGACGGCCCTGGCTGGCGGCACCGGAAAGCGCTCACAGCTCGTGAGGACTCAGTCCTTATAATTAGGCCTTTGCAGTCAGAGCTTTCCCACAACTTTCCGTGGTTCTTGTAATTACCTCTGACGGGCAGCTTTGACAGCAGTGAAGTGGAATCCACAGATTTTCAGTGACAGGAAGTGTCCGATTCGAGCTGCACCCCTTTGCCCTTGTTATGACCACTGCAGTGTACAGACGGGGACCATCACAGTGCTGGCAGGACAGCAGGCAGAAAGAGCGAGGGCTGCACAGGCCAAGTCTGGAAAATCGTGCATTTAATAGCAAATCTCAGCTACAGCGATCTCTAATGCATTGTACGGTGTCACCAGAAGTATAGCAGGTGTGGCAAATACACTCCGCCGATCTAGATAATAGAATAGGTATTCAACATCCAAAAAGAAAAAGCAATTGCCACAGGGCTATAAAATCAGATGGTTTGCACGTTTAGATAAAACAAAATAAAAATAAGGATGACATAAATAAGTGACAAGGAAAAACATATGTTGAATTCATACAGCCACCTTGGCAGTCATTTAGGTCAATCCCGTTTGCTAATGCCTTTGCCGAGGAGTGGCTTCTGCTGGCTTTGGCGTCAGTGGTGCAGTAGGAGAAGGCAAGGCATGGAAGCTGCCCATCCACAGGGCTCCCTGGGAAACTGGGGTCGGTGGCAGGGAAGGCAGTCTTCCCAAGAGAACGCAGGTAAGCAGGCCTCGGGAGGCGGTCAGGAGAGGATGGGGCTTGACGGAGGAAAGTGTGCGTGGACTTGAGGGGTGTTTGTGGGTCGTGACAGGGGACACGATGCTGAGTGTGTCCCTAAACGCCTGCGCAACCTCTGGGCGTGCTGAACCCAGGGGCAGACAGCACGGCCAGGCTCCTCTGTCCCCTCCACCTGCCTCCCCCAGCCCGGAGTCGGGGTGCAGGGTCCGTGCCTCACACGAGGGCCTTCTGAAGCCGGGAGTGGAGCTCTCCGCTCACCCGTATCCAGAGCACGCAGAGGACAGGCCAGCCTGCGGGCCACGTTGGCAGGAGTGAAGCTTGGCCACCGGCCGGCGACGCCTGCATCCTCCACAGACATCCCGCCACAGTCTTCGGGAAGGAACAGACTCTGAGAAGGTTCTGGACGGGCTGATTCATCAGCATCAGTGGTGGCGCCTTTGGGGAGCCTAGGGAGAGGCCCGGTCATCGCGAACAGGGCGTTTCCTGTTCGTCCACGTGCTGGGGGTGCGGCCGCCCTTCCACCCCCTCCACTGCCACCCCCATGACACCCCGTCAGCTCTGAGGGCCCTCTCCCCTCCCAGAACTAGAAATCAATTCAATACAATCCTTTATTCTCAGAAAACTAGCTCCCAGTCACTGTAGTTGCTGTCATTTACAACGGCGTCAAAAAATTAAGAGATGCTGCGAAGACCCTGCAGAGTAAAGAAGATTAAAGCTCTTCGGAAGGTCCTCTGTCCTGGGGCTGGAGCTCAGCTCTGCCTCCTGAGACCAGCGGCGCCGGCAAGCTACTCTGGGGGTTTTCGATGCTCAGCTCTTCACAGAGCTGGTGAACTTTTCTCTAGTGGGTCAGACAGTAACTATCTGAGGCTTCACCAGGCAGATGGTCTCTGATGCAGCCCCTCAGCTCTGCCTGGTGGCACCAAACAGCCACAGTCAGCACAGCAGCGAGTGGGTGGCCGTGTGTCAATAAAACTTTATTTACAAAAGGAGACTGAAGTCCAGACGTGGCCCCTGGACCACTGATGCAGAACCCTGCATGACTGCATGAGGTAGATGGTGTTTGACATCACTGGGGCTCCCTGGGGATTCGACCCCCCGCCAAAGCCTGCACCGTCATCTTAGACCTCCAAATCGTATCCACAATGTGTATCCTTGTTTGCCAGCGCTGACTCTCCCTGACGCATGTGCAGGTCCTGGGCTGGTGCTTCCTAAGCATTGTTTAGTGGACTGTAGTTCTCAGCACAGCTGTGGGAAGTAGGCGTCGTGGACTCTGCTGTCTAGACGAGGAGCCTCAGGCCCCCTGAGGTCAGCTAATGGGCAAAGACCACGCTGGGCTGACCCACGGCTGCTCCCTCTGGCCCCACGGCCACCCTCTCAGCCGCCACGCTGGCCTCTGGGCAGTGGAAGGCCCTTCTGTCCCCAGGAAAACCACTGGCTGCAGGATGTAGGGCAGGCTGAGGAGCACATAATAAACCCAACCCTGGACCTATTGAAGTCACGGTGTCGGAAAATATGTGACTCTTCAATTGCTTATATATTTTAATTTTTTCCAGAAGCTAGGAGGGCGTGTCCTGAGTACTTGAGCGTAGCTGTCTAAGTCAGGGAGACTTCACTCATGGGGACGGATCTTATTTTAATCAGGGTCTTATATATAGAAGCTATACTGAGTGCACCACCCAGTGTAAAGGAAAAAAAAGCAACCAATTACCATAAACTCTTTATCTAGCTCTCTCTAGCATATTCCCCTAAAAAAGGAAACGTGAGTTTTCCCAAGGAAGCAGGTGCACACAGGGTGCTCGCTCATGGCCTCAGACCAGCACTGAGAGGGCTTAGACGGGTCCCCCCAGTGAGACAGCCACATGGGGTCACCCAGGGACACGGGCTTCCTCTAGCCAGTCAAACGGACACAAGCCACAGAGCTCACTTGCAACTTGCAAGTATTTAACTTTGGTTTCAACCAACAATTGCTTTAAAGAAATGTGCATCCCTCGTTATTTTCAATGATTCCTCCTGCCTTGGTATAAAACTGCATCACACGTATTTAGCCTAATCTTTTTATTGAAATTCATTAAGCTGTTTGTTTGTTTTCCCTGAAATGAACCGCAGAAGGCACACACAAAACTCCATCTTTATTCCATGTTATTTCATAAGGTGATTTGCTGGGGCCTCAGATCTGGCCGGAGTCTCGGAACCGTTCACCTCCCCAAACATCTATTCATCCTGCAAACATGCAAAAGTACAAAAGGATGAATAAGGAATTCTTGAGAGTATCTCACACCTTCCTGTTAAAAGATTTGAAAGCTCTATGAGAAACACGTTGTCTAATCCCTATTAACTCTGTCCCCACTGGTAAGTCTTGCTTTTTAAAAAAATAGCCCCTTGTCATAAGGAAAAAAAATCCAAAAATAAGAGGACAGTGAACACAAACAGAAAGCAATTGCTCATATGCCACCGGCAGAGATGCAGAGGAGGAAAAACAGAGCATTAACAAAGTTCTATTATTCCTCCAAAGTTCAGGATAACGAAAGAGGGAGGAAGAGAGGCCATCCATCCGGGAGCAGCCTGAGGGTTTATTTATCGCTCTCTTCTCAGTCATGTTGCGGCAACACCCGTTCCTGGTGTGGAAAATAAACCCTCCTCCTAGTGTCTCTGATGCCCTGTTCTGCCTAGTGTCTCTGATGCCCTGTTCTGTCTCCTTCGAGCGGGTTCTGAGTGGACCGCAGAGCACGAAACTTCAGATCTGCCACGGTCCATGGCGACATACTTATTTCCTTCCACTGATACCACACGGGAGCTTTTGCAAAATGACACCATCAAATCACATTTTCTGAAGATTGAGTCATTCTTGCCTTAGGTATAAAATGTAATCATCAATAAACAGAAGGAGATGACATTACAGAATATGAGAAAAGAAGTAGGTAATTTCCAGTAATAAAAAGGGTTACAGATATGACCTAATGTATTGTTTTCAACGTCTGACACTGAGGATTTTATAACTGGGCTGAACGACCTGTGAACCTCCTCTGGAGGGGTAAGATTTCTCCTTTAAGCAGAGTGACGATTGCTGTGGATTGAGAACTTTGGATAAGAATAAGTAGACTTAAGAATTCTCCAGGCACGGTATCAAAAACCTCTCACTGCCCGCCCACCCTGGACCCCAAAGTCTCCTTCCAGGCTGGCCCCTGTATTGCGGATAATGGTGCCCAGTGGAAGAGGCTGGGGTGGGTCCTTCCTAAGTTACACTCAAAGGCGTTACTGTTGTGACTGCAGAAGGATGACCTAAAAACTGGACAAACCATAAGAAGCAGCAGGTGTCAGATGCGTAACTGAGAGCAAAGACCTTCAATGTCTGTGATGTCCGCTTAGGCCCCAGGCAGCCAGTCCCAGTGCCAGTGTTGTCGTGGATGAAGAATGGCCACTGCTGGACCGTCCTCTGGGACATCTTGTCCACTTAAAGTGTGCGCAGTGGCCACTCACTCAGGAAGATGCTGGTGTTTGAATTTTCCCTTCCAGCTTTCCCCTCTTGAGAGTATTACTTAATTCTCATTTGAAATTTTAACTTTCCGATTCTATCCCTAATATGGCGTTTGGGTCCAGTACCTTGATATTACTTGGAGTGGAGTTCCTTCCACCTTCAAAGATTGTCGTGACGGCTACCAGAGGACCTCGCCTCTGCGGAGCGTGTTACTGCACTACGGGCTGCTCTGATTCGTTGTTTGCTGGTTGACTGCTTTTTTCTTGTGATTTCATCCATTTTGAGCTTATGATTTGCCCACTCTGCACTGAGCCTGTCTGTGCGGTTTTAGGGCAACTTGAACAGACCATTTGTTTTCATGTTGATAATAGTTTTTAAAAAGTCCCTCAGTGACTCACAGGGGGATGAGAAATTCGAACCTCTCTTAAAACGATTCTCACACCTAACTGAAAAAGATTGGCCAGAGGTGATCCCGTCGTGTCAGTTTCCGCCGTTGCCTGAGGAGTGGGGAAACCAGGTCTGTATTCACACCATCCGTTGTGTACAAACTTCATGTCCACCGCTGGGAGGCACCCCTTTTACTTCTGCTGGAAACCAGTGTGAGGGTCGCTTCTATTCCTCTGGAAGGAGGCAGCCCAGTGTCTGCAGGACGGGTGCCCCCAGGAGCAGGGAGGGGAGAGAGGGGGCAAGTGGGCCTGGGCTGACGCGCTCCTGACTGGCTGCTGGGGACACGCTTGTGCACACGCGCACACACACACGCGCGGGCACACGGGGAGGCCGGGGAGGGCCGCAGTGAAGATGGGAGGCCACTCATAATCGGTCCAGGTCCCCTGACGTGACGGCTTTCAGAGCGTCGGACGATGCCCCTGTGATCTCGCGGCAGTGGCCAAGCCGTCACTCGAGGCTGTCTCCTCTCATCCGGCCACACCGTGGACTCGGAGCTCTGGGCTAATCTTATCTAGGGAGCTGGAGGCGACGCCCTGGGGTGACACGCCGCGGCCTCACCAGGTCACAGGACCCACTGCCCGCCTTCGAGGACAGCAAGGATGAAGCCCTGCAGAGGGCCCCTGACGCAGGCACGGAGAGGCTCGTTGTGGCTGGCGAGGGGGGATTAATTTTTTCGATGTGGGTCCGTGTGGAGGACGTTGTAAATATGTTTGTCTTGTGGCTGCTCTGTTGCAGTGGTGGGTGAGTGTTTTTTCACCGCAAACATCAAAATCCTCACACGTAAGTCACCCCATGCAGAGATTTCTTTGAGAATTAAAGGGAAATATGCAGACTTGTGAACGTGCGGAGGAATTTTCTAAACCTCCTCTCGGGGATGGTGTCCATAGCAACAGTAGGCTCTGCTGTGAAGGAATTCTCAATTAGCACTAAATACACGATGCTGGTATCACATTTCCATGCACAAAGTAACCATTTTTACAGGGATTTTAAGATATTTTATACTTTATGACATTACATGAAATAAATATAATCTATTTTTACACTATATTTATTATGTACAGGACTTTCATACTGATGTATACTCAACTGGAGAACTATCTTACATATCAGGTCTGAGGTCTGGACGCAGTTAGATGCAGTAAAAGGACAAGGGCATCTACTGAGATGAAAGAAATCTGGGCTCCATCTGACCCTGGACAATTGGCTTCACCTACCCTGGACTCAACGCTTGAGGGTTCAGTTAATTAGATTGTTATATTCCAAGAGGTATTGTCAAGTGAAGAGTGCAAACAGCAGAGCAGTGCAGAGCAGACAGACTACCGTTTGTCATAAAAAGGAGAGGATGGGAGCCTTTTTTGTCTGGATACGCAGAGGCTGTCTGACGGTCCCTAAGAAACCGAGAACAACGTTTACATACGTTGGAGGGCTGAGAATCGGGCAGACGATGAGAGATGAGAAAGGAAAGATTTTTCACAGTAGATCCCAACTGCTGTCTCGTTTTAAACCATGTAAACTACTTACCTATGAAAGTTTAATTCAAAAAGAAAATATAGATACGTTTCATCAGCGGCCCAAACCAATCAGTAGATGATAATTCTCACAGCAGTTCTGAGGTGTCGTTCGAGCATTTACGGCCCCACCAAGTCTGCACATGGCTTTTTGCCAGGAGCGCACACAAACAAGTCAGGTTTCCTGCCCGGGAGGTCTAGGAGGCATAAAAATAACAGGTTCATACGCTGGTGGTGTATCAGCCTGTGGGGATCCAGAGGAACTAAGATGACAGCCACGGTGGGGCATGAGGAAGGTTTCTTAGGTACGTGATCCAGGAAAGGACACACCTGAGGGTGAAGAAAGCACGCTCAGTCTGTCTGGAATCAGGAACCCCCCAAGTATTTGGAATGGAGAAGCTTAACCCCAGATCCTGCTTTTCGAAAAGGTTATGATGGTGAAGCTGTCAGATGCAGGAATACAGTAATCGTTGCTGTTTTACAATTGATAGAACAGATTCAGTATGAAGGACTTTAAGTGCATTACCTCTTTTAATCTTTAAACCCTGTCAGTGGATGGATGGATGGGTGGACGGGAAGGTGGAGGTATGGATGGATGAATAGATTTAATGTTTGGGAGAACTCACTTTGTTTTACTGTTAAAATTTCATTTTACCTATATTAAAACTGGGGCTTAGAGGGGTAAAGCAACCAACATATGGTCTGTGAAAAGCACACAGTGCAGAAGGATTGGGTCCTTGACACAAAGCTTTCATGCCTGACCACTTGGAAACTGCATGTTAGCCTCTCGCCCTGCCAATGGGTGAGAGATATCTCCCACATATAAGTGGCTTTCTTTTTTTTTTTAATTAATTAATTTTATTTTGGGCTGCGTTGTGTCTTCATTGCTGTGCACGGGTTTTCTCTAGTTGCTGTGAGCAGGGGCTACTCTTCGTTGCAGTGCACAGGCTTCTCATTACCGTGGCTTCTCTTGTTGCGGAGCACGGGTTCTAGAGTGCAGGCTCAGTAGTTGTGGCACGTGGGTTTAGTTGCTCCGTGGCCTGGGGGGTCTTCCTGGACCAGGGCTGGAACCCGTGCCCCCTGCAGTGGCAGGCAGATTCTTAACCACTGCGCCCCCAGGGAAGCCCGGTTTTCTAAAACCTTTGATATGGAACTCACTTTCTCTCAAGGCCTATCCAGAGACATGCACATAATGTATAAAATATCAATCAAATTTACTCAGAAATTATTTTAAGATAGCGATGGCTGAATGTCCAGCTCGTTGAAGGGTGGTGGATAATGCTGCCGGGCAGCCGGTTTGCAGAAGTGATTTCCTTGCCTCACCTGGTCCATCTACACACGGCCTATGTGGGCAGCAAGGACTTGTGCTCCAGGTGGGCCTGGATGGAGAATATTGTTTTATGTTAAGTCTATGTGTTCATGTACTTATATTTCTTGTCTTTATTATAAAAAATATGGCGAAATGTTATTAAATTGGGTCAGCGTTTAATTTAGTCTTAGGTTCAACGTGGAGACACAAGGTGATATTCTATTCGTACTTCCCTCGTATGAGTTTTGAGCAGGACTTAATAAAGAGAGTAATGAGTAGGGATAGGTTGAGAAGAAATAAGACTAAATGTCAGGGACAGAAATGGGGCCAGCAGACGTGAGATAACCAGAAATAGTCACATCTGGCACCAGAGAACTAAACTGGTTCCATTGAATGTGAATTCAGTCGGCTCTTCTGTATGTGTGCAAACATTTTTTCTAAAATTTATCTTTAAATTTTATTTTAAAATATAAAATATTTTATATTTTCTTTAAATTTATACTTTAAAATATAAAATATTTTATATTATTTATCTTTAAATTGTTATTTCAACCTCCCACGCTACTGGGTCCCTCCTTTTTCCTCAAGATGTTTACCTCAGGTCTCAGGGGCTCGAGTATCACTGACGTGCGTGGGGGCAGAGGCTGAGGAGGAAGGGGAGACCCTGGTTTCCCTGATGTCATCGGCCAGAGCGCCCTGCGATCCCTGAGCTGTGTCATCCACGGACGGTGGTCCACCGCCATCTGCTGAGGCTGGCCTCCTGGGAGGGTCCCAGTTTTGGGGTGATTTCTCCCAGACTTGTCTCTGCAGTGAATCCTTCCCTGTTCTACTACAATTTTCAGTTCAAAGACTAGAAGAGATTTTCCCTACCTTCTGCTGACCCATCTCTTCCCTGAGATAAAGGCGTGGAGAAGCCCAGCCTCCCGGGAGATGGTGAGAGCTGGGCCAGGTTAGGAGCAAGGGGTCTTTGGAGCCTAGATCCACTCAACAGATACTGCTGTTTCTTATTGATCTGAGGTCTTTCCAGTTTCCTTAGGCTCCTGGATTTCCTGTCTATGTTAATGGGCAATTTGCCTACTTAGAGTTTCTGGAAGGGAATAAAATGTAATAATTGAAATAGGTACGTGAAGACCCTCGTCTTCCTGAGGTCCTGTGTAGGTTATGAAGCTCCTAACGGCAGCTGCAGGGCTGCACGTGGTTGCCTTGTAAGGACGTATCCTTGACCTTGGCAGGCTGTCTGGCGATCTCGGGTTAGTTGCTGACAAAGGCTGTACTATTTTCACCCTTTTTAGGATATTTTAATCAGCGCTTGAAGTGAAACAAAATGGATTTTACTGAGTAAATGTCTGTACTCTACCTTCTCACCACATTAAATAACAACTAGCTCTTATGCCTGGATGTAAGTGGCGTAATAACATTTTGCTTGAAGCAGGTGCTGGACATCCCATATGAGAAGCTTGTTTTTCTTTGCATTAATTCTCTAAAGAATGTTCCAGTTTGAGATCTGTTTGCTATGAATCTTTTACAGGCTTTTATGTATTATTAGACAATCGTTTCCTAATTTTTTTATCATCCCTACATTTTTTTAAATGAGGAAAAAAAAAAGGGGGGGTCCAAAATTGAAATATAGAATCCTCTGTCAGGACTGCAAGCAAAATGTTCAGTTTTATTTTGATATAAGCAGACCTGATTCCCTGCTCAACAGGCCCAGCACACAACGAAGGTCATAAGGGCCTGAGAAGATGACATGGGCAGGGGTGTCAGTCATGTGGCAACAGTAACTTAAACTACAGGAGTGATCATTTCAGCCAAAGAGCCATGTTGTTGGGGGAAAAAAAGTGAACAAAGGAAGTAGGTTTTAGACCTTTGGGAAGAGCAAGGTGGGCCGACCCTGTCTCGTTTCCAGTAAAGCCTTTAATCTGCTGCCTAGCAGAGCTTGCGCTGAATCCCGTGGTCCCTGCTGGGCTGCTTTGCTCTCTGCAGGTCTGGAGCCCTCGGGGCTGCTGCGGAGGACGTTTCCAGCGGGTGGCCCAGCTCCTGGTGCCCTCGCTCTGGACCCTGCCACCCCCCTTTGGAAGGTACTGGCACCATGGAAGACAAGCACAAACCTGACTTTCCCGCTGCCTGTGCTTCTGACACGACTGACCTCTTGGCCTCGACGAACTAGGAGGTCAGATCAAGGCTTTGGTTTGGTTGTTTTTGCTTTGTTTATTTTTACAAAGGCCGTCACGTGTTACTCTGTGGAGGGTGATGGACCCGATAATTCTCTGCTGTGGAAGCTGTCTTGGGCTTTGCAGTATGTTTAGCAGAAATCTTGGCCTCTACCCAGCAGACCCCAGCAACACTACGCCTCCTCCCGGGCTGTAACACCGTAAATATCTCTAGATATGGCCAGTGTTCCCTGGGGGCACCGTTGCCTACGGGTCAGGAATATGGCAGAATCAGGGCTCGGGATGGTCTGATGCAATAATTTCCTTCAACTCTGCCTTGATCGTGTGACTTGGCACTGACTGAGGGGGCCGCATCTCCGTATCACATTCTTTTACGTTCAGACTCTTGAAAAAGCAGAAAATATCGGTGTGGTTATAAAGACAATGTTTGTCTCCGGAAAGAAAGAGAAATAATTTCTAAAGGCCATGAGAAAAAGAGGCACAGGGGTGTCCTTGATCCATGTGCTTGTTTATCAGAATATTATGTGCCCAGAGAGCGTTAGGGAGTGGTCAGGACACCTGCGTCCGCTCTCTTGTGTCCGTGGAGGCAGATGAGTCACACCAGCCTGCAAACGTGGACAGTCACGTGCAGCCTCCATCCACCGCTTTGGGTCACTGTGGAAAAGTCCTCTGTCAACCCTAGAGCTCTATGTGAATAGCAACGTGTGTTTGGATCTCTTAGTAATCCTGCGAGTGGTCCTGATGAGATAAGAAGATACATAAGCACAGCATCCGGGCTCAAGAAGTCTGTCCTCTAGTTGAGAAGATGAAATGTGAAGAGTGAGAGATAGGAGCGAGATGCTCCATGGCCAGGACAGATCCTGCCGGATGGGTCCTGTGGGACAGATGCTGCCGGGCAGGTCCTGCGGGACAGACGCTGCTGGGCAGATCCTGCGGGACAGACGCTGCCGGGCAGAGGTGAGGGCTGGGCGAGGTGAGGGCTGGCCGGGGTGAGGGCTGGGCGGGGTGTGGGCTCCGAGACTGCAGAAGTCTGTCTGGAGACACAGACACTGCAGGCTTGGGGGGCGTATTTAAATCAGAGTTGCACAGCCAGTGCGGTCCACCTGTGGGAGTTACTGCGGCAGAGGCCCCCTTCCGACCTCTGCTTTGGAAGAACAGAAAGGCCTTCCTTCCTACCGAGGTGCCACGGATGCTGGTGGTGGCTGGTCGCAGGCGTGGTCTTCCGAAGGGAACCCCTTCCCGGAGGCAGCCTGACCCCTACCTCAGGGCCTCCAGGGAGGATCCCACTGCCCGGCGCAAATTTTCCATCGACCGTGAAAGGCTGACTCTTCACCTGATGTTGCAGAGACAACGCATACGCCGAGTTCCCCCAACCCCCGAGAAGAAGCGTCCAACGCCAGCAGGGGCAGCAGTGACACCGGGGCGACGGGGAAGGTGCGGGGAAAAGCGGAAGACACTGGCAGGTCAGGGAGGACTTCCGAGTGAGCCAAGATGCAGTCAGTTAGAAAGACCACGCCCAGTTTACAGCAGGCTTGCTTTGGTGTGTCAAGGACACAACTAAAGGAAAGGGGAGCAGGTTGGAGCCCTCTCCAGGGCCATCTCCATCACGCTGCCGGAAAGCCGGCCCTTCATCCCGGGGCTCCTGCGTTCCTCCCAGGGGCCCCGAGGCACAGAAAGGAGAAAACCCCCAAGAAAATGCACAATGGAGACTTGTGTTCAAAAGCGAATCCCAGCCCCTCTGTGGAGGACAGAGGTCTCTGCCCCGAGGTCCCTGTCCGGCACCCAGCAGGTCCTCCTGATGCATGAGCTAGTGGACAAAATCATTCCAAACTGCTTCCACATTTGCAGCTGAGACCCAGCTGTAGCTGAGAATGAAGGCCAGCATCCCCGCCCTGGTCCTGGCCGCCCTCGGAGAGTTCCATCCTGGTCATCATCACCCCCATGAAAGGCCAGCAAGTGTCAGCTGCTTTCTGTCAGGGGCAAGACTTAAGTCACAGCCCACAAACACAGAAGCATTGCGGGTACAGGTGACCCTCCATGTGGTCAAAAATCTGTGTATATATCAGGCCTCTGTATCCACGGTCCACGTGTCGGGATTCAGCCACCCGCACATCACGTGGTACTGGGGTGTGTACCATGTGAGAGCATCAATGTGTAAGTGACCATGCAGTTCAAACCCAGCTGCTCAGGGGTCAAGTGTGTCTGGAAAATTTGCGATTGGCTGGTGTGGATACAGGACGCAGATAACTTTGAAAGAATGAATTAATGCCGGATATAAGCCAACCACAAGGAACGGGACAGGGGAGGCGTTGCCAAGAGCGGTGTTTCTGGAAACGAGCAGAGGGAGGCCGCCCAGCACACGCCCCCCATAAGCAGTGTTGACAGTGGTTTCGGGCACAGCGACCAGGGCGCACACGGTACCCCCGTAGCACCACCCGGGAGACCTCCTCAGGCTTCACTGCAGACCTAACCTGCTCCTAACCAACCAGGGTTTTGAGTGAGATCCCACTGCTTTAACAATAGAGCAAATATAATGTACTGTGGTGTCCTAAATGGGAGGGGAACCCGAAAGGGAGGGGATATATGTATACGTATGGCTGATCCACTTCGCTGTGCAGTAGCAGCTAACACAACATTGTAAAGCTACTGCACCCCAATAAAAACTAATTAAAAAAACAATAGTGCAAATAGAGCCCAGGAATTGTTCAGAGTTAAACCCTTTAACCTGACTCCTTTACTGTAAATTCCAAATAACAGTACATTTCCTAATTCCCCACGTGCGTGAAGCCGGAGGACTCCTCTCTTTTTGTGAAGTCATTTTTTGTATATTTGGTCTCTGCTGAGGCACTGATAGTATCACCACCCCACTCTTGATCATCCTCGTCATTAAGTAAACGTCTGCTCACGTTTAACAGAAATAACAAAAATACTTCTTTTGACAAATTTATTTTGGAAAAAAAACTAGAGAATATTTCTAGGTGGAATTGACTGTATATTGGGATGATAGTTGAAAGGATTCTTTTCTTGTTGTGCGACAGATCAATGAGATAGGCCCTCTGCCACCGCTTTTAATAGGGCACAAACCCCACAGAACTGGTTGTGATTAATAAGTTCAAATGGCTGGTGATGGACTTCAGGTCAGTGCACGCATCACTAGGGATGGTGACCTGTGCTGCAGCTCTAATGATGCAGAAATCCGTCGTACCTCCCCTGACAGCCCTTCTACAGCTCACTGTCGCTCGTCCCATCAGTCAGCCCACTTCTAATCAGACCCCCCTCCTAGTGCAGATTGGACACAGGTGGCAGTGCCGCCACCCGACTGCGTCTACTTCCTCCCCATCCGGTACCCAGGATGCTCTCAGATCAGGTGCCAGTTGAATAGGTTGGGCTGACTGCTCCCCAGCGACACCCAGGCCACAGCCCGCTGTGAGTTTAGTGTCCTGAACACAGAGCTGTAAATCACAGGACTGAGTGTTTTTTAAAATAGAATTCTTTGCTGTGAATTTGTTTTTCTTGGTTTTATCTGGTGAACTTGCTCAAGAGGACAAAATCTTATATGACGTTCAACCACTTTCCCATTGGCTCCTGGACTGATTTTCTGGTGCACTTTTTCCTGCCTTCTAGAGAAATTGGTCGTTCATCACTTTACCTTGGTGGGTGGGGTGCCCCTGCTGATACAAGCAAGGCTTCTCCACAAAGGGCCTTTTCCCCTCTGGGCTTCCCCTCTCATGCTGCACACGGCTCAGCTCTACCACTGCAATAAGTAACGTTTACTTACAGCTCACCACGTGCCAGCCATTCTGCTGGGTGCATCTAAGTTCATTATTTCCTGTTTACTCTTCATAACTGTCCTGAAAGTTGGATACGTATACCTGCATGTAGAAATGAGATTGTCTGAGATTCCATCAGAAGGCTCAGGGAGGTCCACCACGTTGACCATGACCACAAAGCTGGCACGTGGCCAAGGACAGGTCATGGGGGCAGAGCAGACCTGCTCTTCATACTGCTGTGGTTTCCACATTAACAGGCTCTCACGAGGAGCCCCTGACCCCAGAGGCCTGGTGACCACAGCTCGGGTGGAGCTCCGGGATGGGCAGTGGTGTGGGCACTGCTCCAGAAGGTGCCTGGGTGTCTGTCAAGAACAACCTTTGCTCCTCCAGCGTCTGGACTGGGTTAGAAGGTAGATTATTCTTTTGCCAATTATTTTCTTTCACAATTACATCTCTGTATCCATTGTCTGCTGCCGTGTAACAAATCACAACAATATTTAGTGATTTCAGGGACCTGCCCCTTGATGGTCTCAGTGTCTGCGGGTTGAGGACACAGCTAAGCTGGACCCTGTTTCAGGGTCTCTCACAGGCAGTGGGCAAGGTGTCGGTTGGGACTGCAGGTACCTCAAGGCTCACCTGGGGCAGGACCCACACCCCAGCTCCCTCGGGAGGTGCTGGTGAGGGTCAGTCCCTGGCGGGCTGGACTGAGGCCTCAGCTCCATGCTGTGGTTGGCTAAATGCAGCCCTCTGTTCCCAGCCACGTGGTCCCATCAGAGCTCACAGATGACAAGAGTTGAAGACCAGCAGCAGGTGAGACGCTGGTGCCCTGTGGCCTAGCCTGGAAGGGACATCCCATATCCTCTCTTGCTGTGTTCTGCTCTGATAAAGCAAGTCCCCTGGGCCCATCACACCGAGAGAAGGGCATCTGTCTCCATGGGAACACCTGGGATGGAGGGTCACGGCAGGAGGAGAACCACCTTTTTCGAGGGCAGGAGTTAGGTCTTCTGTCTCCCTCCGACACAGTGCCCAGCAGAGTGCATATCGGTGATCATCACGTCGGCTTCTTTGCTGATCTACACACATCCTCCCTGACACACACGCTCTTGCTTCTCAGGCACCAAGGCTGGGTTTCTCTTTTCTGATCAATCCTGTTCTCCTGGAAAGTATCCAGGTCCCTTTCCTCCTCCTTGGGGCTGAACTCTGCGACATTTCAGGATTCTAGATTTCTGGGTAGGTGGCTGGCAGCTGCTGGAAATGGGCAGAACGATACCCAGTTTGATGTTAATTCAGCGACTTCGGGCAGCGTCGCTGACGAGGCTCTCTGCCTGGGCTGCCTGTGTCTGTCCCTCCTGGAGAGCGGGGACGCCAGAGGTGTCAGCTCACTGCCTATCCCGCAGCCCACGCCCCACACACAGGGCATCCTGCAGCCAATCAGACCGCGGGTCAGGAGTCTAACCGGTGGGCAGTGCCCATCAATTAACCGGCTGCTGCCCGGGCAGAGCTGGGAGAGCCCGGCACCCGGGAGCATCATAGCCTTACGGCAGCAGGTGGGGACGGCAGGTATTTCTGCAAAGCTGCAGCCCGACTGGCTTAGAGGGTGTTGTGTGAAAACTCAAGGAGATACCGTCCGCACTGTCTCTGAAGTAATGATGGGGGCTTCCCAGGGGGGAGGCTCACAGTGCCTGAGCCAGCAAGGCCGCTGGATTCTCCTGAGGACTCACTTTCAGGGGCCAGTGTCCCGGAGGCAGCTCAGGGTCAGACTGCCGAGACGTCCTTATGGGAGGGGTGGCAGGGGAGGCTCTCAAGGCGCCAGCAACCACTTCCTCCCAATGCCCCTTTGCCACAGGCTGGGCTGGGGGTCTTGCGCGAGGACAAACCTGCTCAGGGGGCAGAGCTCTGGAGCGTGTGCTGTTCAGCACGTCTGGGAGCCACTGGCTTTATTGCTAATCACGAAATGACCCTCCTTTTCTACGGGAAACTCCTGGAGATGCCGCCTGGTTTTCTGAATGGTTGTAAGACCATCTGACCCCAGCGTGAACTTGGGCTGCGTGAATGGCATTTTGATAAAATCACGGAGCATTGTTTCTGGAACTCTGTCCCCTCACAAGCGTGACTGTTGGTTGTTAAGTTCCAATAAAGCGTTTCCATGTGATCCTTTTATGATCATTGAGTGTTAGAATGTTACACACCACATTGGCGGGGGGGAAGTTGTTCTTTTGCTGTGATTAATTCTAAAATAATTTCTGAGCTATTTCTAAAAAGAAACATTCTCGACTAATGGCAGAATTTCTGCCCCAGTCAGAGTTTCTGATGTGTGGTCTTGCGTTCACAAGAGATGCTGACGACTGACATAGTTACCTGCAGAATCGTTTGCTGAAGTAAAACTTGAAGAAAATGAGTGAATGTACAAAAAAACAACCAGCAGGAAGCGATGGAACCATATATGTTAACTTTATTCAAAATGCATAAGAGCCTCCTCCGCTGGCTGGACCCCCAAGCTGGGGAGCCTGACGTGGGGCTCAGCGCTTTCACTCCTGTGGGAGAACTTCTGTGGTATAATTGTTTGTGGGTCACCCACCCGGTGGGTATGGGAATTGATTTTATCGCGATTGCGGCCCTCCTACCATCTTGTTGTGGCTTCCTTGTCTTTGGATGTAGGGTATCTTTTTTGGTAGGTTCCAGTATTTTTTTGTCAATCGTTGTTCAGTAGTTAGTTGTGATTTTGGTGTTCTCTTAAGAAGGGGTGAGCTCACGTCCTTCTACTCCACCATCTTGTTTGGGACGGACATGCACAAACTGCTATTTTTAAAATCGGTAACCAACAAAGACCTACTGTACAGCACAGGGAACTCTACTCAACACTCTGTAATAACCTAAATGGGAAAATAGTTTGAAAAAGAATAGATACATGTATATATATATAACTGAATCACTTTGCTGTACACCTGAAACTAACACAACGTTGTTAATCAACTAGACTCCGACATAAAATAAAAACTGTTTAAAAAAATGACATTAAAAAAAAACACACACACATAAGAGCCACTCAGCCCAAAGGTTGGGTCCCATGTTGAATCCATTGATGGTGACAGCAATGCCACCGAGGTGGCACATTCAGGCCACCTGGGATCAGGCCCAGATTTTTTTGAGGGACAGCTGGCACAGTAGGAGTGCAAGTCAGGACCACTGCCTAATCGGGGAGCATTTTCATGGCCATCGATGAAGTTTAGAAACGAAAATCGAAAATGCCACTGACTGGAGAAAGAGCCCCCTTTATCCCTGCTCTCTCCACAGTGGAAACCCATATTTTTTATGCCTTTATTGAGAATTATTCCACATGTTATAAAATGCACCCATTAAAAGTATATAACTCAGTGATTTTTAGTATGCCCACAGAGCTGTGCAGCTCTCACAGTAATCGAAGGTTAGAACTTTTTCAACACTCCAAAGAGAAGCCCCTTACTCTTAGCCCCACCCCCTTCCCTCCCCCCAGCCCTCAGTAACCACTAATGTACTTTCTGTTTCTACAGATTTGCCTCTTTTGGACATTCCGCATAAATGGAATCAAAGAATACAAGGGTTTTTTGTGACTTACTTTTTTCATTCAGCATCGTTTCCAAGGTTCATCCCTGGTCTAACATGTATCAGAACTTCTTTCCTTTTTATGAGTGAGTAGTATTCCATCGGCTGCATATATCACGATTCATGTATGCCATCACTAGTTGAGGAAAATTGGAATTTCCCACACATTTTGGCTATTACAAATGCTTTTTCAATGAACATATATGTACAGGTTTTTGTGGGGGTGTGTTTTCATTTCTCTTGGATAGAAGTGACATTGCTGTCAGATGTTAATTCTACGTTTAGCATTTTTAGAAACTGCCAAGGTTCTGACGAAAGTAGCTACAGTATTGTACATTCTCACCCCCAGTGTATGAGGTTTCCAATTGCTTCACACCCTTGCCACCATTTGTTCAGTTCCTTTTTTTTTCCTTTAAAAAAAAAATATATATAGTAGCCATCCTAATGGGTGTGCAGTATTATCTCACATGGATCTGATTTGCATTTTCTCTCTGATGACAAATTTTGTACAGCATCTCTTTGTGTGATTATCAGCCGTGTTTCTATCTTCTTCAGAGGAATGTCAATTCAAAGTCTTTGCTCATTTTCAAAATGGCTGTCTTTTTATTTTTGCATAAAAGGATTATTTTATACTCTGGATGCAAGTCCCTTGTCTGAAGGATGATTTGCAAATACTTCTTCCTCTCTTTGTCTTGTTTTTTCACTTCCTTGACGGTGTCCTTTGTCACACAAAGGTGTTTAATTTGGATGTAGTTCAACTTACATTTTTGTTTTGCTTGTGCTTTTGACGTAGTGTTTAAAATACCATTGCCTAACCCAAGGTCATAAAGATTTACTTATAAGTTTTCTCCGAGGAGGTTTAAAGTTTTCACTGTTGCATTTAGACCTGTGACCCATTTTGAGTTCATTTTTACCTATGGTGTGATGTTAGCATCCAACTTTATTCTTTTGTGTGTAGATGTCCAATTGTTCCAGCACCATTCATTGAAAAGGCTGTTCTTCCCCATTAAATAGTTTGGGCACCTTTGTCAAAAATAAGTTGACATTTGGGACTTCCCTGGTGATCCAGTGGGTAAGACTCCGTGCTCTCAATGAAGGGGGTCTGGGTTCGATCCCTGGTCTGGGAACTAGATCCCGCATGCATGCTGCAACTAAGAGTCTGCGTGCCGCAGCTAAAAGATCCCACGTGCTGCATGAAAATCCCGTGTGCCTCAACTAAGACCCAGTGCAGCCTAAATAAATAATTTTTTTAATAAATAAATAAATTGACCATAAATATTATGGTTTACTTCTAGCTTCTCAATTCTCTTCCACTGATCTACAGGTCTATCCTTAAACCAGCATCACACTGTCTCAGTTACTTCGTTAGTGTTTTTGGTAGTAGTTTTTGAAGTTAAGGAATTTGATTCCTCCAACTCTGTTCTTCCTTTTCAAGACTGATTTGTTTATTCTGGATCCTTGCATTTCCATATGAATTTTAGGATCAACTTAATAATTTCATTAAAAAAAAAAACAGCTGGGCTTTTGATAGAGTCTACACGGAATCTGTAGATCAATTTTGGGAGTATTGTGCTCTTCATAATGTTATATCTTCTGATCCATGAACATGGGATGGCTTTCCATTTACTCAGATCTTTAATTTCTTGAAACAGTATTTTGTAGTTTTTAGTGTATATATCTTGCCCTCTTTTGTTAAATTCTGAACATTTTGTATACCCTGCATTGTGTGGCCACTGGATTCTCTGCTATCTTTTTTTTATTACGTTCTTGGAATTTTTTATTTATTTCTTTACTCCTATGTTTATTTTTATGCCTGAATTCCTAGGTGTCAAGCCCGGTCGGTATAAATTACTGGTCAGGCCAAGATTTTCCTAAATGCATGGTGTGGCTATCTTTTGACCTCTGCCGAGGACTCCATGTGAGGAGGCTGCCAGCGACCTCCAGGCCTTTGACTCTGCGGGCAGGGGGAAATTCCACCCTCTAGCCCTCCTGAGTTCTTGTGGCTGGACTAACAAAATTGACACGGGGCAGATTAACAGGAGAAAAAGAAATTCGTGTACAAGGAGGTCTCATAGAAATTGGGACCTGAGAAGTGGCCAAAGCAAACAGCGTTTATACTTCTTATACAAGAAACAATACATTTATGAGGAATTGACAGGACAGAAAGTTACGTTTGGGTGCTAGTTAGGGAAGAATCTAAACGAGTTTGGGCTTCGGGGAGGTAAATTAAAGAGGTGACGAAGTTTGTTTTATACAAGCTTCTGGGCTGAATTCCCCCTCTCTGGTGGTAAGGGTTCCTTCTACCTTCAGATGCACAGGAGAGATTTAGTTCCTGCTGCAGGGAGACAGACAAGAGGGTCAGAGTGTCCCTCTTGTGTTGGCCATTAGGTAAGTTTAATTCAAAATAACCACTATACCCTGTTGGCATTCTTGGTGGGGGGCGGGGCGCGGCCAGCCCTTGGCCTCCTCAGTTCTTGCCCCTGCTGTGTGAAGCCTCAGGGCCACCCAGAGACCAGCAGGTGATGTCTTTCCTTTGTCTAGTCTTTCCCAGATGCGCAGGCAGCATTTTAGGCCCCAGGGCTTTTCCAAAGTTTCCCTGTTACTAACCAGTTCTCGAGGGTTTCTCTCAAATGGCCTTTTTTTTGTTAATTAAATTTTTTTTTATTGAAGTATAGTTGATTTACAATATTGTGTTAATTACTGCTGTACAGCAAAGTGGTTCAGCGATACATGCATACACTTTCTTTTCTTACATATATCCTTTTCCATTACGGTTTACCAGACGGCCTTTTAAACTCCAAGCCGGGTTTCTCTTTTCTGGTCTGGATCACAGCCTCGGGCAGCTGAGCTCTTCCCAGCATTTGCCATTGTTTTGGTGACACCCTGAAGGAAGGCCTTCCCCACTACTGCCAGGTAGGAATAGAGCTTCCTCAGGGAAGAGCAAGTCCAGACAAAATACTGACTGTGCCCTGAGGGGGTGCTTTTCAACGACCCCCAAACCAATCAACTCTCTATCTTCATTCTTGCCTGCATTTGGCTACTGTGCCAATGAGCTGGGAGGAGGGGTGGGAACAGACCCGGGTTAAAATGTCACTGACTTTCACGATCTTACCAAAATTCAGTGGTTTCTCTTGGTTGGACAATCTTCGGTTTATTCCATGGCTTTGGTTAATTATCCCAGTTCTCAATGATCGATTTTATTTTCTTGCCAACCCATAGGTTTTTAATTCTCCAGGTTTTCGTGATTTTCATCAGTGTAATTTGTCATATAGTTCTAGCTGCCATTTGAATCATATGTGATTAAATAATACAACAGAGGTCCCGAGCAAAGCTTTGCTTCTTCTGCCATGGATCTTACAGTTTGAATCTCAGGACTCCGTACCTGAGGATACCTTGGCCTTGTCTTTCTCTCCCATTGTGATAGGCTTCAGTCTTTCCTACCAGATGGAACGTTCCTCAAGAACTGGTTCCCATATTACACTTTCCTCCCACTTCTACAGCTTTGGCTGGAGATTCTTAACCTGAGAGAAGAGTGGCCCCCAGGTGACTGTGACTTTACTGGAACCAGCGACAAACACTGAGTGTCTGGCATGTGGATACTATATTCCCACCATCAAGAAACACTAGAGTTTCATCAAAGTCAGAAGGATGACTGACCCCCAAAAAGCTTAAAATCCTCCAATAGAACTTCTGCATTAGAAACGTATTTTTCCTTTCCTTGTATTTCTGATTCACCAGAGTGGCCAATAACTTTTTCATCTTAAAGACAGTACTCCCTCCCCTGGTACCTACTTCCTCTGTTCCTTCCATTCCCTCCTGCACAGTAATACATGTTTCTACCATAAAACACACCTGTGCAGGACAGGGGTTATGCATGTGGCCTCCAGGGCCCAACTGTCCAGGTTTGAAACCAAGCTCCGCCACTTACAGCCCATGTGGTCCTGGACATGTTTCTTAACCTCACAGTGCTTTCATTTATTCATCTGTAAGTTTGGGAGACCTCAATGGCACTGTTGTAAAGATTAAATGAGATCGTGCCTGTCACAAAACGGACTCTCAGTAAACGTTATCTCTGATTGTTATGCCACTTTGCAGTTCAGGTTTCCAAATGCCCCTCACGGCCTCCTGCACAAGATGGAAATTAATCAGGCTGATTCCTGATTTCTTCATTAACTGAATGTGGCTTTTCCATCTGAACAACTTTTTCTAGTATTTTTATGGGCTCCAGTTCAGCTGTTTCATCTCGTGGTCTTTTAGGCTCACATCCATCTCTGTCCCTTTTTTGTTTGTTGTTTTTGTTGTTTTATTCTTTTTAAAAAATTTTTATTGGCGTGTGGTCGATTTACAATGTTGTGTTAGTCTCTGCTGTACAGCAAAGTGAATCAGTTATACATATACATATGGCCACTCTTTTTTAGATTCCTTTCCCATATAGCCCATTACAGAGTATTGAGCAGAGTTCCTTGTGCTATACAGCCGGTCCTTATTAGTTACCTATTTTATATATAGTAGTGTGTATATGTCAATCCCAATCTCCCAATGTATCCCTAACCTCTCTTACCCCCTTGTAATCATAATTTCTATATCTGTGACTCTCTATCTTTGTTTAACATATTCCTTTTAACTGGATTGAGAGAAAATTTC
Organism: Stenella coeruleoalba; assembly: GCF_951394435.1. Taxonomy (NCBI): domain Eukaryota; kingdom Metazoa; phylum Chordata; class Mammalia; order Artiodactyla; family Delphinidae; genus Stenella; species Stenella coeruleoalba. The sequence goes on from NC_137159.1 coordinate 88,652,964, forward strand.
TCTTTTACTTCTAACCATATTCCAACTAACCTATGGGTTTCTCCAAGCCTTAACTGAAATCTTCATTTGCGGGTTGATATCTCTTTCTCTGGATTTATCTATAACACCGACTTTACCATTCATTTGTAAAGCAATTATTTAATGAAGATGTGAGCACATCCCATGTATGTTGCAATAAACTCAAACTCACAGCGGCCGTGACATTTAGGGCAGCTAATAGGAGACTTTAGTGAGTATTTATCATTTCTATTGACCGAGACTGAATAGGCCAATTCAAAGAAAAGAATATAACTTTTGTGTGCAGCAAAAAATAAAATAGTTGGCATGCTTTTTAAATAAATGGAGTAAGAGCAAGGATTGTTAACTGGCCCAGGTGATAGAAGTAGGAGAGATTCCTGTCATGGTTCATAGAAGTTTTCCAATCACCCACAAGATAAGTGAAATCATTTTAAAATTGGCTTATTCTACTTCTATTTCTATTGCCCTTCAGCTTTGCAAACAGAGTATAATTTAATCCACATTCACTGAGTGATTTCTTTTCATTAAGCCTGTGCCTTGCTTGGAGCATGTGAAGCTACCATATAGTCAGGACCTTAAGACCCCTGTGGGTGAGACAAGTAATTTCAGTGGAAGTTGTGCAGATGGTAAATCACGAGGACAGAGCTGCAGGAGAGCAGAAAGCAGCCCTGCCCCCAGCCCCCGAGGAACAGGGAGAGCATGAAGGAAGGCTGTCCTGGAAATGGAGGTGACACCTCAGCTACACCCTGGAGGATGAGTCAGGGTGAAAGAAGGGACATTCCAGCAGAAGAAAAACGTAAGCTTGGCAAAGATGCTTAACCACACAGCGTGTGCGGGCGAGAGTCACTGAGATGTGTTGTCCAGAGCAGAGGGGACTGGAGGGCAAGGCTGAGAAGGGGCTTCTGGTCCTGTATGGAGAGGCTGGGCAGTGAGCCAAGGAGCGTGGACTGATTGATTTCTATGAACCCACTGAGGGAGTTTAAAAGAGGACAAAGCTGATAGTAACTGTGGTGCTCTGTGGAGGAGAGCATTGAGAAGGGGGACACACAAGGTAGGTGAGCAGTGCAGTGGCCTTTGCTCCTCTAGTTGAGAGAAAGTGAGGCCCTGGACTCAGGCAGGAGTAATGGGACCAGAGAAGATGGGCTGGTTGGAGAACATCAATTAGACCAAGAGTGTGAAGGAGAAGAAAGATCCGTCATGTCTCAGGTTGGTGGGGAGGTTGGTCCTTTGCAGAACTGACGGCAGGAAGAGGACCCTCCGTGGGGAGGGTGGTAGGGTCGTGATTAGCTCAGCTTGGAACATGGTGGACCTGAGGACCCCGGGAAACATCCAGGTAGGTCATTTCAGATATTTGGATCCAGAAATATGAAATTCACTGAAGTGTTCAGGACACACTTGAGAATTATCAGTGCTTAGTTGGCAGCAAAACTCTGAGAGGTGATGCCAATGCCAAGGGAAGATGAGAAGAGTTGACCGAAGCAACAGACCTGGGGGAACAGTGCTTCCAAGGGGCCGTGGAGGACGTAGAGGGGGATCACCAAGGGGAGATGAGAAGAGTTGACCAAGGCAACAGACCTGGGAGAACAATGCTTCCAAGGGGCCGTGGAGGACATGGAAGGGGGCTGGCCAAAGGCTACCACGGGAGCCAGCATAGGGCGGATTTCACAGAATGTGTCCTTTGGGTAATTGTGCAAACCTTCCAAGGGAAGCTTGACACAAACTCTTTTTAAGGCGTGTAGTAACCGACGATGTGACAGGGAACCAGCTTGTTAAAACCTGTGTTTTCAACTCTGTACATCCATCTTCTGACTGCACGTCTCCATCTGGAAGTCCCAGATTTACGTCAAAACCAAACAAAACTGAACTCATCTTCCTCTCCTAACCTGCGGCTCTCCAGTGCTTCTGGCCCCTGTGAATCTCCATCCTCACTGCCCGTGCGCAGTGCCCTCGAGGCCCTGGGCCTGGACCCCATGCCTGGGTTGTTGCCATGGCCTCTGAACGAGTCTGCCTTCTTCCAGACCCACCTCCCAATCAATTCTTCACATGTCAGCCAAAGGGAACTTCAGACAATGCGAAGTCTATGATCTACATACTTGAAAATCTTTCACGGTCAGTCTGCTTTGCATTAGGACAAAGACCCAGCACCTTCCCCACCCTCTTTTTCAGCTTATTCCAACTTACCCCATAGGTCTCAATATGGGAAGCCTTCCCTCCCCTCCAAAACTGAGAAGTCTGTCTTTCCAGGTTGAGCCCATAGCAGCCTGTGGTCCCAATACTGCAGCAGTATTTGTGATATTGTGTGCTAACGACACTTTTATTTGTCAGTGTCACCCAGTAGACAGTGAACTCATTGAGGACAGGGTCAGTCCTTTGCTTCTGTGTTTTTCCCCAGGGCCTGGCTTGTAATACAGCACATGAGCATTGGGTGAATACTTGATTGAAGTCATGAATCAATGATGATTAAACATTATCCTAATCTAATTATGAGTGGAGCTCTCACAGTGGTTTTATTAACCATTGGCTCCTATGACTCTATGCATTTTAAAGTAGTAGGACGACATTTCTTTTAAAACCTTTCAGAAATTCAGATTGGCTTTCCCCCAATTAGCCAGGATTTGTGAGGTTTTACTAAATATTAACATTTTTATTTCCATGGCATAAATCAGAAAGCCACCAGAGGATCGGGATTTATCTGTGTGTTTCATTCTAAAGTACCACTTTTTATTTTTTCAAACTTTAGCCCGTATCTTCTTTTTGCACTGGTATTATTATTAACACCACTACTAGTATTAATCCTTCCTACGTTGTATTAGTATCATTTCATACTTTCTGAAGTGTTTTGATAATTTTTGTCTCATTTTGATCTTCCAAATAATTCATTAGGACTGCAGATAAAGTATAATTATAGACATTACCACACACAGATATCCAAATAGGTGTTAAATGACTTTTCCAAGGACACCCAAATAAATAATCGTGTAGATGAAACCAATATATCTAGTGCTCATTCCATTCGTGTGGCTCTAAGTCACTGTGCTCCCCTCAGGAATGTCTGTACTTTATAAATAACTTGTCACACATGGAAATAATCTTGTCTGCTCTGACTCATTGTTTTGTCAAGTACTTTATTAGGTGGCATTCCTGTTTTATCCAAAAACCTGGGTTCCTTTTAACCAAATAATTTTGAAGATGAGAATATAATTTTCATGTGAGATTATTTTCATGTTGGTGGTGTTACAGGAAATACTGTTGTCTTTCAGACACGTACTTTAAGGTAAATTGTTCAGGAACATGTTTACGTACAGAGCAAGTACTGCCTTACATTTATATTTGTTGAAGACACAATGCACGCCCTTCAGAATTTTAGTGGATTTGAAGATCCACTGCTTCTTCCCTTCCGGTGAACTCTTTCCTGGAACGCTTCCCATCACTGCACTGGGAGGTGATGGGAGCGACAGCAGCACGGTACCAGGTTCCCACCCTGCTGTGCTATCCTGCTCTGTGACTCCGGCCCAGTTCCAGTCTTTATTTGCTCATCTGTGCAGTGTGTTGCTTTCGTAGATGAGCTTTCAGACTTTTTAGCCATGGGTCTCTTCTTTCTAACACAGGAAGGTATACTGATATACAGATATTTATAAATTATGATAAATATGTATGATAGACACGTTTATATGTATATAGTATGATATGTGGGGTTCCTGTGGTCGGGCTTAGGCATCGCCACTGGATCCCCACTCGCCACCCTACCCCCTCCAAACCATGGGGGCATCAGAGATCACAGGGTAAAATGCACCGGACTAGGTGACTTCTCAGACGTTTTCAACCGTTAGCCTTCTCTGAAGCTATTCTCTTGATATGAAATTAAACCTCTAAGAAGTTGGTGGTCGTCATCTCTCCAACACCTCGCATCGTCAGACTTTTAAAAAATTGCTGTCAAGTGGTGGTAAAATAGTATCTCATCTTTGCATATCTTTGATAAATAATTGTTAACAACCCCTTCATGTATTTATGATGGATGTGTTTCCTCTTTGGCAAAATGCTTGTTAATGCTTCCTGCCCAGTCTCTCATCATACTGAGTATGTTTTTCTTATTTATTTTTATGTCTCTATATATTCTTTATGCAAATCAAGAATATGTCTTCCCCTAGTTTATAATTTGACTTTCTCCTTTTTTAAGGTGTCTTTTGATAACAAGTTCTTAATTTAATATTGTCAAATTCATCCATCTTTTCTTTTATTGTCAATGATTTTGGTGTCTTACTTTTTTTCTTACCCTGAGACCTAAGAATATATTCATCTATATTTTTAAGTAGAGTTTCGAGGTTTTGTTTTTAATATTTAACTCCTCAATCCACCATGAGTTTACTTTGTAGAAGATGTAAGAATCCAACTTTATCTTTTACCATCAGATAACCATTTTTTTCTATTCCGTTCATAGGAGTGTGTCTCCTTTTTTCCTCTTTTGACAAGGCTTCTCCATCCCAAATTCCCACCACGTAACAGGCACCGGCCTGTTCACAGATTTTGTCCTAGTTCATAGGTAATTTGCTAACACTCATCAATGCCATCCAGGCTTAATTATTACACCTTCAGAACAAGTCCTGATGTCTGGTTAGCAATCTGTCCCTCTCTGATTTCTTCTTCACAGGTGTTTTACCCATTACTGTTCCATATAAAAATATCAAGTTTCTTACACAACTCATTTGGTATTTTGGTTGAAATTGCGTGACCCATGAATTTGAGGAGAACGGATGTCATCACAATATGTGGTTTGTCTCTCCATTGATTTACATCTTCTTTAGCATCTCTTAATAAAGCTTTATCATTCTCCCTGGACAGGTGTTGCACATCTTTCGTTAAATTTATCAGTTACTTTATGTTCTCTCTTACTAACATAACTGTTTTCTTGAATGATACTCCTGTAAGTTACACAGTACGTATGCAGCCACCTAACTACACCCTGGTCCATGTCTGTCAGTCCTTCTGAGGACGGTGGCAGTGGAAGCGAGATCAGGCCTCCGGTGGTCCCCCTCTACTCATCCTCCCACACTTGGGAGGGCCGCCCTGCCCCCACCCCAGACAAAACCACCACACACAAGCCACTTCTGAACAGCACCCCACCCTACTGTCTTCACGTGTGGGTGTTGTTCCTACAGTGCCTTTTGGAATTGCTCTTGCTGTAGGCTCAGTGGTCTTCCCAGTTCAGCGCTTTGCTAAAAATGAGAACAGAACATTAGTTAACTTCGCAGTAAATGTAGAGAAGGTGTATGGACAATAGCATCTTCGACAATGAAGAAAGAGATCTACAGAGGGCAAGGGATATGCCTGTCACCGCACAGCGGGTCAGGGTCAGGGCCTTCTTCAGAGTCTGTTCTGTAGGACGGGATTCCAACAGCCCTGCCCCAGGGCTTGCATGAATTAATATTTATAAATTACTGAGAAAATACCTGGGACTTAGTACGTGCTCTGGGAGCTTTTCTGTTATCATTATCGTCCTATTACTCTATACTAAATTTGACCACATATATCCAGTTTAATGAGATAAATAGGATATGGATCTAACCTTAGTGCAAGGTATAATTTTGGTGTTACATGAAAAGTTTAAAAAGGGTTTTGGTTTTTAAAAACTGTAGATTACATTTTGGGGAATTGAAAGAAGGTCTGTGGGAGAAAGTGACAATTGAGCTGGGCCTAATTAAGTGAGTAGAATTTAAACTAGTGGATTTAATGGAAAGTAGATGAATTTACGGGAGAGGGCTGGTCTGGAAAATAACATGAAGCAAGAAGCCAGGAAAACATACATTTTTGCAAAGAGTGAAGCATTCCTTCAATGCATCAGAATATGAGTTTTCTTGCTGTTCTTTTGTGCCTAGTATCTTCTTTCTGTTATAACTTCCAGCTAAGGTTCTAAATTGTGTGTGTGTGTGTATGTGTGTGTGTGTGTGTATGTGTAAAAGAGTTTGATAAACCTTAGCAAATTATTAAGGTCTAAAAGAAGCAGCATTTTTATAAGTTCATTAAAAAACAGTGTCAACTGATCCAATTACGTAAGTAAATACAGGATCACATCGGCATAGAACGCAGCAGATAATTATTAGGGAGGAAACAAGACGCCTGCTGCTAAGCCAGGGTGGACCTTTCTCTTCCTTTACGGACAAGTGCAGAGAATCGCACAACGTTACGGAGGTCGGTAAATTCAAGCTGGGGGAGGGGGAGTAAAACCGAGGCCACCTGGATGCATAGTTCGAAATGTCAAGACAGTTTGAGGCAAGTTATCAATGCTATAAAACGGCAGTTGCTTTAGGAAGGGCTGCCTCTTTGAAAGGATTGATCCAGGCAGAGGGGAAGTGAAGTAAGTCAGACAGAGAAAGACAAACACTGTATGATCTCACTTGTATGTGAAATGTAAAAAATACAACAAACTAGTGACTACAACAAAAAAGGAGTAGACACACAGATATAGAGAACAAATTACTAGTTACCAGTGGGGACAGGCAATCTAGGGGAGGGGGAGTGGGAGATATGAACTATGGGGTGTAAGACAGGCTCAGGGATGTATTTACAACACGGGGAATATAGCCAATATTTTGTAATAACTGAAAATGTGGTGTAACCTTTAAAAAGTGTCTAATTTTTTTAAAAAAATTTAAGGACTTATACACATAAATTACTTAATTAATCAAATGTTTGCCTAAAAAGATACACTTAGGAAGGTGGGAGATATGATTAGACTGTTAAGGTTTAATAATGATATACATTTTAACTTTGACTATATTTGTGACTTTGTACATATGTAACTCTGAATTCTGAACACCATAAGAGGTTTTTGTTAACCTTTTATTTGAACCTTGTAACTATCTGTAATTTGATGAGTTTTTAGAAGTTTATCCATTTCATAATTTTTATTTTATTACAGCCAATGGTCACATATTTTATATGTGAATCTCAGCAAGGCCGATGGGGTGAGTCGTTGAGGGAAGCCTGTGCTTTCCCTGAACCCCAACATTGAGCAAGGTGGGGGCACCTGGGCAGCACCCCTAAACGCTGGTAAAGTCGAGGAGGCAGTAAGAATGCCCGGGGTGGACCTCAGTAGGAATCCTCAAGAGGTTGAAGGCAGTGGGGTGAAACCCTCCAACATCGAGGGAGGATTACTCCGATCTAGATTTTTTCACTCAGATAACATTATGGAAATAGGAAAAAAGAAAGAAGACCTCCCAAGCATCTTTCTTTGGGAAGCAATGGAGGGGAACACAAAATTGTGGCTAGGAGTTTGGGCTCAGGAATCCAATAAGCAATTATACTGTTAACAGGTGAAGAGAGGAATGTGCTGGGCACTGACATCTAAGGCACCACAGAGAAGAACCCAGGACAGAAGAGTGAGGGGCCACGAGAGACACAAGGCTCGCACTTTATTTACCAGTTGTCTATTTTACAGAGGCGTAATTTTTGCCAAATTATTTTTTGTTGCATTGCGTTCTAAAGATACAAATGTAAGTAAAGCATGGTTTACCCATGAGAAAGCCTCCTGTTTACTCCTGTAAGAATCATACCCCCAAGGGGAGGGTCACAGAAGAGAAAGAAGAGGCTGTAACATCAAAAGGCAGAATTTGTGTCAAAGGGAAGAAAGATGGGATTGGAAAAATGTGGTATGTGGTGAAAAAGAGAAGTAATCGAGTGGAAATCATTGTGGGCTAATCACCCAGGAAACAGACAATTGAGACAAAAATGAGAAAATTCATTTTCCTCATTGGTTTTAGGCATAAATGTTAGTATTCAACACACAAATCTTATTTAGAGTCAAGTCAAAATAAAGATGGGGTTTTAGATGACTATTCTTTAGGAGGAAAAAGTTTTTAAAGAAACGTACTGTGTTGTCTCTGTACTTTTCTTGGAATGCAGTTTTTCTGTAAAAGAGATGAACAGATGTTAGACTTTGGGTGTTCAGTTAAAGATGGCAGATCCAAGCACATTAGCTTCTTCTCTCTCCTGAAATCCCACTAAAATGACAGAAGAGTCATGTTTATCAAAAAAAAAAAAAAAAAAAAAAAGAAGAAGAACAGAGAGGGGATAATGGCGGCCCCATTTAGAGCTGGAGAGCAGAGATAGGAAGAAGTGACGTAGCAGAGCCCAAGGAGGCAGATGGGCTCAGAACCACTCTCAGGACCCTCGGTCCCTCCAGGATTGGCAGACTCAGGCCCCATGGGAGGCAAGGTGAAGCTGGACTAGAAACTGGCAGATTGGTTGAAAGGTTAAAAGCCAAGTAGACAGCAGGGATAATCTCTTTTCAGCAGAAAACTCCAGGTTTACTCTTTGATGGAATAAATCAGAGAGTCTCTTTGGGGAGATGATAGAAACAGCTGAGGGCTGGTTGCTACGCAGAAAGCTGGAGCTAAAGGAAGTTCAGATATTGAGACTGAGCCCCTCAAGGTCCCTCCTCTAACCTGTACAGCACTTACCGTGTATCAGACACAATCCCGATGACATTACACTTTTAAAAAATAGTTTTATAAACTCCTCAGTGGTAACCACTTTACAAATGAGGAAACTGATACAGAGAAAAGATTCGGTAACCTACCAAGAGCACACAGGTAATAAATGGAAGGGTTGGAATCGAAGCACATGCCGTCTGGTTGCAGAGTCCGACTCTCACCCACCACACACAACTGATAGGCCCCGGGAAGAGCCTGTCAAACATCCTACACAGAAGCCCGAGATCCAGATGCATCGTCCATACGAGCAGGGCCTCTAGGAGAATTTCTGATGCTGCCCCGGGAAGTCTGAGCAACAGACAAGGACCCCGGATGCCTGAGAAAATCCCGTAATATGACAGAGACCAGAACAAGCCAACAAACAGAACAGAAGAGGGATCGAAGCAAATTGGAGGAAATAGAAAGTATGCAAGAGGAAAAAAGAAACTCCCATTAACTTTCTCAGATTATGGGAGACAACTATTGCATTTACTAAATGAGAACAAAATATTTCCTAATTGGAAGAGGGAGAAGGTGATTCAAATAAACAAGAGCGCTCACTTTGAAAGTAAAAATGTGAGTGTTGAAATTTACATTTTAAGAAGTTTCACTAGAAGGGTGAGAAGGTAAAATGAGGCAACGTGATTAGAACAAAAGGACACAGACGCATGGATAAAGATGTGGTACATATACGTGATGGAATATTACTCAGCCATAAAAAGGAGTGAAGTTGGGTCATCTGTAGAGATGTGGGTGGACCTAGAGACTGTCAGACAGAGTGAAGTAAGTCAGAAAGAGAAAAACAAATATCGTATATTAATGCATATATGTGGAACCTAGAAAAATGCTACAGATGAACTGGTTTGCAGGGCAGAAATAGAGACACAGATGTAGGGAACAAACGTATGGACACCAAGGGGGGGAAGTGGCAGGGGGTGGTAGTGGGATGAATTGGGAGACTGGGATTGACATACATACACTAACATGTATTAAATGGATAACTAATAAGAACCTGCTCTATAAAAAAATAAATAAAATAAAATTCAAAAAAAAAAAAGAACAAAAGGACAAAGAGATGGAAACCAAGAGAGAGAGAGACTCAGAGGTTGTCCTGTATGAGCTGTAGCAGTTCCGGAAAGAGAAGAAGGGAAGAGAAGATCCCTGGGTGCTCTGCAGGGCGCCCACCATGATCAGGCAAACAGATCCACACACCCACCCATTACGGGAACATCACAGCACACGTGGAACAAGGGACAGTCCTAATAATTCTGGGAATGCGCAGCTAGTGGAAAGGATTCTACAAAGAACCTTCAAGAGGTAGAAGATAACGGAATGAAGCCTTCCAACACCTGAGGAGGAATTATTCCGATCTAGATTCTTGTACTCAAATATTATGGAAATAGTAAAAAAAAAAAAAAAAAAGATCTCCCAAGAACCTCCTTTCTTTGGGAAGCAATGGGTGATGATCCGTCCAAGAAAGAGGAAGGCAGGGGTTGCAGTAAACAGGAGATGGAGGAGTGGACTGGCTGGGCTGGAGGAGAAGGGACCATCCAGCCCTTCAGGCGGCCTGACGTAAAACGGCCGGATGGGAGCGCACGGACAGCTCCCTGAGATGTCATCCACGGCCCCAAATGGACACCCAGTGCTTGCTTGCAGTGAAAAGAGGCTACTTAATTGGGAGACTTTGAGGATAAACTCTTGGGAAGCACACAGGACGGATACAAGTGCACGAGCACAGCTGCTGACTGCGGGTGAGGGATGTGGTAAAGCCTACGCTCCGCCTTCCACAGCGTTTTCATAGTCATGACAACGTGACGTTGTTAATGGTCTGACGTAGTGTCCCCCGTGACTGCATTGGGACAGAAGTGTCTGAGACAGGACGGCAGGTGTGTGTGTTGGAAAGCGTCTTCTTCTCCAAGCTGGGAAGTTGACAGATGAACGCTTCTGGGTGGGAAATAGTGCCCTAGAGGAGGGAGAGCTTTTGTTAGGGATGTGGATGGAGGTCAATGTCAAAAGAAAGGGTGAAAGAGTTGAAAACCCTGCCCTCTGGGGAGCTGGGAGTAGAATGCGCGTGGTATTTGGGGAACAGTTTTCCATAACAAGCCATGTACAGCTACCTGACCCCTTAACTACGTATGTGCATAACTTCGGTGAGAACACATAATACATTTTTTGATATGTCATCTTACATGCTGTTGTTCGTCATGATGGCTGGGAATTGCAGTCTTCGGAGCACAGACAGTCTGGAGTGGAGGCTGGAGGCTCTCAGCTCCTGGAATCGGAAGAGCAGTTCCCGGAACCCGGGACTCAGCTGCGCTGGGCGAGGGGGTGGCCTGTTTCTCCCAGGAGGAGGGCGCAGGTCAGTCCTCCAGCCACTCCTCCCCGCACTTCTCTGGTGACAGCACATTTGGTGACTGACAAACACTCACCCCTTGATAACAGCGTGTTCCCTCAATAGCTGCTGGATTCCCGGGGGTTTCAACGCTGTTGAGCGAGCGCGGTCCGTGTTCACAAAGACACTAAACACAGCTGTTTCATTGTCTATATTTAAAACCCGTCAAATAAAGATACTCTTGGCTCCCAGCAGAACGGTTCTGTGGGGCTCCAAACGGGCCCTGGGTTGCTGGAGATCCTGGCGGTTCCTGGATGCCCCCGGGTGTGCCCAGGGCCACCTCTCAGCTGTCCCTCCTCAGCCACGTGGCTTGTGGGGCCTGGGTGCACTGCTGATGTTTCTTTAATGTGCAGCCACGTCCTATGTAAGCCATAGATCCACAATGAGCCGTTAGTAAAGCAAGACGCAGAAGGAGTTCTAATAATAACATACAAATTAGCAAGGAGCAAACCTACCTCAAAATGGTCTACACCAGCTCCGAAAGTTACGTTCATAGATCAGATTTCTCATATTGCCAGTCACAATTTCTCTGATACTTGTTTAAAAATGGTAAATGGAAAAACATAAAGATAACCCCATTTATACTATGTTATATTTGGAGAAGTACTTACAAATATCAGCCTAGAATATTCTCTCCTGCCTCACTATTTGGAAACAAATTTTAAAAAGAACAAAAGGAAGATGGAAGGAAGGAAGGGAAGAAACAAAGAAATCTGGTTTCCCTTTAGCCCCAAATGCAAACCTCTCAAACAGGAGGTCATTTATGTCTATTTTCCATGACAAGATAAATTACTAAATTTCAATCTATCTCTTAATACATAATCAGTCTAAAAACCAAATATGATGTAATCAATCATTCTTGAATCGGGGACAAACAATGCTTTTTATTCACTACATAACGAATCTGAACATTAAGCAAGACACACTCTTGTTAAATGGGGAAATTCAAAGTTGGCCTTATATCATGAACATTAATAAAGGTGAAGTTAAAATGAAGTTTATAATGCGGCCGTTTAAAATGCACTGATCTAAAACCGAGTTTTTACTTAAAACCACTTCTTTACTACATGCTACTACATACTATGTTAAAATGAAGAAACGAGTTGGGTTCCTGAGAAGGGACCCCAACAGCCCCAAACTGAGACCCGGTGTGGGCATTCCCCAAGCAGTCCCTCATCCCACCCGGTGTGGGCATTCCCCAAGCAGTCCCTCACCCCCGACTCCCCACGTGCCGAGCGCTGGTCGACACCACGAGATGCTGGGCAGAGGTGTGTTTGATGGTTTTGCTCATCGTTGGCTCAGTTGTTCAGTCTGGCAGAATCTGCTCAGCAACTGTTCGTGTCTCCATGGTTGCGTCGTGGGCTACGAGCCACAACTACTGAGCCTGAGCTCTAGAGCCCGTGAACCACAACTCCTGAGCCCAGAAGCTACAACTATGGAGCCCGCAAGTCACAGCTACTGAACTCGTGTGCCACAACTACTGAAGCCTGTGCACCTAGAACCTGTGCTCCTCAACAAGAGAAGCCACCACAATGAGAAGCCCACGCACCGCAACGAAGAGTAGCCCCCGCTTGCTGCAACTAGAGAAAGCCCGCGCGCAGCAACAGAGACCCAGTGCAGCCAGAAAAAAGAGTCAACATCATCAACACACAGAGCTACAAAGTTTTTTGTGTGTCATGAGAACTTTTAAGATCTACTCGCTTAGCGACTTTCACATATACGACATAATTGTACACAGATGTAATGCTGTACGTTACATTCCCAGGACTTATTGATTTTACAAATAGACGTTTGTGCTTTTGACCCCATTCACTGGTCTGGCCTAGCCCCACCCACACCCCTCTCCCCTGCCTCTGGAAACGACCAGTCTGTTCTCTGCATTATAGAACATTGTCAAAACTATAGAAATGGAAGGCAGATTCGAGGTTGCGGGAAGGGAAGTGGGTGAGCTTAGAAGAGGGTGGCCACACTTGTGGTGACGGCGTTCTGTGCCTTGGCTGTGCGGGTGTACAGTGGACACACACAAGTGATCAATTCGCATACAATTAAACACAGACATGCACGGGAGCACAAGTAAAGCAAGATCAGTGGAGTGAATGGGTGTTGATATCCCAGTTGTGACGATATCTTAGAGTCTGGGGAGATGATATTACCAGGGGCAGTGGGTCAAGGGCACATGGGATCTCTGTATCATTTCTTCCAGCTGCACGTGATCTGCAATTATCTCAAAACAAATAGTTTAAAACCAAGTAAAACATGTACGATAATTTCACATAATGGCCAATGCTATAAAGAAAGCCCCATGATCCTCACCTGAGTGATGGTGGATGAGAGGAAGGTGCAGTAAAGCTGTACCCGAGGACACAGTGGGGCTGAACATCCGAAGCCACCCCCGCCTGCTAGTGTTATTTGCGTCATTTGTGTTTTGCAACTAAGCTACCTGCTAAACACTTCATATGAGAGCTCATCTTGGAAATCCCATTACAAACGATCACAAGCAGCATATGTGACAGAGAACTGTAAACAGCCAGAACCACAGGAGCATAACCCTTCATCTTGTACCTGAGTAATTGAGAAAAGGTGATGTCTTATAAGACCACGTCACTAAGGGACTCAGTCATTAGTAGATGGTTCTGTGGATTCTTACATAATGCGAGGTGTTTTGTTCAAAGAATCATCAGCTCAGTTTTTCATTCATTTTTTTAAATTCTGCCTTAAAGAAGAAATTTCTATTTTACATCTCAGTTGTCTTAAATCAAAATATATATACATTTACTAAGAAGCATCAACTGTCTTTCAAGGGCATTTAACCTGTAATCCATCCGTTTTTAATCTACATCTGACAAATGACTCCGGGGTGAAAATACCCCTTGGAGAAGAGGTGGTGTCTCCTGCTGCCAGTCACCATAAGTTCCCTTCTTCCAAAAGTGGGGCAGAGTGTCTTGTATTTGTGGGTGAGCCCCAGCTCCCCGTGAGCTCAAGGGAACAAGGAAAGGATCAAGGTCACTGTCGCAAGGAACCAGACACAGCAATATTTGGAGGAAGCTCCATGAAGGCTGAGAGGAGGGCATTGTCCATGTGGGGAATGAGAAAGACATTTTCAACTCCCTGACTTATCCGTGAACGTGGGCATGGAGAACAAAGGATGTGTCAAATACAACTTTGTCCACAAAATTCGATGTTATAGACCCTAATGACTTTAATGAAAAGCCTGTCATTTGCCCCTCGCGGGTGAGCCCGGTGGTCTTTGTCTTTGCTGTCTTCCCAGAACCCCACGGAGCCCCCAGAATGATGGGAATCCATGTGATGAATGTACAACACATTATGAAATGCTTAAAACGATAGAGGTGAATTTCTAGGATTACCAGAAAAGTAAAACATGTAAATTAATATAACAATATTTCACTAAAATGTGATTTTTTAACAGTGTTGGCACTATATCAGATAGAGTGGCTTTGATCATTAATATCCAATCCTTTTCATATATTTTCTAATCACTTAATTGTTTTGCTTTGTGTTGGTTTGTTTATAAGATTTATTTAAATTTGTCTACTTGATGTTCTTCATATGATGAGAATTAAGATGCTTTTTCATAAAACCTCTGCACTGAATACCATTCAAACCATTCTTAGCCAATTTAGTAACATCTCAGAACATCTTCAGAATAACTGTGCCCACTAAGTACATATTCACCATAGAAGATTATGCACAAAGGCCATTTTAAACACTGCATTTTGTTGTTGCTTTATAGTTGTAACAAATGAAAATTTTAAATGAATACTTAAGAGGTTGAATTTTGTTTTCCTTTTTCATTAGCAAATAAGATGTCCTTGGAAAACCTTTTATATGGAAAGGACCATAGCTTATTTACTGCCTTTTGAATGGACAAGGATAAAAATAAAAACACATCTGACAAACTATGATGATAAAAGCTCTGTATCGACATGCAGATACATCACTATGCTTCCCTAATTAACTTCTAAATATTTCATACTGTCTTAATACTTTTCAGACTCAATCAAAGATAACTTACACTTAGTTTTATTGAGAACGTGTTAACAGTTTGTGTAATCTTTACATCGCAAACAGCAATTTAGTTATCTAAAGAGATTTTTCTATAAGGAATCATTTATCACAAATCAGTGCATTGTGATACGATCTCCAGGTCCCCCCGTAGTGTCTCCGTGTGTTTGTGCACCCAGCCTGGCTGTCATCCCCCGTCTATCCTCAAGCACAAACCTCCCTGGTGATTAGACCCGGCAGGTAGGATCCTTGTCGCATTATGATAATCAACTGCATTCCTCTGCCTTTTTATTCTTCCCTAGAGTGACTGCATCTCGTGGAAGAGGAAAAATGTAGTTATTGGATCCAATCGAGTGTTTGTGTCTCTGAAATTATCAGCAACACCCCGTCAGGAAAGGTTCTGTTGGTCCACAGACGTATGGCGATCCAAGCAGCCACATAAAGGTAATGACCCCATGTCCTACTTCAGGCTCTACGTGCAAACAGATGTTTGTCTATTACCTTAACAAGAATTCCAAAAAGCACAAAGACAGGTTTGCGAATAGAGGATTTTGTATTTGATCAAGAGTTCAACGTTCCTAATCTTAATAAACAAACTCAGTACAGTCAGAATTTATCATCTATTACTAAACATAGACTCAAGTAGTCTTCTTTTATCCAGTTACAACATTACCCCCAAAATAATTTCATAGCCATGTTAATAGGTCTGTTCACCCCTTGGCAGTTGTACAGAGGCTGCCTCGTGCAGAGTCCCTTTAAAATCAGATCTCTCTTTCCACTATTAGTCTATTAGGGACCCTTTATCTTTAAGGAATTAAGCACTTCTTTAATTAGGGCCCATTTGCATAGCCCAAGGTCCTCATAGGTTGCTGTCAATTACTGTTGGTAAGCCTCTCTCAGCGTTGCTGTGAACCTCCAGAACCACACTCCTTGCAAACTTCCAGTTATATATGGCTAATGTTCTTTTTTAAGAATTTTAAAAATTGTGGTAAAATATATAGAACATAAAATTTACCTCCTGACCTTTTTTAAGTGTACAGTTCAGGAGCGTGAAGTACATTTACTATGTAGCTGTGCGACTACCATCGCCACCCATCTCCAGAACGTTTTTCATCTTCCAAAATTAAAACTCTGTCCCCATTAGGCACTCACTCTCCATTTCCCCCTCCTCCCAGCTTCTGGAAACCACCATCTACTTTCCGTCTCCGTGAATTTGACTGCTGCGGGGACCTCATTGAGGGAATCATACAGTATCTGTCCTTTAGTGGCTGGCTGATTTTACCAGCATTATGTTGTGGCGGGTGTCAGAATCCCTTACCTCTTTAAGACTCAAGAAGATTCTGTCGTATGTAGAGACCACATTTAGTTTATTCCCTCTCTGTCAATGGACACTTGGGTTGCGTCTACATTTTGGCTATTGTGAATAATGCTGCTATGAACATGAGTGTGCAAATATTTGTTTGAATCCCTGCTTTCAGTTCTGCTGTGTATATACCCAGATGTGAAGTTGTTTGATCCTATGTTAATTTTTAACAGTAAGGAACTTCCATACTGTTTTCAATCACAGCTGCACCATTTTGCATTCCCACCAACGGTACACAGGAGTTCCAATTTCTCTACATCCTCACCAACGCTTCTTGTTTTTTGTGTTGTTTTGTTCTGTTTTGTTTTTAATAATAGCCATTCAAATGGATGTGAAGTGGTATTTATTGTGGTTTTGACTTGATTTCCCTAATGATAGTAATGTTGAGGGTCTTTTCATGTACTTATTGACCATTTATATATCTTCTTTGGGTAAATGTCTATTCAAGTTTTTTGCCTTAATCAAGTAGTTTTGTTGTTGCTGTTGTTGTTGAGTGTAGGAGCTGTTTATGTATTCTGGATATTAAGCCCTTATTAGATAAATGTTTTGCAAATGTTTTCCCGCATTCTGTGGTTTGCCTTTTCATTTGGTTGGTCGTGTTCTTTGATGCACAGAAAATTTTACTTTTGTTGTAGTCCAATTTATCTATTTTCTTTTGTTGCCTGTGTTTTTGGTATCATAACCAAGAAACCATTGCCAAATCTAACATCATGAAGATTTTCCTATATATTTTCTTTTAAGAGTTGTATAGTTCTAACTCTTATGTTTAGTTTTGGGTTTTGATCCATTTCAAGTTAGTTGTATATAGTGTAAGTTAAGGGTCCAGCATCATTCTTTTGCATGTAAGTATCCAGTTTTCCCAACACCATTTGTTGAAAAGACTGCCCTTGCTCCATTGAATGGTCTTGGCACCCTTGACAAGAATCATTTGACCATATGCACAAGGGTTTATTTGTAGGCTTTCTATTCTATTCCTTTGGTCTGTGTGTCTGTCTTTATGCCAGTACCACACTGTTTTGTTTACTGTAGCTTTGTGTAAGTTTTGAAATCAAGAAGTATGAATCTTTCAAATTTGTTCTTCTTTTTCAAGATTGTTTTGGCTATTTTGGGGGTTCCTTTAGGGTCCATATGGATTTTAGCATGGATCTTTCTATTTCTGCAAAACAACAACATTGGGATTTTGATGGGGATCGCTTTAAAACTATAAGTTGCATGGCTAAGTTTCTTAATCAGACAGAAATAGAGGTTTCAATGTTTTATGGTAGTGAATTTTCCTACCCAATTTGAGCATGTACCATTACCTTAAATAAATTTTTTTTCAGTGTGAAAAATATTAAGATTTTATTTTATTTTTTCTGATCCTGGTATGGAGAACAATAAGTGATTGTAGGGAATGTTAACTATACAGTTTTACACAAATCTGCACTGAGAATGAAGAGACAGTTTCTGTTGAATTTCTTAAAACTCAGAATTTTGAAATCAGTAATTCCTTAGTAGAAAATTACCAATTTCATGGAATGTTTCACATAGACTTTGCCATCAAAGGTAAGCTTATCTGGCATTCAGAAGTTCTTTATTTATAATAAGAGCCTAATACAAAACTTAGGTATGATGAGGCATCACTCAAGACCATGGTCAATATTAACAATGTGGAGAGACACAGTATATTTGAATGAGTGATTAATCACATTTCTGTGTCATTTTTGAAATAACAAAACCTACCAACGATCGAGCTCCAGCACACACGCCAGCACCAGGCAAGCACTAAATTCCTCTCCAATTCTCCTAGACTGAGAGATTATCCTTCCCACTTCAGAGCTCAGTAAAGGGAAGATTAGAGAACGTAAGTGACTATGTTAAGATGACATAATTAATAAGTAGCCAAGACAGTAACTGCACCAGACTCAGGTGGCTGACAACGGAATTTTGTTTAGAGATCTACATTTAACGCAAATCACTAATTCCAAGAAGCCTTCAAATTTCAATCTTCAATCCAAGTCTATTTCTAAACCAAATGAAAATGTTCAGAAGTTAGCAGTAGAATAGATACAGCAAAAAAAGGACTCAAAGGAAAGGTTTCTTTCACAACTACCCTTTCTGTCCCAGATACAAAGGGATAATTGTGTATTAATCATTATGTTCATCTGTTTCCCATTTTTTCTACACTGTTGAGTGCCTATTTTGTTCCATGAGCCCTTCTAGACTCTGGAGGTATAAAACGGGTGAGGCATGGGCACTGTCCTCAAAGCATCACAACGACGTGGTGAGGACCAAGAGTAAACAGGCCTGAAGGTCCTTCCTTCAGGGCAGAACACCTGCTTGGTCCCTCCGCCTTCCAGAGCCGAGCATGTTTCCCGGCCCTGTAAGGAGTTCGGTCGCTTCTCATGGTATCAACAGAGGTCTGGGTAAGATGACTTGGGAGGATGGAGAAGAGGTCTTAGCTCTGATTAGAGGGGCCAAAGATGTCTTTGCAGAGGAAATGACCCCAGAGCTGGGCCTCGAAAGATTAGTTCATTAGATGGATGAATTGGGAGTGACTTCCCATGTAGGAGAAAAATATAAAACCCAGAGATGAACTCAGGGCATAGACATAGATACCAGTAACTTGGCACACACAGCTGCTTGTTAGGACAAAGGACTTAATTCCTCCCGGCTTGGGTTTGGTGTTGGTAAAACAGTTGTGATTTCTGTCGTCCACAGGAGAGAGAACGTGGTGTGGCTCCATCTCCCTGTCTTTTCAGATGGAGGGTATAGAACTGTCCACTCCAGGGCTCTCAATCCCAGAAACTGCTTACTAGCTGCTCTCACTCATTTGCCCACCATCCTTTCTTCTTGCAATGCCCAGCGTTATCGTATTCAACCATCCAGAGTCTTGTTACCTGCTGCCGTGTGGTTGTTTGAACTATGGATTCCCAGAATTGTTCTTTTGCTGCTTCTACTCCTTAGATTGCAACCCAGAATCGAAGGATGCAGGTGGAAGGGCCCATGGTCCCGTTGCCATTGCTAAGCCAGCAGCGGTTGAGTACAGACGGCCCCGGTCCTGCAGCCCTCGCACTCCCAGCCCCTCCCCACCCTGTGGCCACCACCGGCCCCCCGTGGGCCATACTTCCTGTCCTCAGCCCTGGCTTCCCTTAGCAACCCCAGTCAAGAAGGACTTTGGGGCTTCCTCTTATGGGAGAGATGAAAGTGCTGTGGTGAAAGATTTAGATTTAGGGCATTTTCTGTCCATGTGTCCCAATTAGCCACCATGATTGCCGAGCTGAGCACCTGTGGCTTCCCCACAGCTGGTGCTCTAGGAAATCCAATTTCCTCTGAACCAGAGCCCAAAGAGAAAATCACACTCCCATCCAATTTCTATGCTAAAGACTTTACTTAAAATAAAATCAATATCTGTTTCCCAAAAAGCTTCATGGATTGTGTTCTGAATGGCGACTATTTTAAAGAAAAGTGTATCGTGTGTCCAGAAGGAGGAATCTGCCGAAATAGCTCCAACTTTATAAATCTGTGGTCTTTGACCCTTTGAATCGGATTTATTTAAAACAGCTGACAAATACTATTAGTTTCGTCCTAGCACTGCCAGTTACCATTTGTGTCCCTTTGGGCAAATCCCTTCAAAGTCTTACTTTCTTTTTCTGTAAAACAGGGATAAAGGGCTAGATCAAGTGTGATGGATTACATGAAAATACTGTAAACTACTAATGATGGTGATTGTAGCTAAGTATTCATTAAGTATCCACAATGTACCAAGCTCCGTTCTCAAAGTACCACTCACTATATCCCATTTAGTCCTCGAAACACCCTGTGTTACTCTTCTTGTCCAGATTTTTATCCATAATTTATATCAGAGGAAACTAATATATAAAGAAGTTAAATAAAATGCCCCACGTTACACAGTAAATGGCACGGATGGAATTCAAACTTAGGTGGGTGTCTCAGCTCCTGGCCAACGTTCTTAACTGCTGGGACCTGCCCCTGCCATGTTCCCAAAGCCCTATGCAAATCTCACACATTGCTCTCCGTGTGTCTATTCCACACATATTTACAATAGATATTATTTGTGTGTGCATGTAAAGTATTGCGTGTATATATATGCTTACACACCAAGAATTTGTAAAACTGCTAGGTTGCCACTAAATCACACTGTTTTGCCTAAAAGGAGCAACGCTGTTAATATGATTCCGAGTTCACCACTCTCGTGGCCCCCTGCTCAGAAAACAGCCCAATAATTTCGAGTCATGTTTTCTCAAGATCATCCCTAATGCTTTTCGATCGTTTTCATAGTGATTCATCAGTATTGCTTAAATCTTCTTTATGACCTTTGTTACCTGCCGTTATAACAATGTTTATAAAATGTAATGTTATAAAATAGTACAGATGGTGAAAAATAAGTAAAAGCGTTTGAGCTTTGTTTTTTCTGGAATTTAGGAGATAGTGGAAATGTGCATTTTACATGACTTGTCTCAGTCTTAGACCACCACTCTCTTGGGAAGTAGGATGCAAATGACTAATCCCTCCCCCTCCCCTGGAGTGTGACAGGGACTGCAGGTGATGACACTTCTCTCCCCCCAGCTGAGAACGATTGCCTCCATCCGTGGGCGTTTTGATTGAAGCCGAGTTGGGGAATAGGCGGGTCGTGTGTGGGTGTGGATGACAAGGGGCATCAGATCCAGGGGCTTCTGCCAGCCAGAGTCCACCTGCGGGCGGGGAGCTCACCAGAGAGGAGCTCCTCTTGGCTCAGTGGAGGTGCTGCCACCGCGATCGAGGTCAGCCTGGGACCCTTCCTCTGTGACCCCATGCTCCTCCGGCATCCTGGGTGACTTGAGACTGGGAGGTCCCTGGACGCCCCGCGGGTTTATGAAAGCTTCCGAGCGACGTGCGTTTTCCACACATGAGTTTCAGAGTCGGAATGCCCGTCCCTCCTGTTCCCCTGGAGCAGAACTAGGAAAACGAGAAAAGCCAAAGATGCCAAGAGAGCCCAGGGCTTTGCTGTAGCTGCACGTTCAGTTCAGTGAACCTCCAGCTCGTTCAGCCCCAACCGCTTTCTAAGTTATTTCTCGGGGAGAATAGAGCAGTGCAGGGTGCTAAAGTGACCCCTGAGGTCACTGGCACCAGGAGATTTGAACATCAGACAGTATATCATAAATTTCTCAAAAAACCCAAAAGGCAGAAACACCTATAGGGCAGGTGCTGTGTGTCGGGCGTGTCCGTGCCTTCCATGCACTCACAGCCTGAGGTCCCCCACACTCCACGATGTGCTCTGGACAGCCCCACACTCATGGCGGAGCCCTGCAAAAATCCCTGGGGAGACTAACAGTGCAATTATCGCCTGAAAGTCTGTGATGCGTGAGAAATCTGTGCCCTGAGGTCTTGCTGGGAGATTTTGTGGTGCTGGTCGAAGCCCAATGCTGACGTTATTCACATTTTCATATTTCCTCTTTAATTATATTTCCTCTTTAATCATAGTTTACATCCTTTCCTTGGGTCTTAACGTTTGTTTGACAAAGAGATTGTGCACCATTTTATTTATAAAGATCTACCATTACTAATATGTTTAGAGAAGAACATTCTGCTTAAATAACTGGTAGCATCTTCCACTGAAGCTTTTATAATTAAACCTCTTAGTCTGCTAATGTCAACAGTTCCTTCTAGATGGAGTTAGTGGAATTTTTGTTATCATGGAAAAGTAGCATGTTGAGCTTTTAAATTTCCTTCCAAACAATGGAAACTTGCCACTTGATTCGACAGCCTGAGCCTTGTGTAATATGTACAAAGTCGTGACGTTTAGTGACGTACAAGCCTTCTCCTCACTCCTAGAAGAGAACTTTCAAGTAGCCCACGTTCCATAGAAGGTTCTAGAACGGTCATTGGAGGTATATGTATCTTTACTTTGGGGGAGGAAATACAACTATCCTCAGAGGTATCGTTTTCATTTGCCTTGTGGATGTGTTCTCATTTGACCAGAATAAAAATCATGTTAGCCCTTACCTCATGGGCAGCTTTCATGCACAATTTAAATCCAATGTAAAATTCATGGGTGGAAATTAATAGACACTTGCCAAAGCATAATGAATAACGTATTACAGTCTTGAAAGGGGTGTTAAATTTAAACACAGATGATATAGCAGTTAAATGAATAAATCTTCCCTAATCAAAATCACTTTCAAAATATGGAAATTTTAGTGCCTGCCTTGTTTGAGGGTTGCATTAATAAACAAACAAACAAACAAACAAGGAATAACCCCATTAGAACAGAGCAGAAAAAAGGTAGATAGTGACTGACTAGCATATTCAATTTGACAACAAATATTAACTAAACATGGAGAAAGAATATGGAAAGATATTTCAGAGGAGATGCAAGTGGCTTTTACGTTAGAAAAAGCGTTCAACCTCATCAGCATCATCCGTGTGACCCACAGACTGACAACGTCACAGCATCGTTTACCGACCAACCACGTTCAAACCGTACTGAGGACTGTGGCTGTACAGACACAGTTACCGGAAACATCAGTGAAGCTTAGAGAGGATGTTGCCTTCACACGAGCACGTCCACGTAGTGCACAGACACTTACACTCAGGAGCTGCATATATGTTGTACGTATGGAGCTGCAGCGAGGTAGTGCCCAGGGAGCATGGCCTCTGCAGGGACCGTATCCAAGCATGACTCTGGACAATCTGCGATCTCTGCAGTCTGTTTCCTTCTGTGTATGTCAGGCATGATCACAGCATGTTTACCTTGAGTGCTGTGAGAAGGACTTGATGGATTGAATGGCGTTTGTCACACAGCGAGCATTTCAGAAGACTTGGATACTTTTGTTACACGTTACAGACTTGTTTGTAAGAGCAGGAATTTGGAAACAACTATTCATCCATAAAAGACTCGTTCAATGAATTACGTTGTGTTCATGCAAGAGAACACTATGAATTATTTTTTGAAGGCGGGAGCTTGTACGAACCTAGCCCAGCCTATGTCGTGAGATGAAAACTCGCAGGGTGCAAAGCCACGTTGAGGGTTACCGTTTGTATACTTTGAAAGTGTGTTTGCACACAGATGCTTGTCAGTGCTGGAACATCAAGGACAGTCAAGGTTGCCTCAGGGTTAGGAGTTAGCTGATTGGGCAGGAGAGGAGTTTCTTCTCCTCGTATGCCTGTGGGTACCTGAAGCATGCTGCCCTATCTATACGTCTATTCCCCTTTGAAATTTGTGATCGATGTTTATATTCACTGAATATTCGTGGAGAGACTTGAGAGGAGCCGACAGAGGCTGTGACTCTGGGGGAGCTGACACTACCAGTCAGATGTCCCCGGAGAAGTTGGCAGAATGGATCTGGGGCGGATTCGTGGGAAAGGAGTGGACAGGGCAATACCAGTGCCAAACTCAGGGGAGAAGAGAGGTGTCCTGGAGATCAGACAACTCCTCAGACCTGAGAGGCTGGTGGAGATGGGATCCTCCGCCAGCACCAGCAGAGGCACCGCGGCAGGAATCCCAGGTTCCGCCTGGAAAAGAGGCAATGAGTCTAAATTCTGGTGTGTACAGGGCGCAACCACGTGAGCAGAGGACAGGAAAATGGGGAACGCTGGTTCTGGGAACATCCTTTAAACACGTTGCCCGCTCTCCTAAGAAAAAATGCCGAACTCTGAGGGGCAGAGAATCCATCCACGTGATGCGGGTTATTGGTTTCATTTGGCTAATACTGTACATCGTGAGAAGGTGGGTGGTACAGCCCGTGAGCTCCGAGTTCTTCACACTCTTGCAGATCTGCTGCTTTGCCCCCTCCACCCCGTGTGGCTCTGCAGGAGTGCCCTCCTCCCAAGGCCTCTCCAGGGCCTGCTACTTCAGCACCTTAAGGAGAGGCGGGCAGAGCCCATGGCAGCCAGGCAGCCCGCCTGTTGGAAGCCTCCCCAGAAACCGTGTCTGCGGGGTGATGGATGAGGTTAATCCCCCGTCGTTTCATGGGAGATTTACATGCACGAGTCTCATTAGTGCTAATGGGAGTTTCTTGCATAAATCTGACATGCGGGAAGGTAGGGAAAAAGCCGGTTTTCTTTTCTTCTTTATCGGTTTTCTTGCTTAAGGCTTCGTTCCTGCAGTCTGGGGGCTGGCTTGGGTGTCTTGCCACGTGCCTTGCATGGAAGCCGCTGGTGGTCTTCATTTACATGGAAATGGACCCTAAACAGGGTTCTGAACTCACATGTTTAAACACCTCCTACTTGCGCCATCATCTTTGCAAGTACAGATGCCCAATCAGTGCCACTGATCCAACAAATTTCCATGTGTCAGTTGTACCTGCTGTGAATGTCATTCTGTTTGGTGATAACAGGGCCTGCACCCAAAATGGAGGTGGGGGGAGAGGGAAAGCCACACTGAGCCCTTGCTGTGAACTGAATTATTTTTAAAGTGACTACAGATCCCTGCCCTGTTTTAAGTGCCAGCCTATCTCTGAAGCTAGGATTGGGTTTGGAGGGAGAAAGGCTAGACCGGCCCCTGCCGCTCACTTGCCATCCCTTCCCTTATGTCTATTAAGCTGTGGGTCCGTTTATAATGTCAAGGCAAACGTATGGAGTTAGAGCTGTTTCCAAGAGGACATCTGAACTAACGAACACAGGCTTCATTTCACCCTGCGTCTGAGTGGGAGACTGGCGTTTTTCAAAGCCCGTTGAATACTCCCCGTTATTATTTTGAACGTATGCCAATTTCCCATCATGTTCACACTCAGAGCTGTGGCGTGTCGCTTGTTGGGAGGTGGTTGTGGAGGACTTTGACATTATATAGGTTCACTTCATTTGTATTTAAACGTTTGCATATGTAGCTGCTGACAGAAGGTGGCCACGATGACTTCAGGTACATCTAGTTCGGAGGACAAGTCACGAGTGTGGTGACTTGTGATAGAAAAACCTTTTCTTTGTAATTTAAATTGCGTATGATTTACAGCTCGATACTAACAGCAGACATTGTCTCTAGTATATGCCCATGTATATGTAAATGGATATAACATGCTAATGCATAAAAGCAATGTGTGTGTGAGTGAGACAGACAGATTCATAGAAGATTTTAGTGGATTAGTAGGAAAAAGAGATAAAAAGAATAACTTTAAAATTTTCCAGGAAACCAATACTTCAGTTGGTTAAATTAACAACAGAAGAAAAGTAACTTTCTGAGCTTTTTCTTCATTAATCCATTTTCTAGAAAAAATATCTGCCTGGTGGAGTCATTCTCTGTTAACCAAAATGATAAAAATTATGTCTTCCTCTCTAATCAAATTCTCCTTCAGTCAAATTTTGGCCTCATCTTTATTAGAGATTATTTGTAAATTGATGTTCATTTTGATCACAGTGTGGATAACTGGATAGTTTTTTGTGTGTCCACATTCATGCACTCACTTATTCAACATATACGACTGAGCACCCATGAAATGCCAGGCATTGTTCCAGATGCTGGGGATGCTTCAGAGAGCAGAGCCCCTGCCCTCACTGAGCTTGCCTTTCAGGAAGACGGACGCAGGTGACGCAGGGCAGGAAAGGAGCCTTTCTGGGGAGGGAGCAAGGCTCTGTTCCAGAGAGAGGGTGACCTCCAAGAAGCAGACGTGGTCCAGTCACAGCTCCAAGGAGGCAAAGACAGGGTGTAGATGTTGGGGAGCTGGGGTCGCTGTCTTGAACTGTTTCTGGCTTCTGGATGAGGTGGGAAGCCAGGTCCTCCACGGGCTTGAGGGGAGGAAGGGACCAGGTATGGAGGAGGAGATGTGATGGAGGGAAGGAAGGAGGGGACGGGGACCTTGTATTGCCAGCAGGAACTGAATACCCACCTGAGGCCACGTCATGCTTTGAGGTGAGACCAGACAGCCAGGACTGCATCCTTCCTTCCAGCCAGTCTCTGGAGGAGGGCTGGCACAAAGCAGACGGCGAAGCCAACCTTCCCAAGGGAGGAAATTTAGATGAGAGACAGGCGGGCAGATTAAGGAGCGCAGGAAGAGCAGCGAATCGTGATCCATCCAGTGTGAGTGCCGAGGAGGGGAGGACGGAAGACGGGGGGTCAATGAGGAGATGGTGGGGTCAGTGGGCGATTTGCTGGTCCTTGTACAGTTGTCCAAAGGCTGGTTGGAGACTGGGAGCTGGAGGGAAGGAGCTGGAAAGGCACCAGGTGGCAGCCAGAGGGGGGAGCGTCTGAGTGAGAAAACAGAGGGGGGGCCGTGGAGCAGAGGCTGAAGCAGGAAAAAACGGTCCAGGAGTCAAGAGGCCAGGATTTTGGAAGGATGGGTGATGTGGATGGAGAAGTTATCAAGGATCTTGCGGGCTGGTTGGAGATCATCCCGTGATCCTCAAGGAGTGGGGTGAGGTCCCCGTGTTTTAATGATGTCAGGGAGTCTCTCTGAGTCTAGGGTGACCTGAGACTCAAGGCTGGAGGGATTTAGGGAGGATAGAAGGGGGCTGCCAGGTGAGGGGCCGGCCCGGGGTGCAGAGGCCCGGGGCGGGGCAATACACAGGATGCTCTGCTGCCCGCCTCGAGTTCCAGAGGCTGCCTTGGAATGATTTCAAGAATGAGGCATGAGAGGTGGGGTCAGGAAGGGGACAATGCCCGGCACATGAGGCTTAGAACCTGAGTAAGGGTCACCTGGGAGCCTGACAGGAGGTGCCGACCTCAGCATCCCCAGCATCTGCCGCTGGTGGGTGAGGCTGGCAGGTGAGGCCGGGGGAACGTTCATGGGATGTCCTTTGTGATTTAGCACGAATCATAGCTAATATGTTAGAGCGGGGCTCCTAAGGGTATTAAGGGATCCGTGCGACTAAGCACACGATGTGTAACATTGTGACTCTGGGCACAGAAATTGTTTAATGGCTCAGGAAAACACCATGTGTATCACACATGTCATTTACATTGTTTGCCCTTTAAGTGTCCTTCAGAGTTGACACAGATACATTACAACCCCCTTGAAAACAAAATCCACAAATAAGGTTGACATAAGGAAAGTTTATTTGGCAACAGAGCTAGAGGGATGGAGAGGGGCTGCATGAAACGTTTCCTTGCAAGGACTTAAAAAAATAAAATCCGTGTACCATGCAATCTCACCAAAAAGGAAGAACTTTCCTTCAGCCGGAGAATCTTCAGGTTCTCAGTTACCACATGTGATGGTTCAAGTGCGAAGATGGTTGTTAAGAAGGATCTTGGCTGGACACAGCTGCCGATGACGCACTTGAAACCGTCTGCTTCGGCTGCGAGATGCAGGTATTCGCAGCCCCTCCCCTCCTCCCAGACAGCCCACAAGGATGCCATGGGGACGTCACCCTGCACCTCCATGGAACATTTGTTCACAAGGATTTGCTGGATGTACAAGGTGTGTGTAGGTGTATGTGCTGGGCGTACGTGGGCATTCATTCACTCCCCACGCGTCCAGCGGACGCAGATGAAGTGCTAAGGGCGATGATTACACTGCCGATGGACCCCTGGTCCCTGAACACACAGGCCGCTGAGGCCGGATCAACCCAGAAACCAGGGCAAATGCAGTGAGACTGAAATGGCAACACCTGTACAGGTCACCAGCTGTGATCAGCTCATACTGCAGACAGGGCACCCAGCAAAGTTCACCCAAGGCTGCATTTCACACACACAATCACTCACACGCTTTCAGACTCACAGTAGTAACAACAGCCAGGTTTAGCCGTCTTCGTGCTCCCTCCCCTACGACCTCCCTCGGAACAGACCTCCTGGTTCCTTCTCGCGTCTCCAGGCTCTGCCCGTCATCCACTGAGTAGGTCCTATGCTTCCGGAGAATAAGCAGGTCACCCTGGCCCTGCAGATGCTCCACTCTGAGCCCAAAGGCGTCTTCCTTTTCACCAAAGCCCATTAGCTTCCTGTTGGGAGTTTTCTGTCTTTGGAGCTCCTGTGGGTCCAAAGTCCTATCTATTCCTCAGCGATAACCATGTTCATCCTTAACAATTCGTATTTCCCTCCATTCGTAAATTCAACTTTGAACCTTCCTTCAGGTGGTAAACTTCCCATTTTGTAACAGTAGGAAATGGAGATTCCAACTAACTGACGTGTATGGAACCAAGAGTTTGTGGATAAGCATGTAAAGATCATGTATAGATTTTCGTCAAATATCACTGTGGTACCGTGAGGATAAAATGCTACAATATTTGTGAGAGAGAGAGCCGTGAACCACAGAACGTTCCCCGATGATTACTTATTAACATTAGGACAAATGCGCCCAGTGAAACATTGTCCTTTCAACAGGTATTCACTGGCCACCGGCCGCGAGCAGGTACCGGGGCTATAAGGATGAAGGGGTCTCACGAAGCAGAAACTCACATACTGAGCGCAGGTCACCGGGCGGGGTGCGGGGTGGTTGGCTCGGCACACAGCACTGTGGGTCGGGGCATCACAAAAGGTGCGTCTAGTGGAGGAGATTGGACCCAGCAGAAAGGTGGAGACAGTGACGCTTAAGCATCAGCCCTGAATAAGAAGGAATCAGGGAAGAGAGGGCGGGGGAAAGTGTGCGGCCATTGGAAACCTGGCGTTTCCTGCGGAGGAGGTCTGTCTGAGGGGGAGGTTGGCCTCGTCACAAATGACCCTGCGGGACATGTCGGGGGTTGGACTTTGTTCTGAAGGCTGCGGGACCATACACGTGGTCATCCTTGTGACTGATGCCACGCAGGTAATCGGCAAGTAAGAGATGCATCTGGCGGCAAGGCCAACCACTAGGCTACACGCAGGAACACAGGCGATAAATACGGCCCCCGACCAAGACAGCAGGCGCGAGGGACAGGATGGGCGGCTGGAGAGATGCAGGGAGCCAAACCAGCCTGGACAGGCCACTGGGGAACCGGGGACAGAGGGGGGATGGAAGAGGGGGAGCAGGCAGGGGTCCACGTCCCAGGCTGGGACCGCAGCTCAGGTGGGGGAGCCACTCACGGGGCTGGGCGGAAGGCCGGCTGGTCACACGTGGGCAGGAAGACCCCGCTCAGCCAAGGTCACACTTCAAGGTTACAAAGTTTAACCTTAGGTTGAAAAGCATCTCAAAATTGTATACACGGAGTTCAAGTGCAATAAAATAATAGCATGATAAAAAGGGGCACATTCTCTGATCAAGTGAGTCTTAAACAGCGCCGGCCCTTCTAACATTCCCGTAAGAGACGCGCATGTCATGAAATAATGCCATTTAATTCCGCAAACATGTTGAACCCCTAGGTCTGTTGCTCAGCAGATGTTCAGTGTTTGATTTCACTAAACCCACGCGGAGTGGCGAGGTCACTGAGGCCTAACCCAACTCCCAAGGACTTATCATCTCATAAGGGAAACAAGACAAATGGGCAGAATAATCGCTTTTCAGGGCTGTTGAGAATCAGTGCCGGGGTGAGGAGATGCACAGGGATTTAGGGACTCGACCACACCAGCATTTTTCATCACCTGAACCCCACTATTACTTGTCCCGGACAGGTGACCCCCTCCTTGTAGTTGGAGAAAGAGGTACTTTCGGGTCTCATAGCTGCAGTGACGGTCCCGCAGGCCTGCCAACGACGTTCTGTGCCAGGACGGGGAGAGCCACTGGGGACAGGATGGGGCAGCTCCAGTTCCCGTGGAGCGTGCAGTCGAGGGACGGGGCCCACAGAAAACAAGCAAACACACAGAAGGTGACTGCAAGTTGCAGTAAGTCTACTGAGCAGGGGACAGGTAGTGGGTGGAGAAGATGAAGCACTGCCCCGTCCACTCTCACAGGGTGGTTTGGAAACTCCTCTGCTGGGAAGACGGCGGTGAGGCTGGGCAGATAGTAGAGGAGAGACTGAGAAAAGTGGGGAGACTTTCAGGCAGAGGGTACCACAGAGACGGGTCAGGACTGTACCAGCTCGTTTGGGGAACACAGAGAAGATGCTGGAGCCCAGTGGACGCGGGGCAGCGTGGGGTAAAGCAGGTCAGGGGCTGCAGAGGAGCCTTTCCATGCTGCCTTGTCACAGTCAGAAGGGGTCTGACGTCTTAAGGCAATGGAAAACCACTGGTGGGTTCCAAACAAGGCAAAGCCCAGAATGTATTTATATCTCAAATTTGGTACTTAAACAGACTGGAGGTTTGATTGCCAAGGGGCAGGAAGGGAGAGGAGAAGACAATTAGATTATTTCATTGGTCAGGTGAGAGATTATGTAACTTGGACTAAGTGTGTTGATGCAGAGAAAATGATTGAAGATGTGTTTTGGAGATAGAATCGTAAAAACTTGTAGATATGGGGCTTTGAGAGGAACGGAGGAATGAACAGTGACCCTGTTGCTGATGTGAACAGGCATGTGGACAGATTCTGTTACCTGGATACAGACGGCGTCAGGGAGAGAAGCTGGGGTAGGAATGAGGAGCTCCATTCCGGGCCCGAGAAGTTTTGGATCAGACATCACGTTCAGGGTATACATCTAAGTGTCTGAGTGTTGGTATTGTGTTGAAACTAACGTTCTTTTCTGAGCTAAATGCCCCTCAGTGCTTGTAGGACTTTTAGAAATCATAGAGAACTTAATAAGCTTTAATCTTTCTATCACATTTTTAAAATGAGGGGAATTGAGCGGCTTATCTGCGGTTATCCAGGTACATAAGGAGAGCCAGGACCAGCCCAGGCTCGTGTCTCCCACCCTGTGTGCTTCCCACTCAGGCACTGAAAACACAGGTGCATTCGTCTGTCGGGACTAAACCCACACTCTGCGTAACCCTCCTCACTTCCACGATGTGACTGTGAATGGAACTGCAGATGCGACACTGAGTCCAGGGCGCACAGCGCACCGCCCACCATGGGCCGCCAAGCTGGTCAAGTCACTGAGTCTTTCCAGACATTCCGAATGGGGGACAAAGCAGCCAGGACGGTGAATCATCTTCATCCCATAGATCCCCCCACTACCTGCCATCTCTGTTAGAATTTAGTGGCTTAAAACCGCATTTCTGTAGCCAGGTGAAACCTAGAATATTTTAAAATGCTGATTCCTGGTGTCTCCTTCACATATTGAAAAACGAGGCTATTTTTCTCTCGATATCAAAGTGCTTTTCACTCAGCACCTCCGCACTGAGATTGGCCTCGAGGCCTCGGCGTCCGGGGCAGAGTCCTGTCTCGCTGCCCTGGGACAGAGGGATGAAGGGATGCACGGCCCTTCTTTCTGTACCGGCCACTGCACCCTGGAAGATTCGCCGAATCTGAGTCCCCCACCTGTTCCTAGCGGTTTTTAAAAAGGTGATTAATTGGATCCGACTTGACTCAGTCTTGAGCGTCCCCCCCCAGGGCCTCCCCCCACCCCCCCGCGTCTGCTGCTGCATCTCTTCAACATGAGCATCACAGCTGCGAAGGCATCATGACGGTAACCCCACAGGCCCGCGGTGCCCCGGAGCTCAGTGATGCCGACAGGCCCCGTCTCTAGAAGCCACGGAAACATAAGATTAACCTGTAAAGCTCGGGGCTTGTTTGTTGGAAATTAGTAGCCACACTGTTTATTGGAGCTGGCGATGAAAGGTCCATCATTTCGAAGTCAGTCCTACAAATACTTAATACAAAACCAAAGTATTCGAGAAATAGCTACATCCTCGCAACGTGAGACACTAGAAACTAATGCTTTTGTCAGAATTCAATAAAGACGCTATAAATCCGATTCAGCTTCGAAAAGTGAAAACATTGGGGCCATAAGCACCAAACCGTGTAGTCCCTCTGGTTGGAAGTTGAAACAGAGACGTAGCTTAAGGCCGGCCAAATATCTAACTAAAATGATACATAAATCATCCCGGTTCAGACTGTGCCATGGTCCCCATCAACTTACAGGATCCTTTCAGGGACATTATCACAAGTTCATGAACTTTTACCTCAATATACTTTGGAGGAAACCTACATTTGTAACTCCTGCATAATGTCTAAGGATATACATTCAGCTCACAAATAACTTTCTAATAAAGCTGAGAAGAAAATATCTTAAACTGGCATGTTTGTTGAAATTATAGTTAAGCCAATTGCTTCCTCTTATTCATTTTCATGAATCTTAGCATCGAGAGCAAAGCCTGGCAAATAGCGGGCATTCCTTTTGTGTTTAGAGTAAAAGACACGCGGATGAGCAGGTGAACACGATAGGTAAGGGTCAAAGGTGTTAGAAACAGAATATGCATCTGGATACTTTAAGACATGCTGAGGTGTTCGTGAGCTAATTGTTGCTGTAACTGGTACTCCACCAGAAGATAATTTGTTCTTGGTACCCTTCCTTAGAAGGGAAGAAGTGAGTAATTCAAAAACCTTATGAAATATGCAAATAAGCATGGTTAAGTGTTCGATAAGCAGTTAGTGAGATTGCGTGTATTTACTTTTCTCTAGTCTTACACCCAGAAACATGTGTTTGGCCAATATATATTGACACACGAAAAATTGTCAGAGGCCAATAATTTTCTAAATTAGATGCAGTTTCTCCAGTTGTCAGTTTTGAAGATAATTTATTAGATTTCTTTGTAATGAAATAGAACCTAGATTATTTTATGTACATGAAGGTAATTCCAACTCCAAATCATACGAAGCGTGGAGAACCGGTTAAGTGGATCTGTGACACATTTGCGTGTGTGTACCCACGAGCACATCTGTGCATCTGTGCACATGCATGTGACATGGGCGTGGACATGCATGTGTCAGCTAGGCATTCATGTAATTTACTGTCACTTTAGTCTAAAGTGGAAACGGCTGACTTGGGTAATTACAGGTCTGTAAAAAATCACCTTTCTCCTTTTGGTACGTTTAGAACAGGGTCCTTCGCTCTGAGTTATTGAACACCTAGAAGCTTTTTCAAAAATTCTAGAATGCTAGTGTTGAAAAAGACTTTAAAAAACATCCGTTCTAGGGTCCCATTTTACAGATAAGGAAACTGAGGCTCAGAGGGACTTACTCAGAAGGAACCCATTTAATCACCCTCCTCTCAGGGGCGTCCTTACACACACGCCCCATCACTCTGGCTCAGGTGCTCCTCTTCTGGGTTAATTAACGGTCTGGGTTTCACCTCCCATTAGACTGCAGGATCCTTGAAGGCTTAGGTGCTTTGCCCTGTGTCCCTGGTAGCTGGCCTGGGCTCTGGGAAGAGCTGAGGAAGGAAAGAAAGCAGGTTTCGTAGCAAACGCAAGGTTAGCAGCTGTGTCTCCAGACAAGGCCTTGTCTTCGTGTTACACCACCTGCCTTCCAAGAGCGTGTTTTGGAGTCATGATGCTAGCTTTCCTAAACTACACACAAAACATTCCTTCCGTTAAAAAAGTTCCCTAAAGTGTAGACCTTGGATAGAATCTGCCATTTCCGTGGTCCTTCCTGACCTTCCGTCTCTCTTCCTGCTCTTCACATGGCCTCCCTTTCATCACAGATTTACAGCCTCCCTTTCTGTTCATCACTTTCTGACCTTCACAGTGATTGGAGCTACTGGCCCTGTCACTCAGTCCCTTCGATTCTGCCCCATAAATTATCAGCCGCCAGTGGCCACCCAGGTGTGAAGCCCACGCCCCCTATGGGGCATCTGGATGGGCTCACACACCGGGCTCACCTCCCCGCCAGACCAAAGGTCTCGTTCTTCTTATTCTCCGAGAGGACGCTCTGTTATGGGCTGAGCGTCGCAATAGATTATTACGAAAGGGTCTTCTTAACTAACCCAGTGTTATGACCCCAGATATGATAGAAACTCAGTTCTATCAGATGATGAGACTGGCTGCGAGGAAAGCAAGCAAAAGCCATCATGCCACTATTACCGTCTTCAGCTCCACGTTTGCCGTGGCCCTGAGCTCTAGACTAACCATCCGCTCAGCCGCCATTCGTGCGAGCCTCCT
Organism: Stenella coeruleoalba; assembly: GCF_951394435.1. Lineage (NCBI taxonomy): Eukaryota > Metazoa > Chordata > Mammalia > Artiodactyla > Delphinidae > Stenella > Stenella coeruleoalba. Next base: position 88,687,016 of record NC_137159.1, read on the forward strand.
TCAGGAGCTCCCTGGGCACGGACACCCCTTCTCAGCCCGACCGTTTCAGCTCCGCAGTGACAGTCAGCAATGTCACCTACTTTCTACTTTGCCGTCGTCACAGCTAATGGGATCGCTGGGCTGGCGAGTTTGGACGCTTTGCTGGTTTTGCCACATTAAGTTTCTAAACAGCGTCGCTGGTGATTATTTCAAACCTCTCCTGTACATCGCATTCTTTCTTACCATGTATTCCTAAGATACTAACACAGTCAACTCATATCTGACAGCTACTTTTTGTTATATAATCTTAACGACACTATTTTACAAGTTGACTCAGTTCACAGGAGTCTACTTAGTACATCCTCCATATAAATGTAAAAATGTTCTGCTGGCTGTCACGTACAATAACTTCTGCACTTTCTACCAACCAAATTTTTGACCTTCCTCCGGCGATGACAGGAGAAGTCTGCATATACGTGTGGCTGTGCGTCGCCCCGTCCCTCCCTCCAGGGCCTTCGTCCTCTTTGCTCGGCTGGTCATGGCTGGGCCATTCCTGCTCGTGAAAAGCACTCACCATCCCAGTGTAAACTCACAAGGGCTGACCCTGCCCTTTCTAAGGGCGCAGGGAGTGGGCTTCCTCAGCGCCCACCCACGGGGCTCAGCCAGCAGCAGAGCTCGGGGGAATGAGGGCACCGGGTGCGTGGGTGAGCAGGGGACAGCCAGCACCACACCTGCCCCAGCGGCAGGGGCGGTACAGAGGCCACAGGGGGACCCAGAGGTCCCCACACCGACCGGCCTCGGGTCAGGAGAGGCTGACATCCATGATGTAGCAGCGCCCCAGCCATGGGACTTGGCCCGGGGATGGAAGGCAGACCACCAGAAGCAGACCCAGGAGGCCAGGGAGATGCTGCTTTCCACTAAGGCCCTGGGCCTGAGAGAACTCGACGTTGGGATCCCCCTGGACAGGCTCACCCGTACCTGCTCTCACCCCAGCCCTCCCGATGCTTCCGGTCAGGCCCTGTCCAGCCCCTCCTGACACCCCCTTCCGCAGCACAGGCAGGGGGAGTCCCTGATCAGCAGGCCCCCAGAAACCCACCCAACCCTCCTCAGACCTGGTCAGGAGAACAACAGAGGGAACAGAGGTGATCTAACTGTCCCCTGCAGGGAGCCTGGAGAAATGCCAACTCCGAGTGACCAAGGGTGTGCGTGGTAGGGAAGGTAGGGACGAGACCCCTGCGTGGCTTTGTTCTATCCGTGAAACTGGAACTCAAGCACTAAAGCCTGATGCACAGCGTAGCTCACCGTGGTGCCCGGTAGGTGTCTGAGCACGAGGGCCTGTGTGCTGCCCCTGCTTTAACAGCCAGGGTGTGAGAAGACACCGCCCCCCAGCTGCCAGCCCCTCCGTTTCTCCCTGAAGCTCTGCCTGTCTTTGTCCTAATCAGGCATGTAACTGATCGGTTTAGATTTTTGTTTTGCTTCATGTGTCTTGTTCTGAATATCAGGTTTGAATATAATTGCCATAGGCCACGCTACCTTTTTAAAAAATGCATCCAGTATGCAGGTTTGGGAGCTGGGGGTGACATGAATGTTATATGTAAATTTATGGAAATGTATGCTAATGCCCCATTGCAGCCCGTGGGTGAGTGAAGTGGCTGTCACATCCTCACAGGTTAGGTCACCAGGGAGCCCCGAGCACTGCCAGCTCAGGACGACTGCAGCATATTTATGTCCCCGTTGAAAACAGTCCAATAGCTTTTCTCAAAAGATCTCACAATTCCCCCAGACTATTCCTGTTGATGAGAAAAATCACACTGGTGATCTTCCAAGTTATCTGTGCTTTCTTTTATATAGAAATCAGCCTACATGTTTCTTACATTTGCTGGTTTTTAAGTTGGTTTCAAGTCAGTAAATACCACTGGGCGCTTTTCGCTGTGAAACACCGTGCTGGGTAAATGCAATACAGCTCTCAAGTTCCAGGACCTCGCAGCTCAGTAGGCAGCACTGCAATGGAGCTGGAACTCGGATCTCCAGAGGGGGAATGTTCCACGTAACTGTCGGGTTGGGGGAAACACCCCAGGATTCTAAGCAGAAGGGGCTGCTCAGCTGTGCTCTGCTGAGCCCCACTTAGAGAGCCAGTAAAACCCTGTGCCCCTCACCCCACGTCATCCAGAGTGTCGGACCTTCCACGCATCTTATACGTGGGGTTTTTGCATAAGATTTAAAAAAGAAACATTTTCCTATGTGAAACCCAACAAGGCACACGGGATGGTTTAGACTCTAGAAGCTGATGAGGTAGCCCAGCACCGAGACGGTGCAGACCACGCTCAGGGGGCTGCAGTGGCAACAGGTAGAAGCCAAAGGGGGAACGTCAGAGTCATCTCAGAGCTAAGACAGACTTCAAAGCCTTGCAACCGATTGAAAATTCGCATGGGAGCAAGGAGCGAGTAAATGGTGGTTTTCTGCTCAAAGAAAGGTGACTGAGAAGGTCCGGATGGCGTAGAAGGACCTGGGAGTCAGAATGGCTGGTTGGCAGAGAAAGAAACTAAGTCTGAGGAGCCCCTGGATGTCTGGGTGGGGGAATGGGGCAGACGCTTGAAATTCGGGCGAAATGTGGTAGAAAAACAGGCTCGGAGGTAAACCTTCCCGAGTTGTTTGATTAGAGGTAAAGGTTAAATTCCTGCCGTGAACGAAACCGCCAAGAATGAGACTAGAGGCTCAGGAACAGAACCTTGGGAAGGTCTTAACGTGGGGGTAGGAAGAGCAGCTTGAAAATTAAGAAGTGAGTTGCATCAGACACAGAAAGAAGGGGTTTCTAGACCAGTAGGAGGACCCATCGTGTCCAGTGATGCCTGAGAAAGACCCCTGGATCTGGTGGGTTTAAGAAGATCACCTCAGGAAGAGCAGACAGGAGATGCAGTATGTTAATGCTGAGATTACGGTCAAGATCAAGAATTTCAGAATTATTTGAAATTGGCTTTTGTTTTGGGGCAAATATTTTTAAATCGATGTAAAATATCTTCTCAGAAGAGAGTCCAAGTTTTCCAGACATGAGGACAGCAAGCTGGCGGTTTGCCCTGACACCTAAGGCAGCAGATCACGTTTAATCTTATCAGGGCTTTACAATTCTCTTCAAAGGAAGGTCTCACCTCAGGAAATACATTCCATGTTGATTCTGATGTTTGTGGTTGAAAGCGTCAGTTACCGTGAGTCTGGACGCTCCTCTGTGTCAGAGACCAGACGGTCCTAGAACCTCCGAGAAGGAGGGAAGACTCACTAGGAACTTTCTCAGCTTCCACTCCACCCAACTACTCGCTGCTCTGCTGTCCAGAAAAAGAACAAAAGAAAACCTGTGTCTTCGGGGCCGGAGACCCCACTCTGCCCGGCCCTTTACCAGATGGTGAAGGGGTAAGTGTCTCGCCTCCACCAGGTCCCTGAGCAGGTGTGGGAACCCCCTCCCACACCCTGAGGGTGCTAAGTACCACCCTCCACTGGAGAGGGCTTTATACAAGTGCCAGAACTGGTGAAAAACAGGTAAATTGTCCCATAGTTTTGCATGGGAGCACAAACAGACCTCAGGGCATGGAAAACACTTAGGCAGTCCCCCGCAGCCCTGGGTGAAACGCCCCTCTTTTTACTGGCAGCCCGTGCACAGCTGAGAACCTGATGGGCTGCCCAGGGTGCTCGGGTGTGGTTCAGCCCCTCTCACGAAAGCAGCTGGGGTCCCAGGTCGGGCAGCTCCGCAGAGCACGGCCGGGGCCACAGAAGTGCCTCGGCCCCTGCCCTGTGCTTCCCTGCAAGGCCCCGCTGCTGCCCTTCTCCCCCCAACCTCCGGTGACCTGCACCCGTGCCCCGCTTCTCTCTCCACGCCACGACCCCTTCTTCCTCCGTCCTTCCTTCCGACACTCAGGGATTTACTGCAGACGTCACAATACCTGAGCACTGACTGATTTATCGTAATTTGGGGTTCCAGCTGCAGAGATCTTAACACCCCTTCCAGCCATGGGGAAGGCTCAGACTGACATACAGGGAAATGTGGAAAACAAAGGTGAAAAATGATATTCCAAGATTTACTATTCACTTGCCACATCCCGCTTTTCCACAGAGACAACTGGACAGTTTCTGGGCCCTGATCTGAAGGGAAAAGGGCAATTTGAAATTTTCCCAAAATGCCCCTCATCCTGGAAGGTGGAACCAGGGTGACGGGCCTCAAGGTTGGATGTGGCTATGACCCTCGACCTTCAGCTCCCTCCAAATAAACAGCCCCCAAAGGGATTGTCAGCAGTGTCTTTGAAGTAAGAGCTAGGAGTGGAGTGAGGAGGGTCAGCGCCTTCTTCCCTGGCTCTCAATGTTGTAAACCCTTTATCCGCCAGGCTGGCCGGGGCAGAGCCTCTGAGGGGGCAGAGCAACGAGACGTGTGCATTTGCTCAGCGGCTTTGACAGTACTGGGCTTAAAGAACAAGATCACTGTCTCACAGTCTGGAGGACGGACTCACGCCGAGACCCCGCTGCGGGCAGGGGTGGCTCCTTTCGAGCCCCGGGGAGTTTGTGTCCTGGGCCCCTCCCCAGCTCCTGGGGGTTTGCTGGAGATCTTCCACATCCTTGGTTGGAGAAGCATCAACCGACCCCTGAATACCGGTCACAAGGCACTCTCCCTGCGTGTGTCTCTGCATCCCCAGTTCCCCGTTTTATAAGAGCCCCAGCGATACTGGATGAGGGCCCACCCTATTCTGTATGACCTCATCCTCCTTTATTTAATCTGCAACGGCTCGGGTTACAAATAAGGTCACATTCTGAGGTCCGGGGGTTAGGATTTCAACCTATGACTTTTCCAGACACAACTCAACCCTAACAATTAGGTGGAGTGAAACAACATTTACAGGAACGACGGTAGCATTGCTTCACAGCACAGGAAGCTGGTCCTACACAGCCGCGGAGGCTGTTTTCTCCTCCAGACGGTGGGGAAGTCTGCCCAGTCCTCGGCTGCGACAGTGAGCCCTGGCCGTGGGCCACGCGGGCTGCTCCGCCCCTCAGACGAGCTGCCAGGTCTCAGCAGCAGTCGCGCTTTAAGATGAAACATGCCTGGCGTGATCTGGTCACACATGGGTGGATGACCCATCTTCTATCACATTTGACCGATGTGGCCATGTCAGCTTGTGGGCTGAAAAATGGTACTTTTGGATGGATAAGTAAGGATGAAGTTTGACCTTATTCATCAACACATTGCGTCTGGTTCTGACCCCACAGAAGCTCTGATTCCCCAGAGATTCTCCAGAGGGAAAGGAAAGATTGATGTGTCTCCTACTATAAGTTCTGTCACCTTTCACCTGGTTGAATTTGCATTTCTTCTTATAAAAAGTTATTTTAAAGTAATGCTATGGAACTCTGAGTGTGACAAAGGAAAACTACTTTTGCATCAAATAGAGAGGCTATTAACCAACCTAGAGCTTACGCTGTCGTTTCAGACCACCTGGAGGTGGGTGTCAGAGCTCGTGGGGTGGGACAGGGGCTCTTACCTGTTTGGAGATAGAAGAATCCCAGCTCATACCCTGCAAAGGCCTCCCCCGACTTGGAGGGGCCCTGTGTGTTCTCAGTAGAGCTGTGTTGTGGAGTTTCGTGGCAGAGGCAAGCCCTGTTAAGCCAGTATTCAGAGGTTGCTCCGTTTACGACCAAAGCACTGTGCAGAGTGCGTGAGTGAAGTTGGGACACCTGCGGGGCTGTCTGCCCTACGACCCAAAGTCCTGAGGTGGGGAGCCCAGCCCGCATCTGCTGACTCTCAGAAGTTTCTGGAAGTACAGTTTGGTGGCTGGCGTTCTACTGCACGAAGACGGAGCTTGTTCGTGGCAGGGTCTCAGGATATTGACACCATCAAAGACACAAGTACAAGCCATATCGCCGGTCCCTCCATGGTCTAAGTGTCAGCAGGTGGCAGACCTGTGGGGAACGGCCTGTTTCCCAAGAGGAGGGACCCGGGCTGCTCTGGGCCGCACTCTGATTCCCAGATGGGGCACTGAGGGCCAGGCACGAGGGGCCTGTTCAGAACTTAACTGGATCACGTGCCCCCTCTTTGAATTCCAACCTCCTGTCATGCTCAGCACAGAAACGAGACCCGTTCTGTGGCATCAGGAGCCGTGAGGACCTGCCCTGCCTGTTTTGTCCCTTTAACCCCAAACTCTTTCTCTCCCTGGGCCTGTGCCCCCTCCCCCTCCATCCTCAACCAGCTACCTCTTCCCTCGGGTTTGACCGCACACACCCCCTAGAGAAGCAGGGTTCCCGACCTGCAAAGAGCCCTCTTGCTGCCCGAGACCCCGGCCACTTCCCTCCCGGGTGTCACCCCTTTGCCCGTTTCCCACCTCCACTCAGAACGCGCAGCGTTACTGCCGCACCGGGCAGACAGCTCACGGGCTCCCAAGCAGGGGGGTCACGGTCCCAGGGCGGCTGCTCCAGGCCATGGTGGTCCCTGGAACCAGGCACATCCTCAAACAGACTTGAGCTGTTTGTGTTTGGGGAGGATTTAGGAAAACATCCTGGGGTAAGTCTTTCACTCAGAGTCGGAAGGGCCGTCTTAATGAAAAGTAGAAGTTACACGAGGAAAGACTGGGTGTCACCCTGTCAACGTCTAAAACAGCCACAAACCGAGCAAAAGGCCAGTGATAACCTGGGGAGAAGTATGTGCTGCGTGAATAACACAAAAAAATGAGTATTCGGAACACACAGAAGCATAACCAGAAAGGTACAGGAAACCACTAATCGCAGAAGAGGAGCGAGGAAGGCCGTCAGCTCGGGCTCAGCCACCTGGGAAACAAGCGAAGTTCGGTGACGCAGCTACTGCCGACGTGCTGGAAATGTCGCATCCGTACTTTTACTGGTTGTGAATGGATCTGACCGCTTCGAAGGGCAGCTTGCTGGTATCTGCTGAATTTTTAAATGTTGAGAAGTATCAGTCCACGTGCCTGAGGAGGAGACCAGACAAGGTTTAGCAGAGCATCAGTATCTGTTAGTGAAAAACAGGAAGCAATCCGAACGTATATCAAGACGTTTGATCGTTTCATGAATCGTGTGTAGCCATATTATGGAATAATTACCACTCATCATGAAATTTGACGTATAGCTTATTACACCCACGTGGAAATGTTTCCAACGGTAACTGAAAAAAAAAACTTTGTAGAAGAATGTGTAAGATGTGATCGAATTTATGTTTAAAGATGAGTAGTCCTATGCATTTACATATTTGGTGGGCTGACCATGTCTAGGTAAATTGTGTGTTTGTGTGTCTGTGTTTAGATGAGCGTGTTACAGCAGACACAAGCAAAGCTATAAACATGTTTGTCTCCCTGGAAGGGCCTGAGACGGGAGGGAAAGTCTGGTGGCTAAAAAGGACGTGTTCCAAAATCCACCCCCGCCATCACAGGTATTATCAACATCTGTACTTATTTCTTGCCAGTATTTTTCGTTTCCATGGTGTTTCTGGTTAGGAGCATAGTATACCTGTCCTTTTGCAACCTAATATTTATTTCCAAATTGCATCGTAAGCACTTCAAACAGTGCTACAATTCTTTTTCCGTGGGGAGAAAGGCTTGCAGTGATCGGGCACTGGTTCTGTGCTGGGCATCTTAGCCATTACCTCATTTAAGTTTCCCACCACCTAACGGGCAGGAATTAGCCCACATCATGAAGGGAGCCTGGGACTCAGAGCAGTTGGGTGAACAGACCGAAGAACTGGCCGGCAGCTGGATCAGGGCAGAGACCAGGGCTGTTTGACAACAATCGACAGTCTCCCCCTCACTCTGCAGTCGCCCCCCTCACTCTGCAGTCTCCCCCTCACTCTGCAGTCGCCCCCCTCACTCTGCAGTCTCCCCCCTCACTCTGCAGTCTCCCCCCTCACTCTGCAGTCTCCCCCCTCACTCTGCAGTCGCCCCCTCACTCTGCAGTCTCCCCCCTCACTCTGCAGTCTCCCCCCTCACTCTGCAGTCGCCCCCTCACTCTGCAGTCTCCCCCCTCACTCTGCAGTCTCCCCCCTCACTCTGCAGTCGCCCCCTCACTCTGCAGTCTCCCCCCTCACTCTGCAGTCTCCCCCCTCACTCTGCAGTCTCCCCCTCACTCTGCAGTCTCCCCCCTCACTCTGCAGTCTCCCCCCTCACTCTGCAGTCTCCTCCCTCACTCTGCAGTCTCCCCCCTCACTCTGCAGTCTCCCCCCTCACTCTGCAGTCTCCCCCTCACTCTGCAGTCTCCCCCCTCACTCTGCAGTCGCCCCCTCACTCTGCAGTCTCCCCCCTCACTCCGCAGTCGCCCCCTCACTCTGCAGTCTCCCCCCTCACTCTGCAGTCGCCCCCTCACTCTGCAGTCTCCCCCCTCACTCTGCAGTCTCCCCCCTCACTCTGCAGTCGCCCCCTCACTCTGCAGTCTCCCCCCTCACTCTGCAGTCTCCCCCCTCACTCTGCAGTCTCCCCCTCACTCTGCAGTCTCCCCCCTCACTCTGCAGTCTCCCCCCTCACTCTGCAGTCTCCTCCCTCACTCTGCAGTCTCCCCCCTCACTCTGCAGTCTCCCCCCTCACTCTGCAGTCTCCCCCTCACTCTGCAGTCTCCCCCCTCACTCTGCAGTCGCCCCCTCACTCTGCAGTCTCCCCCCTCACTCCGCAGTCGCCCCCTCACTCTGCAGTCTCCCCCCTCACTCTGCAGTCGCCCCCTCACTCTGCAGTCGCCCCCTCACTCTGCAGTCGCCCCCTCACTCTGCAGTCTCCCCCCTCACTCTGCAGTCGCCCCCTCACTCTGCAGTCGCCCCCTCACTCTGCAGTCTCCCTCCCTCACTCTGCAGTCGCCCCCTCACTCCGCAGTCGCCCCCCTCACTCTGCAGTCTCCCCCCTCACTCTGCAGTCTCCCCCCTCACTCTGCAGTCTCCCCCCTCACTCTGCAGTCTCCCCCCTCACTCCGCAGTCTCCCCCCTCACTCTGCAGTCTCCCCCCTCACTCTGCAGTCGCCCCCTCACTCTGCAGTCTCCCCCCTCACTCTGCAGTCGCCCCCCTCACTCTGCAGTCTCCCCCCTCACTCTGGGAAGCGATGAATGAGGAACCCCGTCACCATCCGTGTTGCTGGGAATGAGGCTCCTTTCCATTTTCCACTCTCCTGCATGACGTGTGCGGTGCCAAGAAGGTGGGCAGTGAGTAGGAGGAAGAGGACCGCCTGTGCCAGGTGTGCTCGGGGAGCCGGGCCTCACCTGGTCGATGCGAAGGCTGAGGCCTGCTCCCCAAGGTGACTCAGAGCTGAGTCCTGGAGGCCTCGGAACTGAACAATAACCCGCTCGTCTCCCTCCTGAGACACCGGCTCAGCTCGAAGCCCCAGGTGCCCCCCCGCAGCGCTCCGGCTGCTCGAAATGGAGGGCGGCACAGCTGCTGGGGGCCTGTGGACTCAATTATCACCACCTCCTTTAAATCGTCATTTAAGCAGGGAGATGCTTTTTAATTGCCGTCTGTGTAGTGAAATCCATACCAAGACAACGAGGGTCTGCTTTAATTGGACGTAACCTGGCTGATAAGCGTAGAACGGCAGAGCTGAGACTGACAGGCCAGGGAATCAGACACTTTGGCCACGTAGAATGGTTGGTTCTATGCGGCTCCATGGTCTCATATCACGTAAATAAATACAGGTGTGTGTACGTATGTATACACGTGTGCATTCCACATTATCATTTTGCTCTTCTCATCCAGCAGGCCAGCTTCTCTCTCCTGATTCGAAGCATTACTTTCTTTTATTGCCTTTTAAACTCTGCCTTCACGCATGTCCCCCACCTCCCCTGGAAGCTGCCTTGCCCATCAGCAGCTGAAATAGCCGCACTAGGGGAGGCGCTGGATTTCCCTTATTTCTCTCCTGTGCCCCCAAGGAATGGCCCCGCTGGGTGCCCTGCAGGACGCAGACAGCCCCTGCAGCTGTGGGGCCCTGCAGTGGGTGTCCTGCTTGTCCTGGTCCTAAATTCCCAACAGGCTTGTGTCAGGGCTTAAGAGGCAGGAGGAAGAAGTTCCCTGCTTGTCTGTCCAAGCTCTCGGAGAGCCCTCCTGGCCAGCCTACCCCAGGGGCCGCCCCTGCCCTCCCCAGCCCCTCCCCCTGACATCCCGCACACCCAGGATCGGACTCTCTCTCCTGTCTTGGCTCTAGGTCCCCTGAGCAATGTCCCTGCTGTGTCCCCAGCGCCCGACAGACACCTGACTCGGACGCAGTCTCCACCCCTAATTGCTGAGGGAGCAAAGTCACTTAATCCTTCCCAGGCTTCATCTGAACCACAACCAGTGTAAGTGCTGCTTTCTGAGTCGGCCTCTCATCGGAGGATGTGGTGCGTGTCTCTCCACGTCACCAGCCTTTCGTCCACTGTTGTAATTCTTTCTCTCATTCTGGCATCATCTGACTGCGGTGACCACACGGGTGCTGGTACCCCAGCGGGGCTGCTCCACCCTCGTCTGGGTGAGGTGTCATCTGTAGGAGAGGCTAAGGACTAAGGGCTACTTCACAGGACTGTGGAGAGGAAGGGGCGGTTAAATGTCAGGAAGGAGGGGCCCGGGATGCAGCGGCTCCCCCAGTGCAGGAGGGACGCGAGGCCCCGCTCCCCCAGGGCAGGAGGGACGGAACCTCCACAGGACCAGCCACAGCCTCCCGCCTCCCCCGCCCCAGCCAGGGTCCCCTGGGTCCTGCAGAGCTGCACACCCTCCAGGATGACTCACCTTCCCGGGGCCCCTTCAGCTGTGAAGAGCTCTGTGGGGATTAATTAAGTGACTGTGGGTAAGGAATGAACTTGGAGGTCTCCCACAAAAGGTGGCTCAGGAGGACATGGGCTGATTATTAAAGTATTAAATGCCCACTTTGCCGCTAGATAGAAGCAACTCAACTCTCCCAACTGCTCGGGCGGAAAACAGGATTCCTGCACATCCCGCCCCCAGGTGAAGAATGAAATAGCATCAGTTAGGAGGCACTGTACTTGCTGTCGAAGAACAGGGCGGCCGTCTGGTAGGGATCCGGGCCTGCTTCAACAGTTAGTTATTTACCAGGTAAATCTGGTGCATAGAGAAGAGATGTAGCGTCCAGTATCTTGGTCAGATGCTTCCATGGTGATGCCTTCAGCTAATACTGGTCAACCAGACGGTCTACGTGGGGGGCGCTACACCACCGCACACCAGGGAGGGGCCGTGAGGACACTGCAGACACTGCAGGGACATTTCATGTTGCCACAATTCGGTCACCCACCCGGAGCCTCGCTGGGAACTAGGATCTCACCTTTCTCGTGAGCGTCCTCTCTCCTTTGTGAGAACGATCAAGCCGAGTGGGAGGGTAGCCTGCTTCCAAAGTGCTGCAGGGCACTGCCAGGCGCTGGCGCTGGGCGCCCTGCAGGTGGCCAGCTGGTCTGCCCAAGCCACAGGCACGCCAGGTCTCGGAAGGCAGCGTCACCTGCGCACCTCCCCGCTCGGCACGTGTGCGGGCTGGCGGCCCTGAGACCGAGGTCCGGCCGGCTTCGCCACAACCAGCTGTGAGCTGGGCCCAACACAGCCCTTCCCCGGGCCTCAGGGGGAGTCCGACTGGCTTACTCCCTAGCAGGGCTGGCACAGTCAGAATCCAACGTGTTGGCTGGCAACAGTCAGGTACACTATCAGGTGCTATCTGAGAAGCAGTGAACTGGGAGGACAGGGCTGGGAAAGGGGAGACCCCAGAATCATACCAGGGAAGCCTCACACCTTAAACCCAGGGAGAAAACGCCCCTGGGCCCGAGAGCATCCGGCCCCAGGCATGGAGGCAGGAATGGGGTGTGCTCCCTGGTGGCTCAGAAGGTCCGGCTGGTTCACTGATAACTCCTGAGTGTCGCCCCGGGGTGTCTTATGAATATTTTTAACAGCTTTATTAAGATATAATTCGCCTACCACACATTTCACCCATTTACAGTGCACAATTCAGTGGGTGTTCGTGTATTCACAGATAAGTGCAATTGTCACCACAGTCAACTTTAGAACATTTCCATCACTTTGAAAAGTGACCCCATGGACTTCAGCTTTCCTACCCCACTTCCCACCCTACCCTCTTAGTCCTTAGTCCTAGAAAACTACTAATCTGCGTTCTGTCTCCATAAACTTCCGATTCGGGACACAGCATACAAATGGGATCACGTAATATGTGATCTTTATCGACCTGATTCTTACACTCAGCGCAACGTGCTCGAGGCTCATCGATGTTGCAGCGGGTGCTGTTCCTGTTTATGACGGATCAATATTCCATATATGAAGAGACCACATTTTAGTTTCCATTCATCAGCTGATGGAAATTTAAATTGATTCCATATTTTTGAATATCATGAACACTGCTGCTGAGTACATACTTGTACAAGCTTCTGTGTGCACTTGTTCATTTCTTACCTAAGAGTGGGATTATTGGGTCATGCAGTACCTTTTTGACTCGTCATCTGAGGACCTGCCTGATTGTTTGCTGACGTGGCTGCGCCATTTGCATTTCCACCACCTGTGCGTGAGGGTTCTGATTTCTCCGCGTTTCCCCGACACTTGTTATTACCTGACTTTCGGAGTCTACCCATCCTCGTGGGTATCGAGTGGTATGTCATCGTGGTACTGATTTGCAATTCTCTGATGATTGATGATGTCAAGGAGTGTCTTGTCATGTGCTTATTGCTATCTGTATATCTTCTTTGGAGAAATGTTTATTCAGATTCTTTGCCCATTTTTAATTGAATTGTCTTTTTTTATTACAGAGTTATAAGAGTGCTTTATATATTCTGGATACAAGTCCCTTATCAGATTTATGATTTGCAGATATGTTTTCCCATTCTGTGGGTTGTCCTTTTCACTTTTTTCATGGTGTATTTTTAACGCAAAAGATTTTTTTTTTAATTTGGATGAAGTCCAATCTACCTATTTTGTTGTTGCCGTAGTTGCTTGTGTTTTTGGTGTTATATCTGAGAATCATTTGCCAAATCCAAGGTCGTGAAGATTTACTCTTAGGTTTTCTTCTAAGTTCTTTATAGTTTTATCTCTTACATTTGGGCCTTTGATCCAAGTTGAGTTCATGCTGTAGTTGCTTGTGTTTTTGGTGTTATATCTGAGAATCATTTGCCAAATCCAAGGTCGTGAAGATTTACTCTTAGGTTTTCTTCTAAGTTCTTTATAGTTTTATCTCTTACATTTGGGCCTTTGATCCAAGTTGAGTTCATTCTGTTACATGGTGTGAGACAGGGACTCCAATTCATTGTTTTGTGTGGGGATGTCCAGCACCATTTGTTGGAGAGGCTGTCCTTCCCCTTTGAATGGTCTTGGCGCCCTTGTGAAACTCGGCCGACAAAGATGCATGCGTTTATTTCTGGACTCACGATTCCATTCAACTTGTCTATGTGTCTATCCTGATGCTACTACCACACTATGTTGATTACTATTGTTTGTAGTACATTTTGAAATTGGAAAGTGTGCGTTCTGCTTTGTTTTGTGTGATGTTAGCTGTGGGTATATCTTCTGAGTATTAAAGGTTACAAAGCTCATAGATACCAGAGCTGGGATTCGATCCGTGTTCTTTCCATGGTACCTCATGCCTAGAAGGGACACCTGAGCCATGGTTGGGTATCTCCAGTGATGGGGAAGGTTCACTGCAGGAGCAACTCCATCCTGACCTTCCTGAAGACTCCAAGAGGTACCAGGACTTGACCCAGGGTAATGAACCTGCACGTAGAGAGGCAAGACAGGCCTGTGGCACCACCATGCCTTTCACCCTGAGCAGCATTAGGTCCTGGTCTAGAAGACAACACCCAACACCTCCAAGCCACCCAACACGGCTTCCACACAGCTGGGCAGAACCTCCCAAGAGAAAGCCAGCCTCCAGCCTACCTGACTCATAACTTCTGGGGTCACCTTGAGCCCCCCCGTTCCATTCTGAATGTCTTCACCTAGATCTGAAGAGCTGGACAGGGAAATGGGGTTTCGTGATTTCCTGCTGCCTCTACGTCCTCCCTGCTGGCACCTTCCACACAGAGAAGCAGCCACAGCGGTGGGAGGGATGGGAGAATCCAGTCAGGACTCCTGCCGGAATGGGCCTGACCGTGGCACATTCTCTGTTTTATGCTGTAAATACCCAAAATATGAAAGGAGGGGTTTTGCACCACTTCAAATAGAAGAGGAAGCGAACTGTTACAGTACCATGTAATAATGCAGTTTCTGTCTGAAATAAGAAAAGGTACAAAAGAGAAGACATGAATGGGCTGGGTGAATAAATAAATTTTGTGATAAAAAGAAACACAAGATGTCATAGGAGCACGAAGAGGGCACCTGAGCCAGCCTGGGGGTTGGGGTGCCCCTCAGCTTCTCCCAGAGGATGACAGGGACTGAGTCAAAGGGAGAGAAATGGTCCACCAGAGGCCTGGTCTTAAACCTCTTGTAAAGACAAATAATCACCAAAATAAATGCAAATGTATAACTGTGATAAAAAACAATTTGGGCGTATAAAATAGGATTCTTGAAATTTTAAAATACAATTGAAGAACTCAAAGATAAATTTGAAAAAACCTTCCAGAAGATAGAGAGGAAACAGAAAGAATGAAAACAAAAACAAAAGCCAAGCTCACTAGGATCAACTTATCAGTAGGACACATTAGACAACACAAATCCAGTTGGTGGACATTTTTTTAAAAAACACACAGTAAAGAAAATAAAAAGGGAGAAGTTATCAAAGAAAGGAGAAGCAACTTGTCAGCGACCGGCACGCTTCAGGTCGTGTGTGCACTGAGTGCTGAGCAGTAAGAGTGGAGAACGGATTCCCACAGCGACACATGAGCCCAGGGGGAGGGAGAACTGCTTCTGATGAGAGGTGGCATCAGACTGGCCTCAGCGGCAGAGGCCACGCTGGAGGCCTGGCCTTCTAGTCTCGTGGAAGCAATTTACACTTAGGAAGTCCTGCCTGAGAGCGAAATAAAGACATTTCCTGACATGCAAGATCTCAGAGGGAAACTTTCCTGCAGGTTCTCATTCTGGGAAAAATGCCTGGGCTGAGTGTCAACAAGGCAGAGGAGAAGCCCAGGGAGGAGACTGTCAGGGGGTCTGGAAAATAAACAGCTCCTGTGCCCTGCATCTAGAGGGAGGAAGGGCAGACAGAGCTGTGTGAGGCCTGCTGGGCTCCTTCAACACCCAGCAGTCTCTCTTGCCTTCAGCCTCTCAATACAGATACTTGTAATGCACGTTTTTCAAAAGCAAATAAAAAAAAATAATAGGTCTGAGACCTTGATTTCCTGAAATAAATTTCCCAGAGGGAATTTCTGCCATTGAAAAAGAAACGGACTGGGTCCCAAAGAAGAGGGGTTCAGATCGGTTGTGAACCCTGGAACCACCTGTCAGGGTGCCTGACCCCCCTCGGCTGCTGGGCTGTGGGTGGGACTTGCCTGATCCCTGTGCTGCCCAGGGAGGGAACCTCTGTCTTTGTGCAATAAGTACTCTGCTCGGAGCCACCGGAAGCCGTCCTCGGATTAAATAACGTCGATGTGCAGCTTTCAGGGGACACTTGGCTCTGTGGCATCTCCCACGGGCTCTGTAAGGGACGTGGTCTAACAACTTTGTTGTCACCAGAACACGAAACCCACAGGCGAGTGCGCCGCAGGTTTATGTGACAACTGTAGTCAATAGGAATCTCAAATCTAATTTAATTTATGCCGAGATCAGGAGTTGAACCATAATTAACAGTTTGCTTGTCATTCGTTCATATATAATTTAATTGTTTAATTTTTAAATAGTATGAGCTATTTATATGTATATTTCTGGATAATATTACTCACACTGAGTTGAATATTTGCTGTTTAAAACGTGCTTTTTATAGCTATAGTTTTATAAAATAATTTATTTTAAAAGGCCAGCATCTACATATGTCACCGTATCAAAACTGAGCGTGTTGTCAGTGTATTAACCTGTTTTCATTTGCGTTTTAGTACATTATGTTGTATTATCTCAATTACTGGGGTTTCTTTGATAAATTCAGAGATGGGTATGGAATTTCTATTTTACCCAAACGTACTGCTTTTTGTGTTTTTTCCTTCTGCTCTTTCATCCTTTCTCTTTTTCTTGACACCCCCTCAAAATTAGTTTTTGCATATTTAAGGTTGCAACTGTGTTGATCCTAACTCTGCGCTATTCTTTCTTTTATTCTTCCTTTGAACTTATGCAGGAATGTCTTACCTATCTTGTTTCATACCGAGTCACGCAAGTCTAGCTGAGTGCAGGCAGGCGAGCCCTCAGTAAATAGTGGTTGAGTTAATTAAAGGCGTCCCTATTTAGGGAGCTGTCTACATCATCATGGTTATAAATGAGAAACTGAAACTCAGAGATATTATGGAGGTATATTAATAAATAGATATACAGTGATAATAATATACAAACATACTACCATTTGCTGAGCATTTACGGTTAGCTAGATCCTTCTTGTATATTATCTACTTTAGATATTGAAAAATTCTAGGAAATAAATGCTTATGAACAACCAGCTCAGGTTATGAGGTAGTAAGTGGTAGTGCCTTTGTGACCCAAGTCCATCTGATTCCAAATCTTTTAACCATTAAACATTTTACTGGCTGGTTGGGTCACTTGTGTAACAAGCCGCTCAATTAGATCAAAAATTCCTCCTGTGCGGGTCCACAGGAGCGCTGTCTTCTTTTCTCTCTCTGTCTCTCCCTTCGTTTCTTTTTCTTTTTTCTTTTCTTTGTCTTCCTATCAACAAAGCTGTATTAACCAGCCCCTGGCTGCAGCACCTAAGACAAAGCAGGTGGTCTGGCTGCTCCAGAGTCACGAGGACTCGAGGGCTGAGCCCGGAGACAGATGAACTGGGAAAATTTAGGGGAAGTTATTAAATCCCAAGGAGGAGGTGGGGAGACATTCTTTGTTCTAAATGGCAAACGTGAAAAGCAGAAAGACAAATCTGGTCTAATTCCTTTCTCTTTCTGGGAATTTATGAGTTTGAATCTTCTGTGGTTTACGTCCTTGTGTTCCTAGCAAGACACACATGAGCAAACTCTTAGTCCTTGTCTGTGGGGAGCAAATCAGGCCTTGGGAAGATTAAGTGTTCAAGGAAAGGATTTACAGCTCAGCCCTAAGTGTGGATGGGAGCACACAGGGCAGCTGGTTCCCAGGTAACAGGACGGATGGCTGAGTTCCAAGGACAATGGACTCCCGCTCAATGCCTCCCGCTCCTTCTTATTTGACTCGACTATCTAATTTCCTCAGGTAGGGCAGAGTGTTCCACAGTCTGCGCAGCTGACTTGGCTGGCAGGGAACAAGTCTTCCCAGATGGAACCCAGGGAAGACCCTTTCTCGGAGACAAAGCAGCGGCCCCAAGTCCAGGAGAGAAATTCTCAAGGGCACCGTTGTATGTGGGGAGGACAGAAGATGTGGTCCCTGGAGAAAGCAGGAGGGTCCATGGTCACTGCCGAGGGCATGTTCTCTATTCACGCTGCTTCCTGGTGTCGTCGTGAAATCAATAGGGGGTTTACCCTGTGGTCCCTGTTTTGCAGATGGAGAAATCGAGGCACCGAGAAATTAAGTGACTTTGCCGCAGTCACAGGCTGGGGAGGACCCGGATTAGAACTTAGAGAGAACTTGACTCTGGGCCTGTGTCCTGCCCACAGAGTCACGCTGCCTCCGTTCCTAGGAGAGAAGACTTCCTGCAAGGTAACCCCCTGACCCCGCCCCACCAGCTGCGAGTGGTCCATGAGGAGGCTGTGCACTGCGCGTGCGTAGACCGCTGACAGCGCGGATGTCTGCCCTAGGCCGTTGTCGGCAAACTGCATCCTTCCGTGGTCGCTACGGCTGCCCGCTCCCCGACCTCCGCGGCCCCGTCCCCCCAGGTGCCCTCGTCCCGCCCCGAAGTGTCTCCACGGCCTCCTCTTCAAGGCCTTTGTTTCATCCTCGTCTTCTCCTCTTTACGTATCTACCACCCCCGCCCCCCATGGGCTGACCAGCCCTATCCCAGGGGTTTAGAAAAGAGAGAGAAGCTCCCTTCAACCCTCCCCGAGCTCTTGTCTCACCCCTGGGCCCGTGAGGCCAGGCCTGGAGGGGCCCCCTTCGTGGCCTGTCCACTGCACGTCTGTGGGCCTCCGGCCTGTGGTCCCACCCTTCTCCTGGGACTTGTCTCAGAAATCCACCACCCGTCTCCTAAGACCAAGCCCAGGCCACATCAGGGGTCAGAGGGGTCACCAGCCCGGCATCCCACCGTCCCAGGGATGAAACTTCCCCACACTGACCCGCGGCCACCTGACTACTTCCCAGTGTGGGCAGTGTCAGGAGAGCGGACTGCACGCAGTGCCCCCTCGCACCCCGGGGTCCCAACTCAATACTCCTTCCCCCCAACATCCTTCTAGAGCTTTCTCTCACTTTCTGTTATGTGCTGTTTCTTTAGCTTCTCTTCCTACCATTTGGGTGACTTTTCTTTTGCGGGTACATTTACTTCGATCTCTGAAAGCTCCTTGAGGTGAGGGGTGCGTCTCGTCTGGTGTTTTCCTCCCGCTGAGATGGACGCATGAGGTCGCAGGACCAGTCAGGACACAACGTCCCTCCTTACGTGGGCACGTGGGCACAGCACTCCACAGTTTAAAGAGCCCCAGGCGATCCTGAGTTTTCACACCCATCCGACCCTGCACTGAGCTCGCAGGAAGACACTCCTCTCACTGCGCAGTTTGTACAGACGACCAGCTGAGTCTTGAAGGGTGAAACTGTGCAGTAAGTGGGAGAAACTAAGTGCCAAGCCCAGCCCTTTCTCTCTAAAATTCATACTATCTTGCCTATTCAATAATTTCCAAGGTATTTTAATTTCTGGAAATTTTCAATGAATTGTGTATTTCGTCTCCCCTGAACACAAACTTGGTTCACAGATTACACCTTCTCTCACTTGTAGATGTAAGCTTCTCTAATTTTTCTGTTCTTTATCCATTTAGTAGTGTTCCCCCCAAAAAAAGAGTAAAATAATTTTATAAAAACTGGATTTTTAAAAAATTTATAAACTAAAAAATCACTCAGGTAGTTTCAAATCTTTATATAAATGAACATTTTTATTAATTGTTATGATGTCATAACATGTTTGAATCTTTGAATTTTATTTTTTGTGCCACTTCATCAAAATTTAAATTGGGAAGAAAGTTGGGAAATGCTGAATATAGACCAGATACATAGTCTCAGAAGCAGACTTAGATCTGCTTGTGAATACAGAACATTATTGACTATTTGTTCAAGGCAGTTTTCTCATCACATTGGTGGTTTTGTCACTGTCAGAAAGGGATGTGTCGTCTCTCCTTTTTTGCTCCCACCCAAGGGGCCTGTCTGGCTGAGGCAGGCGTTAATTAGACAAAGGAGCATCCTTCTTGGCCAGTTCACAAACACAGAGCCCAGGGTATAGAACAGAACCCAGAAGTGGGCCAGACATGCCAGGCGGGAGCAGCCTGTGCCCATCGACGTCATGAGGGGCTGAGCCCGGAGAAGGCCCAGGGGACCGGGGTCCACTGGTGGGCAGGCTGAGGACATCCAGGAGACGGGGCTGAGTGGGGAAGGCACGCCGGCCATAGAGCGCTGGGACTCTGTCCACATGACCGTGGGATGGCCTGCGTTGTGTGCTTCTGTTTGGGAAAAACACCACCAGCAAGGAAAAAAAAGAAAATACTTGCAACAGATAAGATGGGCAAAGGGGTTAACACCTTAAACATACAAAGAGCTATTATGAATTGATGTGAAAATTTTTAAAAGAAGAAAAATAGGCAAAGGGTGAGAATAAGAACTTCCTAGCAGGGGAAACTTAGGAGGCTAAATCTGGCTAATACTGACCCTCATTCTTGGTTGGAGAAGGAAAAATGTAAGCAACCACGTGACAGGTAACTTCACTCAGTAAAAATAACAGACTGGTGGGACCCATTGGAGATAAGCGCTTAGATAATGGGCATAATCATACTTTACTAACGAGTGCACGGAGTTTTACATTTTCTAACAGTACTGACAATATCTTTTAAGAAAACCATATTGTGGAAATGCGTACAGAGATGTGTGTGATATTTATTGCACCTTTTTATAGTGGAATAAAACAAATAAATGAAATACAACAACCTAACTATCCGTTGGTAGGGGAATTTACAGAGATGGTTGGGTACACTTTTGGCTGCAGAATATTATGTAGCCATTCAAAAAATGAGTGTAACAAAAATAAACTCAGAATGGCTTAAAGACAAACATAAGACATGACACCATAAAATTCCTAGAAGAGATCATAGGCAAAACATTCTCTGACATAAATTGTACCGATGTTTTCTTAGGTCAGTTTCCCAAGGCAATAGAGATAAAAACAAAAATAAATAAATGGGACCCAATCAAACTTACAAGGTTTTGCACAGCAAAGGAAACCATAAAAAAAAAAAAAAGGAAAAGACAACCTACAGAATGGGAGAAAATATTTGCAAACAATGTAACTGACAAGGGCTTAATTTCCAAAATATACAAACAGAACATCTCATACAACTCAACAACCAAAAAACAAACAACCCAATCCAAAAATAGGCAGAAGACCTAAACAGACATTTCTACAAAGAAGTCAATAGGCATATGAAAAGATGCTCGACATTGCTAATTACTAGAGAGATGCAGATCAAAACTACAATGAGGTATCACCTCACACCAGTCAGAATGGCCATCATTCAACAGTCTACAAATAACAGATGCTGGACAGGGTGTGGAGAACAGGGAACCCTCCTACACTGTTGGTGGGAACGTAAGTTGGTGTAGCCACTGTGGAAAACGGTATGGAGGTTCCTCAGAAAACTAAAAATAGAGTCACCACATGATCCCACAATCCCACTCCTGGGCTTATGTCTGGACAAAACTATAATTAAAAAGGTACATTCACCCCTGTGTTCATTGCAGCACTATTCACAATAGCCAAGACATGGAAACAACCTAAATGTCCATCAACAGAGGAATGGATAAAAAAGATGAGGTACATATATACAATGGAATATTACTCAGCCATAAAAATGAATGAAATAATGCCATTTGCAGCAACATGGATGGACCTCGAGATTATCATACTAAGTGAAGTAAGCCAGACAGAGAAAGACAAATATCACATGCTATCACTTACAAGTGAAATCTTAAATATGACACAAATGAACCTATCTATAAAACAGAAACAAAATCACGGACATAGAGAACAGACTTGTGGTTGCCAAGGGTAGTGTGGGGAGTTGGGGGAGGGATGGAGTGGGAGGTTGGGGTGAGCAGAGGTAAGTTATTATATATACTATAGATAAACACCAAGGTCCTACTGCATAGCACAGGGAACTATATTCAGTATCCTATGATAAACCATAAAAGAAAAGACTATTAAAAAAAGAAAAGACTGTAAATATATATCTGCATAACTGAATCACTTTGCTATACAGCAGAAATTAACACAACATTGTAAATCAACTATATTTCAGTTAAAAAAATATTGAGTGTAAGCCACAGGCATTGACCTGGTGAGATAGCTGTGATTTTTAATAAGTGAAGAATAGCAACGCACAGAAAAGTGTGTGCAAATGGAGCCGCCTTTTATAAACGATAAGCACACGAAGGGAAAGCTGCTCTATTCATTCATTATGTTTCCAGAGTAGAGAGAAGGTTCGTAATCTTGGGATGAGGAAGTTGAATGAAGGGACTATAGCTGTTGCTGTATCCCCACCGCAGAGCTGATGTGTCGCTGTACTTCTTTTGATTTTTTTCAACCCAGTAATGTGGAAGAAGGGAAGAAAAGGAAGGCAGGCATTGTTGCTCAGACTTAAGGAAGCCAACGGGAACTTTTCTGCGTTCCTAAGCCAGAGAATTCCATGATGGAAATAGGGTAGCATCACAGCTGTGCATGTAACAGGTTGACAAGGGGACAGGCCTCTAGGAGAGGATGGCAGTGAGTCGGTCTTAAAAGGTAAGGACTTAAACAGGTGCGGTATCCAGGGAGATGGAAAGAAGTGGGAAAAAAATACAATGGCAAAGAGTGGAACGTGATAAACGATTGATGGAGAAACGAAGACGAGGAAAAGGCCGAATATGATCTTAAGGTTTCAGACTGAAAGAATGACCCCTTCCTTTGGTCCGTAAACAACCACTGAGAACGTGGACCGATTCTAGGCTTTCGCAGGCTCCCTCCTCCCAAGACCTTACAAGACAGGCAGGAACGCCTTCTGACCATGGTGCAGAGAAACAAACCTCCAATGAGGACACGTACACGATGCTGAGGGTGCATGAGGCTGCTTTTCAGATGAATCCGCTGTGAGCTGACCATACCCTGGAAGCAGCCAGAGCGTGGACTCGAGGTTGAAACGAGAGGTCAGGACTAGAGATGCTGGCTTGAGCTGTGGCAGCTGGGCAGTGGACACCTCCGCCCTGGGCGCGTGTGGACCTGAGGGACCGGACAGAAGCCAGTGATCTGGGGAAGGGGGACCGTAGCGTGAGTGTCTGCTGAGGGATGAGACAGATCGGCTTTGGGGAGTCAGGGAACAGGCCCCAGTGACCTCAGAAGCGGGTTCCAGAAGTGACATCCTCCGGTGGCTGGGAGAAAGGCCACTGCTGAAGAAGTTTCACAGCGAAGGAGAGATGGGACCGTCACCAAAGTCAGCAGGCCGGGTGGGGGTCCTGAGCCGAAGGGAAGCAGGAGGGCCCGTGAGAGGAACGCTGGGGCGGCGGTGGGCAGGGAGAGGTCCAGGACCCCCGGGAAGGGGCCTCGCAGCCCTGAAGGTGGGGGCAGGTGGCGGTGGTCAAGCGCCTGAGCATCGGACTCGGCCGTGACCTCCAGCTCCGCTGTCTTTTCTAGTTGCCTGACCTTGGCCCAAGTCACTGACTGACCCTCTGAAAGTGCTGTACTTTGTAATCTTGACCCACCACGTGATGCTGCTTCCAGGCAGAAGCCAGAGTCCCCGTGGGGACCCTGTGAGGCGTCCCTGAAACCATCTGCAGCCTTGTTTGAATATTCATTCTACACTTTTTTGAAGCCTCCCCTTCCTATGGAGGGATATTGAGTTCTGGGAAATGATTCACTTTTTTTCCCTCTTTTCCTTAACTGTGTAGAACATCCAAGCCCCTTAAATAACTTCCCTCCATCCCTACGTTGCCAAGAAGGTTTGCCCAATGTCCACACAATCTTTAAGGGAGCTCATGTATTTTTATTGAGTACAACTCAGCAAATATTTATCACCGAGCAACTGCTCTGTGCCAGGCACCATGCCAGAGACCGACACACCTGCTCTGTCCCAGCCTGCCTAGCACCGCTCACTGGGGCCAGGTCCACCCGAGCACAGGTGGGTCTGAGATGCCCCCATGTCCCCAGGTGCCAGGACTATAGCAGTTCTCCAGCCTGATCCAGGGAACGTAGGAGTCTAGAAACTATTAAAATACTTGGATTAAGGAAGATTGTCAAAAGGGCAAGAGAAATACTTGCAACTAGAAAAGAAAGTTGTGTTCCCCACCTCTTCACACACACCCACACACGTTTTAAGTTTTGTAAATATAGCCAAATTGGGGGCTCTAGAAGTCATTATGGAGACTGAACTCTGAAGCTGTGCACCGTGGTGCTGGTTCAGATACTCAACGGCCAGTAAAATGTTTGGTATTAGGAAAAGCTAGTTAAAAATGCACAGATGGCATCACCTTACCCTACATCACAAGAGCTGTGTATGTCCTTAACTTGGGTATTATGAGCATTTCTGTTTCCGTGCCTTTGGGAAAACACAACACCTAGAAAACCAGGCTGGGAAGGATGCACAGACATCTTAAGCATCTCTCGAGTACCAGGCGCCAGGCCAGGCTCTCCCATAAAATCATTCCATCCACGTCTCTTGACCACCCAGTGGGATAAGTAGGGATTTTACACATGACGGAACTGAGATTCACTTTGTTAGGAAACGTGGAGCCACAGTCACCCCCGGGCCACCTGCTTCTGAGCTGCACCTGCCTCACCGTACACACAGGTGGATGGGCATCCACAGAGATGGGGGCGGATCGCTGCTGACGCAGAGGAGCCCCAGGATGCCAGCCCCTCCGTCAGGAGAGCCAACAGTTAGAAGATGACCCCACTGTCTGCAGGGCCCAGAGGTGTTCAGGAGCCGCACAGGACCTTGCGCCCAGCCCACATCCACCCTCTTGGTGGGTCCCTGCTGAGTGCCGGCACCCTGGGAGGGGCAGGAGGTGCAGGTGTCTCTGGGGAAGATGGAAGCCTAAACAAGCACCTTAAGACAAGAGTGTAATTCCTTTGAGACAAGTACAAAGTCCCTGCAAACTTATCTGCAGGAACTTTCTGGGAAATTAAAGAACAACTACTCCAAGAAGAAGGATGGAGAGGAATTTAAATACATCATTAAACACTGAGCCAAAGCTCCTGGCCAGAGACTCAGGTGGCTTTTGGAGAGGCTGCCATGTTCTGAACCTTCAGCAAATCCATCCAGCCCTCTGAGACCTACACCTCAGGCCCCCACTGCCCACGGAAGTCCTGATGACAGATACGGGGTCTGGAGCTACGATGGGATACTATTCCTATAAAATTACACAAAATCCCACAACGTTCATGTGTTTTAGGTCTGGCTTCTCCTTGACTCCTGAGAGGCCCTGGAACTTAGACGTCTGCTCTGTTCTGAGGATATCGCAGTTATCCTCAAGGGCAGAGAGACCTGGGCGGGAGCAGGGACCCCCAGGGAGACCCAGCCCCGGGCAGCCTGGACACAGCTGTCAGCATTGTCGGAGCCCCTCTTCTGAGACAACTGGAACCAGATCAAGAGCAACACAGTCAAACACCCCAGGGCTGGGCGGGGGTCACACACAAGGTATGGGATGGACATGGGGCTGCCACGTGGAACGCAGCCACGCCAGCCAACTGTTGCCAAGAGAGTAATGCTTCCAGATCCCCTGGTTTTTCCAGAAAAAAAGTCAGGAATTCAGATTTGGATATGAAATCTCCAGAGTTTTAGGTGTGGGTCCGATGGGTTACGTATGAACAGCCTCAAGGAAGGGGCGTTGCTTCCTGCTCCAGTGCGGGTCACTGTCTAATGCCGTGTTTTACAATGACTTTAGGAATTCTCTGTAGACCACAAAGAGTTGCTTGCCGTTTACTAAGTACTTATTGACCAGTTCATAAACTAATCAGCCTCCAAACCTCCTCATTCCAATGAACTTCAGATATGCTACTTCCTCTGTTATCCTAGATTTCCCCCAAAACTGCTACTCACAGAATCGTCCAAGAGCGAGGAGCGTATGCGGCTTTCCCTCTGGTCCCCGAGCACGGAGGCAGCAGCTCACGTGGGGGTCAGGTGGGCAAGGCCCCGCTCACACCGCAGTCAGGGCCAGGAGGCAGCCAGCGGCCAGCGGCTTCCTTCTCGTGTTTGCCCAGAGAATTCCTGGTTTCTCGTCTCAGTCTCTCTTGCCTCTGTTGGCACCAACCATGCCTCTGCAAACAGGGGCGTCTGGGGTGAAGTGGTGGGAGCCACGGTCTCTGTCCTTTGAGGGGAGTTGACTGGGTAACCCCTCCTCCATGACCGGGAAAAGGAGAGGAGGGAGCAAAGGAAAAGTTAGGAGCGGAAAACCCAAGGCTTTGCCTGTGTTTTATTTGTCTAATTTTTCCTTATTTCTATCCTAAGAGGTGGGATAACTAAACTGAAAAATTATAAACCGTGGACCATAAACCCCTTTATTTCTTCTAATTTTGTAACCTTTGGACAATAACGCTATCCTTTGTCTTAATATAAATACTGGATAGGAATCCTCAATCAACATATTTGCACTACGTTAAATTCACAGAAAATGTCATATTTTGGAAAACACTTTAAATTGTTACAGTATTTTTTTAACTCTACTCAAGGATGACACGATACGTAATCTCCGATTCTCGCTGATCTTTCCCGGTGGATTTCTTTATGAACCAAAACTTCCCTGCGTCTGAACTGAGACGAGGAAGCAGCTTCCATCACGTGGAGCTGCGTGGAGCCGGTCTCGTTTACCTGGGAGACCTCGGTTACCTAGGAGACGGTGACCCCGGGCATGAAAGCTCTCGGGAAACAGCTGCAGGCAGTTTGATCTGCACCCTTGGTTTTGCCAGAGCTTCTAGTTTTCCCTTCATTATACCTTCCCCGACTTTCTCACTGTCACACCACTCGGGCTGCCGCCTGCCTGCAGCCCTCCCTCCTCGGTGATGCTAATGAACAGTGAGCGACCGCAGGTTGGGTGGCAGCAGGTGAAAGGTAGGGCCGGGCTGATGACAAAGTGACTGCTACTTCCCCAGTGACTGGGGAGCGGCTGGGGAGGAGGAGGGAGCTCCGGCTCTGCGTGGAGCCCCAGCTGCGCCCACCGCGGAGACCGCGGCCCGAGGCCCCCCTGCCCCATCCCTGCAGAGGGAGCGCCGGTGACGGTGCGTGGAGACATGGGTTAGGACACCGATGGCCCTCGCGGTCCCAGGACTCCACTTCCAGCCCCTCCCAGGGGCATTGCTGTGGCCTGGAGCCTGTTCGGCCTCCAAAGGCTTGAAGGAATCTACGAATGTGCGGTTTTTGGTATAGTTGATACTCTGTTATCTTCACTAAGGCTCAACCTGACCAGAGTGTGCATTTTACTGGTGGGGAGGATGGGGGAAATCAAATAGCAAAACAACTCCTGCTTCCAGATTCAAGTTTACATGTTACAGCATAATTCACTGCCCTCTCTTCAGTGAGTCCTTCTGATGGCTTCTGTTGGTTCAAAAGTAAACTTTTAAATTCTAGACTTTAAGTATAAAACCATTTTAAGCTCCTAAGAAAACCTCTCTTCATTTTTAAAATAAGCAGTGGGCTTAAAAATAAAAGAATTAGTGCTGTAGTAGTTCCTTAAGGGTAATTTTTCTAACTGTGAATCACTAGAGTGGGAATCAGAAACCCAAACCCGGGCAGAGGTAACCAGGTTGCTTCTGTCCAGGCCCAGGCAGGACCAGAGCCCGTAGGTTAGAAAGCGCTGCTGACGACCTGCTCAGGCATCACCAGTGAAGCTTCTGCAACTCAGGTCTCAGACCCCTTGGAAGAGCAAATTCAAACACACAGCTCCCCTGATGCTTCTGATGAAGACGCCGTCAGGTGGGAAAGGGTGGGTGAAAACAGGCAGGAGTGGGGACGCAGGCAGGGGGCCCTGCAGGACACTCGCAGGTGTAGGCTTGGAAAATGAAAGAACCTCCTCACGTATCTCCCACTGTGAACTGTACGCTTTCGGCCTAATCCGAACCTCGCCGGCCGTTTCCGGACATTGATACGTGAGTGTGAAAAGGAAGTTTGAATCCGTTTTGCTACTTTGCCTTTTCAGATTCTTTTCCCTTATGGGTTCTTACAAAATGCTGAGTATAGTTCCCTGTGCTGTACAGTAGGTCCTTGTTGGTTATCTGTTTTATATACAGTAGTGTGCGTATGTTAATCCCACCCTTAAAGGCTTATTTACAAGAGAGCAAAACCCACTACGGAGCCTGGAATTCAAACAGGATTGGCCCTGCTATAAACAGAGCAGTGGCACAGAATGGTCCACAGAGGGGCCCAGCTGCGGTGGGAAATTAGCACAGCAAGAGCGTGTATTTTAGCTGGGGCGGGGGTGGAGCTAGTATTTATTAATTGAAGGATTAGTGGCAGAAATAACTGTCCATCTAGAAGAAAATAAGTTTGTCCCCATATGTAAAAAAAATGGATTAAAACTTAAATGTAAAAAATCAAACAATTCTTAGGCAACCATATGAGCGATTAGCTAGTAAGCCAAGTTTTCGACTTCATACCCACAGAGCGATGGCCTCAGTGCCCTTTTGGTGACAAGCCCTCTCCTGGGCGACGGCTGGAGTTCATTTCAGATGCTGCACAAGCGTCCGTGACACGGGTACGGGCTTCCCGAGCGTGACTGGCCATGTCCCTCTGAAGCTCTGAGGAGCCCGTGCCAGCTGAAGGAGGCCCCCCAGTGAACCCGAAGCACCCCCAGGCCCCCGGAACTCCCCACGTGCCTGTGCCCCAGGGCCTTTGTGCGTCCAGTTCCCTCTGCCTGGAACATCTGCCCCAACCCTTTTTTAACCTGAAACCTGCAATTTTCCTTGAAAACGGCGCATATTTTGATTCCCCCTGGGAGCCTCTGTCCACCTCCCGAAGGGTGACCTTCAGCTCGTCTGTGTTCTGTTATGTTCTCAGGGCCCTGACACAACGTCTCCCCTCGGTTTTGAGTTCCTTAAAGAACAGGCTTCCATCCCGTCATCTCTACGTCCCTGGTCCTACGACAGGTGTGCAGTGTTAGGAGATGCTCCACTTGCACAGAACAGGACCCAGCATTTCCTCTGTCACCCGTCGCCCCAGGGCGCGTGGGCCCTGTTTGCGCGTTTTGCTAAACTGTGAGCGTTGGAGAGGATTTCCAGGTGCAGTAGCCGCCTCAGAGCTGTGACGTGCCACCCGGGGTACCGCTGACCCAGACTGCGTCTGCCTTCCAGGCTTCCACACCCTGAGCGGGGCTGATGCAGCAGAGGAAGGGCGGCCACCCAAGGAGGCTCGGCACCGCGCGCCACGTCGACCCTCCTTGAAACGTTTCCCAGCTCCTCTCCGTCTCCCTGCGCCTGTCCTCCCTGCAGGGTCAGCTGCATCTCAGGACGCAGGCCGACGTGGTGGAGGCCCTTCCCCCCCGGGCAGGTCGTCTCCTCTTGGCCCACTCTGGTCCCCTCTGCGCTCTCTCGAACTGCTGCTAAATTCATTTCTTTATAAATATGCTGGTGAGGGATTCCTCCTGCGCTCAAGAACCAACAACAGCTGTCTGTCCGCTGGGTCACTAGTGACCCGCCAGGTCTGTCCAGGCCCCCAGGGTGCCCTTCCCACTCTCCCTGTGGCTGAGCGCTTCCTGCTCCGCCACGCCCATCACCCCGAGGTTCCACCTTGTTCCCGCCGTCTCCTTGACCCACCATCTCCCCAGCAAACGGACTCGCCAGCTCATTCACTGGCGCGTCCATCCAAGTACGCGTTTCTAGCATCTGCATGTCAGCTGAGCCTCTGCAGGTGTCTATACACACGATGGGCGTGTAAGTCCTTTCTTCCTTCTACACCTAAACTAATCGTCCTGAAGTATCTCAGCTTTCCCTGAGAAATTCCCCCTCCGTGATTCACCTCGCATGGGCTCCTCCTTTCCTGAAATTCTTCTTATTTTATTAAATCTGCCAAATCTTATGTCTGTGCAGATGCCTCTCCCATTAAGATATTAAGCTCATTAAATGAACTTACATTTTTTATTATAGGTATTTTTATTATCCCACACACAAGAGTAATAAATACCTATTTGTTGGTCAGCTGGCATGAACATTAATCAGATCCTGTGCAGGATCTCGCCTTGCTGATGGTTTATTTCAATAGAGGATCCACCCAGGTCTCTTCTATACTGTCACCTGGCACAGCCGCAAGTGTCCAACTAGAGTCTTCTTTCCCAAATTCTGATGTTTCTTGTCATAAACTATGAAGGAGGTGAACTGTGCATACGTGACTTTTTGTTGCTGTTTGAGTACAGTTATAGTTGATTTACAATGTTGTATTAATTTCTGCTGTCGTCAGTTATATATATATATATATATATATATATATATATATATATATATATATATTCTTTTTCATATTGTTTTCCATTACGGTTCGTCCCAGTATATTGAATATAGTTCCCTGTGCTCTACAGTAGGACCTTGTTGTCTATCCATCCTATATGTACTAGTTTGCATCTGCTGACCCCAAACTCCCAATCCATCTCTCCCACACACACACCCCAGTACCTGACATTTTACGACGTCCCCATCTTCTGCCCAGAATGCAGTTCTGGCCACAATGGGCGGGGTGAAAAATGACACAGTCCAGGTTGGAATCTGGTCAGAGGAGCTGTCGTCTTTACTGCTCATCTCTTGTCAGCCCCTCTGATGCGTTGAGTGGAATTCTCCCATGATGCGGTTTTGCTGTGTATAAATTACTCACATTCACCCAGCTGGCAGTATGTTCCCGTGGCTTAAAGAGGACGTGTAGACAGTGGCTGGTTTCAGGACCCTGCACCAAAGCTGCCCCTTGAATGATTTTGGGCAAATCACAGCTGTAAAGGAAGTATAAGAAAGATACCTCCTTACAGAATCGTGTGAGGACCCTGCAAGGTAATAGATGGAAACACTGTCATCTCCAAGTGTGAGCCTTGCTGTGACCCTGGAAAGCGTCCTGACGATTTAGATCAAGGTAGATGCAATTGTCCCCCAGGACTAGACCATGGCGAGAGTAGCCGGCACGCTAAAACGTGTCCTTCTGTGACACCCACCTCCTCCCCACCACGACTCCACTTCAGCTACAGGGAGAATCTAGACATTAATATATGCACTTTTTTCCTTCCTGCAAACTTCAGCCCTATCCATTATATTCTTGGCACAAAGTACAACTCAGACTGACCGACCCAGGTGTGTCCTAATCAAAGTCTTCCACTGCGGGGGCCCTGCAAGACGAGGTCTGCTTTGTTACCTTTAAACAACACGTTTAGATTGCCTGGTCCTTCCCCAGCAGCACCCCTTCCAGAGGGAACCTGTCCCTGAGTTGCCAGCAGGAAAGCACGCTGACTGCCTTCCTCTCTCCCCAGATGGAGGTGGATACCGAGGAAAGGCGGCACCGCACGCGGTCCAAAGGGCTCCGAGGTACGTCCCTGCTTCCAGGTCCCTGGGGGCCCTGCTGGGGTCCCCTTTGTCCTGCCGAAGCCCTCAGACCCGGCCTGGACACCACCCTCTCGGTAGCTGTCTGTGGAAGGGGCTTCTTGGGATCGATCGTCAATTTGTGTCTTTTCCTCTCTCTGCAGTTCCTGTGGAGCCGGCCATACAGGAGCTGTTCAGGTCAGTGAACAGGACGGGCAGGTATCCTGTTCAGATAGCGGGCAGGATGCACCCCAGCGGCGGTCAGAGACTGTGCGTCGTAGCAGACAGGGCTTTTGCGTGCCCGGGGGACCCAGGGCCTGCACCCCAGCCCTCCTCCCAGTTTCCATGCCTCCCTGTCTGTCTGCGTCCCCCGCTTCCCTCCCGTCCAGGTGGCACCTGAGTGACCCATCCTTTCCTCTTGCAGCTGTCCCACCCCTGGCTGTGACGGCAGTGGCCACGTCAGCGGAAAATATGCGAGACACAGAAGGTAAGGCCTCGGTTTTTCACGCCACGCTGAGTGACTTGTGGGCACAATGAATGGGGACCATCTTGGGGAAGCTTTCCTGTCCTCCTCGGACGTGGGGCTCTTGTGAGATGTTCTGACCACCTTCTGGGGCAGCGTTTACCCCACACCAGGGGTGGCGACTGAGGACCAGCCTTGCACCTCTCCCCACTTGCTCCCTGGGATCCTCCCCCAAGTCACTGGGAGCCATATCTCTCCTCCCCGTTTTCTCCTTCCGTAGCTCAGGATGGTAAACATCCGGTGGTAAAGTAAAGCGTGAACTTCCTTCCTGTGGGCGCTCGGCTCGTCCTGGGAAAGGGGGTCCAGGCCTGGCGCCGGGCAGCTGCAGGGGAAATGCAGAGCAGGAGGGGAAAGTCCGGACAGATCACGCTCGGAGGCTTTGGGGCTTAGAGATGATGCTCGTAGACACCGGGATTTCATGTCCGTGACAGAGGTGGCAGCACCTGGAGCACGGGATAGGCAGGTGACGGCTGCTAAAATGCGCCACAGCGGAATCGCATCCTTCACACCAAGACTGCGAGTCACGTGCAGCTTGCTCAGTCTTGAGAGTCCCTTCTGAGGCCATTCAGCCCAAGCGGCCATCAGGGGCCGGGCCCAGGCACCCAAAGCTCGGGAGCTAGAGCAGGTGCCCTGAGCGCCCCAGGGTGGCCGTCCTTCGCTGCTGTCCACTTTATTTCCTTTTCAGCCGAACACTAATTTACGGATGAAGTCAAGCAATTATTATGATTGTCCTTTAGCAACAACAAGGGGAAAATTTCAAATTACTCCAAAACACCCATGCTAGCGTTTAAGGAGGCCGGGAATTTTCAGTGGGCATCCCTGATGAAATGGATTCATCCCAAAGGAACGACAGGCCATGGTTAAGAGAATTTTGTGACTTAAATTATTATATTTAATTTATTATATTATTATTTGATTGTGAAAACTTATTGAACTATGTAATTTAAATATGTGGTTTTTTAACTACATGTTATTTTATGAAGGAGTATACATGTAAATTCGTAATTTAAATATGTGGTTTTTTAACTACATGTTATTTTATGAAGGAGTATACATGTAAATTCCTTTTTAAAAATCCAGTGTTTAAAAACTGGATTGTTTGTGCTTACGATGGAAAACAAGTGAGCCAAGCATGAGTGGATTTTTTCGCCTAATCATCTCTTCGCTAGACAATAGTTTTGCTATTAGAAAGAATGGTTAAATTTGACTAAAAAGTTTTAATTAGGTGTCAGCTAGTTTTAATTGGGCGTCATAACCACACTTTTGCTGGAAAAGTCATGAAGCTCCCAAAGAATTGTTTCAAGCGTTTGTGTTCCTACCCAAGGTGCATCCCCTAGAGCTGTGGGCTGATGGGCCCTGTGGGATGCAGTGTGTGTGCACAGCTCTCCCTGGGATCTCCTCCACTGCTCAGAAATGATGCTCAGCCTTAGGCTGGGAACAATGCGAAGACAGCTGGGCTCCACCCTCCTCTGAGACCCGATGCTGCTGAGAGCTCAGAACACCCTGAATTTTTCAGGAGCGAAGTAGGCGGAATTTTAGAGAGGAGTCACAGGAACAGCCAAATTGGACAATTTTACAGCAAAAATAATCTCAATTTTTTAAATTTAAAATGTTATTTTTCACCATGAGTCATAGTGTTTGCAATTATTGGAATTCCCACTGTTTTAATAGAAATAGTGAGTGAGGAGGCATACTGTGGGAACCCAGTACACAGACACTGGGCCCCGTTTCCCCTCTGCCACTGATTACCCAAGGGGCTTTGGGTGAATTATTTAACATGTATTGACTTCAAATTTCCTCGGTTTTATAATGAGAAAGTTGCAGACTTTGTTATGTAAAACTAATTACCATTCAAAACTTACGTCACAGGTAAGACTTCTCTCCGAGGAATCTCGCTGGGTTATCGAGTGGGGCTTTTTCTAAATTTTAGTTTTCCATGTCTGCATATCAGCAGTTCTCAGCTAAGGGGCGACGCTTGAATTGCTCAGACTGAAAAGGGGCTCCTTGTAGTGGACAAGATCCGCGTATACATCAACATCTTTTGACTGGTGCTATTTCAAATTTGTGAGACTCTTCAATTATATCTGGCTTTGCTTTTTTCTATTTTTAAAAGATTTCCTAAATGCAAGTTTCTCCCCCCTGACAGCTGTGCTCATGCACGTGAACACCTGCACTACCCACCCACCGACACAGGTGTCACCTTGCCCGCTGCCCTGTCCCCGCTGATGCTCGGAGCACATGAGGCCCCTGCAAATAGGACAAGGGCAGCAGCCTCAGTTCTGGTCTTGATGAAACTGCCCGTTACTTCAGTCTTTTAAAGATACATTTTCCAATGAATATATTCCCGTTAAGGCTACAATTTCATTTTACCCACATATCACACCAGTTCATAGCCAAATAAAAAGGCATTCTTTTAGTATATTGAAGTATCTATTTATTTGAACACGCAAAAATTAATTGGAGGCAGGTGAGGGGAATCAACAGTGTAAAAAATAAAACATACAATTTTTAGGAAATTTGGTATCGAGTGGTAAAATGATGCCGCTCAGTTCATCTTTATTTTTAGGAAATTTGGTATCGAGTGGTAAAATGATGCCGCTCAGTTCATCTTTATTTTTAGGAAATTTGGTATCGAGTGGTAAAATGATGCCGCTCAGTTCATCTTTATTTTGAACACAAGAAAATTTCTAAGGAAGTCAAGTATTGATCACAGTCTCAGCGTGCCTTCTTATCGCTTTGGAGGGCATGCACGTCGGGGGTGGCCTTTGCTGCTTCAACGGGGGTTTGGCTTTTCGTGACAGCTTCTAAGACTGATGGCTTTTCTCCTGCGTGGTAGAGGTAGGGTTGTGGATTTGTAAGAAATGGGGAATAGGTGATAGAGGAGGATCAGTCATCAGATAGGACCTGTGAAATTAAACAGTAATCTGAATTCACGAGGCATTCACAATTTAAGATCCTGGTTAAAAATGGAGAGGTAGGAATTAAAGTTATAACACTTACTTTATTCGTTGGTCTGCCTTATTCAAAAATTATGTCCTTGAACTAAAGATAATCTATTCATGGGTGTTTATTTGTGTTAATAGTTCACCATCAATTTGAGGTGCCTGATAAACACATGCACAACTGCACAGTTAAAGGTTGAATCAAAGAGATAAATTAGGAAAAACATAAGGGAAATGAAAACATAATTTTACCAGAAACCCAGGGTGTATCAGGGGTTCTGATACAGTATTCCATTCAGTGCTGAGTCTCCGGGCAGTCCGGGCAAAAAAGAGGAAGACGAATGACAGAGCCTCGTTATCTGATGCAGGCAGCCCAGCAGTTCCTCAGAGGGGTTACGCCTGGCACTGAAGGTCCATTTCTTTGAATCCCTGCACACTGACCAGCAGGGATCCGAGCTCAGTCAATATTTTTTGCCCTGATGCGTGTGAACAGGGCCAGGCCTCCAGGCAGAGGACAAGATTACCAGCCGTTATCTTCAGAAACATCATTAGTATCTAGACACATGACTCTGACTTTTTTAGGTTTTATATTATTAGCACATAAGTATGACAAACCATCATGGATTTGCAGTCAGGGCCAGAAGTAAGTCTCCTGTCGTGAAGCAAAATACCGACACAGTCTTTTCTGTACACAGCAAATCCGACCTCTGCTTTCCCACTCACATCTCACATCTTTCGCGCACCTGACCGCACACAGTCCAGTGCACACGTCTTTTCTAAACTGGTATTTATGAGTAGCTGAAGTTCGCATCTCAAACGCAGGGGCCCATCCCAGTCTTTCTGTGCAGGTGCAGAACTACCCCTCTGCCATCCTAAGTGAGTTTTCCAGGGTTTGGTTCTTAGACGCCTAAATTCAGGGAAGGGAGCGTCCTGGATGCCCCACTCTCCTCCCTGGGCCACCTCCTTCCCAGTGTTCAGGCAGACTCGTGACCTGTAAGCATTTAAAACACCTATGGGTGAAAAAAAGAGCGTTTTTCCACATGCCTGCAGCCTGGGCAGCAGAAAAAAAATGGAATACGTGGAGGCCATGCACTTGGAGTTTAGGTAGTTGCTGGGCTGTTGGTTGGTTGGCTAGAGGCTGCAGGCAGGCAAGGTGTGAAGGATGCAGACCCAACCCTTGGCCTGGGGCTCCGAGGGCAGGAAGAGCTTCCCGACGACACCAGACCCCGAGCTGAAGGGGCGTCTTGGGGGACTGGGCCCTCTGCATGTCCTGGTGATGCCCCCCTCTACTGAAGATGAACGTCTTAGGGATGGAGACAGATGGACAGGAGACCACAAGTCACTCTATCTATAATTGTTTTTGTTTGGTTCAAGGACCTGAAAAAGAGATTGGTTATTAATCCAGAGAATTAGATGAACGGATATTAAGATAGGAGCCAAAATATGGAACGTCAAAACATTTCTGCAAAAATCTACTCCTAAGCATTTGAGTAAGAGTGAACATTCTATGCCATATATTCGCAACGTTTCCTCCCCACGTTGATATAAAATACCGCTTGTGTTAAAGATACGGTGCAACTTGATGTTACAAAGGGATGAATATATAGACACTAAATTCATCATCAAAGTCCCAATAAAACTTAGAAATGGGAATCATAAAAAATATTAGTTTCTATTTCAGATTAATAAACATTAAACACTGCAGAGGAATTTGAATTTTAGCCTTCCTTATAATAGTTATATACATCCTGGACCATTTGGAATTAATTGGATTTACTTCTTTCTTTCTGAATGGTGATTTTTGTATAAGCCTCCAATGAGAGAGGGAGAGAGAGAGAGGGAGAGGGAAAGAGAACCCTTAATGTGAATTCATTCTTCACGTCATTGGTTTTGTGAACCCTCTGAATTTACTTCTGAAACTTAATAGATTTTATTTACGTTTGCCCCTCACAGCTGTTTTTAAGTTACTCTTTGTTGAGCATAGGGTTCTGGTGAGATATTTGATCCAAAATCTAGCTTGAGAGACTCGTACAAGCAACGATGCCCCAAAAGCCAGGGGATGGCTTTGGTATTATATTTAAATCCTTCCCTGTTTAGAAAATTCAGAGTCAAATCAATTTATCTTGAAACTTTAAAATTAAAAGCTCCAAATGGTAGATTTATTTTTTTTTAGGAAATCATTAAATTCTCTCTGGCTTATGGTGCACGTTCCTTCTTCAGATTTTTTTCCATCTCATATACCTTTGCACCTACCAGTGTGATTGCCATGGCGGCAGCCACGGGTGAATAATTGCTTGTCTTCCCGGGAGCTTGTTCTGGACCTGGAGCTGAGGGCTTGCTTCCTGATGTATGCACGCCTCATTTGGATGCTGCCAGCAGCCTGGGGGCTGTATTATTCATGCCTTGACAAAGAGCTCTCACTAAAAGCCTTGGAAGAGAGCCAGGCACTGGGAGCGATGGTGGAGCATTTCAACGTGCAACTGAGAGGAGAATCGATAATCAAAAAGGAAAGAAAGAAAGAGACAGAGAGGAAGAAAGAGAAATAGGGATCCCTCTACTTCCCTTTTACTGGTTTCACATGGGTAGAATTTCCATTTGCATTACAATAAAAAACCCTAAAAATAATTGCATTTTTTTCTAACCACGCTTGAAAGTTTAACACAATTTTCCACATTTAATTGCAAAGCTGATTTTAATTAGCAGGGTCCCGCATGTGAAAAATGAAGATCCACTTGGGTGCATGGAAACACTGCGGTGTCGGCTTTATGCTCTAATTAATGTACGGCTGCCGTGCAGCAGGGCACACTCTGGGGCGTTTATGAAGAATTCTGAGCACGCAGCCACCCAGCCAGGAGCCACGAGCGTCAACAACTCCCCCTTCATCCTTTATGAGACATCGCTGTGCATCACCCCGTGCATAAACTTTATAGCGTGCCTGTCCTTTTTACTATTTGTCACTAACATTATGAATCAGAAGTTAGCGCACACCTATTTTAACGTTAATTTGATAGCTTGCCCGGTTGCAGAGAGAGCAAAAATGTTGTGATCTCGGGACTTATGTGTCTGAAGTGGAGATTCAAAGCGAGTGGGTTTCCCAGACTCACCATTGCCTTATTGTGAATTGTATGTGTGCAAACACAAAATTCAGGCATTGGTCTTTCCAGACTGTGGTGGCAGTTAACCTTCATTGTCACAGTAAATCCTCTATTTAAAAAAAAAAAAAAAGCTTCCTGGCCATTATCCCAAGAAAACAGTGCGCCTGCTGCTCTTCTCGAGCACGTCCGCCCAGACGGACAGATCTCTGGCCCCGGCCGAGTCTGTTACATATTTCAGAAGACAGTGTGACTGATTCAGTGTATTTAAAGCTGCAAATAAAACAGGTCATGCATTTCAGGGTGGATTTTTGACATTTTATAAAATTCAGGATACTTTGAAAATAACTCCACATTCATGGAGGAGGAATATAGGTATTTTCAGGTAGGAACTAAAACATAAGTCTACTTAGAGGGTCTCTAACATTACAATCTGTATTGGTTAAGAACTAAACACAGGAATTATAATCTCGGTGTGATTTATTAACTAGTGATTAAAGATACATAAACATGGCTTTGAAACATCTCCAGAACACACAGCAGAAATCGGTGTGTGGTACGGCTACCGTCAGGGTTTACCGGTTCCGACGTCCACCGTCTGTGCTGGGATTCTAGCAGGTACGCAGCCACCACGTTTAAGAACTAGTGGGCGGAGAGGGGGTCCTGACGTGGGGGGGGGCGCTGGCCCGCTGGGCGATCGTGAACCGGGAGCCCCGCGCACCTGCCGACGGCTGGCTGCGCAGCCCCGAGCTGGTCTTCCGCGTCCTGTGTGCGGGCTCCCTGCGCGTCCGCACCACCAGGGACAGGAGAGGCGACGCCCAGAGTCAGTGGCTGCTGGATGGTCCTCAGAGAGGTGTGAATGGTGGGGGAGGGTGGACGGGACGGACGTGTGAGCCCCTCACGCTGAGTCCAGTGTGTCCAGATGACAAGTCCAGGCCGCAGCTCCAGGTACCTGGAGTCTGCAGTCAGAACCAGCGATTCCGGAGAAGTCAGCCTTGCGACCAGCTCTTCAAACCCATACTTGAGAGCAATCACGTCGTTAGTATCATTACTTATACCCACGCTTTGAGAAGCCCAAGGAGTCACGAGGATGACCTTTGTCCTTCTGCAAAGTGGTTGCTTCTCCTCCTTCTTGGATCTTCTGTCCTGAAGAGAAAACAGGGCTTCCAAGATGAGACACCAAGAAATGACTGAACCCCCAAACTCCAGAACCTTCTTCCTGCTAAAACTGGTGACAGAGTTAGAGGAAGGAAGCTCTGCCCTCTTAGCTGTAAAGTTAATTTGATGAGATTGCAGTGTTTTCGTCTGAAAAAGTTTCTGTGTGACTTAGACCATTTCCAGCTACAAAAAAATGGAAACCCCACTGCAAACTGGCTTAAACAGTGCAGAATGAATTGTCCACGTAAACTGGGAATTGAGGTCAATTCACTTCTGCCCCATCGTCCGGCATCTCCCGGCAATCACCCCCACGCCTGGCTCTCACCTCATCCCAGGGCTGCCTGCCGGGGCCCCAAAGTCCAGAGGAGGCCGGAGGGGTCAGGTCCAGTGAAGAGGGGCTCTGGATGAGCCACCGACACCGTCCTCATAGTTCTGGTGCTGCAGTGGGTCCACAGCCGGGCCTGAGCCCTCTGACCGCCAAGCCATCCCTGGGCTGAAGGCCGAATCAGCTCCACTCAGGCAGGGCGTCCTCCCCGCAGCCCGGAACGTCAGTATCACCTGAGAACTTCTTGGAAAGGAAGCATCCTGGCTACACGCCCCACCCCAAACCTGCCAACTCAGAGGATGTGGCAGGGGCCCCGCTGTCTGTTTCCCTCCCCCTCCCAGGGGATTCAGATGCCCCCCGAGTGTGAGGTCACGGCTCCCAAGGCACAGGCCTGTGTGTGCCGAGGGCAGCCACCTGCTCTAGCGGGGTTTTCAGGTAATGCAAAGAGAGGCTGTGTCCTGGGCGAGCAACCAGCAAACAAATCCAGAGTGTGTGAAGCTGGCAGTCGAGGAAATACTTAGTGGCCGTCTGTCTGGGGAAGGACTGGATGGCCTGGTGTGGACAGGTCAGGGCTGCAGAGGCTCAGCCTTGTCCCGTGAGGAGACCCCCTCCCAGACCCAACACGGACTTCAGGTCACGTGTGCGAGGTGGTGGGGGCAGAGGTTCCTGGCTGCTCAGAACCTCAGCTGCTCTCCCTGTCCCTTGGGCCAGCGAGGCTCTGTGGTCACCGGCCGTTTCTGCCCTGCATGTCGGCCTGAGCAGAGCCTGGTGGCCAGGAGCACACGGGCAGTAAAAGTCCAGAGTGCCTCAGCTGGACGCGCCCTGGAGATGGTGCACGACCCGTGGAGGGCTTACTTCCCTCGTTCAGACTGGGCTACCTGGGCCCCGTGAGCCTCCGCGAGGCCCTGTGGACCTGGGAGCAGGAAGATAAACACACCTTCCCTTTCCTGTTAAGGGAAAGCTCCGAGCTCCCCCTGTATAATTCAGCAGATTTTAAAAGCTCCACTCATTGTAATTTAGTGGCCGCTGAGCGGGCCGTGAATACGACCTAATGCTGTATCTGCCGTGGCCAGAGATACGCTTCCCACAGGAGTGGACGCATCTCCTAAAACTCTGGGGAGGAGAGTAGGCCGTGAGCAGCTCGGAAAAAATTCGATTCCGCAGTGACGTTCCCGACTCGCTCCGCCAGCCCCCAGCCCATCCCATAGCGGTTGTGCTTCTGAATGAGCTGTCTGCGCCCCCTGAGAACCCTCTGGCTCCCCGCGCCAGGGCGGGCCTGACAGCCAGGAGGGCAGGGAGGCAGCAGGGCCACCGGGAGGATCGTGCAGACCCAGATCCTGGAGCCGGGGTCTCTGGTGCAGGCGACCGGGTGGCCTCACCGTGGTTAACCCACGTGTCAGGGAGCGAACTACGGAGTGGCTTCTTGGTGCTGCATACAGGAGCAGACCCCCCCTCAGGAGGGGGCAGAGGGCCTCCCCACCGCTCCTGTAGTAACAGACTCTCTGGACCACAGCCCCTCGCCTGCCCCCATCTCAGGAGACACTAATCAGATGCTTACGACAAAGTCACCGCCTTGAGTGACTAATGGACTGAGCTTTCCCTGAGGCAGCACGGTTTTGCCAGAGATGCTTCTTAAATTAACGCAAAGAGATTTCTAATAAGTGATGGTGTAGGCAAAGGGGGGGGCGGTCGGGGGCCGAGGCTCTCACTGGAGCCCCGTCTGCCAGGCGTCAGCACCACCCAGCCCGCATGACCCTGGGCTGGGCTGCCCGTGCATGCTGCCCCGGAGCCCACGCACAGCCCGGCCGCGGCCTCTCCCTGAAACGGGGCGAGAAGGCCTGGGACTTGCAGCTTTGAAACTTCAGGACTTGAAAAGATGAAAAGGAGTTTGCTTTTCAAATTGTCTTAACGGATCCTCCCAGGGAGTTTTTATTGACAACAGAAACCAGAAGAAACACTGCATGCGCACAAAGGTGACTTAGCAGTAAAGGTGGGAAATGCTCATTTTCTCAAATAAGGACTAAAAATGGGATACAAACGAAAGCATAGCGGAAGTGGGGGCAGATTTTCATGAACATCTGTCTCGTTCTTGTCACTGTGCTCCGTTCAGGGAAGGTGACCTTCGCCCAGAACATCAGACTTTTCCCCTGGATTTTTAATGCATTTTACTTAGTCTCATGTTATAGGTGTAAATTTGTATTTTTTAAATTTTTATTTAACTTTATAACATGAACCTTTTCTGATGTCACTAAATATTTTAATTTTCACGGCTAACTTCCATCCTATGGTGATATTGTAACTTATGCAACTCTTATTATTGGAAATTATTTATTTAGGTTTTTTTTAACTTTTCCATGTTACAGATCATGTGTGATAAGTGTCTTTGCAGACAGCTTTTGTGGCTTTTGGCTCCTTCTTTGGGGCAGTTTGTCACAAGGAGGAGCCTTGGCTTGAAGGACGTGAGGACAGGAATGGTTTTAAGAGTTTCTTTCCAGGAAGACGGGACCTGTTTGCATTCCCAGCAGCAGAAGGGAAGGTGTCCCTGTTTCCTTCTGCAAATAATATGGAATAATTGTTTTTAAAACACTTCCTTCTTACTAAAAAAAAAAATGTTTTTGTGAAAGGATAAACTTTTAAAGGATTGGTCATTTTTCAAACAATGCTAATGCCAGAAAATTCTAGAAAAAGACATGGTTTGAAATTTAAGCCACACTTTTTCCTTCTTAAATGGTCTCACTTGTCAGTGTTCAGGTGAGCTGGACCCCAGCTGCCACCCCCCAAGACTAACCCTGGGGTGAGACCCTCCAGAGCTGAGTAAGGAAGAGGCTTCCGGGCAGAGGGGCGACGCTTCGTGCCAGGTGGAAGGCGAAAGGCTCTCTTTCTCTGTCTCGGTCACCTGGTCCCTCCTCTCGCCACCCACCAGCCTCAACATTCCAAGCCCAGGAGCAGAAGAGAAGCCAGTGTCCGGTCACCAGAGCCACAGCCAAGTGCGTCAGGGCGGGGACAGAGCCCCTGAGGAGGAAACTGTGCCTGAACGTTATATAAAAGTGTCTTTAGATTTTAGAACGATAAAAATCTAGGCCAGCAAAGAGCAGCAGCGGTTCTGCAGCAGGGCCTGAGGGTCTTCACTGCCCTGCGCTCCTCCAGCCCAGCCAGGGGCTTCGGCTGTGGCCGCCGAGAGCTCCACCTGAGTGTGGGTGCCCCAAGCCGGGAGTGGGCGAGCACACATTTCCGGGGCTGCCGCCGCGCAAAGGCCCTGGAGTCCAACCGAGGGTGGCGTCTGGCACAGCCCTGCCCTTAGCAACCACCCCTAGACACACACGCCGACGGCACAAAAGGCAAACGGACGGTCGGACGGTTACCATTTACCGTACACAGGGGAACCGTAGGCGTGTAGACAGTGCCCCGAGACCAGGAAGGAGCAAGCAGGTGGAGGGGCTGGATTTCACCCCGCTGGGGAAACTCGCCCAGTTGCCTTTTTTCAGAAAGTACAGTGCTGTTTAGGGAAATACGCAGAGGCAAGAGAGAAGTGGTCGCCTCTGTGGCCAGGTAGAACAGGACCCTACAGACTGCTTCAAAGATGCTCTGTTTGGCTAATTACTGAGTGTTCGCTGCACACACAGCCGTTGAGCAGAAGGAATATTGGGGGACAAAGGGACACCCTGCCCTTTGACCTAAGATGTGTGGCCCATGCCAGCGACGCGTCCAGACATGCAGGATGCAGGGGAGGGTATGACCAGGGAGACAGAAGGAAGGGTCCTGGGAGAAGCACTGGATACACGACGCCCATGAGGGGCTTCCTCCTCTGAGCCCTCTGCCCTGTGCCCCCAAACACCGAGCAGGAGACGGGGCCAGAGGGACAAATCACCTCACTGCCTTCCTGGGCACTATGCATGCCCACCTTTATCCAAGGAACGGCACGGACACAAACGTTCCCAATTTGCAACATCTTGGAAAATGGAAGTTGGAAGAGTTTTGCTGAGTCCCAGCTTTGGCTCCAGCCGGGCAGGACCTCAGATTTCACCCGTGTTTCGTCTACATCCTGTGTTATTTACACAAGGATTCATCACAACCTTCCTTTAAAGAGTAGATCTCTTTCCCACAGTCGAAACACAACATCTGAAGCAGGATCTTCGATCCGCACAAACTTTCTCAGACACTTGTCACCACCGCAGTTTCTGCCCAGATGTAAAATTTTCTTCCTAAATGGATTGTCATCAGCTCCTCAGAAGACAGAGGAAACTTCTCTCTTTCTCTCCCCAAGGCATCCTTTCTTCGGCTCACGGTGGCCGTTCATGTAGTGCCTGCTGGAAGATGTTGCTACTGACGTAATGGAAGGATGCTGAAG
Source organism: Stenella coeruleoalba (assembly GCF_951394435.1). Lineage (NCBI taxonomy): Eukaryota > Metazoa > Chordata > Mammalia > Artiodactyla > Delphinidae > Stenella > Stenella coeruleoalba. Next base: position 88,730,052 of record NC_137159.1, read on the forward strand.
ATGGAAAATGATTGGAAAGATAGAAGAACAATTTCTACAAGTAAAGAGATGGGGTTACGCTCAGTTCTACCTAAATTTGTAGCCAGTAGGATCTTACTGTCTTCTCCTTGGAGGAAGTCTCCTTGATTATCATCTGACATCTGTCACCTCCACACCGTGAGTCAGGACCATGGTCGGACACGGAGGCATCACGGGAAGGAAGCGACTCCTCCCCTGAGGAGGCCAGCTGTCCCGTGGATACACATATATGACAGAATGTCCCAAGGGCCCTCGGAGTCCTGTTTGGGGACCAGGGAACAGAGAAGGAAGGAGCTCCATCCCCCCAGGCTGGCCAGCCTTCCCAAGGGGGAGATTCTCCACCTGGCCAGTGGGGGAAAGGGGGCGCTCAGGGGAGGGCACGGCGGGAGGGCTCACGTGTTCAGTCACCCTTTCACTTGGTGAGTCTGAGCTCTTTGTTAAGCAGCACTGTGCCAAGTGCCCAGATCCGCGTAGGAACAGACCGGGTCCCCGCAGTAACAGACCGAGTCCCACAGTAACAGACCGGGTCCCCGGCATCGGATGGGCTCGGAGCCTGAACAAAGAAGCACCAGACCCAGACATGGAGCTCCAGCCCGTGGGAGGCTCAGGCCTCGGGGCGCCAGCCTGAGGAGGCCGGGTGGTGGAGGGGGCCCAGGGAGGCCAGAAGAGGAGGCAGGGTCCTCAGTGGGACTGTGGCCGCCCCCAGCGGGGGCGGGGGGAGAAAAGCACAGCCAGGAAGGAGGCTGTGGCCATAAGAAGATCCCGGTCATAGAAGGTGCCCCATGAGGACAAGGAGATGTGGAAGCCGTGGCCTCAGGATGTGGCCCAGTGGCCACAGAGGACCGTATGTGCACGGGCAGGGTCAGGTTTTGTCCTCAGGAGGGAGAGAGAGAGAGACAGGGTGGGAGGGAGGGATGGAGGGGGGAAGGCAGGAAGTCAGTGCATTGGAGGAGATAGGAGTGAAAGCTCTTGGTGACCAGGGGGCCAGAAGCCAGCCTGGCCTGAGGCGGGGGCAGAGTGGAGGGAGAGGAGGACACACTGGAGACATTCAGGGCGTGGACACAGCAGGACTCAGAGCCGCCGGGGGCGCTGAACCAGGAGGAAGAGGGTCCGGGAGACTCTGGTCCCGCGTCCTCGGGCCCAAGGTTCAGACAAAGAGGAGCCGGGAGCGGACAACACGTTAGGACGTGCTCCATGCGGTTTACGTTGCACCCGACAATTTCACGCTCATCTCCAGTCCCCTGTGGTCTGAGGCGGACTCCACGCGCGAGCAGCTTGCGTGTACCTTACTGCGTGCGAGAACATTCTGTCAGCCCCATGCTGTGTGGTGAGAACCGGACCCCAGAGGCCGAGTGACCTGTTGGGGTCCAGGTGATGGGCTGGTCACTGGCCAGCAAGCCAGGCCTCCCATCCCCAGCCCTGCCCACTTTCCACGATGCCGCCGGCCTTTGGACCGCATCCCAAGCTGAGATAAGCCCTCTGTGCTGGAGTTCACTTCAGTGAGGGACGTGCAGCCCAGATTCAGACAGAGAGGGGGCAGGAACGGGGTGGTCTGAGCAAGGTGGTCATTGCCGAAGGGGGCTGACGTTAGTTCCAGCCGCATCGCAGGGCATGTGGTCCTGGGAAGCACCGTGCATTCATTTGAAGGGACCTGTATGCAGCCTTTTGTTTCAGGTTCTGTTGTTGTTGCTGTTTTTCCAGCAATGGGGCCATTTGACAACCTCTGACTTTTCTTGTCATCGATTGTCATGTCAGCATCCTTCAAACCCTGAGAAGCTAATGCTCTCAAGCGGCTCCACGCTCTGTACACAGATCCTCACTCACGTCTTTGTGGTACCCGATAGCTTTTAATTAATGAGAATGACCTATTAAAAAAGATGTGAGGGGGCTTCCCTGGTGGCGCAGTGGTTGAGAGTCCGCCTGTCGATGCAGGGGACACGGGTTCGTGCCCCGGTCTGGGAGGATCCCACATGCCGCGGGGCAGCTGGGCCCGTGAGCCATGGCCATTGAGCCTGCACGTCCGGAGCCTGTGCTCCGCAACGGGAGAGGCCACAACAGTGAGAGGCCCGCGTACCGCAAAAAAAAAAAAAAGAAAGATGTGAGGAACCCAATTGCAATAGGAACCATGAATGGAAACAGCGCGGAATCCTGGATCGAGAGCCCTTAGCAATTAGGCGAGCAGCTGAGCGCCCCCGGCCCCGCCCACAGAAGCCTTCCTCGGACAGGGAGGCCCCAGACAACAGAGGCCCGAGACACCTGGTCTCTAGCCCAGGTTCCAGAACACGCCCTTAAAGACCCCTGGGGATCTGACCAACCCCTTCCTCCTACAGACGAGGACCTGTGACGCACAGGGATGGAGTGACCCCCACAAGGTCACACAATTAATAGGAGGCGTCAAATCCAGCTCTTCTAGTCCAGACCCGTATTCAGTTCCCAACCAGGATGTCTGAGAACCTTTGCACCTGCAGGACTGAGAATTATCTGTCTACTCACAGGGAGGGGAGGTGGGCACTGCCTGAGAAAACTGAGAGAAAAGAAGAAAAGTTCTCATCTATTTAGTGTTATTAGATATGGAGACAAATAAAACAGCAGCATCATTTACATCCGACCAATGGCTGAGCTGAAGGCAGTGGTTTAACCCCTAAGCTGGGAAGCCCTCGCTGAGGCTGGACGAGCACGGCTGGCTCTTTTTCCCAGGCCCCTCGTGGACCTCCTGCGCGACCTGAACCGAGCCGTACATATAAACATCTCAATGCTTCAACTGCCTGTATTTTAAATATTCCACAATTGAATAATTTCTTACCAGCCATAGAAAGACAAAGTACTCTGTCCTAGAGCATCCGAAAATGAGGACTCTAGTACCTGAGGAAGAGTAAGAAATCTTTAATTTTTCATTTGCATGTATTTTCTTATATATTGGTCCCTGAGGCAAAGATGTAAATGGCAAAATCATAAATTCTTATGTAGTTTGATTCTCAGTTCTTCCCATCAATCTTTTTTTATTGAAGTATAGCTTTCTTACAATGTTGTGTTAATTTCTGCTGTACAGCAAAGTGATTCAGTTATACATATATATTCTTTTTCATATTCTTTTCCATTATAGGTTATTACGAGACATTGAGTGTGGTTCCCTGTGCTATACAGTAGGTCCTTGTTGGTTACCCGTTTTGTATACAGTAGTGTATATATGTTAATCCCACACTCCCAATTTATCCCTCTCCCCCATCTTTCCCCTTTGGTAACCAGGAGTTTGTTTTCTATGTCTGTGAATCTCTTTCTGTTTTGGAAATAAGTTCATTTTGTCTCTTTTTTTTAAGATTCCACATATGAGCGAGATATCATATGATATTTGTCTTTGGCTTACTTCACTTATGAGAACCGGAAAGAGTATGATAACCTCGAGGTCCATCCATGTTGCTGCAACTGGCAGTATTCCATTCTTTTTCATGGCTGAGTAATATTCCATTGTATATATGTACCACATCTCCTTTATCCATTCATCTGTCAATGGACATGTAGGTTGCTTCCATGTCCTGGCTATTGTAAATAGTGCTGAATATTGGGGTGCATGTATCTTTAATTTAAATTTATTTATTTATTTATTTATTTATTTATTTTTGGCTGTGTTGGGTCCCCATTTCTGCACGAGGGCTTTCTCTAGTTGCGGCAAGCGGGGGCCACTCTTCATCGCGGTGCGCAGGCCTCTCACTATCATGGCCTCTTGTTGCGGAGCACAGGCTCCAGATGCGCAGGCTCAGTAGTTGTGGCTCACAGGCCCAGTTGCTCCACAGCATGTGGGATCCACCCAGACCAGGGCTTGAACCCATGTCCCCTGCACCGGCAGGCAGACTCTCAACCACTGTGCCACCAGGGAAGCCCCGAAGGGGGGCATGTATCTTTTTGAGTTATAGTTTTTTCAGGATATTTGCCTAGGAGTGGGATTGCTGGATCATATGACAACTCTATTTTTAGTTTTTTAAGGAACCTCCATACTGCTCTCCATAGTGGCTACACACCAATTTACGTTCCCACCAACAGTGTAGAAGGGCTCCCTTTCTCTACACCCTCTTCAGCATTTATTACTTGTAGATTTTTTGATGATGGCCATTCTGACCGGTGTGAGGTGACACCTCGTTGTAGTTGTGATTTGCATTTCTCTAGTGATTAGTGATGTTGAGCGTCTTTTCATGTGCCTCTTGGCCATCTGGATGTCTTCTTTGGAGAAGTGTCTATTTAGGTCTTCTGCCCGTTTTCTGATTGGGTTGTTTGTTTTTTTGATATTGAGTTCTGTGAGCTGTTTGTATCTTTTGGAGATTAATCCCTTGTCGGTTGCATCATTTGCAAATATTTTCTCCCATTCTGGGTTTGTCTTTTCAGTTCTCCCCATCAGTCTTAACTACTGTAATTCAAGGTATCCGCACTGGTGCAACTTCAGGAGCTCCACAGTATCCCTTCAGTACTGAGTGTCACAGCAGCATTGAATATCCCTGTAATATTGAGCATCCCAGCAGTGTTGAGGAGTATCACAGTAGTATTAAGCGGGACTGCAGTACTAAGTATACCTGCAGCATCAGCTGTTGCTCTGGTATTAAGTACTGCTGCAGCGTCTAGGACCTGCGCTAGCACAAAGTGGAACAATCACTTGCTAATGATGTCACAGTTGCTGCCTCCAGTGTTCAATTCGTCTGGACTAAATGCAGACCGAAACGTCCGTGTTGCTGTGCTGTTGTTAAATGTGACCTAGAGCACTCTTGTCAACTTGTAAATATCAAGACCGATAAAGTTGAAAGCAGTGTATGCAGCTGACAGCCTAAGTGCGCACGGTGTTCATTTGCAGCAGTTTCCTCCCTGGACGTGTTCTCTAAGCTGATGTAAGTAGGATGCTTAAGAGGCTTCTCTCCTGACCTGGCAGAGTTGTGCTCACATAGCAGGTGGAAAGTCCGGTCATATTCTGACCTAGTGCCTGTCACTGACTCTCTCTGGCCTTAGCTTCTTCCTTTTCTAGGTGAAGGGGTAGATGGAGTGATTGCTGGGGTCCTCTCTCCTCCAGACTCTGCTGTTCTGAGCGTGTTGTCTTAGGAGTATCCCAGCATGTGGCTCCCCAGGCCATCATGAACTGGCCACTTCAGGAACCCTTTTAACCATCCGAGATTTTTAGCTCAAATAGGAAGAGTCAAAGTGAATTTACAGAGCAGTTTAATTTGTCGATCCCACTGCCAAGGAGTACACTGGCTGTTGGGGTGATTTTATCCGACATTCTCAACATTCTCCCCCTTGCAGTCTTATAAGTGGCAGGTGTAGTAAATGTTGTTTTGCAGATGGAAAGGCGAGGGCAAGCATGTCATTGAAAGCCCGGTGCTGGTGGAACCAACCTGAAGACCAGGAGACTCATAGCAAAATCATCAGTCAAACATCAGTCAACAGAAAGCAATGTATTGAACACCCACTCCTTCACTGGCACAGCGGCAGCTTAGAATATTTAATTCTATAGCACACCCTAATGCCAAGGAGGATAAAATGAACACACGTGAAAAAGTCAGTAACAATATAGTTTCAAAAAGGATGCTAAGTATCTGATGGTGCAGAGTTTTTCAAGACAGAGGACCCTGAATTCCAGACTGACCAGTGGTGACTTTATGGAAAAAGCAGAACTTGACATGGTCTGGGAGGGTCAGCGTGAGAGGAAATAGAGAAGTAGGGCTGGAAGGAAGGAGGGGAGGAAGGGGGAGAGGGAGGAGGGGGAAGCAGGTGCTGCAGGCGCTATGCTCACACCACGGCTGCTTTAGTTGAATTCTTTCGACTTTGGAAGAACAGAGAAACACAGGTTATTTCAGGTGAAAAGAAAAACGGGAGGGGGATCCTGTAAGGATTTCAAGATTTCTTTTAAAATACAAGAAACAGTCCCAGCAGCCACTTAACCAAATCTCCCGGAAAGCGGGTTTGGGGAAAGGGTGCTGGTTTCTCTATGTCTCCACCCATCCTCCCTGGTGGACTTCAGCCCTGTGGACCACGGACCCACCAGGCTGCTGCCTTCCCCTGGGGAAGTGTTCTTCTTGAGTCAAAATAAATTATACCGTGATTTTTTTGTTTTATTTGAATCTTTAAACTGCCATTCAAGGCAATAAGTATTTCATAACAGGCTACATCATTTAAAATGATAAAAGGAAAACCCATAAAGCGAGTCTCTGCCTTGCAGAAACAGAATTTTTTTAATTCTCTAAAGCCATAACGTCAAGTAAATATTTTGAAAATTTATTCATTGAATGTCTTACAATGCCTAGAACATTTATGTCACATTTAACTTAAAAATATGTACTATTCAAATCAGTCTGTCTCTCGTTTACAATACTATACAGAGAATAAAAGAACAAAATTAAGGAAATATGTCAATATGTAGTCAAAACTGAATTGGTTTTATTAATGTATATGTTGTTGAAAAGATATCAGGAGGATGTCTGGAATGCCAGCCATTTAATTGAATAATTCAGTGAATTAAGTTACTTCTGCAGTATTTTTAAATACCCTTATATATTGTAAAGACATGTAGGAATACCCCTTTAAAAGTTCAGTGGTAAAGAGGGATGTCAACTGTACACAAGACAAGAGGAGGGAGAAAATAACAGAAAGAGAGCTCAGATTTCCGGAGCTCCTTCCACAGAGTCAGAAGGTGTTTCATGTATTTTTTTATGTTTTTCATTTGCTGCTAAGAGTCTGAATTAGGTATTACTGTGCCCATCTTACAGATGGAGAAATTGAGGCTGGTAGGGATTAAATAAGCTGCCCAAGGTTGAACAGTTGTGTAATCTTGAGCAAGTTACTTAAGTATATGTTCTCAGCAGAGTTGCTTTTGTGTTTATGTAGCTCTGATGCTGTTCACAGACTCTCCGCATGTGTGATGACCTGGACCCTCTAACGTCTGCGTAGATACGGCCCAGCCTTCCAGGGCAGGTTCAAAACCCACCTCCTGCTGTGACATCCATCCTGGCCCAGGTCACTCTTCTCCCGCTCCTGTGGCCTCCCAGGGGCTCCGAGTGCTGTCCCGGGGTTGCAGGTTTCTCTGCTCCCACCCCCTCCAGCCAGACAGGGAGCCCCGGGGGAGCAGAGCAGCTCAGGCCTCTTCGGAGCCCTCGGGGCACTTGGACAGTCCTCTGTCCTCTGCATCTCCTTCCGTCAGCCCCCCTCCCTTTCCTCAAATGCCCGTCTTCCTAGGGGTCTCCACTCTTCCCCAGGAAGCCAGCCCCATCCCACTGTGCACTGATGGCCCCAAACCAGTGTTGCCAGCCAGACTTCTCTCCTGAGTCCACCCCTCTTGCTGCTGTGGGAACTGGGACCGCGCACGTTTAGCCCACCCGAGTCAGCCTGACCTTCCTGCCCCTCTGCCACCAAAAATCCCAACAAGACCCGGAGCCTTCCGCACCCTCCAATCAGTGGGCGTGAGCCGGGCTCCTCCAGCCTCTTCACCACACTGCAGCCACAGGAAGGGTGTTGACAGTGCGCAAACGACGCCCTGTAGGACTCCTCCCACTGACCACCTTGTGATGGGCACCTCCGTCTCCAGGGCTGTCCCTCGCCATCCCACGGATGCAGTCACACCACTCTCTGTCTCTGTCTCTCTCTGTGTCTTTCTGTCCTGCCCCATCCGTATCGGTTCCTCTGTGAAGCTTTCCTGACCCTCCGTCCTGTCCACGAGGGTGACTCTCTCTGCTCCTGTCCTGTGAGGTGAGGGCTGCGTCTGCACTGCTCAAGGGAACGTTTCCTGAACAAAAGAATCAATGTATCCATTCAGCAGCATTTATGGCGAGCCTACCTACCACACGACGGATGTCAGAGAAGCAAATGTGTCAATGGATCCTCAGTAGAGCCCAATGAGGGAGGAGCACAGCGTCTCTCCCTCTTTAGAGATCAGAAGCGAAGACGGGGGGCGCGGCGTGGGTGTCAACACCTGCTTAGTGTTACTCAGCCTTGAGATTCTCAGCAAGGAGCTCAGGATCTGCCCCTCAACATGGGAATTATAATAGCACGTGTCTCACAGGGTCATCGTAGAGTTTAATGGATCCATATATGTAGAGATTTTAGGAAACACCAGGCACATAATAAGTGATCTGTGAGTGGTGTTGGCATTAGCTGAGCTGCCAGGAGAAGCCAGGACTCCAGGATCATGTTCACATAGGATTTCTATTATTCCAAACTAATTATTTATCCTTGGCACATTGAGGCTCTCCAAGCAACACAAGAAGATGATCACCCGTAAGGGCAGAGGCCACAAAGAACCCTCATGGGCCTCGGAAGCGACCGCGGCCTTTCTAGGCTGCACGAGCATCGTCCTCAGCGGGGAGAGGCCAGCGCCAAGACCATCTCATCCTACATCCTTGTCTCCTGTCAGCAGCTGTAACGAGAGGGCTCTGAGCAGGGCACACTCGGCCACACGTGTTTTTCAGTTCCTGAGACCCTGTCCCCTGTTTGTATTAAAATCGGAGACGTGAAAATGTCAAGCAAAAGACCATTAAAAGAAACATGGAAATTGGCCTCGAGAGCATGTAATACACAATATTTTATATATGCGTTTGCTGCAGAAACTCCGGAAACTCCGTGGCAGTAACCAATTTTCTAGAACAACCTGACACAAAAGACTAAACGTTGTTTAAATCAAGTTAACATCAAAAGGACTGTAAAAGCTACAGCAACTAGATGACCTACCAAGACACCCAAACGAGCAGAGTAGCTGCAGAACAGCAAAGCCTGGAGGCTGATTCGCAGCTTTAAGTAACTCAAGGAGGTTAAAGCCTGCGCTGTCGCGATCTTATGAGTCATCATACTGACACTGTGAAGTTTCCACCGTGTGAGACACATATAAATGCGTTTATTGTCATCTTCGAATGCTGCGTATTATATAGGGTGATAAGGATACAGGAGAGGGTGTGTGAAGGAGTTGTCAGTACGCCGACCTGGCCTCCGGGCTCACCTCTCAGCTCGGAGGCGGGTAGGCCCGACAGGTACCACAGCTACTCACGCCGGAAGCGGCTCAGCTACAGGGATCAGCAGAGACATTCACCCCAGCGGCACCCTTGTCCTTCAGAGGTGGCTGGGTCTGAGTCTGCTGTAAGTATACAGCATGCATTCCCTCGAGGGGCTGGGCTTTCTTGCATCACAGTTCTGTGAGCTGCCTCCCGAAGCTCGGCCCCTCCCTCCCTGTCCCCTACTCAGCTTCCCGCGTGTCCAGTGAGAGGCCTTCCCATCGGTTTCTCACTCAGCAGATATTTACTGAGAACCTACTATGTCCAGTACGGTAGCCACTAGCCACGTGTGGCTATTGGACTCTTGAAACGTGACTAGTGCATCTGAGGAATTCATTTAAAAATCTCCTTTAATTTTTTTAATTGGCTACACATGACTAGTGGCTACTGTATTGGGTACTGCAGCTCTAAAGATAGAACAATCCCTTAAACACGGGCCATTTTCTCTGTCTCATGAAGGAGAAAGACAGTATGTCAACCGATAATCACACTAGGATGTGATAAGTGCTTTCATTACTAATAAGTGGAGAAAACTATGGTTTGTTCATTCAACAATATTCATGGAGTAGCCGTCAAACACAAGGTTCCATTCGCTGCTGTGGGAAACAGGCGGCTGTTCCCATGGTGGAGGCCTGGCGACAGTGCTGAGAAGCAGAACGGAGGCGTGCAACACCGACCATGGATTCCAAGCCCTAAGTGAAGCTTGGACCCTCCTGCGCAGGTGAAGGGCCAGCCATGGCGCCTGCCAAGTTCTCTACCTGGGGTTTCATGTTGGCACCAGATTCCCAATTTTTCCTAAGACTCTGCCATTTGTTCTGTCATGCTAGGGACATTCCAGAACTGTGGAGGGTTGTTGGATTTTTAGAAAGACTCGTGTGCGTCGATAGACATGAGCCTGGATGAATCTGAAGGAGGTTGCAGCTGGAAAGCAGTCTGGCTTTTCCAGCACTTGGACCAGCGGCACCTGCTAGGTGGGAGAAGAGCAACACCCGCTCTTCCTCAGCTGTGCAAATTCTGTCCCGCTGGCCACCCCATCAGCAGATGTGAGGTCCACATATGGCTTTGGGAGGCTCCACACTCCCCAACACGGGTCCCAGAGTCACTTCCCAAGGCTTCACTTTGCAACATTCCAAACCACTGGGTTTCATAGACCAGGAAGCGTCTGTCTATGGGAGTGGGTTCTTCATCCGGGAGCTGTTTGGCACACGTAAAGTGAAGTCTGTCCTGTGGGCTTGAATTCGGTTGTCGTGTTTAAGGTAGATACCAGGAACTCACAGTGTGAGTGGGTCAAATAGAGACGGGACAAAATGAATCTGTTTGTAGGAAGAGCGCAATTTTAGTTCCAGTTTACATCAGTAGCTGTAGAAAAAAGCGTGAGCATCAAACCATGGGAACCGGCAGAAGACGCTGGAAGCTCGAGGCCAGCTAATTCCAGAAAGTTGGAAAAAATGAATCCAAATGGTTTACAAAATGTAGGATAAGGAAGTAAAACCAATTCAGGTAACGATAGAAGGGCAGTCTCCATTCTCCTACTCTGAATTTTGCAACCCTACCGTGTAAGGTCTGAGCTCCCGTTAGCATCTTGCGATGTGGGGCTGCTGAGAGGGGACAGAATCAACAAGAAGCCCACCGCAGTGCTGGGTTTACGCCATCCACAGACATTCCATTGCCAAGTGGAGGTGGGGCCGTTTTGAGTAACATGACTGAATAGCACAAGGTCAACTGTTTTCCCATCATTTCCCAGCATCTGAATGAATCTGATAGTGAAAGCAGGCCTGTCTGTCTCCGTGAACACCTGGTGTGCAGGTAGCCTTGATGCCAAGCAGACACATCCAACAACTTGTTGATGAACTAAGACAAGAGAGAAGAGTTTGGGGAAGGTAACAATAGTCCTCATGAGCTGCCGGTTCACAGACAGAGCCCGAAGAAAAAGAAACTTATTGTTACACTTACTAATTTATTCGGATAAACGCAGAGTGAATACACTAACAAGTCCACAGATCCAGGACCACGTCTCGAGAAGATTCGCTGGAATGGAAGTTGGACTTGACCCGTCGTCATGGATGGAGGCAGGGAGGGGCTACGGAATGTTTGGCTGAGATCGTTGACTCAGATTCTCCCCAAATCCATGTAAATGTTCACATAAAAGAAATCTCAGATACCTGTTTATTTCCTATGAGAAACACTCTCTAGACCAAAATTTGTTTCCTTCAGTTTTTTCTGATTATAATAAGCATTATCTGTTTTGATTATTGTATTTTTACAATATGAGAACAGTCAAAAGGCAGAAGACTAATCACTCTGTGTTTCACGGGTGGGAGCTCTGCCTGCTTCCCCCCCGACCCTATCTCGTCTCTCACGCTCTCAATCTGTCCTCACTGCACCTGCTGTCAGCTTCCCAACATGCAACTGTGATCGCATCATCGATTGCGTGAAGGAACTCAAATAACTCCCATCATTAGCCTACAAGGATGGTCTGACCCCGAAGGGCTCTCAGGGCTTCGCACCATCCTCACACCTCCTCCCAGACATCTGAGGCCTGTCTCCAGCGTAGCCTCTTCCTGGGGACGCCCCAGCTCCCTTCGCTGGCTGCCCCTCTATTTTATGATGTAGTGCCCTCTCTATACTTTTATCATAGTGTCTGTCACACACTCTATTCACTCAACAACTATTGGATGAGTGCCCATGACTCCCCGGGCATTTGGTGCACGGTGGTAAACAGTGGCCAGAGGTTCTAAAGCAGAATTACTGCCATGTCTGAGTCCCTACTGGGCCATAAGTGACTTGAAGGGTGGATCTGTGCCTTTCACCTCTGAGTCTCCTGCACAGCACGGGGCCCAGCAAAGAGGAGGCTCCCGAAATAAATACACACTGGGTGGGTTCATGACTGAATGAACATTTTGCCATTCCTAGGTCCCAAAGTGAGCCAGCCATAGTCTGCAGGAATCCCCTATCGAAGTGTTCACTTAGTGATGAAGATCACACATCTCATTTTAGACACACAGAACAATTGCCAACAGCATTTTCCCGGATGTCTTTTCTCCCCATTCCTTGCAGTATATATACATATAGAGTTTCCAGGAAGAAAAAGACTCCAATTAGCAACAATGCTTTGGAAAATTGCCCCTTTTCAAGGAAAGGTTATGAGCTCTTGCTGTAAGGGTCTCACCCAAGCTTGGGCCAGTTTTAGCAAGATTAGCGCTGACTGCCAAATACACCAAGTCTGCTTTCTGTGACGCCAGGGCAGGACTGACACCTTCTACGGAGCCTGCACCTTGCTCCCATCAAAGGCATGGACGGTCCACCTCCTTTGAGTGGTCATTCTGTCTACAGATATAATTGTATCTAGAGAATGTACAAAAATCCAAATATATCCAAAGCTTTTTTGCAACTTCTATATTTTCATATTTCACAAAAATGTATATATGTTAATATAGTATGAATGAACTAATTCTTTTTTTTAAATGTGCGTTGCACACCATGTGCGTTCGGTAAGATGTTTAGTGAACTTGTGCTGTCGATTACATGATGTTGCTGTGCACGTGCTTCGTAAACCATCCCCGGGGGTGCTGTGAAGATCCCTGTGTGATCACGTGGACGGCAGTGATAAGGGACGAGGAGAGGAGAGAAAAGTTTAGCAGCCCCAGACACCAGCCAGCTGTGTCTCTGTGGAATGTCGCTCTGTGCACAGGTGCCGGCGCACTCGTGGGAGTCCGTGTGCTCACATCCTTTCTGCGTTCGTGCCGAACCTCTGCCTCGTCATCCGGGGCTCCCGTCGCCCTGATCCTCAAAGACAGTAACTCAGATCTTCTCTCTCTTTTCTAACAGCGTGTATGGCTGCCCCTTGGCTAAAAAAAGAAAAACACAAGACAAACAGCCCCAAGAACCGGCTCCCAAGCGAAAACCGTTTGCGGTGAAAGCGGACAGCTCGTCGGTGGATGAGTGTTACGACAGCGACGGCACGGAGGATGGGGACGAGAAGGACGAGGCCGAGGAGGAGGACGGCTCAGACGAGGACGACGAGCCGCGGGACGACGACGACGACGACGACGAGGGGGGCCGGGACGAGGACATCGAGGACGAGGATGAGGACGGCGAGGACGGCGAGGACGACGAGGACGAAGACGACGAGGAGGACGACGAGGATGACGACGACGACGAGGACGACGACGAGGAGAACGGTAATCTGCAGCGCGGTGGCGGGGACCGAGCGGTGGGCGGGGCCGCTTCCGGGAGGATGGTCCGGGCCGGCGGCCGTGGCGCATGCGTGCTTGATGCCCACGGGATTAGGCGGCCGGGGCAGCGCTGGGAGGCGCGGCTGTGCGAGTGTCTTTCCCTTTCCTTTTAGAGAAATTCTTTAAATCATCCATCAGACATTAGATGTTGCTTCGGTCACGTTGTCACTCAGACTGGTCATCCCCAGAGTCTGCTGAAATATCTGTGGTGTGCACGTCTGCTTAGCTCGGCAACTTTTATCCAGAGAGTTCAGTTTGCCTGTTCTCGGAGGCTCCACCCGAGAGACCCCCGTCATGAGCCGCTCCGGTGGCTGTGGTGTTGGCACGGGCAGCCCACGTGCCTCCCGGTAGCCGGGAGCCTGTGTGAGCCCTGCTGCAGGAGCTGCTGAAGTAGGTCTGTCCGTCAGTAGCCAAGGCTTTCCTTTAGGGGCCGTCAGGTATGGGTCCGAGGAGGAAGCCGGCTGTAAGGAAGCAATGAATCAACCCGTCATCTGCTTCCATGCTCAAGAGCTGTGTTTTCCGATCCGGGGAGACAGACACACGAAGGGCACGTTGCGCAGGGTAGTGGCATCTTTGGGCAAAAATTTCAGGTGGCTGTGCGTTTACATCCAGCTTACTGTTAGTGCCAGACTCAGAAATAGGACTTCAAAGCCAGTCCCTTCACAGGAGTCCTTTCTTTTCTAGAAGGACGTGGCAGGTCGCTGAAGAGCCTAGTTCTAGGCTTCTCTGGTGTAGAGCTTGCCCCAGAGAAATGGCAAAGCAGGTTGAAAAAGTGGAGGGAATATTTTTCCCTTACACTTCTTCCTTGGTCTCAAAGCTCTCCAAGAATCTGAATTCTGAGAAAGGCTAATTCCTCAACACAAAGGACAATGGTTTCAGCCGATGGAGAGAGAGTTTTTAGATTAGGCGGGTGTGAATTGGTTGTTGCTAATCCCGTGGAGTGGGCATGAATCAACTTTCCTCCTTCAGGGGTTACACTAGTTTGTTCCAGGAAACCTGGCTTTTATGAAAGAATACTCGATTGTTACTGTAGTTTAGGGTCCTTATGAAAACAACTGACTGCTTAACTTACATGGATAATACAAACGTATCTGTATATAAATGCATACACACGCACGCACGCACACACACATGCATAAACTTCATGCATTAAAATCTGGTCTCCCCAGGTTACTTTTCTTGTCTTGTTATTATAGGCCGTGGCGCAGAGACAGCCTAAGGAGTAGCAATAGCACACACCCACAGACACACCGTTCGCTCTGCTAAGCAGACCGTGGTGTCATTAATGAGACGATGGCTCTTTCATGCTGAGTATTAAAAACAGCAGCTCTGGGTAATAAAATATGTGGAAAGTTGGAGAATCGACCAATTTGGCAAATTGTTTCTGGACCCTGTATTTCATGTGCGTAGCTCTGGGTGAGATCGTTCGTTGCTGAGGCTGACTCATGATTTGTACCTTAACCATGGCTTCTTATGAAGATAGTATGAAATACTGATCCTTCACATTCTCGTTCTATGTTTAGAGAGCGGCAGACATTAATATTTGAAGTTATGGATGTTTGTGGGGAATTAGGGTCGGAGATATTTGCACATATGCATCATTTAACCAAGTGCCTTAACCAGAGTCTAGGCTCTGCTCTCCATTTGCTAGAATTAAACTTTCCATTTCCATGGACGCTGAGCCTGCGCATCCGGAGCCTGTGCTCCGCAAAGGGAGAGGCCACAACAGGGAGAGACCCACATACCGTAAAAAAAAAAAAAAAAGTGAGAAAGCAAACCAAAGATAAAGACATTTTTCTAGGAAAATTCATGCAAGTGGGCGTAATCAAGGGGGCATGATAGAGCCATGAAACAATTGCATAATTACAACATCGGCCCCAGAATGTCTGACTATGTGACCCACCCTGCCTGGTGACCAGCACTCAGTGTTCTGCAAACATGAAGCCCAAGTCGGAGGCATGTAAGGAAGTTGGTTCCAGAAAGAAAGTGCCCAGTAGGAGGATGAATGATCAACCCTTGGTCCCTGGTGGCAGAATTCATATTCAGCTCTGGATTCTCCAGCTAAGCACCTTCTAGAATCATCTATTCTGTGAACTTTAAAGGAATCAACTAAAACTACTAAAGAGAGGTTCCGCCGTGGTGGCCATTTATGGATCATCAGGCTACCTCTTCTGCTGCAAGGCAGATATGTCCATTTTACCAAATACTTGGGCAGTAAGGTGTAATAAGCTACTCCCTCGCAGACAGCCTCTCATCAAGTCCTAAGTCCCAAGGAGTCGTTGGACCAAAGGTAGCCCATGTGATGGACCCTGAACTGTGGCTCTGATCGCTCTAAGTTCTGTGCAGGAAGGCCCAAAGCCTTGCTTGATTTCCAAGTCAAACAGAAGCATCCCCCCTAAGCAGAAACCATTTCCGAGGCCTGATTCCCGGAGAAGGTTTCACCGAGTTCTTCTGTTACAAGGAGAAATCTCCCCTGGAGGAGCCCACGGACAGGTGTTCCAAGACCCCATGTAGCCAATATCACACAAAGAGATGCCAGGTGGCTTATCCAGTGGGTTACTTCATAACCCCCAGGGTCAGGAATCTTCAGGAAGGTTCTAGATCAAGGAGACACATCTGCTGATGAAGTGCTCATTTTACATGATCAAACTCCTGGCTGTGTGTGACTTACGACAATCAGGCTTCGATTATCCATCCATCTCCCATGTTCACGTCCTCCCAAATGCGTTTTATTTTACCTGACGGCTACGTTTAGTGCCAAAATCACTATCAGTCTGTGTGAGTGTCTGCCCCATAGCCGTGTCTGTAACATGAGAAACCCCACGTTGTATGTCTTTGTCCCCTCCTTGTATTGGCAGAAACTGTTTCTGAAAAACTGGGGAAGGTACTTTCTGTGTCTGGTGACCAGAGTTCTGGGTCAGCATCTCGAAGTCGGTCTTGCGTGTCCCTTGTTGACACTCTTGGCGGTTGTCGCGTTGCTGAGCCAGCAGCAGATCCTCTCCAAGGGGGACTGTGCCTCTTTCTTAGTAAACTGAAGCACAGACTGTGACTGACAGTTAACAGAGTGAGAAGCGAGGCAGGCAGGACTCGGCGCGCGGAGGCACCTCGGGCGCCGAGGGCCGGCTCGTAGGGCCTGTCACCGCAGCTGATGGCCACCCGGGGAAACCAGGGCGGCAGATGGAGTCGCACGGACGAAGCTTAAGCTGCCCTCAGCCTCCCTAGTCGCTGTAAAGTCTCAGACTACTTCTACCATCCTCCACCTCTGTTATAAACTGGAATGTGAAGTTTATTGAGAGGTCTTGTTACAGAGAAAACAAATGCTTATAAACCACCAAATTATTACACAGGAGCCCACGGAGTACAGAAGGACTATTATTGATAACTTGCAAATTAGGTGTTTATTCCAATTCCAAGAGCCCTCTGGCGTTGTAGTTACACGTGAACCAAAATATTACTAATAATGTACATTTCCAGTCAGTATAGTCATGTACACACTGTGTTTGATCTTCACGGTGATTGTGTAAGACACGGCAGGGTAGAAATTACTTCACTCTCATTGTGCTAATTAGAAACTGAGGCTCAGAAAGATAAGGTTATTTTCAGCAGGTGACAGATATATGGTCGAGCTCTGTCGGTGGTTTCTCTTACCTCAGAGCTCATGTTCTCTTTATCACTCTCTGCTCATCTGAAGAACAGGAATTGCTATCTGAGTAACTCATTTCAGATTACATTAAATGCATCACTAATTAATCAGAATTATATTTTGTCCAGTTGACCTATCATAGGCTGGTCTTTTGCATGAAGAATTTTATTTTCAAAATGCATGTGATGGTCTAAGGTGTAATTATGAGCTTAAAGTTCCCTCGTTATCCTAAAGTTGAGAAAGTTATTATTCAGGGGTCATAGCTTTTTCTAATAGCAGATTTTTTACATGGTATATAGGAAGTACCTTTTCAGAGTCTTATAATTTGAGAAATATAGATTCAATGGTTATTTAATGCCTAGTAAGTTACACTTATTTTCATACTACAGCCCACTAAAAAGAATACATCTTTAAATAATAGATAGACTCACATATGTGTGTATAAAGTAAGTGTATGTATTTAAATCTCCTTATGAGTATATATTGTATCTGCCCACTGACAGGAAAGAAAATTCTGTGAGGAAGAGCATAGCAATTTGCTGTCCAGATGACAGAAATGTTCATGTCCACTGCCTTTATTAACACATAACTGTTTCTTTTTTGTGTGATTTGCTCTGGTTATAACTTTATTTTTTTTTAATGTTCATTGGAGTATAGTCGATTTACAATGTTGTGTTAGTTTCAGGTGTACAGCAAAGTGAGTCAGTTATACATATACATATATCCACTCTTTTTAAAATTCTTTTCCCATATAGGCCATTGCAGAGTATTGAGTAGAATTCCCCGTGCTCTACAGCAGGTCCTTATTAGTTATCTATTTTATATATAGTAGTGTGTATATGTCCATCCCAATCTCCCAGTTTATCCCCCCTTACCCCCAGTAACCATAAGTTTGCATAACTGTTTATTAATATATTCTGTTTCTGAAATACATTTGTAAATAAGTAAGGTCCTTTCTTTGCTTACTCTTTATTGAATCTTGGGACTTTCTGGACAATTCAACTTTGAAGACAATTGACTTGGCCATTGGGTTAAATTAGGTAGAAATGCAAACACCTTCCTTTTCTAGAGGTTTTCTGGCTTCATGCTGTTCTGTGTGTGAATTAGCCACAGATGTGTGGTGGCCTCCTTGGAAGGTCACATCTAAGAAGGAACTGGGGGGTTTGAAGGGCAATGTGAATACTTACGTTGAGAATGTACAGTGTACGGCAAAGCTGCTCTGGGCAGGGTTTAGTGAGCTGACCAGAGGCTGAGTGGCCTGTGAGACGTGGAGCCCAGCAGACTCTGGTCAGGTCACTGCAGCTCGCCTCTCCTCCCATCCGTGGATACCTTCACAATGGTGTGGTCAGTGCCTGTCACATTCTGACTATGGGCTCTGTTTGCACTGCCTCCCCAGCGAGCAAATCCATACGTAATCCAGCTTCTCTGCAGAAACTCACCTGTCTTTGAAGGGAACTCAAGACAAAACCCGCCCTCACAGACACAACTCTTGTTTTAATTACCACGTTTCCAGGGTGTTTTTTATTCCACACAGGATGATGCCCTGGGTGCCATGTTATTAAAGCATCATGACAACTTGCAAGCAATGGGCTTGAACTTCCATAAGCCAGGACAGAATGAGGAGGGTGAGGGTCTCTCACTGTGGCCTCCTAGCTCCCCAGACTCCCTTTCGATGAGGCACTCGCACTGATCAGCCAGTTACCTCTTACCTCATTCTCAGGAAACGGCCCTGATGCAGGAAGCAAGTTGAGACACGGACAGACTGTGCATCAAAATTAGCCCCCCAGCTTTCTCCTGCAGTCAGCAGAAAACGCAGTGAGTTCTGTGACCAGCAGAGAAACCAAGGTGTGTTTAGTAGGCAAGGTCTCAACTGTGCACCGTCGGGAGAAAGAATATGATGACTTTTTATCATCCTAAAAATTAATCTCTCCCTCCATCCATGAAAGCGTTATTTTAGGCAGTTTGGTAGGCGAATACATTGAGTGGATGCTTCTGCTACTCAGAAATGAGTAAAGGCAGAACGAGGCGTTTCTAGGTATCAGTTTATGATAAAAATTAAACTTTCTTCTTGCAAACTAATTTTGCGTAATTAGAAAATATAATTATATGTTATGTTTCGTAAATTTTCAGACTCTTCAATACAAACCAGAAAACTTGCTAACGAGGTGACTTCATGTACATTTGAGACGCAAGCAACGTGCATAAAGTACGGGGAAGAGTCTCTTTTCACATAATCATAAGGAATAGATGTAAGAGAGTAGATCTAACACATTTTTATTCAATTTTTTTTTTTTTATTTAAAAGCTTCTAATGACATCACATATACTTAACAGATAGGGCACAAGTCGAGAGGCACAGGTCACACGACTGAGCACCGGGCCTGGGTGACCACCTCCCTGCTCAGGCCCGGCCTCTGGAGTTCATGCCTATCAATGCCATTTTGATTGTGCAGTAAGATGAAAATTGTCATCACAACCATTACAGTGACAGAGAAATGCACACTGTGTCTCAAATAGCAAGGCAATGGAGCAAATTATAACACAGTGTGGCAACGCACAAGCAGGCAACCACTACGGTAACAGGACTTTGTCCAGTAAATGCTCTTTATTCCATTTGTTTTTAAGGTCCACTTGAAGGGATGACCAGCTTATTTCTTTGTGTTAATTTGATTTCTTTTTTTTTTTTTTTTTTTTGCGGTACGCGGGCCTCTCACTGTTGCGGCCTCTCCCGTTGCGGAGCACAGGCCCCGGACGCGCAGGCTCAGCGGCCATGGCTCACGGGCCCAGCCGCTCCGCGGCATGTGGGATCTTCCCGGACCGGGGCACAAACCCGTGTCCCCTGCATCAGCAGGCGGACTCTCAACCACTGTGCCACCAGGGAAGCCCCTTAATTTGATTTTTATTCCAAATGCTAGCGTGGCAGAGGGTGGGATAAAGGTGGGAAGGCATGTCTCGTAGCCCTGCTTCCCTCACTCTCCCTGGATTTCAGTTTGGCATCCAGAGATTAGGATGACAACTCTTGCCTTTCGCTCACCTCACTGCTTGGTTACTAAGCTTTAAAGCAGGTGTGGTCCAGAGAGATGCTGGGGAGAGGCGAGCCATCCAGAGCTGCAAAGTGGCAACCGTAACTCAGGTGGTTTTTGCACGGTTCTCCTCTCTCAGGCACAAACTCAAGCTTGTCTGTAATTCATGGAACCCAAGGTCCATGGCGATACCAAGCAAATATATTATGTACATCAAAGCTGCGTTAATTTAAAAGACTCAGGGCCTGGTGAAAGCTCACTTCAAAACAACGGAATGTGTTTTCTGTGTACACAGAAGTGCACTGGGTTCCACGGGGACACAAAAGCTAAACAGATACCACGCTTTGCCAAAAAGAAACACAGATAACATAGCACGAACGAGGAGTGTGTACATGAAAACACATACGCAATCGTGCCTCACAAAGGGCAGAATTAGAAGCCATAAGCCGAGATGGAGGCTTTAAAGGTTTGAGTTGAAAACAAGAACAAAAGTTTTCAGATTTGAAGATTGTTGAGCTTTAGATTAGGTTACCAAAGAATGTGGTAGTGTTTCTGAAAGGCCTTTTCTGTCTGATGGGGATTGAATACGGTCGAAGAGGAGAACGGGGGCCCCGCGCCTCCCAAGTTCCTCCCAATCAAACATACTCATTGGAATGACCACATCACACCAGTATGTAAAACAGGAGGACCAAAGTTTGCGCAGACTCATTTCTACTCCCTGGTTTACAGCAACAGCAGTAGCAAAAGCAACCTTGTTCTGCTGGGCCAGGGATGTTCAAGGTCGTCCAGTTCATTTGGAAAGTCTCCGAGCTGTGTGTGCGTGCACGCGCATGTGTGCGTGTGTGATTAGAGAGAGAGAGAGACAGACAGAGAGAGAGAGAGAGAGGGATGCAGTTGGTTAGTGTGTTTCAGTCCGTCTCAGTCTGAAAACTACTGATTTCAAATAGCTCTTGTCTGGATTGGGGGGTATGACTATCCTATTTCTTAGTCTCCAAACTTAGATAAACCACATACCTAAAATGTCATCAAGTAGAAAGGTCCTCAAAACTTAGTGAACAAATAAAACTTTATTCACTCGCATTCCGTTAATTAAGATCCCTAATGAATAAAAACTTCAAGAAGCATAACTTACACATTCTACATTAAAAATTATTATGCAACTTGGATCCCTTGTGAAAACCATTATTTTTTCCTTCAGTTTATCTCATTTAGCTCAAAGGACATTTTTACATCATGTTTCAGCTTATGAAATGGACAACTTCTAGAATCAAGAAGCCAACAGTTGGGCTTCCCTGGTGGCACAGTGGTTGAGAGTCCGCCTGCCGATGCAGGGGACACGGGTTCGTGCCCCGGTCCGGGAGGATCCCACAATGCCGCGGAGCGGCTGGGCCCGTGAGCCACGGCCGCTGAGCCTGCGCGTCCGGAGCCTGTGCTCCGCAACGGGAGAGGCCACAACAGTGAGAGGCCCGCGTACTGCAAAAATAAATAAATAAATAAAACAAAGAAGCCAACGATCCTCTTCTGAGCTGTTGTAGTGATGTTAGCCTGTGCTTTGGATGCCGTCGAGCTGGCAGAATTCTGCCCGGGCCCCCATGCCTCGCTCTGGGCCCGGGAAGCTGACTGTACACGCGTGAGGTCTGACTCGGGGCGTGAAAGGGGATGCATGGCCGTGACCTTCAGCTGTGCTGACAGGGCAGGTGACAGGAAGGGTTGGACTAGAGATGCACAGGGGCTGCGTGTGGACACGGGCCACCCTCCTCCACCACAAGCCCAGACAGCGGGCTTTCCCCTGGAGACGATGCAACAGATGTGCTGGGACCACCTTCTGTGCTTGCGGCATCCTTCCTGCACTGCAGACGCAGCTCTCGGGAGTCGGGTCGGGACCAGACTGTCACCTTCCAAGCCAGGCACCGCCGTGGGGCCCCAGACGCCACAGAGCTGTTCCTCGACCGCACAGTGATCTGGTGGGGGGTGGTTTATATCAAATCTGTGTTACTTAAGTCCACATATAAATTACATATATATATATATTTATAAAAGTCAAAATCAGAGCTCAGCTCCCACTGAATTTCCATGTGCTGGCCCTGCGTGGGCCAACATGGTAGCCCCTGGCCACACGGGGTTGTTTAAATATATATTTGTTGAGTTTGAATTTAACTTAAATTAATTAAAATCACATAGTGTTGAAACTCCACACCCTCAGGCCCAGCAGCCTTTGCACCGCAGCCCCTCCTCCCGGCATGTGGTCCCCTCATCTCTCAGGTCTCTGCCCAGAGGCCACCTTCTTGGCAAGCCTGGCCCAGCTGCACCTGAAGTGACCCCTGTCCTGACCGCCTGGCCCCTCACAGCACTGGCCACCAGCTGACATCACTGATTACAGCTATTTGCCGTGTGTTTCTCTTCCGGCCCCTAGGCGGTGGCGTCCCCGCCTCCTGGGCTCATCCTTCTGGTCCGAACAGCGGTGAAGTGAATAAAGAAGCTGCATTTGTTCGTGTCCCACAGGCCTGTCAGAAGTGGCCTAAGCAACACTGTGACCATTAGAACGTCTGTCCGTGATCTGGTAAAGACTTGTCCTATGTCGTCCTCTCTGAAGTTCTGGCATCTTGAAGCTGGAGGAAGATATCTCGAAAAGCCGATACTTGACCCAGTAAATGCCGACGGATGGAGCTCCTCAGGCCTACGTCCCCAGGCCTCCGTGTACCGCGTGAGAGCCACGCGGCCGCAGTGAATCGGCCGCCCCTTCCCCGGCCCCGGCCTGCCCCCGAGGGTTGCTCTGCCTCAGACGCCGGACGTGATGCACGGGTCTCTCCCACGTGGCTCATCTCGGGCTAAGGAAGGCTTTCAGGCCAGGCCGGGAGCTGAGATCGGGAACACGTTAGAAGCGCACGGCTCAGAGGGGAGCCGGCGGGTTCCTGAAGCGACCCTGTGCTGGGGCGCATCCTTCCCGGGCCCGGGGACAGCAGGGGCTGGAGGGGACCCTGTGTTCTGCTGCACGGGATCAGCTGATTTACACAGACAGGAGCAAATCCCTGCCTAGTAAGCCCGCTCCTCTGGGGAGAGGTAGGTCCAGCCGCTCCAAGTGCGGGCAGGCGTGGGGATGAGGCCGCAGCCTGGAAACAGGCACAGCTCAGAAAAAAGGTCTGGGGACTGCATACACTTCACCCACATCATCTCCCCCCACGACGCGCACCGTTGAGAGCAAAGCAACTACCTCTAATCACCCAGAAACCACTGTTAAAACTGTGAAAATAGAGGGGGGTAGTCTGAAATTCCCCGCCAAAGTGAAAACAAGACAAACAACAACACTGTTAAGTAAGTTGGAACTAGCAAATGTGACAGGTAAGTCTAGAGAGGTGACAAACCTTGAATCTTCCAGCCAGGTCACCCGTCTGTTCCACCCTCACCTTCGAGATTCCCCTCTCGTCCACACTGAACCTGGGGGGTTAGTGTGAAGGGGTCCTGGGGGTCTCCAGCTCCGCTCCCCGCTGCTCAGATGGGGACAGGGAGCTTGAGGAGGAAGGGCTGCCAGGGCCCCGGTGCTGGCCACGGGAGAAGGGCTGTGACCAGGATTCACCCCCTCAGGCGGCC
Organism: Stenella coeruleoalba; assembly: GCF_951394435.1. Taxonomy (NCBI): domain Eukaryota; kingdom Metazoa; phylum Chordata; class Mammalia; order Artiodactyla; family Delphinidae; genus Stenella; species Stenella coeruleoalba. The sequence goes on from NC_137159.1 coordinate 88,753,572, forward strand.
GAGGCTGGCGCCCCCCCGGCAGAAGCTGTAGTGCGAGCAGTGCCTGGGCAAGTGGGACGGCCCCTCCTACCACAGAGGGAAAGGGTCCACAACGTCTCAAAGAGGGTCGGGGGTATTTGCAGAATTTGCTCCGTCTGGTCTTGGGGACAGGGCTGCAGGAGTTACGTGTCTTCAGAGGGTCCAAGTCCATGGATCACTGAGGGGGTCGGTCTGTCCTCTGGTCCTTCCCTCCCCCGTCTCTGCACAACCTCATGCCTGGGTGTCCCTGACCCTCCCACCTTCCTACCCACTCGGTCCCCTCACGCTGCCCAGGACGCTGGTCCTATGAACCCAGTCCAAGATGTTCCTAATTTCCAAACCTTTTCTCCGCATCAGAATGGACTTCAACTCCGCCATTCAGGACCCTCGTAGGTGACAGGCCAACGAAGCTGGCAATTCCGGCAGACATTTCAACACCTGGTGCTGTAACGAGCCCTCAAGCCTCAGCAAACCAGCGCAGAGGAGGGAGGCTCCGAACAGCAACAGCAGCTCCAAGTGGCTGTCAGGCAGCAACCGTGGTGGGTGCAGAGCTGGACGCCCGGCTGGGGCTGGTCTAGAACGGGCCGTGGCGGCGAGGACGGGCAGGTCTGGCTGCTGCGGAAGGAGGCCGTGCTGGCCCAGCGTCCTGGGATGGCGTCCCGCCCTGTCACCTAGCAACAAGATGATGTGGAGGAAACACCAGCCTCTCTGGGGCTCCGTGGTGTCACCTTCGGAAGGACAGTAGGTGACACCTCCTTCTCACAGGGCCCCTGTGGGCATGAAATGAGGACTGACAGCCGCAGGCCACGAGACTGGCCACCGGGGCTGTTATTCTGTGTTCACTCGATGGGGTGTGTGCAGTGACCACCACTTTTGCTTCTCTCCTGCAGTTGCTGCGGCTATTAAAACACCATCATCTTCTCATTAGGATCTAATATATCATCACATTTCTGTAGTTACAAGTCAAAAGTGAATGTTGATATTTATTTCTGTAATCAAAAAGGAAACACCTATTAATGCCGTAAGAAACTGTGGCCTTTGGTGATTTGAAACCCACGAGGGTGGACTCTTAGACCACGTCTTCTCTGACCTGGTAAACCTAGAGCAGTTTCTGCTTTGAAGAAGTGTCTCTTCTTTCTGTATTTGTATGCTTGTATTTTATTTATTTATTTTTTTTTAGTCAGTTTTCTATTTGCTAGCCTACGGCCTATTTTAATGGCTAGAAAGAACAGTAGTAACACAATCAGGTTTAGGACTAGACACTGAAAGAATTAAAAGGTGCGTCAGACATATTTTTTAGAGACAAAATACTAAATGAAGCCAGTGCTTGTATTTATAAAGTTATAATCCACAGAGTTCTGACCACAGCAAATTCCGGTCGTGAAGATGGAGACAAAATACCATACACGGCTCCATTTTTTGAAAGAAATGCTTTTGGTTTTCTAATTGTAGCTACTGAGCCTAAATTGTTTATAACAATCTGATTCAAAGGAGATAAAATTCAGACCTACGACGTTTTACAGCACTCACACAGGAATCCAAAAATGCATGTAATTACAGTAAAAACAAGGTTCTTGTTTGATGAGGAAACACTAGGGAGACCCTGAGCCACTGAACCGCCTGCGCTTCTGGGCACAGGTTCCTCCCCTCGGAGGGGCGGGCCGGGTCTCCTCCAAGTTCCACCCAGGTGCAGCCATCCTATGAGCCCCTCCCAAAGGCAGACCCCTGGGCCGGCCCCCACCGGCAGGTGCCTTTCCCTCCTGTTACCGCACAGCTTTGCCAGAGAAGAGGCTCGAGATAGAAAACCAACAAAAGGACACTGAGACACCTTGGCCTTCTCCTTAAACCTCTGTCTGAGTAGCCGTGTTCTTTTATTTAGAATGTGGGCCTGAACTTTAAAATAACTTCCTGGTAAAATGCCTTTTCTCATCACAAGTGCAGTCTCCCTGTTTCCTGGATCACCGATCACAGGAAGAACTCCTCCACTGACTCCTGAATCTCTTTGGGTTGGCAATTGAGTTCGTGGACTGTCGGTTCTATGTTGTTAATGCCTGGCTGGCCCAGAACACTCTGGCCTGTTTCCCGCAGCCAACTTCCACACGCGGGCCATTTCATTCTGAGCCGCAGGAAAGGCACAGCTAGAGGCGTAAACTGCCTGAAGGCGCAAGACCGGAGAGGGATTCCAGAAGCTCGCGGTGAATGACTTGAATTCGGGAGGCCGCAGCTTAGACGCTTCTTGCTGACAGGCTGCCTGGTGGATCCCTTCCATCCGCCCACATCATTAAGGCTGGACTTTATCTCACATGCGTTTTGGAAGAGTTAAATACCAATAACTTGAAAACGTCCATTAACCTGCCAGGATTTTCAGCCTCTCGTGCAGTCTCCCCAGACATCCCCATCCGGCAGCCTCGGGGGGCATGGAAGCTGGTGACCAGGAGGGAGAGCTGAGCCTTGCTCCGCCGACGCTAACCCAGTGTCCCTTGTCCCCAGATCTCTCCTACAAGTACGCAAAGTCCTCCACGTCTGCTGTGTGGGCCCGGCCTCCCCGGAGACCTGCCACCAGGCGTGCAGGGCTCGTTCACTGTGCGGGTCTTTATGCGGCACAGAATTCTCGTGGTTCCAGTGAGGGCTCAGGCCTGGCTCGGGCCGCCAGCGTCACCCAGCCAGTAACAGCAAAGGCCCGGCCTGGACCAGGAGGTATAAGTTCCCCCGTGACTGTCACCCTGATGTGGCTACGCAGCAAGGGGCGGCCTGCAGGGTCCAGGTCTTCAGAAGGGAAAGGACCCCCCAGCTTGTTCACAGGCTCCCTCGCCTGTGTGGCCGGGAGGCCGTGTGAAGAAGCGTGTCCACCTTCCTTTAATCTCCTTGTAAAGCAATAAGGTCACCTGGCAAGGAGTGGAGACATGAACAGTGTATGATTGGAAAGCTGAGCCACGTCCCTGTTCTGTGTGACGCTGAGGGGAAACCACTTCCTCTTTGGGGCAAATGAGTGGAAGCTCATCCTGAGATTCTGAATTTGGAGAATTAATGAAAATCATGCACATGACAAGTGTGGTAGAAGGTGGGGAGCTTCAGAAACTGTGGGCCCCGTCAGCATCAGGCTCCCGTGCAGCCTTCACGGTGGTTTAGATGCCGGGGTGCAGGGCATAGCCTCTCTGCCCTGACCCGCTCCTACTCCAAGCTCTTCACGTGATGGGAGAGAGCGAGGAGGAAACCAGGACAATGCCACCTCTTACCTGACTCGGCTTCTGCCTAGAATCAACTTGCAAAATGCTTCCAGCGGTTGCACGTGGTGCCTTGTTTTCAACCACAACATGTAGGTTCATCTGGTGGTGGGTTCTTGGTGGGTGCAGTGGCGCTGGTTCCCCCAAAACGCCAGTTTCGTGCAGAGGTGACGCAGCCTGGTTATCTAGAGGCCGCTTCTCTGATCAGCCCACGAATGTAAAGACAAAAGTGCATAAATTGAGAGGAGAATACAAGTCACACTTTCAAGGGCCCCTGAAGGCAGGGGTGCCTTTGAGTCTTGAGAGCTTAGCCCTGAGCTGTGTCGGGTGTGCATGTTGGGTGAACACTTCCCTGGGATTTCTGATGCGTTCGCTGGTTTTGTTTTCCTCCCTCTTGACGGTCTTTGGGAAAACGCGTATCCTTATTCTAAGGAGATTGATTCCTAGGAATTATCCAGAAGAGATACAATATTTGTTTGGTGCAATTAGTGGTGCTCTCTGACTTATACACGGCACATTTGACTTGCTGAGGTTTGGAGAGATGTGTTAGATTTCAAAACTGTGCTGGTTCTGTGTGTGGGTTGCAAGGACGCTGTTCTCTGTTATTGATGTGCCGATGTCCAAACCCGGTTCACCAACAAAAGCCTGTTCAAGGAGACAGCACAAAATCCATGAAGAAAACACTCGGGGTCCCTGAGTCAGCCCTGAGCCAGCCCTGAGCCAGCCCTGAGCCAGCCCTGAGTCAGCCCTGAGCCAGCCCTGAGCCAGCCCTGAGTCAGCCCTGAGCCAGCCCTGAGCCAGCCCTGAGCCAGCCCTGAGTCAGCCCTGAGTCAGCCCTGAGCCAGCCCTGAGTCAGCCCTGAGTCAGCCCTGAGCCAGCCCTGAGTCAGCCCTGAGTCAGCCCTGAGCCAGCCCTGAGCCAGCTCTGAGCCAGCCCTGAGCCAGCCCTGAGTCAGCCCTGAGCCAGCCCTGAGCCAGCCCTGAGTCAGCCCTGAGCCAGCCCTGAGCCAGCCCTGAGTCAGCCCTGAGCCAGCCCTGAGTCAGCCCTGAGTCAGCCCTGAGTCAGCCCTGAGCCAGCCCTGAGTCAGCCCTGAGCCAGCCCTGAGCCAGCCCTGAGTCAGCCCTGAGCCAGCCCTGAGCCAGCCCTGAGTCAGCCCTGAGCCAGCCCTGAGCCAGCCCTGAGTCAGCCCTGAGCCAGCCCTGAGCCAGCCCTGAGCCAGCCCTGAGTCAGCCCTGAGCCAGCCCTGAGTCAGCCCTGAGCCAGCCCTGAGCCAGCCCTGAGTCAGCCCTGAGCCAGCCCTGAGCCATCCCTGAGTCAGTCCTGAGCCAGCCCTGAGCCAGCCCTGAGCCAGCCCTGAGTCAGCCCTGAGCCAGCCCTGAGTCAGCCCTGAGCCAGCCCTGAGCCAGCCCTGAGCCAGCCCTGAGGGAGCCCTGAGCAAGCCCTGAGCCAGCCCTGAGCCAGCCCTGAGTCAGCCCTGAGCCAGCCCTGAGCCAGCCCTGAGTCAGCCCTGAGCCAGCCCTGAGTCAGCCCTGAGCCAGCTCTGAGTCAGCTCTGAGTCAGCTCTGAGCCAGCTGGCACCTTCTACGAATCAATACGCTCATTTCCTCATTAATAAGCTTTAAAAGTTCTTCTTACTCTGGTTGATTTAATCATAGAAACAAAGAGTATATTTGAAAATGGCAGGCAGTTAACCAAATGCAAACTAAAGTAGGGGAGGGGTCCATCTGAGACTCCATTTAGTATTGTCTATATTTTGCAATATACGTGGTAGCGGTCACGTAACGTAAGGGAGAGAGATCGTCCCAGCTATGCCTTTAGTGTTGAACGGAATACATTTCAGATGAAACACGGGGGTTTCCTGTCATTTTTAACTTGGCCTTTTTTTTACTGAGTTTTCCTAAATCTTTTTTGAGATTGGATATGACACTTGTTCACAGGTTGTTTCCGCCAGCTCACCACAGTTTTCCCGAGGCTGTGGGGTGGGTGCTGGGTAGTGTGTCACAGCGGCACCGAGTCATCAGAGTCCTGCTGTTCGTGGGCATCTGGTCACTGCGTGCTTTCCCCACCCACCCTCTCCAACCTGCTGAGATACCTCAGCGCATCAGAGTTCCCTTCTAAGCTTTGGCTGGGGCATTCCTCTTGCTTCACAGTGTATCTCGATAAGTTGTCACTAAGGTAGAAAATTCAAAACCACTCCCAGCCCCAACGTGTGTTCCTGATACTGACCGCCCAGAGTCAGTGTCGGCGCATCCCTGCAGGACCCTCCAGAACCAGAGCATCACCATGAAAACAGTTTAAAAGCTATCGGTGTGCACATCTGCTTCCAAGTCGGCGACGAGTTCACGAACTCTTAGAAAGCCTAGTCATACGATGAGCATAATTATTATGCGTCTGGTTGGGCTGTCGGTAAAGAAGGCCAATAAAAGAAGTGATGCTGAACATTTAGAAGTAATGGAAAAGTAATATTTTAAAATTATACTTATCCTATAGAGTGGTTGCTTTGAATATTAATTCAGGAAATTCGTCATTTGCAGCAGGTGTTTTAATGGCCTACCGTGCTGTGAGCGCACCGCGTTTTCTTTCTGCTGCCACTGTCCTTGGACCTGCAGGTGGGCCTCCGGGTCCTGTGACGTGACGGGCCGGGCGTAACACGTGCCCTGAGCTCGCCGTCCGCACTGTTGCAGCTACAAGTTCTAGCCACTTTTTCCTCTTCTTTTCTTCTTTGTCCTTTTTTTTTTTTTTCATTTTCTTTGCAGAAGGCCATCAGCTGAACTGTCACAGCGCTCGCATAATGCAGGACGCGGAGAAGGATGACAACAATAACGACGAGTACGACAACTACGATGAGCTGGTGGCCAAGTCCCTGCTGAACCTGGGCAAGATCGCCGAGGACGCGGCGTACCGGGCGCGGACCGAGTCAGAGATGAACAGCAACACGTCCCACAGCCTGGAGGACGACAGCGACAAGAACGAGACCCCCGGCCGGAAGGGCGAGCTCAGCCTGGACCTGGACAGCGACGTGGTCAGGGAGACGGTGGACTCGCTGAAGCTGCTGGCCCAGGGCCACGGCGCGGTGCTGGGGGACCACGCGGGCGAGCGCGGCTACGCAGATGCGCTGGCGCCGCCCGAGAGCAGGAGCCTGAACTACACGACGCTGGGCAAGGCCGCCAACAACGGGCTGGCGGAGAAGCTGGTGGAGGAGAGCGACGAGGAGGTGTGTCTGAGCAGCCTGGAGTGCCTGCGCAACCAGTGCTTCGACCTGGCGCGCAAGCTGAGCGAGGGCAGCCCCCAGGAGCGGCCTCCGCAGCCCGGTGCCGGCCCCCGCCCACACGGCCGCCAGGACGACGACTTCCCAGGAAGGACGCCCGACCGCAGCTACTCGGACATGATGAATCTGATGAGGCTGGAGGAGCAGCTGAGCCCCAGACCCAGAACTTTCTCCAGCTGCGTCAAGGAGGATGGGTACCGCGAGAGGGAGGACGACGCCACCTCTGTGAACTCGGACAGGTCGGAGGAGGTGTTCGACATGACCAAGGGCAACCTGACCCTCCTGGAGAAAGCCATTGCCCTGGAAACCGAGCGGGCCAAGGCCATGAGGGAGAAGATGGCGGTGGAGGCGGGAAGGAGGGACAGTCTGAGGTCCTACGAGGACCAGTCACCGCGACCGCTCCCCGGGGAGGAGAGGAAGCCTAAGTCCGGTGACAGCCATGTCAAAAAGCCATACTATGGTAAAGGTAATATTTCTACCTAACGTAAGTTGCCTCATGAAAGCGTGCGCTAGGGTAAAGCTGTCAGGGATATTAGGGGCTACAATGCAGGGGGCGCATCCCACTCCATTACATCACGCACGCATGTTTCTTGGAGTTGATTCCAGAGTTATATTTTGTGATTACGTCTCTGAAGAGCAAATGAAATATCTGTCTGAGAAATACACAAAGCAGCTGGATAACATGACGTTTCAGTGGAAAACGCATGCCTTGGAAAGATAGGGTCAGAGCACAAGCCCATCACGTGAGGGAAAACATTAGGGTGAGCCTGTGTTCTTACAGATGACCTGCAATCCGTGTGGAGTGGCGGGGGTTTATGTGACAAAAAGTCCATCAGGGATGAAGCACGTATTGGGTAAATTGCATTGAATAGGTGGCATCGTGATTTATAAAATGATCATCAAATGTCAGTTATCGATGAAACCTCCCCCACAGAAAACACCCCTGACAGAAATTGAACAGTAACAGGATGACTGATAGCGTAAGACAAGGGCAGTGACGGCATGTTCGTTATCTTAAGGTAGTGAGGATGGGAACCGTTTGCTACGCACGGCCTGGTGTGTCCCAGGCGCAGATCAGTCACCATCCCTTTAGTGTATTCACCCCCTCACTGTTCCATTCCATCATGGAAACAGTTATGGTGCTTGCTTTATCGGGAGACACTCGAAACCAGGCACTGTGATAGTTCCAACCAGGTTTCCACCTGTGAACTTTGTGGGCACGTGTTTGCATAGATCTGTAAATTCAACCACATGCATACGGAGCCCCTACACCTAATACGTATGTTTCCACCCTGAATGATTGACTTCATGCTTCCAGTAACGGCTGCATCCTCTTTCAATACGAGGTGGATGATCATTTGACCTCGTGTAGGACCTTGTGAATATTTCAATTACGAGACTCTCAGAACTAAGTGAGAAGCACCTTCAAGGGTGAAATTGGTGATTCCCTAAATTCTTCCATATTAGTACCAAAATGTTTTTCTGTTTTGTATATTGTTCCATTTCTGATTAATATTGAGTTTCCTTAGAATGAGGTTCAAGAATCTGGTTTGAGAATCCGTTGCTACGGAAACATCAAAGGATCAGAACCTCCTTCTTCTGCGGTTACACAGGTGTGTATTCTCCTCTCCATGTGTGCACGTGCCTCCAGGGGCACCTTGGGCTTCGCTCTAACCAAACCCCAGGTGGAGATGAACCTTAGCCAGAGGCCCGTCGGGTTCTGGATGTGGCCGGTGCGTGGGTGCTGGCCATCGTTTCAGTAAAGCAGGTGCAGGCCAGACTGAGGAAGGCTCATGTGTGAAAGGCCACGGAGTGAGGCATCAAGCTTGCTTTGGGTGTTGCCGAGACCAGGAGACGCAGCTTGTGTGTCTATAACTAGAGTGCAATCTCTTAGAAATCTTTAGCTGGATATTGGAGACTCACATCTTTAGCTGGATATTGGATATCTTTAGCTGGATATTGGAGACTCACATAGGAACTAGACACTTTTCGGAAGAAATAGTGTCCTTTCTCATGGGCTGGCTCAGGTGGACAAATGTGGTAGCGTTCTGTTTGGGATTCTGCAGGGTGCATTTCAGGACTGAGTCTGGGCATGAGAAAGCAGCGCTTTACTTACTGAGGAAACATGCGGGCTCACGTGGACCCGACGCTGCCGTGCCTTCTTTGGTCTCTGTGGTTCCTTTCAACCCACCAGCTTGCTGTAGATTTTGACCCATTTTGTTTTGTTATTCTTGTTATTTTCTTTTATTCTGTTTTTGGCAAGAAGTGGAATTCAAATCACTTGCTTCCCCTGAATAAATGGGGACAGCATAGCAACAAACAGTAAAAGCCCCAAACCAGGATGTGCTTCTTTCCCCCGAAATGGGGGAAGGGTTGGGGATTTGGACTTTCCAGATGAGTCGGAAAGCACTGATTTCTGCCTCTCCCCAGTTTTTCCAGATCTTCCTCCTCTGATCAAAGTGAGTCACCATGTCTTATCAGTGTGGTCCACATCACTTCCAAATTTCTTTTGAAGACGTCCGTAGTTATATTCAAAACCAAATAAATAAAGCCAAGCAAGGACAGCAAAATGGGGCAAAGAGCTGAATGCCCTCCTTATTAAAAAAAAAAAAAAAAAAAAGCTATGTGCTCTCTTACCAACACAGGCACATAGCACATCACCAATCTATTGTCAGCTTCTCTGGTATTTTATTAAACGTGGAGAGAACACTCACACCAATTCTCATTCATACACAATCTTCTCAAACTGATTTAAATTATAAATGAGTAACCTTTCCAAAAGCTTGAGCTGAAACAAAAGAAGTTCATCACAGGGACTTCCCTGGCGGTCCAGTGGTTAAGAATCTGAGCTTCCAGTGCAGAGGGTGCAGGTTCAATCCCTGGTCAGGGAACAAAGATCCCACATGCTGCGTGGAGCGACCCAAAGATATTTAAAAAAAACAAGTTCATCACACAACGTCCTCTGTCTTTCTTCTCCTCAAGCAGCTGACGGAAAGGGAGGAAGGGTGCAGCCTAAACACAGCACACAGTTTTCTCTAGACATCGTTGCAGGGTTTTTGGTTGAATCATTGGCCTGTTTGCTTGCTTGGTTGTTTAACGTTTGTTCCAAGATTTGCTTTCAAGATGAACTGGGATTGCAAGAAGGGAGAAAGCAAGGGGGTTGGGGGTGTTGGTGAAGGCAGAGGAGACACGCCTCCACCAGGACGCAGGCATCGAGAGGAGAGTACACACTTGGTGTTTCCAAAACTGCAGTAGACGGAGCCACACGGCGTTTGCACAAATCTGCGCTTAACTTCAGAACACTTTCGAAATCGTGAAATAATATAATTTGTTAGGAAACTGTAAACATACTCGTGAAAAAGAGTCGCTTAATGGTCACTAGTAGAGCTTACGTTTATCCTTTAAAAGTCCTTTATATCTAGTCTGTGGTTTTAAATTATATCTCTAGTTTATGACCTTAACTAATATTTTCCTTGGAACTGTTACTGCGCACTTACTACTTTACATTTGCCTTCATTCAGTTGTACCGCTATTATTATGAAATTACTCAAAAGGCAATAAGATGCTGAGCTTTTCGGTTGCACGTGTAAGAGAAGCTCCAATAAGATATTTAGAAATGAAGTCACCACAGCATAGGTTTAGATTTGTCTTCAGAGATGATTATCTATAAATAATGGTGGGAAGCAGCCCATTGTTATATCTAGGACACTACCCTCAACGCCATCACCGGTTTAAGAGGTTCCAGGACCTTAAAGACACATTTCAGAGAATAGAATGTTAGCTAAAAATAAAAGGAGGGGTTTTTATATAAACATAAAAGTCTTTATATATGCCTGTGAGTCCTTTGTCTGTTTCAAGTTCACATGAATGACTTGAGAAAAAAGCCCATAAAAGTTCCAAAATTTTTAAACCAATCTTTTTTCTTGATATAAAATGAATTCTTCGCCAAAAGGAAAACATCTATTTTCCAGTGATCATGATTGGCCTGATTAATGAGATATCACTATAAAAATATTAAAGCCTTAAAGAAATTTTAACCATAGCATCCCTGGGCCAAACTCCTAGGAACTGCCATCTATCGATCATCTGTGCACCTGGCTTTGAAAACGGGCTCAAAACTAGTGTTGCACACTCTCCTGGGACTATTTGGTCTGGGTTTGGGGAGTTATTTTCTGCACATTTATGAACTGTGGTCAGTTCTGGATGTAGAAATAATTTTGTTAGCAAGGCCATTGCATTTCTGGCATGTGCCATTCGAGTTTTGACCAGACGTCTGCTCTGCTCCTCCCCGACTGGCACTGCAGAGCCCACGGGCTGCCTAGAAGCATCGCCTCTTAGTTTTGTGCATGCATGCACAGCTGTCAGAGCCTGCCTCTGGTTCCAAGTACAGACGAGGAGATCAAAACAAATTATTGCTCCAGCAGCTTCTGAAACATTTTTGATTGCCCATCACCTCTGTCAGGTGGGACTTCCACCATTTCGGTCATTTGCTTGCAGTGCCTTCTGAGAGTTCAGCTGGTCTTGAGAAAAGCGCTGAATTGGCGTGCTAAGGACAGTGTTGCAGGAGAAGTGTCAGCACAGGTAAAACTGTGCGACTAGTGGCACATGCAATCAGAGCGCTCAGGAAGAAAGAAGCTCTGCTCAAGAGCTTAAATGGCATTACGTTTCCTGGTTGGATGTCACGAAGCAGTTGCTGAAGGATCACGGAAACATTTTGTTCTCTGAGAAGGTCACTGTCTCATCATTATTTATGTTGATTTCTTTGAGCAACGGCTTATCATGTAACACACGGGAAACAATTAATCAAGAGTTCAGGTAGGGAGAGCCTTTTTCTCTTTAGTGTCGAAAGTAAAATATGTTATGATTCATGATTACATCGTTTAAGGTTAAAAATTCACCCCAAACCAAAGAACTACCCACGGATGTCACAGTCTGTCCCCGACACCTGCTTTGTTTCTTTATTGATCGAGGTCTCTTCGGTTGTTAAATTTTCACATTTGTCTTCAGCTGGTAAAAAATTCATTCTATTGACACCTGTTGTCGCTTTTAGATCCCTCGAGAGCAGAAAAGAAAGAGAGCAAGTGCCCCACCCCCGGGTGCGATGGAACGGGCCACGTAACCGGGCTTTATCCACATCACCGCAGTCTGTCCGGATGCCCGCACAAAGATAGGGTCCCTCCAGAAAGTAAGTCCGTGTTTCACCAGCGCCCTGGAGCGCGCACACCTGTGACTCGTTTCTGCATCCTCGCCTCTGTCATTTCCATCTCTGGTCAGTGCAACCTGACTTAGGTGTCCCCTCCTTGTCCGGGAGGGCAGCTCAGCCAGGACCAGGGCTCTACCCACCCCGCAGCCTCCAGCATTTCCTCGGCGTGGTCCCCGTAGACCTGCCCCAGGACCCAGGCTCACCATCCAGTGTTGCTTTCTGCAGCTCGGGCCCCGAGCAGCCGGCCGGGGCTCTGGTCCTTACTTCATTTCTAACTTGCTCTGTGACCCCCAAGCCAGTCACTTCTCTCCTTTTCTCCTCTCAAATTGTAGAACTGAATTTAGATAGTCTCTGAGCCATCCATGCAGCACTACACGGCTTTGAATCCCTGAGGCAAATGGCCTCGAGACGTCTCTTGCCCACAGTTATCTGAATTTCTCCACTTCCGCGAACCAGTACTTACGTGTTACTGCATTTTACTCATAAAATCTATTTCATGTTGTCCCGACATTTCTACACAATAAGATCTTAAGTAAGAGGGTTTAACTTGGGTGGGTTCGGACCTTACACACCCGTTTTAATTAGTTAAGTTCTGAGAATATGCACTTGACCTATGGAGACAACTAAATTTCTTTCAGAACTGAAATGATGAGCCCTTTTTCTTGTTTATCTTTCTCTCGGCATATAAGGTATGCCAACTATTTAGGTAGAGTTAGGATGGATGGCTCAGAAGAAAGGCACATTTTCAGAAATGGCTCTGTGTCGGATCCTGACTTCAAGTCTAAGGCGGTAGGGATTTTCCTCATTCCGTGAGACACGGTTTCTATGGGGGGGATATGTCATAGCTCGGCTTGTTTGTGACAGTGACCAGCTGAGTGGTGACGTTGCTTCCCCATCACAACGGTCAGCCTTGGAAGTACAGAGAAAAGCTCGTAGCTTAGGAAACAGCTTTAGCAGAGTGCTTTCAGGTGACGTATTTGTAGAAGCTACTGTGGCTCCAGGTTTGCAAGTGGCCCCTGGCCACAGTAAAGCCATGTTTCTCAGAACCGCCTTGTGGGCAAAGGCGCAGCGTTGCGGCCACAGCGGATTGGAGAGGGGCCGCGCCCGTGTGTTACATGAGCAGGGGTAGCTCGCTTCACCCACAGCAGCTTCTGCCCCAGCACCCCCTGCGGCCGGGCACCCCGCTGGCTGGCACCCATCTAATCCCAATAAACCCTGCAGGGGGTATTGGCCCTGTTGTCAGATGAGGGACATGAAGGCCAGAGGGTCACCGCCTCTCCCGGGAAGCAGCACAGCACCCAGCGCCCTGAAGATGCTCAGAGCTTTCTGAGCTGGTCCGAGCAGAGAACTGAGCTCAGACCTAAACCCACCTCTGTCCCAACCCTGAGCTCCTCTGTCTCCACGGAGACCTGGGTTTGACGTTTCGAGTTCAGTCTTAACAAGCTGTGTGTCGCGGGGCGGGTGACACGCTCTGTACTTCTTGTCCTCATCTACAAAGAGGGCATTAGGACCAAGCAGTAATGTTTGAAGAAGAGAGGGCTTCTTTGTGCACTGTCTCTCTGAGACATCAAAGTAGAACATCAGTGCCTTCTCATCTGAGCAATCCTCCTGACTCCATATTTTCACAAGAAGCGTCTAAATGCAGTCAGACGAGGCCTGTGTCCTGACCAGCTGCACCCGAACCTGCTCACGCAGACCCGGTCAGATCACACCTCGCCTCACCTTTGCTCACGTGACGTGGGGACTCAGCTCTGACACCAGAGTTACAGACACCTCCCAGAGCACCCACAGAAAATCGCTTCTAAAGATTTACTCATACGCAATTTTTTATAGGACCATAAACATGTAAAAGAATTAAAGGACTCCATAGAAGATACGTCTCTCTTTTTCTACTTTTTATTTTTTAGCTTTTTCTGGGCTACTGTCCCCTACTCACATTTCCGTTCACTTGAATTCCACAAAGTAGCCTGCACCCAGTTTGAAACATACTGTGTTAGACACACAGAGGACACACCACAGATGAGACACAGCTCTGGCCTCCCCCCGGAACTCCCGACCCAGCCGAGGAGGGGGCGTGAGACAGCACGGCCACAGCGTAACCGAGCTCCAGCCCCTGCTGTGGGCATCAGGGACCGTGGTCTCCCGCAGACTTCACTGGGGCGACGCTTGTGCCGGTCCTGCGTGAGAGAGAAAACCCACGGCATTTTCTAAAAGCCGTCGTAACGGTCCACGCGGGAGACCAGGGCAGAAAGGAGGCAGTGGCAGAGGGACAGAGACAGGTTGGCAGGACAGGCCATGAGAAGGAGAAAGGGAGGGAGATTGAGAAGACGTCTAGGTGTCTCCCTGGTCCATGGCAAGGGCGATAAACCGGGCATCAAGCCAGGGCCACGTCCAATAGGGGAACGAACACTTGGATTTTTCCGACTGAAGCTGGAAGTTGTGTGTGAGATTCCCGCAGGGTGCTGGAGGGCCGGCCTGGACACCTGGAGGAGGCCAGGCATACAGGTGGCCCTGTGTGTCCTCCGCAGCGTTCGTAGAAACGGGATGAAACTGCCTGGAGGGGAGACCTCGACGGAGGCTGAGCAGCAGCCCAGACTGGGGGAGGTGCAGAGGGCGGCGGGTTTGCTGGGAAAAGCTGACAGCTGACACCTGAGAGAGAGGCGTGAGCCGCAGAGGAAGCTGGAAGCGTGTAGGCACAGAGCAGCACAGATCCCGTCCCAGGGCCGGCCAGGGTGAGGACCGAGTGGGAGTCGGCAGGACAGGGCGGTCCACGCCGCAGGCGAGCACGGAAGCCGCGTGCCATCCCCGGGGGAGTCTTAATAGTTGACGAGTTTAGCATAAAAGGAAAGGAACGATGTATGTTAATTTGAGGGGAGGCCTGTGTGGTGTGATAAGAAGATGATAGCGTGTCAGGAAAGGATGGGGAAGGAAGGGTCATTCCCTGAAGGAAGAGGGTGGGCAGGTCAGAGCGCAGACTGAGGAGGGGAGGGAGGGTCCCCCGGAGAGGAGACCCCAAGCCCACTCCAGCCGGGTCCCAGCACAGAGCGAGCCCCGGATCAGCTCTCCACAGATGGGGCATCGACCACCTGCACGGACGATGCAGCTGTGACCGCTGAAAAGATGAAACCAAAATGAACCTGGCCAGGGCTGAGGAGAGCAGGTGTAAGGGCCACATGGGGAGGAAATAGGAGGGAGGTTTCAGGGGAAAGAGGGAGGTTGTTCTGGAGATGAGAGAAACTGTAGGAAATAACAATTACATAATGAGCTCGGGCAGATCGTGGTCACCTGCTGCCAGGTGACCCTCGCCGCAGGGAAGGTCCAGCAGCCTCGCTACAGCTTGTGCTGTGGAGCTCGGAGACCGCTGGGCTGGGGCCCGTGCTGGGGGTCGGCTCTCTTGACCCAGCAGCACTGCTCACCCCCCAGCTGTCCCCACAGTCCAGAGCAGCGAGTGGTCTCTGAGGACCAGAAAGGGAAAGACAGGAGACAGTCCAGGCCCATGACCATGGCGGGGAAATTTGAATGCGGTCTCTGGGCAGTGGGCAGTAGCTTCCCTGCCCTACGGACCACGCCTTCCGTCTCCCACCGGGTCTTACGTGGGGGCCCGCAGAGCACTTCCTCCCTCCCTCCCTCATAGAATAAATCAGAAGGTACCCAGTTCCTAGACGGAGAGTCATCATCTAATTATCTTCATCTAAAAATCAGGTTCGGGCTGTCTGTTTGCCCATGACCACCACACCTTCCTAACACCGCGTGCTTCCAAAGCAGAGGCATGTCTTTAAAACCACCGGTCGACGTGCTGTTACACGGCTAATCACTGTTCCGCGCTCACGGCTGGGAGTTCCGCGGGGAGGCCCTTGCTTTCCTAGCCCACTGGGAGCAGTTCGTGCTCCCGCTTCCCCGGTCCACAGCTCCCGCCCAGCACACCCCGCTTTGCATGCCAGTCAGAGTCAGGTGGAGACAACCTTCTTTTTCTTCCTACATGTGTTTCCCTGCCCATGCCCATCACAGACGTGTGTAGGACTGTCTGTTGTGAACTAACCCAGCCTTTGTTAAAATGATTGCATATTCTTGTGTTGGGACCATTTCTGTGTTTTAACGCTGGGCTGTTTTCTCTGCCTCTCCTTGTCAAGTTCTTGCCATGCATGAAAATGTTCTCAAGTGTCCTACTCCGGGCTGCACAGGGCGAGGGCATGTAAATAGCAACAGGAACTCGCACAGAAGGTAAGCAGAGCTCCTGCGTCCTGGGCTGCAGGGGGGCAGATCCCCGGCGGCCATGTTCCCGCGCCCTCCGGAGGGGCGCGGCCCCTGCACGACCTGCCCCAGGGGACAGGAGACCTGGGCACTTCTCTCAGGGAGCCAGGGGGCGGGGAGAGCCGAGCTGAGCCGGCCCGGGGCGCGCGGCGAAGCCCGACGCTTAGATCCCTCGTTTGCAGACTGGAATTTCTCAGCTGTCTCCCCCCACCTTGCTGTGATGGGGTGACAGTCCCCCGGCAGGTGTCCTCCTTGAGGTCAGATCCCAGGCGGAACCATAACCGTCTGCAGCGACTCCAAGGAAGGCAGTAAGAGCTCCGTTACCTTCCAGGGATCGAGGGGCCCTTCCTGTCTGCCTCAGACAGGTCGGCGACTAGAGCCCATGAGGCTGGGCCGTGTGTGACCCCAGCCGGCCGCCCCCGTGATCCCCGCTGAAACACTGGTCATCAGCGTGGGCATCACCAAAGTGCGGGCAGGGGTGCAAAGGTGCTGGTGGGAGAGCACACCGCAGGAGAGGGGGCTAAGGAGGCAGACCCGTCCCTCCTGGGCTGCGGCTGCAGTCACACTTTTGCTCTGGACAAATTCCAGTTCCCTTTTCCTATCTTATTCTGAGTTTCGCTAAGTTCCTTCTAATACTCAGTTCCTATCAGTTCCCTTTTTTTTCCAGTGGCCTGAAAGTGATTCTGTCAGATTTGTCTTTAACTGCCTATAGTTTCAGCTTCACAAAGTGGCATAAAAATATATCTAAACGGAGGAAACTCTTATAAGTTTCACCGTAATTTTTGCTTCTCCGGTAAATTTGGTTGCTTGTGTTAAGTTTATAATGAATGAGGTCGCCAACCTGCGCCCTTCAGAGGTGCTCCTGGGCGTCCTCTGGAGAAGGGGGCATGACGGATGGGTTGGCGGGGTGCCTCCTGAGCCCTGTTCAGGGGGTTCACAGCGTCAGCTCATCCATCACACCTCCGCAGAATCGCAGCTTCCAGACGCTGTGTGTATGCGGATTAAGTCTCTGCACTGTGTGCAGAGACACACACGGATACACAAAGAGCAGACACCCACACGGATACACAAAGAGCAGACACCAGGGTTTCATGAAGAGTCAGCTTAAACACCAAGGAGCACATCTGTTGTCTCTTCCCGTAAATATTTAGTGGCAGAAAAGCATTTTCCTGCAGCCTCGAGATTCCTCTGCTTTCCTTCCCTTCTGTGTCTCTTCCTGGGGAGGATGTAGACCGGCTGGTCACGCTGCATCCCACGTGCTGTGGTCAGCAGCCGCCAGAGAGCCCTGTTCTCGGGCGTTTTAGAAACCATCCTACCCAAGCGGCTAATTCCCCAGCTCCAGAAACCGCAGGCGTCCCAGAACGGCAGTGGTGTCTAACATCTCATGTTCCCTTTAACGATACAGCCTTTGTGTTGCTGTCATCGGAAAGGACCACGTGTCCTGCACACACGGCACGGCCATCGGCATGGTCTGCCGGAGGCCAGGGGCAAACACCGTGATGTCCCCTGACAGGCTTGGGAGCCTGGTGCCGCCCGAGGCAGAGGAGGGGGGCGGCGATGGGGTTGCTGCCGGAGTGCCTCGGGGGACACACTCAGATCCCTCCTGTCATTGCAGCCTCTCCGGATGCCCTATTGCCGCAGCGGAGAAATTGGCAAAGGCCCAAGAAAAGCACCAGAGCTGTGACGTGTCCAAGTCCAACCAGGCCTCGGACCGAGTGCTAAGGTACCAGACACACATTCGGGGTCCGTCCACGGCCGTCCCCACGGGCCAGGCACCCGGTTGCTTCATGAGGGGCGGCCGTCCTCAGTGGGAGTGGAGGGGAGCTGGTGCAGCTGGAAGACCTCGCCGGGGTCACGACCCTCCCCTGCGGCTCCATCCTGGGGGCTGTGCGGGGGCAGGGCTCGTCACCCCCGGGTCTCCCTGACCCCGTGTGGCCGTTCGCACAAGAGAAGCAGACAGAGCTGTGTCTGGCTTTCTTTCTGGCCCTGACGCTTCACGATTCTGTAAAGGCTGGCTGAAAGGGAGGCTTAGAGAGTTCACGAGGTGCCCCCAGTAGTTTCACCTCAGTTTGGAGGCGCGGGGTGGGCTTCGTGTTCTCGAGGACGTCGGGGTAACAGCATCCCGTCCCCTGCGCGCAGAGAAACCTCGTCCTCAGATGCTCCCGGCAGGCGGGCGGCATGGTGTCATTACCCCCTCTTGACGAGCGAGGAGACCAGGGCGCAGAGGGGTGAGAGGCCTTCCCGGAAACCTCTCGGTCCCCAGTGGCGCAGCCGGGGACGCCGCAGACGCTGCCTGCTCGCCCCCTGGACAGTTAGGGTGATGACATCAGGAGCGCAGGTGGGAGAGGAGCTCTCTTCCCTCAGCGCTCATTTCGCGTGTCCCCTTCAAACCCTCATCCACGTGCAAACCGTGACGACCTCTGTGCATCCTGCCTGTTTAGTCAGTGTCACACCAGCCGCTTCCTCGTCTGTGTAAGAATCGTACCTGTCATCCTCATAGCTGCTGGTACCCACTGGGGGAGGCAGCACCTGTGCTGGGACTGGGTTCTGGCCCTGAGGCACTTAGTGTGATTCCAACTTTACTATTAAAAGGAGAGCAGTAAACACGCACACGCACACGCACACGCACACACGCACGCACAACTTTGCTCCTGTGATTTCTTTGGCATAAATCACTTGGAAAAAACCACTAGGCAAACGATACGAACACTTCTTTGGTTTTTTCCTGTATTATTTCCCATCTTTCTGAAAGGAATTCACCACTGTCATTAAACTCCTTTTTATCTCGCAACAGAAAAGTTCAAATCTTTATAGAAAATGAGAAATATTTCCCTAGACAAAAATAAAAGCCCCCTAGGAGCCTAAACCCCCGATAAAGTCGGGGGTGCGCTCCTCTAGCTATTTTTATGCGTGGGCGTTGCCGACCTCACCTGCCCCCAGGGTGCCTGTAACTCGCTTATCTTACAGGTGCGCTGACACCAGATACCTGACAGGCTCTCCCCGAGGGCCCCTCAGGCCACTCTTGGTTACTGGGAGCATGACAACCTCCCTGCCAGGCCCCCGGGGCTGTGTGCATGTGAGAAGGAATAGTTATTAACCAAAGGAAAGTTTGAGCAAAGGGAGAGAGAGTTAAGGACTTCTGTTAATTTCCCTCCCCCACTGGGGCCAGACCCCCGAGAGCTGGAAGGCTCCCCGTGCCCACATCCTTCTGATGTCGGGTGGCCGCGAAGTGACTAACGCCTGTCCTGGGATCAGTGTCAAGCTTACTTTCCACTGAGGAGCTCCGCTGGCCGCTTGACACGGACAAGATACATCTGAAGTGGCAAACATCACCTTGTTCAGACGGAGCCTCCGCTCTGATCCCGAGCCTGTGCTTCACAGCCTGGAACCCTTTCTTCGTGTCACGCAGTGGGAAACCTTCTGCCAAGTGACAACAGAACAGAAGATCGTGGGCCAGGATTTGCGCAGCTGCAAACAGTTTTCTTCCCGAGCCTCCGGCTGCGTGGTGGGGAAGCAGCATGGGGACAGGCCCGGAGGGAGAGAAGGACCCCTCCCACCGCAGGGGAGGCGTGGGGCTGGGCTCTGCAGCCTCCGAGGGCTCAGCTCAGGCACTGACGTCCCGGCCGTAAGCCAGGTCTGGAGGACCTGGTGTCCATCCCCGTCACCTTCACATTCCCCGGGATGTCTCCACGCAGGGGACGCTCATTCAAGGCGGTAAGACAGGAAGGAAGGAAGAAAAAAATAATTTCAACCAACAGTTCAATTACTTAAGATTTTAAGAGTCTTTAGGCAGATTGTCTAACGGGACGCTGAGACTTAGGTGAGGGCTACGGGCCTGCCCAAGGCCGCACCCGCTCTGCAGCCTCCCAGCTCCCGGCCTCCATCACCTGCTCCGTTTTGTCATCAAGTGTCCCTTCCCGATGCCTCTGCTCCAGCGCAGCCTCCATTGGAGCCGGTCCCGACCTCCTGGAGGCTCAGGGGTCGGGCCTTCCCCGGCCCAAGTCCCTTGGCCTTGCCTGCTGGACAAATGGACAGAGTCCCAATCTGGTCCCACCCAGCCCGTCCCTGCTGTTCCCCCAGAGACGTTCCCCATTGTTTGACTTTCCTGGCGTGTTTCCTACACCACCCTGGATCTTAACCTTGACAAATGCCACCTTCTCCCTTAAAACTGAATGGAATCTCACGGCCGGGAGTGTCCTCCACTCGCCAGGATTCTCAGAAGCTCGGGCTCCTAAAACAAGATCACATTCCAGGTGACCTTTGAAGGCAAGGCCTACAGCTTCATTCATTTATGAGCCCCCCCACCGCCCTGCCCATTGCCTGGCAAAATGCCTCAAGTAATAGACGTTTAACTGATCGTTACATCATTTGGTTGATTTGAGAAGTAAATAGGCTAAATTAACGAAATCAAAGTAAACGTGTTGGTAACTTGATAAAGTTGTTAACGTAAGGGGAAGTTTTAGGTAAAAACTCTAAAGGAATCTCTGCACTACTTTCTGTAAATCTAAAATTATTTCAAAAAAAGTTAAAAAATTCTGCCTATGGGATAGATAGATGGACACACAGAAGAAACAAGATAGGATATTAATGCATATGTAATTGAGAGTTCTTTCATTTAAATATTTAATTCCAAAGTATAGAAAAATGAAAGACTACTAGGCAATCTTGAGAGTGCATGTTAATATTTGTCAAAATACATCACTACGTGCTCCATTTTATCGTCCAGCAGGATATGTTTTTATCTAGCTTCATCTCCACGTCCTTAAGAGCATTTCTTTCATTTCCTCGTATTTCGTTAAGGGAGTTTCTTATTAGCTCACTTCACCGTGTGTAACGCTTACTCTCTGCAAACCCTGCAAAAGAAAACGCACGGATGTGAGATTCTTTCCCACGTTCACATCTCATATCTTCATCGTACCTCCCCAGACTCTGAAAAGAAAAAGAAAAAAGGGCAAAAGGTTAAGTATTTCATTTTCTGTTCTTTTTATTTCCAAAGTTGGCATCTAGGCAGATTGCTGATTCGAGGTTATATCATTACAGCACGCTGGGCTTCTGCTCAGGAAAGTGGAATTGGGATTTTAGTGAGAGGTCTGGTTCCTTAGCACAGCTAAGCAAAGGTGCTCTAATTTTAAGACCAGCCACGTCTCATGCGCAGCCGTGAGAAAGCCAGCTGTGCACTGTCTCTTTTTGCTTCCAGGCCCATGTGCTTCGTAAAGCAGCTCGAGATCCCTCACTACGGCTACAGAAACAGCGTCCCCACCACCACGCCTCGCTCCAACTTGGCCAAAGAGCTGGAGAAATATTCCAAGACCTCGTTTGAATACAACAGTTACGACAGCCATACTTATGGCAAGCGGGCCATAGCTCCCAAGGTGCAAACCAGGGATATATCCCCCAAAGGATATGATGGTAGGAGGTGCACCCTCTTATACATGAGAGTCACGCTTGCCGTTGCTAATGTTGTTATTGTGTATATCCATTTCCTACAAACTGCTGGAGCATGGGGTCACTCGAGGGGCAGCAAGGAAAGCACGCGGGCAGCCTAGGCGGGTTCCTTCAGCCCCAGGTGTGGGAGAGCAGGCCCCGGGGGAGGGAGGGCGATGCCCTTCCCCCGTTATCCCCAGAGCAGAGCAACCGGCTGCTGGCAGGACGTAGAGGCAGACAGCCGTGGGCTCGTCTGCTTCATGCTGCTGCTGAGACGGTGTCCTCATCTTTACTGACTTCCTTTAATAGATGCCCCAACAGACAAAACCAGGAGAGCCGGGGACAGCTGCCCAGAGCTCTTGGATCTCGTGAGAAGCTCTGTGTTCCCTCCCTGTTCTCAAGCTGGGATGCACGTCGCATTCATCTGGGGAGACTTTTTAAATTCTCATGCCCAGGGCTGCACCCCAGACCAAGTAAATCAGACTCCCTGGAGGTATTCCCTGTGTGCAGCATTTTTAAAAAGTCAGCCAGTGATTCTAACACGCAGCCAGGGGCGCACAACTCCTGCGGGTCCCGCCGGCCCCCTTCCAGCGGGCTCGGACCCAGGTGTGGGCCCTGGGGAGCCCCCTGTCCTGGCTTTGTAACTTTGTCACTGGCCTCACTTGTAGCTGCCACTACGAAAATAGAACCCATGAAACAGATAAACACTGCGTGCTTCACAGGACAAGATCGTTTATTTTAACTCATGCATATGTGAACCCACTACTGGGGTGTAAACTCTAAACAGACTAGTTCTCGTTTCATCACAGAGCTAACTTGGTAAGTAGTTGAAGCACAGAGGGGAAGGCTGCATTTCTGTGACTTTACTTATCTAACCTCGCTTCTACTTCAAATTCTAGGATGTGTGGACTTAGTTGGCAGAGTTTACCAGTGGGGATGTGGGTTGCATGAGCTGGGTGATTCAGGAGTCTCTTGGTGTTCACCAGCAGAGGTGAGGAGAGAGGGTTTGAAAGATCTCAGAGCTGCTCTCTGAAAAAGATATTTAATGAAAATCACAACACTCAAAAAAAAAAAAACATTTAAATTGAATGCTTGGGGAGTTCCAAAACCTTTTTACAATTCTACATTATTTTAGTCATTCTTTGCCTTAATAACAATTAATTTGTATGGTGAATGAAATGTAATATTTCTTTGATGTATCTCAGATTGATTACCCTTGCATGTATCAATTCTAAATATATAGGGACAAAGATGGCAGTGGGAAAAGGGAGTGGCTTAGGGTATAACAGAAAACAATCTGGGTTTTTTGTAATAACGATTTGCCAGTTTCAGGCTTTGTTACAACTTCATTCATCTGATTGCAAATGAGGGACCAAAAGAATCTGAATGCACGTAATTAAGGGTTGCTTGTAGGATTCCCAGTTCACTGACATTTTGTAGCGATCTGATGGGCACTTGCGCCAGGTGGTCATTGCTACATACGTCTTGTTGCTGTTGTCCTGTGAGACCTGATTTCCTTCAGCCCATTGTTGTGGCTGGATCTGGGCGAAGTCGTGACCAGGAGGCACATGTCTGGTCACAGCGGCTTCCTCAGCTCTTCCATTTAGGAGCCATGTGGTATTAGATACATTAATCTTCCTGTGTGGCAGTTTCCTCAAGAGCAGAGGTAGCGATCGCTCCCCGCCTGCTGGCCACGTGCGGCTGCAGCAAAGTTCAGCAGACGAGGCTAGAGAGGGGAACTCACGCCTGTTAGTATCACTGGCATCTATTCTCACCCCCGGAAAAAACACCTGTTGTTGGAAATGGGCAGAGCCCTGCTCTTCAGGTGACCCACAGATAAACAAGAACACAGAACAGAAACTTCAATGCTAGATCTTCGAGAAGCTAAGAAAAAGGCGAAGTTGGCCTTTACAACAATCTACTGAGAAGAAAGCAGACAACTCCATTCCTCTTCCACAAGATCCACAGTCAAAACAACAAGGGAGGTGCCCACTGAGGATGAGATGGGTAGGCTTAGGGTTCTTGAGGGGTGTGAGCTGAGGAGGGCCATCCCTGTGCCCGGGCGACAGGCAGTGTACACCGCAGAGTGACCAGCGTCTGCAGTCACCCCCCAGAGGGCTGTCCCCAAGGTTTGCCTCAGGTACACAGTGAACTGGGCCATTGCTCCCAAAGAAAAACAGTGAAGTGAGCCTCCTGTGGGGCAGGGGAGCATAATGCCTGGGAGCAAGGAGCAGGGCCTGGACGTGCACAGTGGGATAGAGAAGCAGGACCCTTGCCTCAGGCTCTGCACGTCATCCCTCGGCTTCCACCAACTGTGATCAGAAACACTCAGCAAACATTGATTTATCCACCTGCATTCTTCCAGACACTCAATAGTTGCTATCTGTCTGGCTCATCTACCTGTCTATCCACCTGTCTATAGATCTATCCCTTCATCCTTCCACCCGCCCACCTATCCATCCCTCCATCCCTCCATCCCCCATCCATCCCTCCATCCCTCCATCCCTCCATCCCTCCATCCACCATCCCTCTCTCCATCCATCCACTACCCATCCCTCCATCCCTCCCTCCCTCCATCCATCCATCCATGGGCCCACTTATCTATCCATCATCCATCTATCCATCATCTCTCTCTATTCTTTCTTTCTCTATAACAAGTTTCAAGGAAGAGATTGTGGATAAAGAGAAGACAGTGAAACACGTACTCAGGCACAGTGAAGCAAGGCGTCCATTCTGCCTGGAGGAATTAGCGTGAGCTTTACCAAAGTGGCACATTTTAAACTTGGTCATGAAGCTTGAGTGGAAATTACTAGAGGGCAGGAAACCCACAGGTGAGTGGGAGCTGCCAGCAGGCTGGTGAGGCTGAACTTCAGATGCATGAGAGGAGGGACAGGTTGACCCTGAGGCGCTGTGGAGACAGCTTTGGGTCGCCTGCCTCGGGGAGGAAGACACAGACACCGTGTGCAGGAGGTGACGTCCAAGGGAAGCCGGGAGACCCTGCCCCCGGGAGCCCCAAGCCGGCATCTCCCCCGCCTCTCCCCCCATGCCTGTGTTTTATGGTGAGCTAAGAATGGCCGTTCCATTTTAAAACAGATGGAAAACAACAAAAGAAGGAGAATTAGAATCTCAGCGTTCAGAGCAGTTTTACTGGCTGAAGGCCACATCACCCGTAAGGCCGGTGGCTGTTTCCCAGGACAACAGCCGGGTGTGCGGTCCCAGCAGAGACCCCGTGGCCGCCAAGGCTCGACCACTGCCAGGC
Organism: Stenella coeruleoalba; assembly: GCF_951394435.1. Taxonomy (NCBI): domain Eukaryota; kingdom Metazoa; phylum Chordata; class Mammalia; order Artiodactyla; family Delphinidae; genus Stenella; species Stenella coeruleoalba. Next base: position 88,778,219 of record NC_137159.1, read on the forward strand.
CCTTCACAGAAGAATTTTCCGAGCTGGTCTAAGCCATCTCCGCTGTGTCTCTGGGCAATTTATCACCACTCTCAGGCTTTGTTTCCAAGCCCTGAATGGGCCCCTCTCACGAGCCCCCTCTTGGTTATTCCCAGCTTCTAAATTCTCCTGAGCTCAACACTCCTTGATCATCTTTGAAGCCCCCTCTGCTCCTCCAAACCTTGTCTCTGATATGCCCACCGTGCCCACCGTTGTCGGCCCTCCCCCGGTCCAGGCCTCAACACCAGGTGGCCCGGGCTGGCCCTCCGGGGCCCCAGGACCCATCCTCTGGGCTGGGCCTCCTGCCCTCCCCACCTCCTGCCACCAGGCCAGCTTCTCCTGGGAATACCTGCCTTCCCACCCCGTTCTCCTGCCCCCATGCTCTCCCACATTCACCTCTGCTTCCAGAAGCTTCTCCCGCAGCCAGATCTCTCGGACAGACGCCCACCTGCACTCAGCGGCCTCCTCCCAACCTCCTTAGAGCTGCTTGTGCAGAATGAGGGGCGCATGCGCACGCTTCTGAGGCTCAGCGCCGAACCCCACCGGCCGGCGCCAGCAGGGCAGACAGGCGAGCGCAGAGAACACGCAGCCAGCGAGCGCGCGCGAGCCCAGCCAAGGATCCGACTCTGATTAGACGCGATAAACCGCGTGCGCAAACTGCCTTCAGAGGCCACCGAACAGGACGTCCTCGCGAAGAAGCGGCTTTTATGCCCCTTAGGACTCTGCATCTGTATCTCAGTTTACTTACGGGAAAGCACAGCCATGGACCCATGTAAAGACTAGGAGTCGCTGCTACAAGTTACGCGGCGTGGACCCCTGAGTCCAGCCAGACCTGACGGGGCCAGGCCCCTTCCGGCAGCGCAGATACTCAGGAGGCGCGCCTCTGGGCCGTATTCGGTTTTGTCTGCTTTTCGTGGAAATTCAGATTGGAAGGACACAATTATCTATTCCCTACAGGAAATGTTATTTCAGAAGAAAGTGAGACGCCCCCACTTAGTAAGACTCTTACAGGCAGAGTAGATTAATAAGGTGGAAGGTGGTCGTTCTGTTTTTCTCATTTGTCATATTTCATCACTATGAATCCCATGTCGTTTTTCGTTTTCCTGCACGAGAGGGCAGGGTACCTGAAGAGGTATCTGTCAGTACGGTGTAAGGTCGGGAGGACCTCTGATGCTGTAGATGCAAGGGTGTCATTCTAAAGGAAGGCAGTTCCATCGCATGAGCTCAGTGATGTGCTGGTGCCTAGAGGGACAGTAACACATTTTGTCTGCGGATTCATTGGGAAAAGTTTTGATTGAAAATAGCTCTGTGTGTGGAAAGAAAAAGAATGTGCGTTTTGACTTTGTTAAAGGGTGGGGGGCTTCCTCAGTTCTGGGCAGGAGACGGCAAGAGCCGTGACGGCCTTCCAGTGCCCCCCTGCTCTGCGGCGCCCCATGGTGTCCATGCAACGAGCCCCAGAAACTGTGACTGGTCCTAAAAATTACTGACACTAACGGTTTCGTAAATATCTTACCAACAGGCGATAATTATTAAAACCAAAGACCTTCATTGCCCGAGAGAGTTGAAGTATAGAGACTCATTTTCTTTTGGAACAAAGTAGTACATGATTGATGGCCCTTAGTGAAAGGATGCTTGTGAAATGAATGCTGTCCTCACTTTCCTCCTGGGTCGCGTGAGCTGACAGGCCCATCAATAAATTGTCCACGGCTCCGTCACCTGCTAAAATTCTGGACGAGTCCCATCAACTCAGCGTAATCCAGGAGAAGTAGAATCTTTTGATTTAAATGTCTGGTAAAGTCGAGGCACTTTCCAGAACTTTGCTGCAATTTGCTGCGTAGACACACGTGTCCTGTTTACTTTGCTTTAGGAACTGAAATTCCTTCATTTCAGAACAAAACTTTTTCCTCATTTACGTGGACCACATTTCTTTTACCGACCCAGTGTCTGGCCCTCACTAGGGGACAAAATCCCTCATAAGTGTTAGATCATTTCTCCCGGTTTTTATTTTCCTATTTTTATAACAGAATCGTAAACGCTGTAAGGCCACAGACTTCAGTCAGTTTGGAGTCTTGTGAGCTGTGGAGCGGCCTCGCTGCCCCGGTCGGTTTACAGAACCCAGTGGGCAGGTCCCCCTGCACGCCGCCCCCGGCCCCCGGTCTCTGCTCAGACGTGAGACCCCCGTCCCCCCACTGCCCTGGCTGCTGCTTCGACGTGATGCTTTCACGGAGGAGAGAGGAGGGAAGGACAGACACACGGACAGTGTGAGGACTGGCCCTCAGGGCTCAGCTGACTCTGATTAGCAGAACAGAAGTAACTCCCTGACGAGTTAATCTCCGCGTTGGGCGGGTTTGACGGTGGGGAAGTGACCTCCGGGTCCGCGCGAGTGGCAGCGACAAGGCGACAGCTTCCCTGAGGCTGCCATGCGCCCAGACATTGCCAAGCCACGTCCTTGATGTCAGGAAAGCTCAGTCTTCCGTCCAAGGTCAAAAGGTACCAATAGTGAAAGCTTAGCTCTTCTCTCACTTGTATAGGAATAGGGTGCTTTGGGGCAGTTCTTGGTGGTGCTGTGATGACCACCCGTGATGTCTGTGAGGTTGTGGTCACTTCCAGACCATACCTGAGTGGGCAGGAAGGAGGTGCTGAGACGCCTGTGCCGCACGAAAGGGTGGCTTGCCGGAGGGGTCCCGGTGCTGCAGAAGGGTCTCCTGGCTCCCTGCAGGCTCTCCCCTCAGAGCAATTCCTCCCTCTGCAGGGTCAGGTGAGCTGCTGACCCCTAAGCAAAGGGCATCCTGTGCCTTTAACGACCAGGGCCCATCCTAATCTATCATCCAGCAATCATCTTCCCGTCCTTGCGTCAAAGGAGGTTGTGAACAGCTCTAGCAACCACACTTGCTCTTGAGGACCTGTTGGACTGCTGGGGAGGCTGGCTGTTCAAAAGGACCCGGGAAGCGCAGCTGGGGCGTGTGGAGGACGGTCGTTCCCGCACGAAGGGCGGGGCTGCGGGCGCACACGGGCGTCTGCCCGTCCCCGAAGCCCCGAACGCCTGAGCACTTGCCTTGCTTATGTGAGTCCGCACGTGTGTGCGGTTCTCTCCCCGTCACTGGCCGTCCCCCCCGGTGGCTCTTTTTAGAATCACAGAGGGAAGGGGTTTCTGTCGGGGTCTCGCCTGCACCCTGACTGGAATGCCACTCCCCAAAGCGCAGGTTCCCGCAGGCCCGCAGAGGCCCTACCTGTTCAGCTGGGTCACCTGCACAGGACAGTGAGCCCCAAATGGCCACTGTGGCCCCTCGTGGCCAGACGGCTCATCCGGTCTCTAGCGGGATGAGGGGTCTACAGGGTCCCTGTCACCCCGGCGAGCAGATGAGCGGTCATAAGGGGAACCTCCCTCCGGCGGTGATCAGGCTGCTGCGGCCAGTCGCTCCCCGCATCTTGGTGGCCGCTCCCTGACCGGGAGCGCGCCCTTAATGGTTACTCAGTGGGCCCCCTGCCTCCCGCTTGAGAGCCATACGCGCTCTTCCCGCTGGTCCCCAGCTCTGCCCGTCCAAATATACACCATGTGAAAAAAGGAAAAAAGGGGGAAAAGCCAGACTTTTTCGTTCGGGAATCAGCGGGTCGGCGGGTGCCGCGTCCCCCTGGGTACCTGCGCTCTGGCGTGGGCGCCCAGGGCGGGCGGGCGGCGCGGGCGGCTCTTCTGTTGCCGTGGCCCCGGGCGGGGGCCCCGAGTCATCCCTGTCCCCTGTCTCCCCAGCGAAGCGGTACTGCAAGGACGCCAGCCCCAGCAGCAGTGCCGCCAGCACCTACGCGCCCAGCAGCAGCAACCTGAGCTGCGGCGGCGGCAGCAGCGCCAGCAGCACGTGCAGCAAGAGCAGCTTCGACTACACGCACGACATGGAGGCGGCGCACATGGCGGCCACGGCCATCCTCAACCTGTCCACGCGCTGCCGCGAGATGCCGCAGAACCTGTCCACCAAGCCGCAGGACCTGTGCGCCGCGCGGGTACGGGCCCGGCGGCGCACCTGGCGGGGGCCGGAGGCGGGGCCGCGGGCGGGGGCGGGGCCGCGGCGCATCCCCACCTCCACCTTCCCGCCCCGGCGGTCTCGGCCCAGCGGTCCCGCAGGCGCCTCCCTCCCAGAGGCCGGCGCAGACCGTGCGCCCGCCGGGCTCTGCTCGGAGGAGGCCTGACAGCGTGGGGTCCTGGGGACGCGCTTTCCAGACCAGGAGAAATCGTCAGGTCTTTTAGATGAACGTGTCCATTTGGGACCCTCCTCTTTAGGACCCAGAGTCACTTCTGGAAACAGAAGGACACCACGCGCACTCCTGACGGTTCCGAGAGCTGCACAGAGAATAGGAAGCTCCAGGAGACGTGCGCCCTGGACCTTAAGCAGAGGAGGGTGGGCAGCGCCGCGGTCAGGAGAAACGCAGGACTGCTCCCTCCCGCCCAGCCCTGGGGAACAAAGACAGTGCAGAAATCCCGTTTCCCCACGGGTTCCCAGCCAGGCAATTACAGCCGGCTTCCATTAGTTCAAAACAGCATAGATGCCAAATCGGTGAGCGATACTTAGGGCGGCTCCTCGTCGATGGGCTCCCGGCATTGGGAGGAAGCCGTGCGGCCGCCGCAGCGCGCAGGGCTGTCTGGCGAGACCACTAGGGGGCCGGGGACGCAGGCGGCGCGGGCGCCTCGTGCTCCCGGCCGGTGAGCCGGCACGCCGGCCCGCACCTCCTCTCCAGAACAAAGGGGTCCCTCCATCGCCAAGTGCGCTGGGCGTGCGCCTGAGCGCACAACGCTGACCGTAGTTGTTAGAAATAAGTGTAATTTGTATGAATGGAGAGAGGTCAGTAATTTTATGTTTTGCAAATGCTTTCTTCTCTATTAGTATTTTTATTCCTAGATTTTGGAGGAGTGTCGGGGCATGCAGTTTCCGTGGAGATCAGGGCTGCTAAAATGCGAGGCTGGCATGGAGGAGATTCTGTTTAAGGGGGAAAAAAGACAGTAACCCCTTCCAGTTTTTTTCTCTTTGTTAAATTTAAACTAAGACAGACAGAATTATAATCCAACACGATGAAGGCTAAGTTAGTATGAGAGCTGGAAACCAGGAGTGCACTTTGACAAGAAGAGTTCAGGCAGAATAATATGCTATAATCTATCAAGGTAACAGCCCAAAGGATGGGGTTTTCATTCCAAGCATCTCCCCTCAGCTATTACATTCAGGGGAAAGAGCTGCTAGACATCTGAGTAGGCAGCACGTTTCACGCCAGCTCTGAAATCAAATTGCTCAAGGGAGTGTAACTCTCTGGGGAAAAAAAAAAAAAAAATGGAGGATCGTCAGGGGTATCTTGATTTTTCTTCTCTGTCCTCCATCTGCCCTTCCTTCTCTCCCTCCTCCTGAGAGGCAGGCTCTGAGGAATTCTTGATCTGTTTAAAGCACCATAAAATAAAAAAAATTAAAAAAAAAAAAAACACCCTGTACCTCTTCGTTTTTCTAAGCTGGTTGACTAAACTGCAGGTTTGCTGAGCCGTAGAGCAGGTCAGCCCGTGATCGCTGCAGCGGTGCCGTGTTGAACTGAGATTGCCCATCTCCCTGCTCAAAATGCAAAAGTCTCTCTCCACCATAGGTTTTGTATTAGAAAGTACATTTTATGTGGGGATTTTTGTTTTGTTTCTTTGGTTTCCTACTATATACCCAGAGCCTGTGCCTGATAGGACTCAATAAATATCTGTCCAAAAAATGGAAGAAAAAAAAAAAAGTAAATTCTAGTTCCTCTCCTCCATTCTTCTAAATTCTTGTGTTTTCCTCCACTCCAAGTCTTGGAGTATTAGCCTCAGTGAAACTAAAGGAGAATTTTAAGCATATATACATTTTTAGGTATTTATGTGTAATCTGTACACACACGTACATTTCTGAGCTCTTAAGAGGTCTTTGAACTGGAATAGAATTGAAATTAGGCGCTTGTTTTTCTTCTGGCCCGGCTTATTTCTAAAGGCAAAAATGTATTAGGAAGAAAACATATAGATCTCTGATAGGTAAGTGATAGAGAGATGATAGATAGTCGATAAGAGACAAGAGGGCGAGAGACTGATGGGTGATTAGTAGATAAGAGAGAGGCGGATGCGTGCGTGCCTCTGGCAGCCAATTTCCCAGCCGCGCGTGCGGAGCAAGGCATATGGGGGGCCACGTGCTCTCGCCTTGGGCTCTTATACACGTGAGACTGCAGTGAGCAGTTTCCAGTTTGAACTGCGTCCTGGCGGAAGGCAGGGCTGTGGTCTGGGGGATGGATTCTCACAGTCCCTGTGTCCTCCTGTTCCGCAGAACCCTGACATGGAGGTGGATGAGAACGGGACCCTGGACCTGAGCATGAACAAGCAGCGGCCGCGAGAGGGCTGCTGCCCCATCCTGACACCCCTGGAGCCCATGTCCCCCCAGCAGCAGGCGGTGATGAACAGCCGGTGTTTCCAGCTGAGCGAGGGAGACTGCTGGGACTTGCCCGTGGACTACACCAAAATGAAGCCCCGGAGGATAGACGAGGACGAGCCCAAAGAGATTACTGTATGTCCTTTTCACTGACTGTCCCCCTACCCCGTCCACTCAGCATGTAAAGTTGGCACGACTGAGGGAAAATGCCCTTGGCACACGCCTTAACAGAAAATGTCTTTCCTCTTGAAAAATGACCTTTAGCTGACTAGGGCTTAGAAGACATTTTCGGTTGACCCAGCAGAGATTTGGCACTAACACTGATCAGAGTGGAACAAACCATTGCCTCCTTTAAATGATGAATTTTATTTTCTAACAAGTGTGTTTTGTTGCAGACGATTTCTGTAGGAAAATGTGTAAACAGCTTACTAGTTCATTTTTTCTGGGTGATAAATTGATAGAATGCAGGGTTCTCCTTGCAGGGAGGGAATTATAATGAGACTCTTAAATACTGAAAATGATGAGTTCTGTGCGGTTAATTAGCTGCCTCATCGAAGCACAGGACAGGGTCTGTTCTCTAAGAAACCTAGAATACGCAGAAGAGCCTACCTACCCCAGCCTAGAACAAACCATTTTAGTACCGTCACCTAAATCTTTGTTGACTATAATATTACCAAAACACCTATGTCAAGAACATATTTTTGAGGTAGTTACAATTTTCAAATTCAGATCATTAAAATAGCTATCCTTTAGGCTGAGAAAATAAATGAAAATAAATGTTCTTTATTAGACTGACTTTTCCTCCAGTGTTCAACTCTGAAAATTATGACATCTTTATTCTCTGAAAAATGAAAATTCTTTTTGAACACAATAGGGAGACCGCCATCCGAGCAGTAGCGTCTTTACAGAAGCAGGAGGGAGGTGGAGAAAAGGGAAACATTAGCTATTTGTAGGAAATGGCAGGGAAGGCGCCTGTTTATAAGGCATTACATCAAAAGCTTATTACGCTTATTTCAAACTGATTTAAGTATCCAGGCATCTTAAAGGAGAATAGAATCTGAGTGGCAAGCTAAATTCCAAAGTATTTTTTTTCTCCTACAGTGTTAAATCGTTACTACCAAATAAGGCATGGTAGTTGAATCTTCGAATTTATTTTAATTAAAATTAAGCCCCCATAAAAGGACAGCAGTATTTCCATCATAAGGTGTGACACAAGTGAAAACCCTTGCACTCCAGAAACACGTTTGCTGAACATCGCCACCTGTAGGAACTTCGAGGTTACTGCAAAGGCCCCAGTTAGCCAAAGTAGGTACATTCTATTAAAAAAAAAAAAAAGAAAAAGAAAAAGAAAAAAAATGTTGCCTAAGAGTATTGTGAAATCACAGCGTCAGTCTAAACTGGGCTTCCCTTGCCTTGGGACTTAAAGCACATACAATACTTCTGTAGTGTAGGATACTCACCAGAGGTTGTTGGAAGCCCCAGAGTCTAAAATATCTTTGGGTAAAAATGCTTAAGCTCCGCCCCGTGATGTTGGATAAAGTGCCGTAGGTCTTAAACCCGGGTGGGCAAGGTCCACCGCGCAGCCTCTCTGCCTGCCAGGCCGCTCATCTGCCCCTCCTGTCGGTACAGCTTCAGGAATTTGAATAAAGAATTTGAATTTGCCCACTGACAGGTTACCCTAAGTTTTGTAATTTAGAGCAAGTGATGAGAAATTAAAGTCGCCCAAGGAGAGAGATACTCTTTCAGCGAAGTTGGGTTTGCATGCTCAGGGTGAGGGTGCATCGTGACTTTGAGGGTAGGGTGGGGACAGGTGGGCAATGCGGGGCAGCCATCCCCTGGGGGGACGCAGCCTCTGGTCTGTGTGTCCAGCGTCATGGGTGTGGCCCTGAAGCTGTGTTCTGCCCGCAGCCGGAAGACTTGGACCCCTTCCAGGAGGCTCTAGAAGAAAGAAGGTACCCGGGGGAGGTGACCATCCCGAGCCCCAAGCCCAAGTACCCCCAGTGCAAGGAGAGCAAGAAGGACTTGATAACGTAAGCATGACGGGAGGTGAAATTATCACTCTTCTGAACCTTCCCTTTCTTTGGCTTATCTCTAAACCGGGTCTGTATATGCCTTGCCGTTTGAGCATGCGACATGCGCAGCGTACAAATGTCCCCAACTGCCAGTCGGGTGGAGCGAGAGGCCAGCCGTGGACGCGCTTGTTCTGAGCGATGCTCTGTGCTCTGGAGACACCATTTCCATGTAATCCTGTGCGTTTTGCAGCTTTTCTTCAGGGCGCTTAAATCCCTGTGCAGACATTGCAGCTAAACTGGAAACAATGAAACTTTTCCAAGCTTTTTTTTCAAACATACTCACTATTTTGGCTGTTTTGTTTTTGTTTGGTGGCAGATGTCCAACACCAAGGTGTGATGGGAGTGGTCATGTGACTGGTAATTACGCCTCACATAGAAGGTGTGCCTTCATTTTTCTCATGGTGGATTCTGTCTTTTCAATTTATTGTTTTCAGCTTACCTCAACAATGCTGTCCAAGTACAAACGTTGAATTCTGTGTCACCCCTTTAAGTGCTATATGTTGACCCTCAAAAGCATGCTAATTGACGTGTTGTATAATGTCTTTTATTTTGAAACAAACTACCTAAATTTGGAAAATGACTTACAAACATTGAGACCAAAGGGCACAAATATTTGAGTCTTATTTTTTCAAGTTTCTGGAAAGACGTGTTTCCTTCAATTTCTATGTAAACATGAATTAGTTAATTATACCAACAAAATTCAATATACAGCACTTGCCCCATCGCTTTTCTGCATCCAACTTTTTAATTTCAGTTTTATGTTGTGTTTGTTCGGGAACGTAAGCTGGGCCTCGGGGCTACTCACCTGACTCTTCCGCCCTGTCTTACAGTCTGTCGGGCTGCCCGCTGGCTGACAAAAGCATTCGAAGTATGCTGGCCACCAGCTCACAAGAACTCAAGTAAGATTTAACGAAAATCCTTCTCTTTCTAAAATCTATTCACTTGGTGGTAACAAAAAGGACGTGTCGTTTGAAAAGAAACAAATGTCTTTAAAAAGCCACCTGTGTGCGTCAGCGCCTCAGTTCGGCACACATGACTGGGCTTCAGGATGTCAGTCACTTCTCTGGACAATCCATCTGCCTTTTCCCTCTCATTTACCTCCAGCTTTTCCATATCGTATCCTTCTTCTATCTTGAATTTTCTAAAGTATAGATATTTTCTCTCCAGATGTGCATGCACGTGGAAGGGAAGTTTTACAGTTACTCAAACTTTTAGGGAGTGATTGATTGTAATGTAGAAAGTCAAAAATTGAGTTCTTAAAAGCCAGTAGTTAATACGATCGCTTTAAAAACGGACATTTAAATAGCACGAATGACAAAAGCCCACCATGACCGTAGCTAATTCCTTCAGAGTACACTGTGGTTGTGGCTATCGAGACTCCTTAGGGCAGTGATAACTCAGTTAACTAAGGCTTTTACCCGTGCACAGACAGCACGGCCTCTCGCTCCTCTGAGCCTGTAATTGTCTCTATCTTTTCATCATGAATCTGGTCAGCTACATTTACACCACCAGACTAAGGGTTTTCTTCTGTGTGTGTGTGTGTGTGTGTGTGTGTGTGTGTGTGTACACACACACACACACACACACACACACACATGCATATGCACATATATACGTCCATATTCAGTTACTAGACAGGTTTTGGAAGAAGTCAGTCCAAGCCATTGACAGCAGATTAAGACCTTTGGTCATCTAGTTAGAAGGGATATTCAGGTGTCTATAAGGAAAGAAGGGCAAGACTTGAACATTCCGCAACATAATGAGAATCGAGATTCCCAAATCATTGTTTTTAATCACCTGGCCTGTTATAAAAATCATCACGTCAAATTGCTCAGCTTCCATTTTGTTTGGAAATGGCTTTATTTCCAACGCAGAGAAGATTCTGTTTTCAGACCCTGTTGGATTCCTTTCCCAAGGACCCCACCCCGTGCTCCCACTCCCTCGAGACGGACCAGGGCATCCGCAGAGTGCGGGTTCTGTTTCACACCGTGTCGTTTTTTGCAGGATCCCTGCCCAGGGCCCTAGCGCCATAGATCACCTGCTCATGTTCAGTGACCTACTGAACTAGCCCTTCCGGCACGAGACTCTGGGAGTTCTCTTCATGGCGTGTAAACACCAGGAGGTCGTCCTCTTACTTAACAGCTGTAAAGTCTGTAGCCGTCCTCGCGGTGCCTGACGGACAAATAGCTTTTAGAACCTCAAATGGACAGAATTAGCAAGAACCTCCCAGGCCGCTGTGTTAAGACCTCCTTTTTCCACGGCTTGAAACCATATTCCCCTAACGATCAAAACGTGGTTAACTGCACTTGGAACTTGGCTAACATCAGAACGTGGCAACTTCCCTTTGACTCTCTTGCTGAGGAATGCTTTGCCATCTCCAGTTCCAACAGGCCTGCTGTAAACAGGGAAACAGCCTGTGGACGACTTGCATCTGGTGTGGCTTCTCCTTGGTGGTCTCCAGACCCCAGAGACCAGAGTAGGCTTCTGATGGGTCTGGTTTTCATGGCTTTGCATCCTCTGACTTTGGGCTTGGAAGGTTGTGTTGATATGAAGTCCCAGGCAGACCTGCTTCTCCTCCGCTGCTGACTCTTTCTTCCTGTCCTGTCTTCTTGGAAGATGGCGTGATGGTCCGCACCATCTGCATCTTCAGAGTGGTGTCCGCGTTCTCTTCACATCCTCCGGGGCGGTGTCGGGCTGTCTGTTCCCTCCTCCCTCCCTCCCTCTGCCTGGGGGCCGGGGTGGGAGGTGAGTATCTTCCAGAGGGCGATGGCTTCTCCTGATTTACGCTGATCTAAAGGCCACAGTCACCTGTAACTTGTCTTTGCAGCAAGTGAATCCCACTTCAATTGACCCTTTTTCTGGAAAATCCAAACTTGACCAATTTTCTGAAATGATTTGTTTTTAAGACTGGATCTTCAAAACTAGGGGTTTCACTTACGTGTCTACTATAAATAGTCTGATGTTTAAATGACCATCTTTTACTTGATGATAAGTCTTTCTCAGCTGAGGGAACCATATATTTTAATGTGGTTTTTTTCCTTTAATCTTTTAACTGATGACAGCCCTCCATCCATGGCTTTTTCATGCGAGTCACAAAGCCTTTCCTGTGCGCAGGAGCAGAGATGAATCCCTTTAGGATTTGCAACTGCTTTCTCTCGAATAATTCATGCATGTGCTCTTCTCAATAGCTTATTCTTTACATATGTATTTTAAAAGCTTTGGTCAATTTCCGCTGCACAGCCTCTTGCCTGATTGAGAGTCCTTGTGTGATGCAGTGATCTCCACTTCTTCATAGAGACACCTTAGGAAGTGGGTCCCAATTGCCTCAAAAATGTTTCTCGCTTCTGCATCAGCTAAGAAATAGAACCTCCTGGGAATGTTCCCCTTGTCACTTCTGAGGTTGAATTTTGTTAGTTGGCCGTTAACAGGACATTCTTGATCTCAGACACACGAGTTTTGCCAGATACACTCTGGGTCTTGGGTCCTCCATCCTCTTAAACTTCCTGAGATAAGACCTTGCTCCATTCTCATCTAGAACAGCACATGTGGGATAGTCTTAAAAAGAAGCCGAGCGTGTTGTCGAATTATGTACAATATGTAAACTGAACCTGTATTAAAATGTAATGTGTTCGTGAATATCATTCAGTCTCTGCAACTATTGCTTTCTTGTCCCTGGTCCGTCTGGCGTAGAAAACAGGTTGGTGGCTGGGTCAGAGGCAGGTGACAGCACTGGCGGGGGGGGGAGGGAGCCCCAGAGGCAGGCGAGGGGACCCGAGATGACCGCGACCCAGGGCCCCGAGACTAGCAGAGACTCTCAGGCTGAGGTCTCTGCTACACAGACGCCCATGAACAGCCACCCCCCCAGAGGACTCCTGACTGTGACGTTCACTGAGACCCCAGGCCAGGAAGAAAACAAAAGAATGAAATTGTCCAAATGAATGTGATTTTTTTGGTGAGGACTCTGCCCAACAAGAGGGAAGTTTCTTCTCTAAAAGTTTCCTTGGCTAAGATCCCCTGGAAGTAGCAACCTGAAAGAACTTGCAAATCACATCACATCATCCTCAGCCTATATTTTTTTTAAGAAACCACACCCTCCCAGCCAGAAATCCTTTTTCCTACTTCCAGATGCGAGATCAGCACAGACACGGGCGTGATGTAGGTGTTTTAGCCACCTCCATGACCGGTTTAAACCGGTTAAAAACTGACTTAAATCAGAGGCAATTAGCTCTAAAAACAGGCCCCCAAATTGGCTTCCATTCATGCTCAGTTGGCCACATTTAGATTCTCCCTTGTTATTCCTGTCTTTGTCATAGAACCAGAATCCCTGTGGTTAATGAGGGTCCTTGCAGGAGAAGGAATTGTCCGTCCCTGCTTCTCTTTACTTCTTCACCTTTGAACTTTGATTTAATCCTCGTGGGGTGGGTGGGGTCCTCCTTTGGGTTCTCTGACATTTAAATCGTTCTTGTGTGTTCTGTCTTTCCAAGGCATGTCTCCCAGGTATTTTCACATTAGACATAGAGGAATTTTAACCACATACTCAAAAAAAAAAAAAAACACCTTGTTTAAAACCTGGTTACCTATATTTAAATAAAAGAATTAAAATTTTGAACTTAGGCCAAGACATGACTTTTCTCTGAGGGCTCCTTATTTCTAGAATTTCCGAGGGCTTATTTCTTCAGCGATGCACGTCGTGCCGGCGTCGGGAGGATTATTTACCAGGGTCTAATAGAGCCTCGCTCCGCCCACAGCTTCCACTCTTTCGGGTGCAGGAAGTTCACCCACTTTCAGTGCATACCAGGTTCTGAGGACTAATTCTCATTTCTATCATCTTCCGCCTTCCCGGTTCACAGTGGTAAATCCAGGGGACTTTGTGAATTACAACTGCCGTGGACTGAGGACTGTGGCCTTCACAGAGGACACGTCTCTGCGTGGAAGGATGTGTGGGCCCCTCTGTACAGTTAACTCCTTACAGTAGAAGTTACGCTGAGGTTCTGGCCCTCACGTTGGGGGAGGCGTGTGATACGTGATCTTTCACTTCAAGGAGTGCCCCTCAGATGCCCTCCTTTCAGTTAGAAAATCATTTTCTTCTGCAGCAGCAGGGCCACCTGAGCACACCTGGTGCATACGTGTGAGTGTCTGTGGGGGAGGAGGGCGCCAGCCTCGGGCATCTGGGGCTCATGTGACACCATAGACACGACCTGCTGGGACCCGGTGAGCAACGCACGCCTGAGATTTAGACGAGGCTCGGGGCCTTCTCTGCGCGCCTGGCCCTTGGGAAGGTGGGGGGCTTGGACCCACCTCTCAGATGTGGAAACTGAGTCCGGGCAGTTGGGCAGCTCAGTCAGTAAGTGGCCGTCACCAGACTTGGCCCAAGCGCCTTTTCCACACTTCATGCTACCGTTTCAAAATTAGTATCCCTTTAGGGGTGTTGGTTTTCGATGGAGAATTAAAGGTTTATACTTAACTACATAAAAATACAAATTCTGAGTTTCTTTCTCTGAAGCTTTTAGCTTTAGGTCTCATGCAGTGTTTTCTCATAACCCACACGGGGGACTAAACAGGGGATTGGGTCCTGTGAAGATAAACTTCCAGGTGGGACGTGACCAGCAGTCGTGGAAAACTGTTCACAGGGGTTTTGTCATCCCCAGGAAGAACCTCGTCCCACAATTTCTATTTCAACATCTGTAAAATGTTGATAAAGTTTGTGCTGCAGCATTTTTCTAAAAATACCCTAAGAAATACAGCTTGCGGCAGATAGATTTTTATTTAACCATAAGTAAGGTCAATTTAAAATAAGTCCCATATAGGAAATTCAGGGGAGCACAATATAGGAAAACTTCTACAATAAGGATGTTTGAGGATGACTCCAGTTACACACACACACACACACACACACACACACACTCACCCACAGACACACACACACACAGTGCACACACACATGCTCACGCACTCACACACACAAATACACACATGCTCGCACAAACACAGGCACACTGACACACTCTCACACGGACACACACTCACGCACACACAATCACATACACACCCACTCACACACATGCTGACACACTCTTACACGTGTGTACATTCTCACACTCACATACACTCTCACACATGCACGCGCACTCACACTCATGAACACACACGCACAAGCTCTCACACTCACACACACTCCCACTCCCACGAATGAACACACAAACATATAGTAAATAAAGCAATGCAGTGTGGCTCAGGCCTGGGTTCACTGAGTTTCTTATTAAGGGAGGGTTCTGGGGGAAAGCCTGGGCTCTTCTCTCTGTTTCTGGAACAGGCGGACTTAGCCATGTAGCGTCATAGGGCCCCCTCCCTGGATGCTGGCCCAGCTGCCAAGTGTCATTGGGTAGTTTGCTGTTGTGACTGGATCCGCCAGGAATCTCCCTTCCTGCTACTTCTCTTTCTAACAGCCGACATTAGACTCACATTATTTAAATCCCTTCTTTTAATATGTATTTATTTATTTATTTGGTCGTGCTGGGTCTTAGTTGCCACAGGCATGCTCCTTAGTTGCGACTCCAGGGCTCCTTCGCTGCGGCTTGCGGGCTCCTTAGTTGTGGCGTGTGAACTCTTAGTTGTGGCACATGGGATCTAGTTCCCTGACCAGGGATCAAACCCGGACCCCCTGCATTGGGAGCATGGAGTCTTAACCACTGCGCCACCAGGGAAGTCCCTAGACCCAGGTTATTAAGGGAGAGTTCCAGGGGTTTGAGTTTGGGGTTATGTTTTAATCACCTTTAACCATTTTCACATGCAAATCAACGAAAAACAAAACAAAGCAAAAAACACAAAAAAACGTTGATATTTAATTTATTTTATAAAGGGCCCTGTGCTTTACGAAAGCATCTGCAGAGTTCTCTGGCAGTATTTGCATGCAGTCCAGGTGTGTTTGTCTTTGGCTTGTTTATTCTCCACATCTTCCAGGTTTGGGTGCAGGTTATGAGGAAGTCTGCAGAGGGAAAAACCAGACTTCAGTCGTCAAAGAAAGGCACAGGTGTAGGAGGGAAGTTGACTAATCAAGACACAGCTTTGTACCAATAAACTCTTTGTGCAAAACAAAACACAGAAACCGGCCTCTCCCGTCAGAGGGGCGTCAAGTCCTCATCTGTGAAATGGGAGAATCCTGGTACCCGGCTCACTGTAGACGTTCAGTTATTGTCACCGTCACCACGGCAACACACGCAAGTCCCACAGCTCGTGTTAAACTGCTGGGTTTTGTGACAACATTAAGCAGAATTCAAAGGAGGAAAATGTAAGCGTTAGTTTAACGTTTACTTAATGACTTCTGTGACCTCCCTGAAATAAGGAGAACTTTAATTCACTCCAAAATCTTCTGAGCCTCTGGCTTTGGAGGACTTTACAGCAAGTCCTTTAATTTAGAAAGAAAAATAAGAGAAGAAAGACACTGCGGCAGTTACATCCGTTGGAACCCTGGGGGTGGGCGATGATTGCAGAAAGGGGTGCCTGTGTGCTGGGCTCTCCCTGCCATGTTTCTGCAGTGCCTGTGTGTATGTGTGTGCGTGTGTGCACGTATGTGTGAGTGTATGCAGGTGTGCACGTGTTCATCTGCGGGCCAGCACAGGTGTTCTCACATCTGGTTGTCGCCATCAGCGTGTGGGCGGCATTCTGCTGCCCCGGGAATCATTTCCGCCCCTCTGTGCTCACATCCCCTCAGTAAAGAGGGATGTTCTGCAAAGTCCCTGAGCCTCGAGTCGGAAGCAAAAACCGGGAGAGGGCATCTCCCGGAAAACCATAGACAGAGCTGTTTCATTCTTTCGTTTTAAAAACTTGTAATTCGCACCCAGAGATAAGACACCATTTCTGCCCTCAAGGCACCATGGCCAGTCCCGTGCAGGGCATCCTGGGAGGCGACCATCGGGGTTGGGGGGGGGGGCTGGGGAGCAGAGGTCGTGGGCCAGTGCCTGAGCTCAGCTGGTCCAGGCGCGGGCAGCAGACGGACACACTGAGGCCGGGAGGAGGCCGTGCTGTCGGGGCCGCGGAGGGGCCAGCGAGGGGCCGGGCAGAGCCGGCTGCGGGGAGCATGGTCCGGGCAGGGGACTGGAGCCCCGAGCGCCGCTCAGCCCGGTTGGGGGTGGAAGCAGAGGGGGGTCAGCCGTCCAGGCCGAAGCAAGGCTCATTGCAGGCGGTCTGTCGTACTGAGCACCGCCCCACGGGAAGGCACCTTGACTTGGCCCCTGCGCTCTCAGGGATCCCTTCTCTCCTCGAAATGAGGGATTTGCTGGGTGGGCCGAAAGGCTGCCGGAAAATCTGGGCTTCGTCGGCTCGTAGAAACTGAATTTTTAAGTCGTTCGTTGGTGCCTCGTCACCCATTTTCATTGAAACTAAATGAAACACGATGAATGTGGACCAGATCCCCGATCAGCCAAGTCACAAACTGACTGAAGTCTTGTGTGAAAACTCTGTCGGTCTGAACCATCCTCCTGGGGCTCCTGGTCGAGGGCTTTCACTGCGGCAACCCCTGCTCCCCGGCCCTGGAGGGGCAGCGTCCTTTTTTGTTACCTCAAGTGTGGATTCAGCTGGCATCCGTGTTTCATTTCACCTTCAACCTGCCTTACTTGCTGTCTTCTGGGCTAAACCAATCTGTCCTGTCACCTGAACAGTCCATACACTGGCCATTTAAAGACCAGCTGGCAGTGGCCACTGTGTCTGACCTGAGAGGAAGCCCTCCCGGGGATGGGGCTGGATTTCTAACTTAAAGCTGGCCTTGAGATTTTCATGTTTTTTACTGTGAAAAACTTGGGGAAGGTTTTAAATCCAGAACAAGGCCACAAAAAAGGCCTTCCTTACAAAATATTTCTTAGCATTCCATTCCTCCGTTTTGAAATGGTGAAATTTTAATAGATACCAGACAGTACTGAATGATACTATTTCTAAATAAATAGAACCCAATTTGTCATCTAATCCAAACTAAAATAATCCACCTACTACAAACTATTTGAAAATGACTCTTTGAATTAGTTTATTGTTTAACTGCAGAATTCCTTTCTTTATACAGTTGAGAATCTAAACCATACAGCATATTTGCTGCACGTGAACAGAAGGAAAAAATGTTTTCCTGACGATTTTAAATATGCCATTTTAAAGGTACTTTAAATGTATGTACATATGTATTTAGATATGCTGTGTGTCAATGTGTAAACACACACTTATGTGAATACATGGATTTTGCTGCCTGTGTTGTCAGGCCAGGATTCAAAGCCAGACACCTGGCCCTTCATAAAACGTGTTGGATTGGCTGAGTCCTCTCCATGCATTACATCCAGTTAAATTTGGCCTCTCCTGATTATTGGGAATCTGGTCCCGTTTTCACTTCATTCTGGGCTCCTCTGGGGCAGTTCTGACAAACGGTCTTCCTTCAAGCTCAGCGGCTGGTCACCACCCCAGCCCTGAGCTACCGGAGAAGCTGCTTCTGGGAAGGAAATGAGGGTCTGACCAGCCAGGAGCAAGTTACGTTGGCCTTTAATTGTAAATTTGAGGTTTTATTCCCGTAAACACTTCACTAATTTATAGTTTCCTCGAGCAAAATGAGCGAATCTGGAAATAAAGTAGACGTTCCCGTTGGGAAGTTACCAGCGAGGATTTCGGAGGGCATTTTTTGCTAGCGATTTCAAGAAAGAGAACCATCCTCTCTGGGTTTCTTTCTCGATTGGAAAGACCGGCTCTGAGCGGGTGAAGGGGGCGTTTGATGGGCCGAGGCCGGCCGGGGAGCCTGGATGCTTGCAGGGAGTGATCCCACCTGTCTGCGCGTTTGACCCGTCTGTGTATGTGACGTACCTGTGTACTTGTCCCTAAACGTGATCCCTGATCTTCCAGGAGCCACAATTCAAGGAAAATCACAGCCCTTCTATTCCATTCTCTCTTTTTTGCATTTGTACAAAGAGAGACGTGTTCTAGACACCTGTGGATTCTGCTTAGCTGTCTACAGGTGGTCCGTGTGCTTAATCCTGTTCTCTGTCCACAATAATCCTGCTACCTTCAAAGAGAATTGGAGAATATTGGGATAGTAGAGAGAGACGAGAACTCCCACTCTCACCTGACCTTTTTAAGGAAACAAAAACTTAAGTGCAAATACTTTCTTAATAATCAAAATGAAAATGTGATCTGGCTTTACCAAATGAGTTTCTAACGTACACGACTGTCCAGCAGCACTTTGTGGGGGGATGGGGATGCCCGGAGGACAGCCTCAGCCCCACGTGGCTGCGGAGCGCGCGAGGCCACTGGGGCTGAGGAGTGCATTTCTAATTGCACTTCGTTTCTGAACTCAGATTTAAGTAGCCACACTGTCAAGCGGACATCCTTAGTGGACGGTGCCACATGGAACCTTAGACTTCACGGACACTGTTCGTCATATGTAGTCTTACTACATTTTAATACACATTCAGGAATATCTTAGTCCTACAACTGAAAAGTTTATGATTTGTTTAGCGTCTGTGTCCTCAACATTTTTGCTATATTATTAAGCCATTGACGGAGAGGTTAGCCCTTGTATATTTACATGCTGTCCTCTTTTTAATTTAATGCCATTTATAGACAGATTAAAACTAAATATTATATAAGCTTCACAGTGTGTTTTCAGAATAGAATATTTGCATGTTACACCAAAACCTCATTGTTTCGGACCATTCGGGCAGTATTCAATACAAGGTAGTGGAGAGCCTCTGTTATGTTATTTTAAAAATATGTTTGACTTTATTACTTTCCAACTTGTACAGAGATTCCAGTCTAGTTAAGCAGGTGTCACCAAAGAGAGCTGCTTAGCCCCCTAGGGACTAAGTAATCCTGGCTTATAATTAGCATATGCGTTATTAATACTTGGGGCAACGAGGTTGTTAGAAGCCTGCTCTCCACTAGGAGCTGGAATACTTCTCTTTCAGGCTGGCTTCTGCCCTTAATTATCCTCTACCTGTGGGGAACGCCGCCCCACGGAAGTGACCTTCAGGCCCTCCCCATCCCAGGTAGCGTTAGCGGCCGGATCCTGACGAAGCCACCACAGCGTACGGCGCACAGTCCGGGGCTCAAATTGGTGGCTTCTTTTAGCTCGCTTTCAACCCCAGGGCCACAGAGAGCAGCTCCGTTTTGGCCTTGGCGGGACAGGGCCACGCACCTCCCTGCTCCACGCCCCCGCCACGGGCGCGTGGATGGCGGCTTCGCATCCCCTCCGCTCTTGTCCTCCTGTGGTCAGGTAGTGACGGTGCCTTTCTACGCGCCTGCCCTCTGTTGAGGTGAATTGCACTGTGATGTGCAATCGCCCGTCACTGGCACGTGTAAGGGGGCTCTTGGAGCAGAGGGGGAGAGTGTGATTTTAACAAGACCAGGGCATTTTTAAATGACATTTTTGGAAACAAAGCTACTATATGCTCCAAAACTTGAGAAAGTGGGGGAAGAAAAATTATGTATAATCTCATCTCTCTGATAAATATTAATTAATTATTATTAATTATATTATTAATCATATCCCTTGAGGATCTTGAAGCTTGCTTCTTTGTGTACTGTGTAGGTTATGGAATCTTTAATAGCTGCATAATATTCCTGGGGTGGGAGGGGATGTTTCTGTAGCTTCCCTCTTGGCCTGGAATGACAAGCAGACACAGACCCAAGCCCCGGGAACGCGGGCGGCTGGCGCATGCACGGTCCCCCGGGGCCTCGGCCCCGTGAGCCGACAAGGGCGTCTCCGCCCCGTTAGGATCTCAAGTGGATCACAGACGGGACGGGACGGTACCCTGTGAAGTGAGGTGACGAGCTCTGCGCGTATACAGCTCACTTTACAGACCCGACAGCTCCCACAGCTGAGCCTGAAACAAGGACCACAGGCTAAGGGCGTGTGTTCTTCCTGGGGTCCGCGTGTAAAACCCCGTGTGTGGGGAAACAGCAGGAACACGGCCCCCGCATGCTGGCAGGGACGCCTGGGGGTCCGAGGAGGGACAGCCAGGGGAAGGTTCCAGAACGTGAAGCAGAGCGTCAGGGATCAGATCCCATCAGGCCTGCAGGACCTGGCAGGACTCTGATCTCCACTCTGAGGGGGCTGGGTTTCGGCACAGCAGAGACATCACCTGACGTCTTCCACTCATCGCTCCAGTTCCTGCCAAGAGGAGGTCAGGAAGGCCCATTGGGAGGCCATGGCGACCCTCCGGGTTGGAGATGATCCCACAGGCGAGGTCAGGAGCACAGCAGCTGCAGGAGCGGTCAGAACCTGGGGGCTCTGCCCGAGGAACGCGATGTGGCGTGAGTGTGAGAGCATCCGCGCCACCCAAAGGTGCCCCCAGCACCTGCAGTTTCCGAAAACAGGAGGAGCCTGCGGGGGAGTCGGGGGTTGGTGGGGGGGGAGTGGGCCAGGCTGTGGAGGGTCGAATGTCCTAGGCGGTCAGGAGAGGGTCGTGTGAGCACCCGCAGAGTTCGCGAGAGACGGGGGCTGGCACCCTGGATGTGGAGGTCGCCAACATACACACGGCGATGAAAGCTGCTCGACTAGCAGAATGAATCCCTGGGAGTGCGTGTTGGCGGAGAAGACAGGGACCGAGGCCACAGCCCAGCCTCCGGGTCTCCAGTGGGAGGAGCCCCGGGGTAACCTGATCACTTCCTGGAAACGGAAATGATCACAAAACTTCCAAGTCCGTCACAAATACGTTCCCTCCGACGTCTGGCAGGCCCCTTTCCTCCCAGCAGAATGGGGCAGCACCTAGGATTTCCTGCTCACTGACCGTGGCAGCCAGCCCACAGATCGCACCATGGGCTGTGCTTGGACGGGACGACGTTTCAAAAAGGAAATAGAATATCTGACTTGTGAAGATAGTGTAACCACTGGGGACCATTTAAATGTGACTGTGGTGAGGCGTTTTTTCCTTAACACATTGTCAGAGCGACAGGACCTCCATCCATCGGGGTAGGGCCTCACCTGCCCACTTTCCCCGACGCTCACTCTTCTTGCCGGGCTCCTTGGATAAGTCAGGCTGAGGCTGAAAGGACGCACTGGGAAAATGTTGGGGAAGTGTGAAAACGAGGGCCTTTCGGAGCAGCTGTTTCCGGCAATGATCTGATTATCAAATGGTGCTGCTTCCACTCTGGCCGTGAGGATCACATCCACACTTAAGGCGGGTGACCCCCAGCTCTGCGTCGGGCAGGGAGGGAGGACGGTGAAGCTGGATGTACTTTCATGGGAGACTAGCTTTGGTTTCACCTTGAACGTAGATTTGCAGAGACTGTGTCACCTTGAGGCTTAAAGATGGCTTGAGAGATCCTGCGATGCATATTTCTTAATTCTTCAGGTAACTGTCTACAATGTATGCATACTTCATGGTGCGAGAACTTTCTGGTGCCCTCCCCCTCTTGGCCCTTTGCAAAGCAGACACATCCCCTTGAGGTGACCTTCCTTGACCCTCCTCTTGATCCAAATCCACCGTCTACAGGAGCCCAGCCATGGAGCCAGGTCAGCCCTTCGCTGAGCTGGCTAATCCCCTCACCTGGGCTTAGATCCCACAGCCACGATGCCAGCGCCCTGGCTTCTTTCTGCAGACATCATGTCCCATCTTACGCTGTGGCTGTGTGGTCACCTGGACCGGACACAGAGCAGAGGTTCCTGAGGGCACCCCTCGGGCCTTCAGCGTCCAGCTCCTTCTCAACAGCACTTCGCACTGCACTGGGACCCCAAGCCGTTGAGTAAATCAGTCAACGAATCAGAACAAGATGACTTGTACAACACAGCCTGGTAAAGAGCCCAGGAATTCTGCAGGGAGAACTGCGGAGGGAAAGCAGTGGGGTCTGCAGACAGGTCAGCCAGGTGACCTTGGGCAGATGCGGCCACGTCTCTGAGCCCCAGGCCTCCACTGTGGAGGGAGGGGACTCGGCCAGATGACCTGGAAGGTTCCGGTGAATTCGGAAACACTGTTGCCCTGGGTGCAAAGGAGGCAGTGGTGGCGGGCGAGCTCTATGAGGAGACTCATAGAGGAGTGGTGACTCTATGACGTCACCTCTGTACAGACGACAGAGCTGCACGTGGGCGGCATCAGTGACAGGGCCGTGTGGAGGTGAAAGCCTGGTGGCGCATGCATGGTGCGGCCCTGGACGCGTTCTGCCGGACGCACGCGGCGTCTCCTGCACCAGGACGGTGACTTCCGAGTGAGTAATGGAGGAAAGACATACCTTCTTGGTCGCTGGATGGGAAGCCGGGGAGGAAACAGCATCACCGTCCAGTGGGAGGCCAAGCTGCCCGTCAGCTGTGCCCTGAGCCCTGCGCAGACTCGCAGCATCCTTGCTGGGCGGGGGGCAGGGGTGGGTGCGGAGGATGAAAGCCAGGCCCGGCCAGCACTGCCACAGGTCAGTGGAGCTGGAGGGCCTGAGCACAACTCTGAAAAGGGGAAGAAGAAGCACTTCTCTCTCCCGACCGCCAGGCCACTTAGTCTGCAGCGCGGAGGGTCACAGACAACCCCTTTACAGCTGGGGACCTAAGATTTATGGGAAGGGACAGCTTGCATCGTTCCACGTCTACCCACCCCACGTTTAAAACTTGTCTAAAAAAAGAAAGTGAGTTTTACCTGTTTTCAAGACATGGCTGCTTGTGGAAGGCAGTGAGATGCTTCTCCTCTCGCCGGGGGAATCGGGGCGCCTCCCGTGGTCCCCCCCACCCCCTCCCTCCTGACTGTAGCTTCTCTCTTCCTGCAAAGCCCCCCCATAGACCCCACCCCCTGTGCCATCTCTGGCCGTCCCTGGCAGTCTCTCTCCAGCACCTGTGACGTGTGTTAGATTGAAGAGATGTGTCCTTTCCGAGACTTTCAGCTCGTACGTTTTTCGGCCATCTAACTTTGCGTGTGCTCTCTTCTCCAAAGTTTTTGACTCCCAAGGGATGTGTACCTATTCGTTGGACTTTCCGTTTAGGTTTGTTTGTTTTAAAGTGGAATGGGCTGTGTTTTCAGATTAGCCCTCTCGCCGCATGGGGTCAGGGCTCCCTGGGGGCCACGGGCAGGTGGGCTCAGAAGGGCTGGGCTGGGGGCACGCGCAGCACCTGGCCCGGGGCCTGCGTCACGCTCGGCACTGGACACGTTCCTGGTGAAGTGAAGTGGACTCCAATCATTGTTGCTACTTCTGGCCTCTTTCCAAAGGGAGGTCTGAGCCACACCTTCCTGCCGGAATCATCCCGCAGTGACTCGGTCACGCTGTCGCCGTGTACTTGGGGTCGCCGTGTACGCCGTGTACTTGCCTGTCTCTGGCTTTAAGTTCCTCGGGGCTATCAAATGGAGCCAGTTTTTAAGTTAAGTGGAAGTAATTTAAAATCCTGTTTATTGCTTCATTGTGAGTATTTGAGGTCTGTCGATTAACTGCTTTCTTTGTAAAAACCCTTTTAAAAGTCCAGGCGGGACATTCGAGTTGCACTGATAAAGGCCCCTCAGATACCAGGAGACATTCTCACACCTTCGGGTTTGCACAAGTGCGACCTAGGAAGGGCAGTAAGCGTCAAGAGGTGACCTCCTCCCACCTCTGGGTGGTCCCGGGCACCCTTCCGGGGACTCAGGAGCAGGGCCAGGGCTTAGTGATGAGGACCCCCAGCCGGCCTCCTGGCTCCAGGGCCCAGCCCGGCCGCCCTCTCCCGTCTACGTCCAGAGCCGGGCAATGCGGACAGCCACCTGATGGTTCACGGTGAGGACGAGACGGGCTTCTGTCTGCAGAGGTCTCAGGACAGCGCCGGCTCCCAGAGAAGAGTTTCTTCATGAAGGACTGAGGCCTGAGAGGAAACAGGAAAGCAGGAGCGGCCCATGGGGGCCTGGTGGGCCAGGCCAAGGTGCCTCCGCAGACGTGAGACCAGCTGGGTTGGGGGTGAGGGAGGTCAGGGGAAGAAAGACAAAGATAATCAACCCCCAAGGTCTGACCCAATTCCAGCAACAAATGAATGAAACGCAGCCTCTTATGTTTGAAACTCCAACAACCAAGATCAAAATATTTCAAAGATAAAAGGATTGCATTTTCCTAATATGTCTTTTTCTCTCTCTTGTCTAATATGGTGTTATTTTAAAATGCTCATATCAGACTTGCAAATCAGGTTTAAAATCATCAAATAAAAATGTCCATCAGCCCATCAAACTCACATCAGATCTCACCCCCTTACTAATTTCGCTCTCTTCTCCCCACTTTCTGAATTCTAAAACATTTTCCCAACTGGCATATTTTGATCATCTTTTTCTCTGTCATTTCTTTACTTTCCAATGTGCCTTGAATACTTGCTGCAGTTCCCTTGCCTTTTTTGGATGACATGTGTTTTAAGATGAGCACGTGGTGGAAACAGAGGCATTGTTATTCCCTGGGCATCGTTGTGGGTCAGAACAGTGCCAGAGATATTGAGAAACCCTCTCTTTTTTCTCTCCCCGTTTCGTAGATCTGAAGCAGACTAGATCCCGCTGTCCTAGGCAGTCTAGTCTACAACAGATAGCATTTCCACTTTCCTAGTTACGTGCCGGCGCCACCGGGGTGAGGCCGCACCCACGTCCCCTGGACTAGTTATCAGCCAGTGTATCACGGACCGTGCTGTAGCTTTTCCACAAATACCTCGCCT
Source organism: Stenella coeruleoalba (assembly GCF_951394435.1). Classification (NCBI taxonomy): domain Eukaryota; kingdom Metazoa; phylum Chordata; class Mammalia; order Artiodactyla; family Delphinidae; genus Stenella; species Stenella coeruleoalba. The sequence goes on from NC_137159.1 coordinate 88,803,313, forward strand.
CATGCAAACCCATTTTGACTCTTCCTGAACTTCTGTCTCGGGCGTGATCTTCAGGGAGCCTTTGATGTTAATTCCTGGTATCAGAAGTGATGGCCTTGCTTTAAATCTCAAGTCCTCATATACTTCATGGCGTCTTATACTTTCTGGCCCTTGAGTTCTCTCCAAATGCTCTGCTGTCGTTTGATCTGCACAACCGATGATCTCGGCATCCATGGCGGCCCTGGGAAGCTGAAGACAGACAGGGAAGGCAGCTGCTTCCAGGGTGCAAGGCCGGCGGTGCGTCTGGGCCAGGTGAGATGGAGGCGGGGGGAGCAGGACTTGGGGCCACAGAACGTCGGTTCAGATCCTTTATTCTGTCTGGCTGCGTGGTCTTCAGTGAGTTGATTAGACTTCTGACATTCAGTTCTCTTATCTAGAAAAAGTGAGGGTGACGTCTTCCGCCGACCTCACAGGAGGTGTGCGTGGGCCCCCCGAGGTCATGCTGCGTCTGGGCCTGGTGCAAGGCTGGGGGGTGCTGAGCTCAGCAGAGGAGGGGTGCTCACGACCCTCCTACAGGGCAGGGCGTGGGGGCAGGGAGGCTGAGCGACCTTCCCAGCATCACAAAGAGACTCAGCTATCGGACCAGGACCCGTCGGCCCAGCCGGTGTCCCCTCCAGCAGCCCCCCAGCAGCCCCTCCATCGGGGCACGTCCAGATTTCCAAATCGCTTTAAGGGGTCGGCCTTCGGGGTTAAGGAAGTCGCCTAATAGAGGAGAGTCCCATTGAGACTCCAAGGCATGTGGTTTTCAGTTCATCAAAATAACGAGTTTGGGTGAGGCTAAATTACACTCTTTGGGAAGCAGGTTCACTGACTCCAGAAACCAGAAGGGCTGCAGGATTAACGAGGGGCCACCTTGTACCTGGTACCTCCTCACCTGCTGGTTTCCTCTAATAGCCATTTGCTGCCCTTTCCTTGCCCTTCAGTGCAGACTCAAAATGCCAAATGTATCCATTTCACCAACAAACAGCTCTAGCAGAGGGCACGGTGAATAAAATGGTAAGACCAGAGGAGGAGAAACGACCATCTGAAACCCAGGGATAGCTTGGGGGAATGGGTTTCCACACGCTGGAAACTATTCCACCAACAGGAAACAGTTCCAAGACTGCGCGACTTGGAGCATCGCGCTTCAGCTGAAATGTCCAAGCCGCTCTGGGCACACACAGGATTTCAGCCCAATCGCCCATAAACTAGAGGAGAAAACGACGTGACTGGCGTCTCTGGTGTGTGGTAGGCGCTGACAAATTGCACAGATGAAAGATAAAAGTCATGGAAAGTGCCCCTGTCAGAATCCCACCAGAGCAGGTGATTCAGAGTTGACGGTGGACTTGCGTCCGAGGCAAGGCTGGCGCCCAGGTCCAGGAGAAGAAAACTGCTTTCATTGTCTCCTACCCGTGGCTGGTCTGGTCCAAAGACAGCTGGAGCGCTGCGGGCGGCAGAGGTGAGGGCTGGGATGCTTCGGCAACCCTCTGCGGAGGTAGAGCCCTCCCCCCCCCCACCCCCACCGCCAAGCGGACAGCAGGCTCCTGGCGCAGCCCGGGAGGGGCCCCGTGGAGCTGGGAGGCTGCTTCTCTCTGGGGACCCCCAGGAGGTGGAAAGGCCATGACCTCTCCATGTCCCTCGTCCAACAGAGGGGAGTGGAGCTGAGAACAGCCCGAGAAAGGCCAGTCCCCAGGCAGCCAATGGTGACAGAGGGAGAGGACTTCCTGGAATTCACGGCGCTTTTCTGGCAAGGGAGCCAGCCTTCTCTGGGCCAGGAAATAATTTCAGTGAATCACCTCAATGAACAAAGTCTTATGACTGGGCTTCAGTATGTCCGGGAGCCTCTGTAAGAACTGGCGTCCTGCAGGTGGAGGAAACAACCCCCGTGCTTGACACCTCGGCCTGGAAGCATGTGAGGCGAGAATGTGCCAGGCCCCCCACGGCCTCTTCCACAAGCAAAGGATGAAGCTCGTTTATTTTTACTTCGACAAGCAAAGGATGACGTTCGTTTATTTTTCATGTCCTTTAAATTTAAACAGCTTATTAGGTCGAGAGCTCTTTTCCTGGTATAAGAAATGAGTGTCCTTGCCACATAACGAGGCAAACACAGGCTCCGGGTCCATGGAAATTAGAGTCACAGCCCTCTTTGGCCACTTACTAGCCGGGCATCCTGGACTAGTCACGTGGCTTTTTTTGACCCTAGATCTTTTATCTCTAGACCCGGGTAGACAGCAGCCATGGGGTAAGTCTGGGGAGGGCTGACAAGAGGAGGGACCTGTCAGAGCCTGGTAGGCGCAGGTCCCCGCTGTGGAGCACAGAGGCCGCAGAGCCCGGGGACGCCGTGGTCCTCCCATCTGCGGAGAAGACGCTTCCCCTCAGCCCCACGCGAGCTGGTCCTCCATGAGCCTGTGGGTGTGGCGCACACACTCGTGCGCACCCAGCCCAATGTGTCGTCCTTCGTAGCCTGAAGGGAAGGGATGGTAGCAGCACAGGACTCTGATCTATGTCCTGGGACACAGAAGCGCTAACCGAGCTCTGAGTCACTGTCACTCAGGTGGCCCCGAGGGGTGCCGGCTGCAGGGAGGCCCCCGGCCCTCCAGGCCCTCAGAGCCCTGGGTCCTGAAGCTCTGAAGGCCAGTGTGTGGGTCCCAGCAGTCCTGGCTCTGGTCATGTGGGCATCCGGGCGAGAGGCTGGCTGAGCTGAGCCCTACCCAGTGAAAGGCCTTCCCTGCCTCCCCGGCATCCCCACCTCTCCCCAGCCACTGGGGCAGCCCCCCCTCGGCTCTCTCTGCTCAGAACCAGGTTTTCCCAATTCTCCTGCACACAGAGAACCTGTGGCACCATGCGGATGGCTGAGGGAGGGAGTTGCCATAGCAACTCCCTCCCTCATCCTGTGGTCCCTCCCAGTGTCGGGCAGCCCTGTAGTGCCGCGGCGTGGGGAAGGGCAGTGCTGCAGGGGGGACGGAATGTCCTCCAGAGAGCCTTCTTCCCAGCTTGGTGACACTCGCCCTGACTTCTGTGCTGAAGGATGCCCCCCCCCCCGCCCCCGAGAGATCTCCCCACGCAATTGCTGATGAAATGGGAAAATTAAAAATTACTGCAGTCCTCTGGTCCTCTAAATGTTCCCAGTTAAAAATGTCCTCTCCTTTCCTTCTTTCTCTTTTTCCTTCCTTCCTTTTTCCAAAAAATAATTCTGATTCTTTCTTTACAGCTTACATAACAAAAATCATTTTTAAATGTGATTCATTTCCTATGAAACACATTTTTGGTTTTGGGCAAGTGACGTTTCCATTAAAATATGCTCTGGAACATCCATATTTTTAAATGATTTTCTTAAAAATCAGATCCAGGTTGCCTTCCGTTACACACACATCGATATTGTTGACATTTACTTTTTCCACAATCGGCAGACGGCACAACATGGTTTCATTTGGAAGAGTTTTCCGTGCACGTAATAATGGAGAATCTGCAGTGGCGATGCGTCCACAGTGACCCGGATCTGGGGTCTGTTCATCTCCCTCACGAGCACCTGTGCCTCTGAGCTCAGCTCCCTGCCCACAGCTCCGTGCGGCGTCCTGGGTGTGAGAGCGGAACTGTCCACGGAGCCCCCTGCAGCCTGCGGCCCGCTGCCAGGACAGCCAGGCGCCACCTGGGACGCGCCCCGGGCAGAATGCCACACCCCAGGACAAGGACCCCTGTCCCCGCTGTGATCAGCGCTCAGGAGGACCCGACGCGTCTGAACCAGACCCTGTGATAGGAGGAAACAGGCCCAGAGATTGTAAGCCGAGCAGAGGGGCGTCCGGACCGAGCTCGCACTGGTGGCCGTGCGTGTGGACTCTCCGGGGCTGCTGCCCACACCTCCCATGAGCCTGCCCAGGCCTGGGGGGCGGGGCTTGTACCTGCACCTCCGTTTCTCTCACCCAGTGCCTGGTCCAGGGGACATGACTGTGCCTGCTGTGAGGGGTCCCTCCCCGTCGCCCACCAGGTCCCAACCCTCCCTGCTTCCCCTCCCCCTCCTGTGGCCCCATGGGTGCTCATCCCCACATGACCCCAGGCTGCCCTCCCAGGCTCACTCCAAGCATCCCTCAAGTGTGTCCTTTCTTACCTTTCCGTCGGCGCCTGCTGCCACGGTCCCATAAGCCCATCCCATCAGCCCAGCTGCAGGTTAAACCCCCTGGCCCTCGAGCCAGCAGCTGGCACCCAAGCCCAGCCTGGGGCCGATCCTGGCACCCTGTGCCTGCGTCGTCTGTGAGACTGGGTGCAGGTAGCAGAACCCAGCACCCAGGGCTGCTGGGGCGCCTAGGCGAGCAGCTGGACCATCCGCTGCTCCATGCAGGCCTCAGTGGCCGCTGGCACTCGCCCTGCAATGGCCTGGGACTATGGGGGTCAGCGAGAGTGGCCATTCTTACCAACCACACTGCACTGAAGCTTAAGTGGCTTCCGGGCCTGCCCTCCGCGCCAGGGCAAAAGGCCAGCAGCCCCCCAGAGACGCAGGGTCTCTGTGGCCCAGCCCACCTTTAAAAACACCAGCTAAGTTGTGCTACTTCGGTTCTTTCCTCCTGACGAGGGTCCTGAGTGCTGCTGGGCACCGTCCATCTGTCCCTCCTCTGCCTCAGAGCTGGACCTCAGGGCCGGGGTCAGGGAGGGACCGGGTGCCGGGTGCTGGGCTCACCTCTCCTCGGCACAGAGTCCCCCACCCAGCACCGCACACAAAGATGCTCACGACCTGTGACCTGGTCGGTGCCACAGCCTCACTGGTCAGCAGGCTGACGCCCCCCAGAAAGCATCCTCAGCCCTCCTCCCCCACGAGAGTAGCCGGGTGGGCAGTGCCAGGGCCCCAGGCCGAGGACAGGATCAGGCAGCTCGCCAGCTCTGGCTGGAAGGAAAGCCGGCGCTTAGGCGGAGGACGGGCTCGCTTCCTGAGCCACGGCTGAATGGCCCCCTGGCTACTGAGACCCGCTGAGACCAGGAAGGGCCTTTGGGACAGGCCCCGCGAGCCCACACGCCCGCACCCCGAAGCATCCACACCAGCGCCGGGACGCCCAGCACCTGGTCTGCTAATCAGAAACTCGAGCAGGACAGCAGCGCCGCACGGACCGGCCGCCGAGGGCCCCCTCGCCACGTCCACCTGAGCCACGCACGCGGAGCCCAAGAGGGCGGGCACCGGCTGCTGGGCCCTTAGACCGGCAAGAGACAGGAGCACAGAGGACAGCGCCCTGCTTCCGCGTGCTGAGGGCACCCGGGGGCAGAGGAGGGGGCAGCTCTCGGGAGGGGTGGCCGGGAAGACCCCTGGCAGACCCCGGGAAGACCCCGTGACGCCCGGGAGGACTGAAGGGTCCGCACCTGGGGGGTGTGCTAGGGAGCGCAGGCTCCCACGGGGGCGAGACCGTGGCTCAGGCAGACAGAGGAGATGGTGTAGAGGAGTGGGTGGAGACGGGCAGCCCGGGGCAGGGGTTCCAGGAGACCCAGACCTGTGTCCTCCTGCCAGGGGCTTGGAGAAGAGCTCCCCTGAGTGTGCAATCACCTGGAGAGAGGCTGGCCCCCCGGAAACCCCTGCAGAGGGGCCCTGGCCTCCCTGCGGGGTGGACACTCGCAGCCCCCCTGGGCCGTCCCAGGCCGTGGAGGAAGCCTGGGACCTCGGCCCTGGGGCCTTCAGGACGGTCGCGGGCAGGCCCAGCCTAGCCCGCCCAGGGGGTCCCTCTGCTCCCCGTGGCCACTCCGGCCCCCAGGAGCGCCTGTGCTTACAGCAGCCCCCTGAGAAAGCTCTTCTTGCAAGTTCGGAGCCAGAGGTCCATGCTTCTCAAGAAAGCCTCTTGGGTTTTCTAGTGCAGGACTGTTTTCCTAGAGTCTTCTCCAAGCTAGATGTTTCCGAGTGCTCGTCCTTTTTCCCAGGTGACCAGGCTCGAGGCCTCATGACCTCGTCGCCCTCAGAACACTTGGAGGACCTTCCCTCCAGGAGGCTGTGCAGTGCCAGCGTCTTCGGGACGCAGGGGTCCATGGCTGGGCCCACAGCCTGGCCTCAGGGGAGGCGGCCCATCAGCGTGGCGGGTCACGGGGCGGCCGCGTCTCACTCACGCCATCGGCTCACCTCAGTCCGCTTCTCGCTCAGTCCTTCTCGGCATCTCTCTCTCCCTTCACTCCGGCCGCTTCTCCCTACTTGCCCTTCAGACACCTTTTCTAGCAGGTGCCCGGTGCGGACACCTGCTCATGGGCTCAGTGGCCCTAAGGAAGCAGAGGCTCCCTTCCGTGCTCCCCCCCGCGAACAGTGCGCCGCGCCCAGACGTGCGGAGGTCAGAGAGAGGACAGTGTCCGCCTGGCCCCCCGGGCCCCCTACCTGACCACCCACGGCAGCCCTGGGCTGGACACAGGCGTGTCCGGGATCCCGGGCCGTTCGTACCCTGCATAGCATCTCCTCCCCACCTCCGCCCTCCTCTCTCTTCCTCTGTCTGCCCATCCCCACCGTGTCAGGCCTCTCCTTCTGGACTTTCCCAGGAACATTCTGACTTATTCTGGGCTCTTCCTCAGAGGGACAAACCTTTCCGATTCCAGACCTGCACACGGGGTCACCACGTCGGGACCACACGGGTTGTCGGTGTTCTGAGGCCCCTTCTGCTCTCTTGTCCCTCCTCGTAATCGGAGGGAAATCAGGACAATCGGTGACTTTTAGATCCCACTTGTGACTGTGCCCTTGATACGGAAATCATAGAAATGTGCTTCCACTCTCCACTCTGCCCCGTTTATGAGACACTGAGAGGTCCATGTGGGTCAGTGAACTGCAGACAGGGGAACAAGTGAACTCCTGTGTCTTTACAGTCAAATGAACTTCCCCCCAAATAAGCACTATACCATACGCTACAGTTGTAGGCTGGGAATTATTGATACAAACAGGACATTTAAAAAGAGTCTATTTGAGTACAAAGCACCATATGAGGAGAGATTTCTGTTCTAATCTCAGCTGTGTCCCTCTTCGCGTGACCTTAAACATATAATTCACCTGTTTGGATTTGTCTTCTTACCTTTAGAGCAAGGATGTCTGATGAATCTATTTCTAAAAACTTATGCGAAACTAAGCGTCTATTAAATCATTTAAAATTTGACCAAAAATAAGATGTGAGACAGGAGAAAAGGCAGATTCCACAGAGGAAGGGAGGACATGCCAGAGAGACCAAGAGAGGAGAAAATAAACTGAAAAGGGTTTAAAACCAGATAGCTGTAAGCAAGAGGACAGGTCAGGAGGCGAGGCTCACAGACAGGAAAAGAGAAAACATAAAACGTGAGAAATTACGGAGAATCCCAGGATTACTCAGGTAGCAGATGGAGCATGGAATCTTTTTAAATCTCTCCTGCTTAGAATAAAAACACTTCCTCTATGAGATGAGATAGAGGCTTCAAAAAGCAAAAGATCTATAACCATGACAAACATAAAAAAGTGAGAACACAGAAAGTAGGCACAAGATTGCAGTTTCAAGGGACCACGTGGCCGGGCCACGTGGCTCCGTGGCCCCGGAATCTGTCCTTTCTTCTGCCCCGCACGACCTGCCTCCCAAATGCTTGCTGCCACCAACAGCTTAGGAAACGGGCCTGCTTTTAAATTACATCAGCCTGCTTCCTCCAATACCTTGAGAGGAGTTCTAAACCGTCTGTGGACAGGGAAGTGAGCTGACGGAGGCCACAGAGTCACCGTGGCTCTGACCGTCCGGAAGTAACAGCCACGTGGCCCTGTGGCATGCTCCCACTGAAGTCCGTGTCCACCTGGCCAGCGACGCTGGGCCCCACACGTGGCCTTGGCGTCCTGAGCCGCCCCCCCTGTCCCCGTGGCCTCGGGCAGTGGGGCGTGGCCCGTGCATGAAGCCTGGAGCCTCCCCGGGTGCAGTGGCCGTCCGTCTCCGTCTCAGGTGCCATCCCATTGGTCCGTGGTGCTGAGAAGATTATCCTGGATGAGCCAGCAGCTCCCCCTGACCCCATCCTGGTCGGTGGGCTTCACCACCGGCCGCTCACCAGTCCAGGGTCGACTTCTTACCACTAAAGACCAGTTGGATATGGTCACAGACTTTCTCGCCCGAGAGGTGGGGGACGTGGGTGAGGACGCTGTGAGGGCAGCGGAGGGGACCCTCACACATCCCCATGCCGCTCTGGGGCCAGAAGGAGCCCCTGTCCCGAGGGCACACGAGTCTCTAAACGCCCGGTTTCCACCCCATGTAAACGGTGTGACTGCCCTAGCGCTCAGTGTAACCGAGGAAGGTGAGTAACCCCTGGCGGCCCAGCCCGCGCCCGGCCCCCCAGGCCCCTGCATGCCCGACGCGAAGCCCCAGCCGCGGCACAGTCACGGCGAGCGCGGCGGCCCCGAGGTGCGTGGACGGCTGGCGGGGTGGAGCGGCGGTTTCTCCAACAGTCACCTTTTGTATGTTCTTTTTTGCATGGGTCCTCCGCGTCCAATTCCAATTCTGACCGCGGCTGCCCAGCTCCGGTCTAGCCGCTCCCCTGCTGCTGGGCGTGCATGTGCTCCGGCAGCAGTGCCCCATGGACGCATCCCGTTATTGAGAGGGACGTCAGGACTGCTAGGTACGTTGGCCGCCCTGGACAGGAGCCTGTCCCTGGATGTACCTGGGACGCCGGGCAGCGGGCAGCGAGTGGTTCAGTGTGGTGCCCCCGGGTCCGAGTTAGCTCCCGCCCCGACACGGAGGCATGAGCCACACTGGTGCATGAACGGAAAGTGCAGACCTGCATGCAGCATGGACAACAGAACCGGCGTCGCAGCTCCCCGCCTGCTGCCCAAACAGGCAAACCTGCACCTCGAGTGTCCCCCGGGAATGGACCCAGGAGAGGGCCAGGCCCAGCCCCCGCTCTGGCCGGGGCCAGCACCCCAGAGCCCTTACGGTCCAGCTTTGACAGCCAGGGCCTGGGCGGCATCCACCTCCAAGGGCATCCTGGGGGCCTGAGTGGGGGGATGGGCAGAAGAGGGCACTCACGGCTCTCGTTAGAGGTGACCCAAGGCTGATGGCAGGCGTGTGAGCCTCTAAGTCAGAACTTAAACCTACTAGTAAACACCGTTTATCAGCGGCTTGTATGGTAAGCGTATCACCCAAACGGTCTTTGCAGAACGGAGCCTGTGCTCCGGTGGGTGCAGGCAGCGGGCATCGTGGCTCTGGTGAAACCCCTGCACCCACCAAGCCACCACCCATGCCCACCCCACGGCTCCGTGGGCATTCTAGCAGCCCTGGGTCTCCTATAACCACAACTTTGAACTTTATCTGCAGGAGGACGCTCCGTTCCCTTAGTAACCTGAGGCCCAACCCATCCCAAATGGAATCTGAGTCACCAAAATGAAATTTAAAAACAAATTATCAAGGGTACTTTTATAATTCCTTTTCATTTATTTGTTTGTATTTGAGTGTTGCTTAAAAAGAAAAGTGCTTGGAACCAAAAGAAAAAGGTGGTTTTGGTTTACATGTCCTATTGAAATCAAGGCTTTCACCCAAAGTCTACGAATGTCAGAACTTGCTTGAAATGTGTAGAAATTCAAAATCCTGGGAGGTGGCAAGCATCCCGGGTAAAGGCCCTCACGTGACTCTTGGGAACAGGAGAAACTTTGGGGTGCGTCTTGGGGAGGAAGGTGGGAGGCCAGTCTGCAGAAGCCTCCCCCAGACCTCTCCCAAGGGCCGGGGAGGGAGGGGCGCCCGCCAGCCCCCTCTGCAGGCGAGCGGTGGCCGTGCAGGTGGCGTAACAGTGGCCAGGACCCCTGCCCCCTCCAAGCCCCCATCCCAGAAACCCGCAGTGGCGTCGTGGGTTTGCGCCCACGCCCTCAGTGCGTGTCTTCGGTGCTCCTGTGTCACCTGCTACTTTTAACGGGAGGTGGGAAAAGGGACCGGGTGAAACATGGGTCCTGGGGGGGTGGGGACAGCGGGAGGCTCCCGGTGAGATGTGCTTGGCAGGGGTCAGAGGGGGAGAAAGGCCACAATTTGCATATTCAATACCGGATTCCAAAAAAAGAGACGCTAACTGCATGTTGCACAAAGTGAAAAGGGATTAGGAGATCTTGGCTTTCCTCAGAGTTTCTGGTAATATACCTAGGAGATTGGACGGAAGTGATGTATATTGCTTTTAAGTGACCCGGTTCCCTTCTGCTTGGAGAGGAAATTGCAGAGGGGCAGCGTTAGAATCAGTATATATCAGTTTTCTATTTTAAAATACTTTATTTTGCAATCCTCTGCATTTCTTTACTGTTTCCCGTTTATATGACAAAAAATTCAAAATAAAGATATAAATTTTTAGAACCACATCTCTTTAAGCCAAAACAATGTTTTTGAATTGAACTTTTTATATAAACGGGGCAAGTCTTTTACGTAGGTGACCTGAATCATATTACAAATATATTTTCCTGCTCTAGACGAGGCCTAATCTTACATTTTCATGGTTTCTTTTAAAATTGAGAGTATTTTGTGTTTTATTTAACGAGTTCTCCTGTGAGAGTGGTCATGAAAGAAAGGGACAAAAAAGGCTATTAAAGCAGCACACCATGAAATTCTTCAAAGAACTCCCAGAATCTCAGTCTCACCTTTTAAATTATTATCCCACATGTTCAGTGAGCATTGTTCTGTCTGTTTCAGCTACTACACTCAGAATCGGGGCACGTTTGCAGGCCGACCTCGTAGGGTGGGTTCAAACGTGCGAGGTGAGCCCCAGGGAGAGTTCAAACCTGCGGCAGTGCTTTCAGCCTTTATTTGTAAGATTTTTAAAAATATGCAATTGACTTTATCAAGATGAAAGACGATGAGTCTCCTCAAAACATTTTTCCCTGCAAACCGGCTCTGGGGGAGACCGGCCGCCCTTGCCCCGTCCTGCCGGTGTAGCAGGCGCCGGGGCAGACGGGACTACACCGGACCACAACCATTCCCAGGCCCGAACACCCTCAGGGGTCCTGCTGCGTGGCCGGCGACGCTGGCCTCCAGGTGGATGGAGAGAGACTGCCCGGCTCTGGGTCCTTGCCCACGTCATGTCCGGCAGCCCTGATTGCTGAGAACAAACGGACGTGCATCTGAGGCTGCCCTGGACGCCTTCCTGGGGAGTCCGCTGCCTCCCTGTCGACAGGCCGATGTGACAGCCCACCTGTCTCAGCCCAGGACAGGCAGCGGCAAGGGCACAGTGTGTGCATCGTTTAAGGAGAGGCCCTCCTCTTGCAAAGAAAAAGCTGCACTTTAAATGCCTTAATACAACTACTTATCAAATCCTCATTTCATTTCAAAAGAGAGAGAGGATGATGGAACATGATAATTAGGTGATCACACGACTTCAGTCAGTAGATTGAACTGTTTCCATTTCTGCTACCCTGTGTCAGGGTCGTGGTTTTGTAAACGGGAGAAAAAATCACAAGAAGGGGTTATCTGTCTTGCAGGAGGACGAATCAGAGGCACAGGGGAGAAGCTGGTCTGTGGCCACATTTTGTGACGTGCACCTGTGCAAATCAGAGGATTTCCACGATACGTGCTGTAATGCACAGATAGTCAGTTCTCCTTTGATGATGTGTCTCAGACCCCGTGGAGGTGTGAGCCGCAATGATTCTCTTGGGGGTAGGTGGTTAAGTAAGTCATGAGCACAAAGGGCCTCCAGGATGTTCGGGCTCAGAGATGTTTCTGACGTCCTAGACCTACAAAAGCCACAGAAATCTAGTCCGTTCCTACTGAGAAGGGCTAGTTCCAGGAAATCAGAAATCCAGAAGTTTGTGAGTGGTCCTGATTTCTTTTTTGTAGATTTTTGCCTGGATTCTGCAAAAATGGCTTAAAGCATTTTATTATGATTTTTCCATCGATATTCTTAAACGTCTATACAAGACCATTTTTTTCAGCCAGATAGTAACATGAACTACGCCCAAATTACTTTCTCTCGATATTGCTTAAATTCCAAGGCAAATGCAAGATCACAGACAAGGCAAAGGATCACCAGTATTTTTGTCCGGAATTTACAGAGATTCTAAGACTATGTATTCATCATTCCCTGTCTCAGAGTGTTTTTACCAATACTACCTTTGGAGTGGAGAGGAAAAAATGAAGAAGCAAGGGTTTTATTTATCACAACTTTACATCTCTAACCATAGGAACTTAAAATAGACCCAGTGCGAGTATCGGTGACAACTGGCAGGGAGCAGGGTGGACCATCGGCTTGGGTGGCCTCCCCGAGGCGCCAGGCGCCGAGCGCCAAGCACAGCGCCTGCCTTGTCGGGAGTTTCCATGGAAACCCAGTCAATCTCTGCTGCCATTTCTAAACCCAAGCTGTGCAGCACATGCTGCTCTCTGATTTTATCCACGGGGGATCTGCATGATGCCACAGGGGCCTCCTTTCGTGGAAAAGACGTGCTCTTGGATGGGGAGGTGCTCTTAGATGGGGAGGTGCTCTTAGATGGGGAGATGCTCTTAGATGAGGAGGTGCTCTTAGATGAGGAGGTGCCCTTAGATGAGGAGGTGCTCTTAGATGAGGAGATGTTCTTAGATGGGGAGATGCCCTTAGATGGGGAGGTGCTCTTAGATGGGGAGGTGCTCTTAGATGGGGAGGTGCTCTTAGATGAGGAGGTGCTCTTAGATGAGGAGGTGCCCTTAGATGGGGAGATGCTCTTGGATGGGGAGGTGCTCTTGGATGGGGAGGTGCTCTTAGATGGGGAGGTGCCCTTAGATGAGGAGGTGCCCTTAGATGGGGAGGTGCTCTTAGATGGGGAGGTGCTCTTAGATGAGGAGGTGCTCTTAGATGAGGAGGTGCTCTTAGATGGGGAGGTCCCCTTAGATGGGGAGATGCTCTTAGATGGGGAGATGCTCTTAGCTGAGGAGATGCGAATCGAATTTCTGCACATCGATTCTACAGCACCTGTTACCAAGCGTCCTGGAGCAAAGACCCCTTTTGATGCATGAATTGTCACATCCACCGCCTTCAGAAAGCTGTGTGTTTTTGAATGATGAGATTTATTAAAACGAGAAAATTTGTATGTACATCTCAGAGTTTCCAAAAGCCTTAAAGTCTTGAACAGGAACATGAAAATGAGTGCCATAGAGCTGGCAGAAGAAAGAATATTTGAGGGCCCATCCAGGGCTGCCTCGTGTGCTCCAGGAGCACCACCTAAAGAGGACAAGGCCGACTTAGCACCCTCGAGAAACCAGAGCTGGCTCTTTCATGGGTGGGTGCTGTGAGCGTGCGTTCACAGCCTGCATGGAGCCCTGTGGTCCTGCAGCTCCAGGGGACGGCAGGCTCCCAACACGCATAGACAAGCCCCCTCCTCCGTCCTCTTCCCCCGTTGAGGGGCGTGACCTTGGAGGTTTAATTTCCCCACATTCTCACAGCCAGCAAGTGGAAGGCCAGGGATTGGACTCCAGCGGCCGAACTTGAAACCCTGAAAATAATAACAAACCTTTCAAGAAAGCCAGGCCTCTTTCTGGGAATGTTTATTCTTTCTTGACACTGTGAAAGGTCTGAAAATGAGCCAGTAACATTTTCTTTGCTTTCATGGTGACAAAGGACAGTTTACATGCCTCTTTTTTATCAGATGATGCATTTGTAAATGGCTTAAACACACAAAAACTACTCCAAAATCCTTTTCTCTTTTTTTTTTTATAATTAGTAAATTCTCGTTTTCATTTGCATGATTTTGATTAAAATGCCTACTTAAATTTGAACAGAATGTCAACCTCCTCCTGCCTCTATCAAAAAAGAGACATTAAAAAATTTCTACTCATGTTTAAATGAAAAAATTTTAAATAAATTTGCACTAGGCGCTTGAATTAGGAAGACTTTAAGGATTTTTTTCTTTTGACCAAAAAGCAAGGCCACATGTCTATTATTGGCTGGTAGGAAACATTACTGTTTCTTGATACATTTTCGAAACGAAATGTGCAGCAGATTAGCTTCTCTTCGAATGATTTTTATTGCTTTGAGAATCTCCTCCCTCTGGGGTTGGGGGTGTCTCCACATGAGCTGCCAGTTGGGAAATCAGTTAGATTCAGTCATTCAGGTCATTATTGACGGAATAGTCTTGAGATCAAACGTTCAGTTCATGAACAGCTGTTACTTTAATGACAGTCAGGCCAACAATCTGATTCAGGGTATTGTTTTGGTGGAAGGACAGCGTTAAACTCCTTCTGCCCCAAACTCCTATTTTTAAACCCTGATTCCACTTACACACACCGACAATTTCTCGACCCCTTTTCCCTCAGTGCCTTTTTCTTCTCCCACAGCAGTCTCTAAACTTTAACCCTTTATAGGCTATGCCAGGTATCAGCTGTACACCTGAGATCTGTAATCACGTTCCTTTTCTCAGGACTAAAGGGGAACTGGCAGATTCTAAATACCAACAATTGATTGTGCATCTAGCTGTAAACTGGGACATTCACACCCTTGAACTCAGCCCAGCTGCATGAAGGCCCACCACACTCCCTGACACTCTCACTGATTTTGAGAAAGTCTGTCTGTAAGCAAGTAATCTGCTGGCCTTAACCCAACATCCAACATCCAGGGTGGCTTTCTGAGTGGAAAGCAAATTGAAATCTCTTAGAAGCATTTACCTTTATGAACCATTTTTAATTTGTGATTTTTGTCCCTGCCAGGAATTCAGATGCTCATTGAGTAGGGGGGTGGGGGGAGCACAGGGCATGATCTGAGGGTTACTACTGGGTGGTAATATTGTTACTAAATCATCTCATCCTTGTCTCTTGAGAGTTAAAATTTAGTGAAAAGAAAAACATTTTTTTCTTAATTTTTGTCCTTAATTCTTACATTCCTGGTGGGCGCAAATGCAGCTGATGTAGGCTGAAGTGAAAGTGTCTTTGTAGGACTGCTTATTCCTGAGATGGCGTATCTGAGAAGTTCCACGGAGGGCAATGACCGTAGAACTCTCTTTAAAAACATCCCCTCCCATTAGCACAGTGGCAATGTGGTAGTTAAGAGACTGCACGGAGTTTCCCGGAAATGTTTAAACACAGGCAGCATAGGTGCCCAAACTAATCTCAGCGTCTCAGCTGACTTGGCTTGCTGACCGAGACAGATCTGTGCCCTGCTCCCTACTCACGTCAGTTAAAAGTAAGAAGTGTTTTAAGGTAAATCAAAGCTACCTGAGTGCCCGATGACGGTCTGAAGGACAGCTAGTCTAACTCCCAGGGCTGGCACAGGAGGCTGCCCGCACCAGCCTCTGGGGCCAACCAGGGGCAGGGCTGGGAGGGGCCGCTGTGACGGGCCTGTTGCAACGCCGCCGTTTCGAGTTTAGACGCGGAGCGGTCTTGGGCCGCCGTGTGTGCCTTTTGGTGAACAGTCACGCATCGTGTTCGGATGGTGCAGCAACAGGTCCTGCTGTGACTGGGTCCACTGGACTCGAAGTAATGATGGAAGGGGTGGGAACACGGGGCGAACGCCTGGGGACCAAGGTGCCGCGCGGCTGTGGAGGAGGGGCAGCTGCCGCCCCGAGATCGCTGGTCCCTGGACGGCACCGCTGTGCGCGGAGGGAAGAAGGGGTCCGAGCCGCACCTGGTGGTGGACGAGGATGGGGACGCCCCACGAGCCCGGCGGGGTCTCACCTCCTCACCCAGGGAGGCTCAGCATTAAAGAGACTTTGGAACAGTATAAGTAAGAAGGTGACTTGCTCAGGGGTTTGATGCCTTTCCGTGTGCCTTTGTAATTGCAGGTGCCCCACCCCTGGCTGCGACGGCTCCGGGCACATCACCGGCAACTACGCTTCCCATCGGAGGTATGCACGGCTCGCTCCCACAAACACCCCCTCCATGCGCGGGACCCCTAACGGGGGCTCGGGTTGCCTCCACTGGTGAATTAAGGGTCTAGAGACCCTCGCCCACAAAACGGGGCTGCCCCCAGGGGCCTCACTTAGAACACCAGCTCTCGGGACCACGGCCCCCCTCTGACGTCCCCCTCATGGTGCCGCTGGCTCCATCCGCAAGAAACGTTTCTCAAGTCACCCAGGAGCGTCTTTCTAAATCGAAAAGGGACGAGAAAAAGAGCCAGGAGGTTATAAGATGCCAGAGAACAGCCATTGAGAGACAAGCATGCTAATTCCCCTGAGAGCGGATCTCTTAAATATTGAGATTTGAGCCCCGAAGCTGTGCGGTTATTATAAGCAGGGATCAGCAGAGCTGAACACACAGAAAGGCTTGACCTTACAAATCCCAGGCCCCGCCGGTCCCAGAGAGCAGGGAGCATCTAAGTACAGCGTGAAGAGTCAGTCGTATGAGGCAGCAAGAGGCCCACGGTCGCTGAATAGTTTACAAACCTCTGTCTTACACCAGGCCCTATGTTAGAAGTGGATTGAAAGAGCCTGTTGGTACAACACCTGCACAAAGGTGGGTCTAGACCCCGTGGGCAGGAGCAAGAATTCCTTGTCGTGTTCAGTCAGGATCGACAAGCCAAGGTCAGGACAAGAGCCTTTCTGAACGGAGACCCTCGTAACCCGAAGTCTCCAATGCAGGAAGGGGAGCTGCGTCTGACAGATAAACAAACCATGTTACGACGTAGCCGCCGCCTTGCCACCCTCTAAAATCAGATCATAAAGCGGGCAGTCGGAATGTGGACGAGCCCTTCAGCTTTAAATGCTTCCCCGACAAAAACAGCAACAAAAATGAAGAGAAAAGAGAAAGGAGGGGGGAGGAGAGAGGGAGGGAGGGAGTCAGGACAGTTGGTGTGGGTCACCCCACAGCCCGTGCACCGTCCACAAGCAGAGCGGACTGTGTGGGTCACGGGGGTCCACACCGTGTGGCCGCCCGAGTGACCAGATCCCGGCGTTCAGAGCAGGGGGCGCTCCCGGGCTGGCTGGCTCAGCGTGGCTTAGAGATGGAGCTGGCAGGGTGGGCTGTTTCCTCCTTAAGGCCACAGGCTTCTGTGTTCACTTTCCAGCCGTTTGGGAGCATCGTTTCTATGGCTCAGGTCTGGGAAAAGTAGGAATTATGATGACCAACAAGGAGAACTGAATTCCTCAATTTATGGGTGGACTCTTCACACTGACTTGATAAGAACACCTCATTCTCTAGACCAGGGCTGTCCACCTGGGCAGTGTGGGCACTCGGGGTGAGATTGTTCTTTGCTCTGGGGGCCGTCCCATGCATTGGAGGATGTTGGGAGCATCCCTGGCTCCACCCACTAGATGCCGGTGGCACCGTCATCCCCATTCGTGACAACTAGGTGTCTGCAGACATGTCCGAATGCTCCCAGGGCCACTGCCATGCGCCACAGGGTCGAGAGGAGCCTTGCCAGGTTGTCTTGCTGGTTTTACCTGGCGGCCCAGAGCCAGCTGCTGTATTGTGAATGTAGAACAAGGGTGAATACATTCCAAAAGGGATCCCCAGCGTAGGATCACCGGTTTAGAGAAAATGAAATAAAATAAAATAAAGCTCTAGTTAAGTTTCTAAGTCAAGCAAACTCTATGCTACTCTTTATGTTAATTTATCTTAGAATTTACCTCAGTCCTCACAAGGCCAGAATTCCCAGCACTGAATAATGCCTGCAAACTAAAAGTGAACATTTACTGGTCATTTCATATCCAAGCGTCTATTTTACTACTTTTTTTGGTTTGACATCATGTAAATTTATTCATAATTTGAACACGCGCATGCATTTAACGTATACTTTAGAATGGTGGGTATGTCCGTAGAGCGTAAACTCGTGAATGAAACGTAATTCAAGCTTGGATTTAAGCTCCCCTCTGTGCCTGGACTAAGTAGCACCAGGCTTGCTCTGTACATCTGGAAAGTCAATTTGATGTGGCTTCCAGCACATTTCAGGGCTACATCCAGCCCTACAGGGGGGGCCGATTAAAAGCAGAGCACATTCCTCAGTATCGTTTATCCGAGGACACCTTCCAGGCGTAGAAGTTAGAGTGGGCCTGAGCTGCTGGCGGAGCAGACGTGGGGCCAGGGTAACAGTCCTGTGCACACTGGATGCTGCGGAAAGACAGAAGCAGCCCCCCAGGCCCGACGACCCTTGAAGGTCGTAAGTACACATAGATACACGCCTTTTGGGGTTACTCTTACTTGATCCATTCCCAGGAACATGAGGCGATGTTACCTACATGCAAACCACAGGGAAACTCCGCTCAGGGACCGATTCCTCAGCCTTCCGCTAAGTTGTGCCAGGCTACCAGGCAGCCACAGACACCTCAGAGGCACCGCAGGCTCGGTTCCGGGCCGCTCGCGGCAATACAGCGAAGGCCACGACAAAGCGGGTCACACACGTCTTTGGTTTCCCACCACATATAAAAGTTATGTTTACACTACACTGTAGTCTATTAAGTGCACAATAGCATTATGTCTAAAATGACGTAATTACCTTAGTTTTTAAAATGCTGTACTGCTAAAAAAATGCTAGCTATCATCTGAGCCTTCAGCAAGCTGTAGTCTTTTTGTAATAGTAACATCAAAGATCATTGATCACAGGTCACCATAACAGATATAACAATAACAGAAAAGCTTGAAAAGTGCGAGAACCAGTGAAATGTGACACAGAGACACAAAGTGAGCAAGTGCTGTTGGAAAAACGGAGCCAAAAGAACTTGCTTGACTCGGAGTGGCCACAACCCTCAGCTGGTGAAAAATGCAAGGTCTGCGAAGCGCAACGAAAAGGGGTGTGCACGCCCGTCCTCGGGCTCCAGGGGGAAGAGCAGTCACAGCACGAGGACCCTCAGGTGCCCCTGAGCCGCTGTGGCTGGGACTCCCCCGCCCCCGGCCCCCGGGCCGAATGCACACATGCAGACGCTGTCTACGTTACAGGAGGTCGCTTCTCCCTGCTGTAGCTGCCACGAAGGACTGTGTGTCCCAGGCACTGTCCCGGGAACTAGGAAAGTCTACTCGGCCCCGCCAGCCTCAGAGCCACCCTGAGCAGCAGGTGATTTCATTTCTCTCTGCACTGGAGGAAACAGGCTCTGAGCGATTATGTGTCGGAGACAGAACTCAGCCTAGTGGCCACCGCCAGTGTCACACATCTGGTCGAGGATGGGCCTCTGCACCTGGGACAGCCTGCGAAGTTCACACAGGGAAAGGAGGGTCACCCCCGACCCCAGGTGGGGTCTGCTTTGTCTTGCTCTTGTTTGGGTTGTAACGGTGATGTGTTTTCTGTCTCAACGTCACCTCTGAAGCTTTTTTTTTTTTTTTTTTTTTTTTTGCGGTACGCGGGCCTCTCACCGTCGCGGCCTCTCCCGCTGCGGAGCACAGGCTCCAGACGTGCAGGCTCAGCGGCCATGGCTCACGGGCCCAGCCGCTCCGCGGCATGTGGGATCTTCCTGGACCGGGGCACGAACCCGTGTCCCCTGCATCGGCAGGCGGACTCTCAACCACTGCGCCACCAGGGAAGCCCTCCTCTGAAGCTTTTTAAAGTCCATTTTAATCAATATTGTTGACTATCTCTGATGTTCTATCAAAAAATCCCCATCATCAGAAGCTTTGTCTGTCCTGAGCGGAGAAACCTCGCTCAGCATCGCACACGGTGGGGCTCAGGCTGTGTCTCGGTCTTTTTGTCTTCAGACCACGATAGAAAAATCCATTGCTTCAGCTCTCTCCCTCAAAGGTCCTATTCCCAGGCCTCTTTCCCTTCTCCTGACCCTTCTCCAGGCTGGCTTGTTTCTGCAGCTTCCAGACAGGCTGGCACAGCAACCTCTTGGCCAGATCCTCCCCGTGGCCTCCCCAGGCCTCCTCCGACGCCATCCTCCCACCTGCAAGTAGCAGCAGGTCCCACGGCCTGGAGCAGGTGCTCCGAGGCAGAGGTGGCGCCCAGGTTTTTCACAAGCGGTGATGCGGCACGAATCTGACTCCCCCGGGACCCCTCCCCCTCTCGTAGAGCAGTGGCACCCCTCGGGCTCCAGAATGTTCTCTGACAGCGAAAGACGAGCTGTACTGAGCACTCGCTACGTGCCAAGAACACGTGCGTGTATCATCTCACTCTCCGAGCGTGGCTCTTCTCCTAAGGGCGTGTGAGGGGCCAGCGCACGGGACCCACGCTCAGAGGTGACAGTGACCCCAGACCGGCCTGCAAGAGCTGGCTGTGGACTCCCTCACCTAGACAAGGATGCCGGGATTCCAGGCCAGCCCGTGTCAGAGCCAGGGTTTCCTCGGAGTCAGGGTCGGGTCCAGACTAAGTTCCCTGCTGCGCTATTTGTTCTGTTTTGGTTCTGTTCCAGTTTATTTTCACTCCCAGCCCCGTGTCGGCGAGGACGCAGAGCCTCACCTCTCTCCCAAGTTCAGAGTGAAGGAGGCGGGGGCCGGACAGAGCCAGGCTCCCTGGCCAGCGTCCTGGCCTGTGGCTTCCCTTCACCACTAAGGTCCCCGTGTGGAGACAGGCAGGAAAGACGGGCTCCCAGGCAGGATCCGCGAGTCCCACCCACCCCTCCTCGTCATTCACTGATTAACTCACGACAAACATCTAACTATGACCTACTCTGTGCAAGGCATTGGCCTGGGAATCAGAGGAAGAAGGGAGAATAAACACACAGGGAACTGACACTCGTGTGGACGAGCGAATGGACAGTCACCAGGATGGAGTGAGAAACACCACCGGGACCGAGGGCCGTGAGAGCCCCAGGGCTGCTGTCAGGATGGCAGGTGGGCAGAGAAGACTGCCTGGAGGAAGACCGTCCAGGCTGAGGCCAAGCAGATGGGGAGGGATGTGAGGCCCGAGGATGGCTTGTCCGGGACCAGGACGTGCCGGAAGCCTCCAAGAGGACCGCGTGGGGCAGGGACAGCAGGGCTGGCGGCGCCCAAACCAGGAGCCTTGGGTGCTGCGTGCAGGGGTGTGGGTCCATCCTGAGGTGAGTCGGAAGCGGGCAGAGGCTAAGCAGACCACACACGCGTGCAGCTGAGCCCTGCGGCTCTGACACCCCATCCTACAGGCAGGAGTGACATCGACTCGGAAGGCATTCAGGACGGAAGAGCCACAGGACTTGTGGGAGAGAAAACCCGGGAATGGCCACGGGTGACCCGGCCTCTGGCCCCTGACAGGAGCAGACGGGAGTGGTGTGGGCTCGGCCAGGGAGGACGGTGAGTTTTCCGGCAGCAGCAGCAGCGAAGGTGTCCCAGTCCCCGCGGGCAGCACGGTTTGCAGAGGGGCAGCTGGGAGTCATCGCCGCCTGGTACCTGGAGACCAAGGAGCCGTGGCAGCATGAGGACAGAGGAGGGCCTGGCGGGGGGACCGGCTCAGCACAGGCAGAGCAAGCCAAGCGGACCACGGAGTTTGCAGATCGCGGAGCCGCAGAGCCGAGGCCGGACGCGGGCCCCAGCAGGGCGGCAGGAGCTGCAGCCGGTCCTGCAGTGCGAAGGCGGCGTCCCGGTTCCCGCAGGCCACCGTGACCCACCAGGATAAGAGCAGTTCTCACAGAAGACCCCGGGGGGGGCCAGAGGCGTGAAAACACAGCCCCCACTTTCTAAATTTTTATCCAAAAAAGGAGGAGAGAGATGGAGGGAGCGAGAGAGAGTGAATCAAGGCGCACGCACCCTGTCTCTTTTGCTGTCCTGTAGAGGGTGACAGGTGAAACGACGGAGGGAGGGAGGCCGCGTGCCAGGGGAGTTGGAGCGCTTGAAAATGGGGACGCGAGGGGCGGGGGGCTCCGGAGCTGCAACTTTACAGAGAGGAGCCAGGCGCCTGCATAAACGTGGAACAGAACCAAGGAGACGGCCGTGATGGGGTGACGGGGTGATGGGGGTGCCCCCCAAGACAGCCGGGCCCTTGCCTGAGGGCCAGCGTGCTCAGACAGAAGCCAGAGCCGGCAGAAAAGCATGTACTGAGGTCAGGACGATCCAGTGCACGGCACATCCCGCCCTGGCTCAGCCCTGGGGCCTCTGCCTCCACACTCCCCCGGGGCTCCAGAAACGGCCCAGTGCCTGCTTCTCCAGTTCTCTATATAATCTCACATCTAATAGCCTAATAGCCTACAGTTAGCTGTCGGTGAACAGAAAAAAACCCATATATAGACATTCCTTTAGTTCCTTTAGACAACGTGAGCCGCTATTTCCAAAATTCCAACATTAAATAGAATAAGCTTGGTCAACTTGCACTGCATCTTCTGCAGATGCCATGGGAAGCCAGCCTAATCAGGTAAATGGGGACGGATGCCCAGGACACGCCCCCTCCCAAGACGAAGGGCTCTGGAATCCGGCCACAGGGACGCCACCAGAAAGGAATGGGGAGGCGTGTGTTTCTTCTTCCCTGTGGCCTCTTCTGTGCAGAAGGCTCGTCCCCCTCTGGCAAGTCAGTCCGGCCTCTCCTGGCGACTCCTGACACCAGCTTCTCCCACCCAGGCTCTGGGCGCCCTCGCGGGGGCCTGACAGTGTCTGAAGGCCTAGGGGGAGCACAGAGGAGCTGCCCCCAGGATATCGTTTTCGTGCCAAGAAGCACCAACTGCTGGAGGAAACTGCGTCAAAGCCCCATCGACAGTGAAAGGGGCTTGCGGGGTGAACAGCTTAGGCGCTTCCTGAAGTCTCGCTTCTTCCTTAGCCTTTCAGGTTGCCCGAGAGCCAAGAAGAGCGGCATCAGGATAGCACAGAGCAAAGAGGACAAGGAAGACCAGGAGCCCATCAGGTGTGTGGGCCGGGGAGCCGGTCAGGGGGCTGGGGGGTGGGGTCAGGGGGCCGTGGGGCGGGGTCAGGGGAAGCTGGGGGCCGTGGGGCGGGGTCAGGGGGAGCTGGGGGCCGTGGGGCGGGGTGGGGGGAGCTGGGGGCCGGGGGGCAGGTCAGTGGAAGCTGGGGGCTGGCGGGGAGGCCAGGCTTGGAGAGGTCGGTCAAGTGTGAGGTCACAGCATTGAAACCAGACCATGCACACCTGCTAACTGACCAAAAACATCCTCTAAATGACAGGTGAGGTGATAACCAAACACCCACCCATCCGACGCTCTGAGTAACCTAAGCATAAGAAAGCCCCTCTACCTTGGATGGGAAAAGCAGTGTAATTTACTGGGAAAGGCAGGTCCATGAGAGTACAGGAGGTTATTAACTACAGCAGCCAAAGAGAACATTTGGCTGACTTCCAGCTTAGGAAGGTCGCTTAGCTGTCTGTACTCTGCTTCTCACTAAGGCGGGATGGAGAGCACGGTGGGTAGAAGGCTAGCCCCCTACCCCTCCCCACAGGCATTTGCCCCGAACTGCTGCCCGGTGAGCCTGGGTCTCAAAAGTCTGTGAGATAAACCTGTTGCCATCTCCCTGAAATTTTAATCTCATTCATTCAGTGTCTTTAGAGAAAAGTTTTGATTAAAATTAAAATGTGTTTGCGGTTTGGCTGTGAGTCCTCAGCCCTTTGCCATAACCTGCAATAGAGAAGTTTCAGAAGCACGATTTAATTACCCTGTTGCTGAACCTTAGCTCCAACCAATGATTTTCCTGTTTATTAAAAAAAAAAAAAGTGCTCCTGGGTACCTCGTGCCAAAGCTATGCCAGGAAACTTAACTAAATACCACCTCTGCTGCTCAAAACCTATCTAGCTGGAAGGGCATCCTGTGATCTCAGAAAACATAGCCAAACAAATGAATATTCTCTAGCTCCTGAGAAGAACACAGGTTTATACGACAATCTTAAAAATTATCCTGCAGTTTCCCATTGACTTTGCACATCTCCACCATAAAAGCTGTGACTCGCCTCTCGAACAGATGCCCGCATCTCACTTGCTCCAACAAACTTGTTCTTCCTTTTCACCCACGGCATCTGCATCCCTCACTAAGCCTGGACTTTCTGTTGTTCCAGGTAAACCTTCTTCCCACCTGGCCTGGACCAGTTTCCAGGAGGGTGAACTACTTCACGGCTCCGCTAGGTGGTGTCTTTTCGTGACTTTCCTTTTTCTTTCCTTCTGCTGCAGTAGAGGATGCTGGTTTGTCTCTCGCGTCAGGTTAACTTGACCTTGCTGGGGGGCCACCAGGCGTAGGGTGGCGAGACAGCCAAGCTTGCCCCTCTGTCCCCCAGGTGCCCCGTGCCCGGGTGCGATGGCCAGGGCCACATCACCGGCAAGTACGCCTCCCACCGAAGTGCGTCCGGGTGCCCCTTGGCGGCCAAGAGGCAGAAGGACGGGTACCTCAATGGCTCCCAGTTCTCCTGGAAGTCCGTGAAGACGGAGGGCATGTCCTGCCCCACGCCGGGCTGTGACGGCTCCGGGCACGTCAGTGGCAGCTTCCTCACGCACCGCAGGTGAGTGCACCCGCCCAGGCTCTGTGCCGCGGGCAGCGGGGAGGCCGGGGGCGCCGCTTGGCCCGCGATGGTGCCACGCCCACCCCTCAGGCTGAGAGGAGACCCCGAACACTATGCTACCAACTCATGACATTCTGAGGCTCGGGAGAGGAAGAAACAAACAAATTTGTTTTGAAAAGCACAGACTCGTCCTACCGCGTCCGCATGTACGTAGAGGTTTCCAGATGTCTTCGATCAGTATCCACAGAAAGAAATAGGCTGTCATTTTACACGCGCGCGCACACTCACAGGAGTATCCGTGGATTTACTTATTCGTTTTGGCTGAATATTGCAGGCAGGTCCCACTCGAGGAAAGTGGGTGGCACCTGGTTACAAAGGCCTCATCAGATACATCAGGAAACCTACAGAAGGGCCGATCATCACCATTGATTGTTATTTGCTTAATGGTGAAATATCTATATATGCGATTACGTTGCCTTAGAAGAAGAGGCTTGCTCTGTTGAAGCAAGTGGCTCCCTGTAGAAGTCAGGAGGAATGACTGACGTGGGCAAATCCCAGGCGTGCCCCAGCTTCCCAGGATCCAGGTGGGGGGACACGGCATCACACATACGACATAAAGCCACGGGGCTCCCCCGGCCTCTCCGACCACAAGCCCCGTGCGCCTTGCCTCCATCTGCAGCACTGCATGGAACACGCAATGAGCCAAATGGAGTGATGCGTGACGATGCGCCTGAACGGTTTTAGGAAGTGATTTTATTGTAAAAGAAATTCCTGCTCAGGTAGAGACTCAGACGGGACGAAGGGGCCTAAAGAGAGACACGAGTGTCTTTCCCTGACTCTCCCCAAGGTGGGAAGTCCCCGCGTCCCCCTTCAGAAAGCACCCTTGAGCAAAGAGGCACGCAGCCCGGCTTAACGTGCCCAGGGGCACAGAGACCCCTGACCCCCATGGCACACCGCCTTCTTCTTTTTGATAGAAATAGATCACAGTGTTTCCTGGGCGTCTGCATGGAACGAGGGCTGGCCTTTCACCAGAACAGCCCCCGGGCCCAGCTGGTAGCAGGCGTGTCCTTGGCCGGCGAACATCTCACTCCTGCTCAGAGCGGCCCCCTCCTTTCCAGAGGGAGGGCTCGGCCTGCGGGCCCCAGTCTCCACTCTAGACGGGATGTTACCCGGCAGGGAACTCCCTTCTGCTGACTTCTGTACATCCCTGTGCCAGAGTGTCTTCAGGGTACCGTCCTAGAAGCAAAAATGCTGGTTTTTACATGTTGATAGGAAGTGCCGAAATGCCCTCCAAAAACTGCCTCTACTTCCTTAAGTTCTGGGCAATCAATAAATTTTAAAAATTTAAGAATCCTGCCCACATGACCTGTGAATGAGGGTATACGTGGTCGGCTAATCTGACACAAATGACGACAAGCTCCACTTCTCTGATTAAATGTAAGCACTCAGTTTCCAGAAACTACAGCAGAAGAGGGGGGCGTAGGCGTAACTGCTACCTGTGTGGCGTTTGCTCGTTTCCAAACCTTTGGTAGGATAGTTGCCTTAGAGTCGGAAGAATAACCCTTTGTTCAGAGCCACCCAGCAGATCCTACTCGCCTTCGCAGGCTGGTTACTCAGCGCGTCCTCAGGGCTCGCAGGGAGAACGACTCGAGGGCCCCAGACCCCGAGTCGCTACCACCAGGCAGGACCCTCGGGGCTCACCCCTCCCCACATGCTGCTGGGCTCACCCCACACACCTGATCACCCTCCAGATTCACACCCAGGTGCCAGGACGGAGGTGACCTCGTAAAGATGCCCAGGCTCTCCTGGTTCCTGGCCTTCCCTGTTTCTTTTCCGCCAAGAGACACATCTCCCCAGGGCCTCTGGCCAGGAGGGGGGTGTTGATTCAAAGGTGCCTTTGCCTTGAGCAGATGGAGGGAATCTCTGGACAGGTCTAGTGAAGACGGGCACAGCCGGTGACTCCTGTGACTTGGGCAGAATGTCTCTCACCTAGAATTCCCCGTGACGCGCCCTGGGGTCTGCAGACAGCTCACCCAGAGCCCCAAGGAGGGTCCCGGGAGGAGCTCCCCGAATCCAGGGAACAAGCAACCAGCCTGGTCTGCCCAGCCTACGCTGGGAGCCGAGCCTCTGGTCCAGGGCACCGCGGCTCCACCGTGAGATGGAGCTGGAGGGTGGACCCTCAGAGCATCTCAGAAGCAGCTCCGTGGGGCCCTGCTTGTGGTGGGCAGAGCCGCGCAGAGACTTTGATACTTTATTTCACTGTGAAGCTTAATCAGAACAGTCCGACCTGCTACCTGTCACCTCTGAGGACGAAGGTTATGTAGATGCTGCGTGGAAAGGGTTGGGAACCCAGGGGTGTCGGGTGATAGGCGGGCGCCCTCCCTCCGGGTGTGAATCTGTCTGGCAGGGCGCGGGCGTGGGGTGGAGTGGTTAGAGAGACGATCAGGACCCTGCGAGAGCTGACCCGCATTTTGCAAATTGTGCTGTGAAGCACATAACACAAAATTTACCGTCTCACCCATTTTTAAGTGTCCAGTTCAGGGGCTGTAAGCACAGTCTCACTGCTGCGCAGCCACTGCCACTGTCGCCTCTGGAGCCCTTCACCTTCCCAGGAAAACCCTGCCCCCGCTAGACACGCACTCCCAGCCCCCGCCCCGGCCCCTGGCACCCACTCTCCAGCGGATCTGACTCTCTGGTCCTCACCTAAGTGGAATCACATGGTGTCTGACCCGTGATCGCTTATCTCGCACAGCATAGCGTCCTGGGGTCCCTGCACATTGTGGCCTGTGTCAGAATCACCCGGCTTTTAAGGCTGAATCGTGTCCTGTCGCACGTCAGCCTGCAGTTTTCAACTGTTGAACAAGTTTTCATTTATTTTAGATGAAACGTTGTTCCCTGGAGGTGTAAGAACCGAAATCCTGGGCAGAAACATGGCTTGGGCACAAACACAGGCTTGGTAGGGTTTCCATACGCCTCTTCCCCCAGAGGCCCGGGGCCCGTCGGCTGTCTGGTTCCCCAGACCTTTAAGGCCTCAGTGAGGAGGGGCCTCCCAGAAAGACATGGGTGGTACCCTGAGATGCAGGGTTCCTTGTACAACCCATGTGCCATGAAAGCAAAGCAGCTTTTAGAATCAGAAAAAGAGTAGAAAGAAACAGAAATTCCTGTTTTATTGCTCTTTTCCCTCCAAGTTGTGACCACCCAGCAAGATGATAAAGGATCACTTCCTAAGGTGCGTGGATGAAGGGGGAGCACCCGCCCTGGCTTCCGGGTCCCAGGAAGCCCACTCGCCCCGCTTTCCTCTTTGGGAGGTGACCACATGGATATTCTGGGGAAAGGACATTGACAGGTGACACGTGCCCTGAGCTCCCACAGTCCCTGTTGGCTGCAAAATCATTTCCACTCATTTCTTCCGTGTAAGGATGGGTGGGAGGACCTCCTCCCGGTCCCTGTTTCCCGGGCAGAGCTGCTCTAAAGGACTAAGGATTGGCTTACTGTATGGTTAGGATTGGCTGCATCAAAAACGGCGGGTGGGATGGGAGACAACACCTGGGAGTAGCTCGTAGGGGCTCGGGAGCAAGGGAGGGTTTTCTAGGAGGGGTGAATCTGGATACGAGATTTACCTGAAGGAATGAAACCAACGGGTGAAAAGAATTAAAGGCACAGAGCAGTCATGGGGACTTGACGGGGCCAGATCTTGAGAGGCAGACGGAGGCACTGGGATCTCATCAGAGGCACGATGAGGGGCCTGAAAGGGTACCTCGGGATTCCAGGGTCAGGGTTAGAGCTGTCAGGAGCAAGGGCAGGAGAGAGGATGCTCTTCCAGGGTCTCAGCTGGCTTGGGGGGCAATGGCTCAGCTGGCCGGGAAGACCCCCCAAGCCTGGGTGCGGGTGTCAGGACTGTGTGCACTATGGGGCCGGTGATGCAGGAGGGAGGCAGGCTGGAGGGAGGGGCTGGGCAGGAGGGAGGGCGGGGGCAGGGGGTCTACCTGTGGACCCGCCTCTCTGTGTGCGGGTGTGCTGCTCATACCGTGCTATCACCCCAATCTTACCACTTTGTGTAGATTCGGAAGATTCTCCAAAATTAAAGCCACAATTCTAACCCTAACAAACAAATAAATAATCTTAGAAGCAAGTCATCTCTCACTGAGCTTGACCAAATTATTTTTTTTAATTCCCTCCCAGACCCCCTTAAACCTCTTCCACCTGAACCACATGACGTGGTTTGTTCATTTTCAGTTCCTCTACGGTTCTTATAAATGAGTAGATAGGCTTCTTTAGGATGTTTATTGTGCTTGACACTTTCCAAGAGAATTGTGATAAAAACGAGTCACCATATTGTGTACTTACTGTGAGGGTTTTTTGCAACCAACCATCCTGTTTAATGTAAGTATGAGCGGGATAGGCTACCTGCCTTAACAGATACACCCAAACTGGCTCCAAAGAGTGGAAGTTTACCTCTTGCCCACATGACAGAACTGGATGAGGGAACAGGAGAAAAGGGCTCAGCCACCTTCAGCACATTCTCCAAGGGTGGTCTTCATTCCACAGCCAGAGAGGGAAAGAACATGCAGGATCCGCCCGGGAGATGTGGGAGCACGGATCACTTCCTTTACATCCCACAGGTGGAACCAGGTCCATAGAATCACCTAGTGCAAGGGATGCTGGGAAATGTAGTCTACCTGGGATGCTGGGAAATGTAGGCTGCATGGGATGCTGGGGAACGTAGTCCTTGTGAGCCCAAGGAGAAGAGCGAGCCTTTAGGCACCTGCCTCTCTGTAATGCGGAGAAGCCATAGCTTTTACCAAAACCTACGTAAGCAGGCAACCGCAGCGCCCTGAGGTCTGCATAGTTCCCATTTTAGACATGAGAACACTACTGCCAGGAAGGAGAAAGCTGGACCCAGCCAAGGACTGTCTGGGGGCTTCATCCGTGGACCATCTGTATCCCTGTCTGTCTGTCTGTCTGTGCATCTGCAAGACCAAACACAGGGCTGCCGCAGGGCAGGTACTGAAGAAACCAGGTCTCGTGGGCTGGAGCCCAGGGAGAGGGAGTGAAGAGGGCTGACCTCTCCGTTCCGCCCAGCCATCCCGCCAGGAGGAAAGCCCACTGCCTTTGGCCTCTGAGGACGGGTCCCTGTCTGCCCAGGAGCACGGAGGTGGGCCTTCTGTTCCCTCTCAGGCTGAGACCAGGGCCATGCTCGCCCAAGACACACGTGGGGATGGAGGACACTGAAGCAGCCCCAGAGTTCCTCACTCAAGACCCGCTGATGGTAAATCCAGATTCCACAGCGTCGCAGCCCAGGAGCTGCGATCCGGCTGCAGACCAGCCCTGCCCCTGCTGCCTCCTGGGCTCTCGTCCAGCCCCCGGGGCTGTCATGCACCCTTTCCCGCCCTCTCTGAACCCCAACCTCCTGCTCCTACTGACTCCTGGCCGGAGCCGGGGGGACAGGAGGCATGGCCAGGGCCCCCCGGAACCGCGGGTGGTCTTCTGTTTGACAAAAGCATATTGGAAACATCATACTTCACTCTGTGACGAGAGGAAACGTCTCCATTTTGGATTTCTCTGTGAGCTGCAGTAGGTGAGGAGGGTGGAGGGTCGAGGTGGCCCCTCCCGAGGAGTAGATGCTGTCGGAGGTGGAGAACGTTTGCATGCAGAGCAGACCTCGTGCTGCTCTGGCGCGTTTGCAGGACTCAGCCAGCTGGGCCCCCATTTCACTCCGCAAGCCTGAGTCGTCCGACCAGGCTGCCCATCAGGAGGACAGAGGGATGCTGGGCAGCACTGTTCTCTGCTTTGCTTCGGATGCGGGAAGAGGCCGGGCACGTGGCAACCTGCACCCCGCGGCGGGCTGCCCTCTGCTCTGCGCGGGGGTGGGGCCCCCAAGCGGAGGGGTGCAGTGAGGCCCCGCAGAGGGACTAGTGCTTTCCGTGGGGAGGCTCCCGGGGCTGCGGGCCTCCTGCCCTGACGGAGCCAGCGCCCCCAGAGGAGGGACGCAGGGTTCACGGGCGCCACGATGATGAGCCGCCGGCAGCAAGAAACCACGGTCGTCACGGCCACGTGCCTCACTGCCCCCGTTTCACCCGCTTCCTTGGAGCTGCTCCTTGGACCACTGGCCTTACTGGTCCCACAACTGCATGGGAAAGTCTTCGGGGGATTTGAATCCACTGCCCTTAAAAGCCCAGCTTCCCGCCGGGTCCCTGGTCCAGGTGCCCCCCTGGGAAAGGCCCCACATCAGGCAGCTCAGCCCGTCCCCTGGGCACCACCCTGCGCCGACCACTGGCCCCGAAAGCAGCTCAGGCGTCCCGACTGCATAATCTCCGCATTCCAATATTTGACGGAAAGCACCAAGGAGGGGAGAGCTCAGGTCCAACATCTGTTCCAAACCGTGAATCCCAAAGGGCCCATGAAAGTTAGGAGCCGGGGTCACAGCTGCCAGCGTCCTGGGCCCGAGACCACAGGCGGCCCTGGGGCAGGGACTTTGCTGGGGAAGCACCACCTCGTTCGATGTTCTCAGACTCCTCCTCC